>NC_065583.1:165782740-166382740 GCF_024542745.1 Macaca thibetana thibetana | reverse complement strand
TGGCTCACGCCTGTAATCCCAGCACTCTGGGAGGCCAAGGTGGGCGGATCACTTGAAGTCAGGAGTTCAAGACCAGCCTGACCGACATGGTGAAACCCTGTCTCTACTAAAATACTAAAAATACAAAATACAAAATTACAAAAATTAGCTGGGCATGGTAGTGTGTTCCCCGTAATCCCAGCTGCTTGGGAGGGTGAGGCAGGAGAATAGCCTGAACCTGGGAGGCGGAGGTTGCAGTGAGCCAAGATCACACCACTGCACTCCAGCCTAGGCAACAGAGCGAGACTCCATCTCAAAAAAAAAAAGAAAAAGAAAAAGAAAAAGGGGGGGTGCCGTGCGCGGTGGCTCACGCCTGTAATCCCAGCACTTTGGGAGGCCAAGGCAGGCGGATCACGAGGTCAGGAGATCGAGACCATCCTGGCTAACATGGTGAAACCCCGTCTCTACTAAAAATACAAGAAATTAGCCAGGCATGGTGTCAGGCGCCTGTAGTCCCAGCTACTAGGGAGCCTGAGGAAGGAGAATGGCGTGAACCCGGGAGGCGGAGTGCACTCCAGCCTGGGTGACAGAGCGAGACTCCATCTCACAAAAAAAAAAAAAAAAAAAGAGAAAGAAAAGAAAAACACATAATCATCTATCAAATATTCTTGCAAAAACATGTTTAACTTGAATCAGATTAAGCCTCTAAGCCTATCTTCTAGTTTGTAGGAAATACAGGGGCTAAAGGAACAAGCTAATGACACCAATCAGGAATCAATCAGATAAATCTACCATGAAAGACATTCATTGAATGAAACAATTGTTCTGTGGTCTTCCAAAAGGCATTGTCATTGGAAAACAAAAAGTACAGGGACCATTCTAGACTAAAGGAGATGGACTGTAGAGACCAAACCAGTAGCAATACAGGAAACCAGATTGGACCCTTGTTAAACAAACTAACAAAATTATAAAGGTCATTCTTGGGACAATTAGAGAAACTTTAGAGTCTACATATTATTATGGTGTGGAAATGGTTTTCAAGGAGATTATTCTAACCTTAGGAGATACATGCTAAAGTATTTAGGGGCAAAGATGTTCAAATATATATATTTTGGCCAGGCTCGGTGGCTTGTGCCTGTAATCCCAGCACTTTGGGAAGCCAAGGCGGGAGGATCACTTGAACTGAAGAGTTTGAGATCAGCCTAGCTAACATGGTGAAACCCCATCTCTACTAAAAGTACAAAAATTAGCTGGGTGTGGTGGTGCACGTCTGTAATCCCAGCTACTTGGGAGGCTGAGGCACCAGAAGCACTTGAGCCCGGGAGGTGGAGGTGGCAGTGAGCTGAGATTGCACCACTGCACTCCCGCCTGAGTGACAGAGCGAAACTGTCTCAAAAGAAAACTATATATATACACACATACACACACACGAACTATATATATGAACTATATATATGTGAACTGTATATATGAACTTATATATATTTGGAAATATATAATACATAATATTTCCAAATGATACAGAAAGGAATATCATTAAAATAAATATGGCTAAATATTAACAATTGTTGAATCTAGGTTGGGCATACAGGTGTTCATTATATTAATCCTTTAACTTTTCTGAATATTTCAAAATGTTTATAACAAAAGTTTGGAGAAAAGAACAACTGGTCTTCAAGGCCTTCATTTTAGTGACAATCTGGGTTAAATTGTAAGTAATTTTTATGTGAATATTGTATAAGAAACACATGGTGCTCTAGTTTGATTATTTAACTTGGTGTATATCACTGTTGAGCATATCTGCATGAAGTACTGAAAATGAATTCATTATAACCAAGAAATCCCGATGTAAGAGAATAGACACACTAACCCTAACGTATGGTTGTTACTGGATTGATTTTTCAGCTATGGTATGAATTTGTCTTTTCCTAAGAAGAGCATTCACACACATGTTGCTATTTCAGTGACATAAAGTATCTCCTGGAAAATCATAGTTACTCATTCAGCCAAAATTTAGTGACACCCTACTATGTGTTAAGCCCTGTATTGGCCTCAGGGATACATCGGTACATGAAATGAGACCTCTGCCATTGGGGAGCCACAGGCCACAGACTCTCACATGCCTAAGGACAGCCATGCCCTCGCCCACGGAAAAGTGCAGAGTTCTCTGAAGATTTTGCTTGCATGCAACCTAAAAAATTATGCATTGCATATCCTCATTTCTTGATGAATACAATTTTATATTTTATGTTTAAATGGTGGCAAAAGATGTAATTCCAGTTTAAAAATTGAGATTTTAAAATAAAATTGTTTCATTACTCTTTCTTAAATAGTCATAGTGTAGTAGCTTTATAATCTGTGTTTACTAACTTCCATACCTGAGGTTTTGTGGATGGTTTCTGCTACCTGTTGCGTGTTAGTTCTTGTGCTAAATGTGAAGTGTGTGTGTGTATTGTATATACACCAACACACACACATCTATCTGTCAAAGAATCTCCACAAATACATTTCTAGGGACAATGAGTAGCACTCAGGTACATTCTTCCACAGAGAATTGGTGTTTGCTTTTGCCAGGTGCTTAGGGGATCCCAGCAGTCCAAGATTACTTCAAACTAAATTCACTGCTTAAGATTATTTGATCACTAGGGTATGGATTTGGGGTACAGTCTATGCCAGGGCTGATTCACGGGTACAAATTTTCAGAAACTTTTAAAAAATAAGGCTCAGATAAGTTTCCTAGAAGTTTCCAGGAGAAGTCAGATTTACTTGGTTCACCATTCCGAGATAGCAGCAGTGTGGGTCTTGGGCGAGGCTCCTGGTGGAAGGTCCCTTAACAGATGCCTTACCTTGGGCAGGCTCTGGACTTGGATAGCCGTCCTTCTTGCTGCTAGAAACTGTCAAACAGAAGTTCAAGTTTGTCTGGTTCAGCAAAACAAAAGCAGCCTTCATGTTCCATTTACTTTTTGGTATTCTCTCCTGTCCTTAGATTTTGGCCCGGTAGGCCAGGTATGGTGGCTCATGCCTGTAATCCCAGCACTTTGAGAGGCTGAGGCGGATGGATCACTTGAAGTCAGGAGTTTGAGAGCAGTCTGGCCAACATGGTGAAACCCTGTCTCCACAAAAAATACAAAAATTAGTCAGGTGTGGTGGCACATGCCTGTAATCCCAGCCACTCAGGAGGCCGAGGCTAGAGAATTGCTTGAACCCAGGAGGCAGAAGTTGTAGTGAGCAGAGATCACACCACTCCAGCCTGGGCAGCAGAGTGAGGGAGACTCCATCTCAAAACAAAAACAAAAACAAAAACAACAAAAAAAGATTTTGGTCTGGTAGTTACCTTACTATTTTTGTCAGGCCTTCAGTGCTTTAAAGAATCTGTTTTCTATATTTTTATATAGAATTTCCAACTGTTGGTCTAAAAAACCCAGTCTGCCATAGTCTTAGAAAGGGAAGAGAACATCACCACTTTTCTCAATACTTTACATGAGAGGGTCTTTTAACCTAGGATTCATGCATGGAGTTCAAGGCATCTATATACCCCCCTGAGATTGCAGGCAATGTTCTGTGTTTAACCAATTTTTTCTGAGAACAAAATCCATAGATTTTATCAGATTGTTAAAGGTGTCAATGATGGAGACACCCTCAAATTTGGTAACTATTGCTTTAGAGTTCTATCAGTACCTAGTAATTTAATTGAACTCTAATTCTGATAGATATCTATTGTTTTGTCCTCCCCCTTCTTGTGGGAGATGGTCTTTCTCCACTTCCACAAGGTAGTGTCCATTGTTCTTACCTGAACATGGCAGTTACAAGAACATGACAATGTCCATGTTCTTAAAGATCCTAGATCTTTGGCACAATCATTTGATTCAGGGGCAGGTAACTAGCTGGACCAATGAACTATCCTTCCCTGAGAATTTTTAACTTGGGACTAGAGATCATCAGCCTTACCTCGCCTATCTGATGATGGGGCAGAAGATGAAATGTTGGGAGCTGTCAGTGGCCTTGTTTCCAGACATATGGAGGAAGCTGGTCCAACAGTATGAAGCCAACGTGCAGAGAGAGAGGCAGAGCTGAGGCATGGGGGCAGAGAGGCATTCTCCTTCCAGTAGTCCCAGCAGTCCCTCCCCTTCTTGGAGTCTGTCCATATCAACAGTACCTTCCTCCCTTCTGCCTAGCAGTTGAGTTCCTGTCACTGGCAACCAAGAGAGGTGTGACTGATTCATGTATTGGAAGGGCTGTTGTGAGAACTAGTGCCTGACTCACAGTGGGGACTCAACAAATGTTGATTTATTACTCCTATATTTAATGCCTAAGTCTGAATGCGAAAAGGTTAGGGCAATTCCAGAAGGAATTACTATGCAGAAGGGAGAATTAGTTAAAAGGTTAACTTTCCTTTGAACATCACAAGGGAAGGCATGTAAAGACAAAAGGGGCCGGGCGCGGTGGCTCAAGCCTGTAATCCCAGCACTTTGGGAGGCCGAGATGGGCGGATCACGAGGTCAGGAGATCGAGACCATCCTGGCTAACACGGTGAAACCCCGTCTCTACTAAAAATACAAAAAACTAGCCGGGCGAGGTGGTGGGCGCCTGTAGTCCCAGCTACTCAGGAGGCTGAGGCAGGAGAATGGTGTAAACCCGGGAGGCGGAGCTTGCAGTGAGCTGAGATCCGGCCACTGCACTCCAGCCTGGGCGACAGAGCGAGACTCCGTCTCAAAAAAAAAAAAAAAAAAAAAAAAAAAAAAAAAAAAAAAAAAAAGACAAAAGGAAGGCTCCCTCCACGCCCCCCATACACACACATTCCCTTCATCCTAACCTGGCTCTGCAGCTCTGAGGGTCACGTACCTGCCCTTGGCACTACCAGTACTTCCTCCAGCAAACCTCAGTCTTTCTTTCAGAATCCTTCGCCCTGATGCCATATAACATCTGATAGATCTGATCGTCCTGATCTTTTCCCCTAGTCTCAGCAGGCCAACAAGTGTTCTGCTACAGGTCTTCCAGGGAGGGTTAGCTCTTGTTGGAGTTGGATCGGAAGGAGGGGAGCTGGGGAAAGAGCTGTCTTCAAATTGTTTCTTGGGAGGTAGTATATATAAACATATTTAGGCAGGGCATAGCGGCACACGTCTGTAACCCCAGCACTTCAGGAGGCCAAGGCGTAAAGATCACTTGAAGACAGGAGTTCGAAATCATACTGGTCAACATAGTGAGACTGCAGTGAGCCACTATCGCACCACTGCATTCCTGCCTGGGTGACGATGCGAGACCTCTTCTCAAAAAAAGAAAAAAAAAAAAAAGCATAAGCAAACAACAAAAAACAAATTTAAAGAATGGCTGTCTGCTTAATTATCAGGGCCAGCCCCTGAAATCAGTGGGTCCCTATTATGTAGAGTTTGAGTTCTTTCCTGCCTTGAGTAACATGAGTGACATCAGTAAACATTAGTCAAGCGCTGCTCTTTTTGAAAAACTGTATTTCATTATTTTTATTCTAAACCTTATTCTATTTGATGAAGATTGCGGGAGGGGCCCTCCCAATTCCACCACTCACACATAACAGCGGTTGCTAGCATTCTTTATTTGTGCTAGGTCATCTGCATATTGTTTAAACATTTTTCGAGGCTGGAAAGACTGCTCCCGCTCAGGCAATTCTGACTTGGCGGCCCTTCTAATTTGTATTCTCTAAATAATTCTTCATTTAGAGAAACAGTCAAGGATTACAGTGAGGGAGGGTGACGTGCTGATGGGGACAGAGCTTGGCCTAGGACCGTTCTTCCCTTAGCTCTGCGCAGGCAAGCGTCCCTAACTCGGTATCCGAACAGATCTCCCTTAAAGGAGGATTATGTTTCAAACCCCAGCCTCAGCGGTTTACTCAAATAGTCCTTCCAGCCAAATGCAGAAGTCTCCCTGGGAGTAATTTTGGTGAAGTCAGCGTTTGCCTTTTTCATCACAGTGAGGCTTTAGTAGTTCCTCAAAACGTGCACCACAACGGCCCGGGTGCCAAACAGAAATGCTGACGCCTGGGCCCACTCTAGCCATTCGGCCTCCGCATCGCGGTGCGGGAGCGTGGAGCGCAGACTCGCATTGTCACAGGCACCTCCCGGCCTCCCGAAGAGCCCCGCGCCGTAGCCTTTGTCTCGCACGTCGGCTGGGGCGGGCGCTAGGTTCTCGCGGCCTCTTCCCACTGCTCTGCGCCCCTCCAGAAGCGGTCACCAAAGCTCAGCTACTGATTAGGTTTCGGCCCCGCTGTCCGGCGCATTCTCGGCGACTACCCCAGGTGGCCCAGAGCACGCGGTGATTCAACGCACCCCCGAAAAAGGTCCTTCCCCGCCTTAGCCTACAACCGAGCGTGCGCACCGCGGCCGCCGGAAGTGACACTGTCTGTCGTTGGGGAGCTCCCGCCCCTTCCGCCTCGGCGCCCCGCCCAGGCCTCGCCCCTAGGTGTTCCCGCCCCTCCCCCTCCCTTGTGGTTCGCTTTCTGTCAGCCTCTCTCCCTCTCCCTCTCCCCTCTCCTTCCTCTCGCTTCCTCTCTCGCACCTGAGCGCACGCACCTGCCCGGGCCCGGCTCCCTCCTCCTCCTCCCCGCCCTCTTTCCCCGCCCGGCCGCGGGAGCTCGTGGCTGCGTCACCGCCACCCCCCCCAGACAAGATGGACACCGCGGAGGAAGGTAAGTCGGCGACGCGCGGCGCCCGAGCCCTTGCGTCGGCTCCCGGGTTCGTGCCCCGGCCAGGTCCGCGGCGCTCGAGGTGGGCGGCTGGAGCGCGGCAGGGCGGGCGCCTGGGCCGTTTGCCCACCCGCGGGGCCTCTGGTCCGGGGAGAGGAAGGTGACCCTCGGCGCGCCCCCAGCCGTTTCCCGCCCGCGCCGCCGAGGGGGGCGGGGACCCTGCCGGGCCGGGCCCGGGTCCTGGGGCGTCGTGGCTGCTCCGGGCCGGCGTGGCCTCCCTCGTCCCCGCCGTCGCGCGCTGGCCCAGAAGAGGGGGCCGCTGTCGCTGCCGCTGCCGTCCGGGGGCGTTTTCCGCACCCTTCCCCCACTGGGTTTTGTCTTTCTTTACGTCCTTCTGCTTATTGCTCGCCAGGCCCTACCCCCTCGCCACAGAACTTCTTTGTTGACTTTGAAACTTCGCGAAAAATACCCCGCCAGGTGACTGCCGAGTGGAGTGAGCTGACCCCTATTGAAAAGCCCGGTCCTCGGCTAGCCTGCAGCTCGAGAATCTGTTTACTAAACGGAGGGGGGGCTCTTTTGTTGCGATCCATTTGGTTTTAAATCCTTGACACCTATAAGCAGGGTTCTCTTGGTTTTGTTTTGCGATTGCCTGTTGGATACGGTTACTTTGAACAAACTGACCCTTCTACAATGAATACCTAAGATGTAAACGTCCACACCTTATGTCTCTTCAAGCGCATTTTCTTACCCACTGAAGGTAGTAAATTATTTTTAACCAGCTGTGTTTTTAAATGAGTGGTGAGTTTATAGAGGAAATTACTAAATTATTCTGCCTTTTTTGATGTTCCGGTTATCGGTGCAAATGCTTTTCTACTTTAGGTATATTTATGGGGGGTATAAGCGTCTTTCAACCTTATAGGTTGTGATTTTGGCAATTTTAAATGAAAATGAATTATCAGACGCCGTCATGGGGTGCAGTAATGAGTGAAAAAAGTTTGATAATATCTCTGTAATGAGTTGATAACGACTTATTTTTTTAAAAGAAGTCTTGCCTTTAATAAAAACCTCAACTATAACATGTGGCACTTGCTGTACATTCGCGTTTGATCTTCGCAAAAGGCCTGTGGAATAGGTAGGTATTATCTTTTATAGATGTTGAAATGTAGGCTTCGTTGTTTTAATAGCTTGTCGAAGCTTTACACAGGTAGTAAGAGACAGATTTGAATGTAGGCATTCTGATTGCAAATAATTTCCCTTTCATTATGCCACAGTATGTTTATTATATACACTGAGTGTAGCTAATCGCCACTGGAGACGCCTTTGGAAAAAATAGTAAAGCGAAACTGCTGAAGGTTGGGAACTATTTCTTTTTGACAGGTGGTCCTTGCGTGTAAAATTTCCATCTATGTAGGTTTCACATCCTTTCAGATTCAAGTTTTAATGAATAAATCTACTAAGGCATGCATTTATCACAGGATAAGTACGGACGTATTATATTCAATTCTCATTCTTTTGGCCTGGGCATTGCTACTTGCATACTTTTATGGTGTGACAGTAACCTATGGTAATTCAGGAATTGCGCTCGAAGCACGTATGGAATCATGAAATATTTTCATTGTACTTCTAGTGCTTAAATATATTTTTTCTCTTGTAAAATTATAATCAGGATAAGGTATACATGACATTTATTTGTTGAACACTGTTCCCTGTTAAAATAACATGTGCTGAAGACTCAACGGGTAGAATATGCTTTACTAAACACTTTATATACATTTCATTTAATTCTGTCAACATCGTTAAGTAGGCGGCATTTTCATTTTACAGATGAGGGAACTGATGGTTAGTATGATTAAGTAACTTGTCCAAGATTATACAGGTAGTAAATGGCAGAGGCACGATTCAAGCTCATGTCTGTCAGACTCTGCACTTAAATTAGATATTTATTTATAAGTGGATACTAAATGTCCAATGTTGGAATTTATTTTTGTCACTCCCTCTATAGGATGGATCATTTTTATAATTTGGCGAAAATTTTATTTTGCTTTATTTTATGAAATTAGTAGTCATGAAATGCAAGTGAATTTTAGTGCTGTATTCTCATGCCTGCTTTTGCAAAATTCCAATTTGGAAGTCTTCTGACATTTTTACGATAAAATTTAAGTTGAAATAACACTTAAAGGAAAAGGGAGGGTTATAGAGGATTAAAAATAATAGAGTGAAGATGCCAAAAAACTAATAAATGTTCTATTTGCGAAATCAGTTATTATAGATTATTTCTTTAAAAAATGCAACTTAGGTTTTTAAAATCTGTTATTTTTTGGTAGGAGATATTCAAAATATGGCCAAACATAAAACTAAATTGAAAAAAAATCAGTATCACCTACTTTTGAAAACACTAATGAATGCTGTTGTGGTTCTGTTTTTTATTTATTTTTTTTGTTTTCTGAGACGGAGTCTTGCTCTGTCGCCCAGGCTGGAGTGCAGTGGTGTGATGTCAGCTCACTGCAACCTCCACTTCCTGGGTTCAAGCAATTCTTCTGTCTCAGACTCCTGAGTAACTGGGATTACAGGAGCGTGCCACCTCTCCCTGCTAATTTTTGTATTTTTAGTAGAGATGGGGTTTTGCCATGTTGGCCAGACTGATCTCGAACTCCTGACCTCAGGTGATCTGCCTGCCTCAGCCTCCCAAAATGCTGGAATTATGGGCATAAGCCACCGTTCCTGGCCGGTTCTCTGCCCTTTAAAAATATATTTTAATATTCCGCGCAAAGAGATTAAGAATAATGTTACAAAAACACCAACCATGCGCATATAGTGTGTAGCTCTTCCCTTTTAAAAATAGCATGTTGCTTGCCTCTGATGGTACCATATATGATAGTCTAATGCTCAGAATGTTATGCATTTGTAGTAATACTCAGTTCTGACGTGGCCCTTTCATACTAATTGTTTGCTAGATTTTAAAGATCTCTTAAGTGTCTTCAGTATTAAATTTTTGTAAAATCAACAGGTTCATAATCCATTCTCATGATACAGGGATGGATGAATCATTCTTACTTTGTATATGTTATTTGTGAGTGCAGATGTGTTATGTCAATTGCTATCCATCCGCACATTTTTAAACTTCAGAGCTGTAGGAGACCTTAGACATTTGCCCTCCTCATTTTATGGGTTAGGAGTCTGATCCTGCAATGCACTTGAGATTTCTCAGTTTCACAGAAAAATCTATCCCTTGCTCAAGGATATACTTTTTTTTTTTTTTTTTTTTAAAGGAAAAGCAGTACAATATTGGAATAGATGTTGCAAGTGTTGATGTGAAGTTCTCAAAGATAATATTATTTTGTCATAGAATGCCCACATTTCGGCTCAGTGATATAAAGCTGACTTTTTTTTTTTTTTCTATTTTGCTAAATTACCGTTTGTATTAGCAGAACATAATACAAAGTCTTAGTTATTTTTTTATGGAATACCAAAGCAGTTGTTCTTTATGCTTTATGGAACATATTCATTCGAAAAGTGTGAAGCTAAAGAGTATTATGGTTTGAGGTAACTTAAATTTGGAAGAAATGAGTTAAAAGGATAGAAAGTTGTCAGAATCAGACAGCTAGTTACTCTCTTTCTAGAACCACATGGTCTTCTTTGTTTCCAGAGATGTCTGCTGCATGTTTCTTACCATACATCACCTTTCACTGTTTTGGCATGTTTGTGACCAAGTGTACATGCATTTATTTGTTAAATGCTTATTGAGGACCTGTTATGAGCCAGGCACTATTTGATGCATTTGGGCTAGGCAAGGAACAATATAGAGAAAATCCTTTCTTTCATAGAGCTTACATTATAGTTATTAGCTTAAGACAAAATAAACATGTAATAAATTATATGGCATAACTCGAAGGTTATAAATGCTGTGGAGAACAGTGAATTGGGAGGGAATAAGAAGTGCCAGGATATGAGGGCAAGGGTTGCTGTTGGTTTTTTTTTTTTTTTTTTGAGACGGAGTCTTGCTCTGTCACCCAGGCTGGAGTGCAGTGTCGTGATCTTGGCTCACTAGGTGTTGCAGTTTTAAATATAGCAGTAAAGGAAGGCCTCACTGAGAAGGAGCAAAGGAGAAGGAGTTAGCCCTGCAGATACTCTGGGCAGAGCGTTCCAGGCAGAGGGAATATAGCCTGTGTGAAGTCTCTAAGATGGGAGCATGCCTAGAGTGTTCAAAAAATAACCAGGAGAGCAGTGTTGCTGTAATGGAGTGAGAGTTGGGAGAAGAGTAAGTATAATATGAGGTCAGAGAGATCATGGAGCCAATGAGGAATGAGCATGTAGGACTTCACTGACTTTTACTTTAGTGAGATAGGGACCTATGGGAGGGTTTTGAGCTGAGGTGAGACATAAATTGTCTTGATATGCAGCCAGCCTTCTGTATCTGGGTTTTGCATCCATGGATTCATCCAATGTCAGATGGAAAATACTTGGAAAAAAATAGATGATTGCATCTGTAGTGAACATGTACAGACTTTTTTTCTTGTCATTATTCCCTAAACAATACAGTATGACTACATAACATTTATGTTATAATTATTCTAAGTAATCTAGAGATAATTTAAAGTACAGTTGACTCTTGAACAACATGGGTTTGAACTACATGGGTCCACTTACACATGGATTTTTTTCTTTAATATATTGGAAAAAATTTTGGAGATTTGCAACAATTTGAAAAAACTTGTAGATGAACTGTGTGGTCTAGAAATAGTGAGAAAGTTAAAAAGTTATGTCATTAATGCATAAAATATATGTAGATACTAGTCTGTTTTACTCAGTATCAAAGTATATACAAATCTGTCATGAAATGTTAAAATTTATCAAAACTTACACATACAAACATGTAATGGAGACTGCACATGGCACTGTTCACAGTTGGGAGATGTAAAGAAACTTAGATACAATATTAAATCATAACTGCATGAAATTAACCTTAGTGCATATCGTGCTACTGTAATTTCATAGCCACCTTCTGTTGCTGTTGTGGTGAGCTCAAGTGTTGCCAGTATCCTATCTGCTCAAAACACCTTGTGAGGCTAATCACCTCTGCATGAGCCATTCATCTCTCCAGTAAATTGTATATGGTAAAAAGTATGGATTCTCTGGATTCTCTTGTATTTTTCATTGCATTTAGTGCAGTACCTTAAACTTTGACTAACATGATGGGATCCATATGAGGTGCCACTAAGTGATACTGGAAGAGCTCCAGGAAGCTGAAAAAAGGCATGACATTATGAGGAAAAAGTCGAATTGTTTCATATGTGCCATAAATTGAGGTTTGTAGCTGTGGTTGCTGGCCATTTCGGAATGATTTATCTTGTAAATAGACAGGTATCAATAAATATATGGTACAGTGCTGTAAATGTATTTTCTCTTCCTTCCGATTTTCTTAATTTTTTTCTCTAGCTTTATTGTAAGAATAAAGTATATAATATTGAATACAGTATATAATACATATTACAGTACATATTGTAAGAATACAGCATATAATGCAATACATATAATACAGTTTATGCATTCATGGCATAATTTTATTTTTTTTGCTCCTACACAGTTCATCTGTTTTTTTTTTTAAATTGTTCCGAATTTCCAAAAAAATTTCCAATGTATTTATTGAAGAAAAAAATCCATGTATAAGTGGATGCATGCAGTTCAAACCGTGGTGTTCACAGATCTGTACTCTAACTCATCTCTAGAGTACTCATAATACCTGGTATGATGTAATACAGAGGCCGGGCACGGAGGCTCGCGCCTGTAATCCCAGCACTTTGGGAGGCCTAGGCAGGCAGATCACCTGAGGTCAGGAGTCCAAGACCAGCCTGGACAACATGGCGAAGCCCTGTCTTTACTAAAAATACAAAAAATTAACTAGGTGTGGTGGCGGGTTCCTGTAATCCCAGCTACTTGGGAGGCTGAGACAGGAGAATGGTGTGAACCTGGGAGGCGGAGCTTGCAGTGAGCCCAGATCACACCATTGCATTCTAGCCTGGGCAACAGAGCAAGACTCCATCTCAAAAAAATAAAAAAATTTAAAAAATGTAATACAAAATATGTATTAATTGACTGTTTATGTTGTATTATGTTATGGTAAGGCTTCTGGTCACCAGTAGGCCATTAGTAGTTTTTGGAGAGTCAAAAGTTGTATGTGTGGTGGTTTTTTTTTTTGAGGGGGGGATGGAGTTTTGCTCTTGTTGCCCAGGCTATAGTACAGTGGCACGATCTCAGCTCATTGCAACCTCAGCCTCCCAGGTTCAAGCGATTCTCCTGCCTCAGCCTCCTGAGTAGCTTGGATTACAGGCATGTACCACCATGCCTGGCTAATTTTGTATTTTTAGTAGAGATGGGGTTTCATCATGTTGGCTTGAACTCCTGACCTCAGGTGATCCGTCTGCCTTAGCCTCCCAAAGTGCTGGGATTATAGGCATGAGCCACCGCACCCAGTTGTATGTGAATTTTTTATTGTGCAGGAGGTTGGTGCCCCTAACCCTTGTTCAGGAGACTCCTGTATATGGAAGGATATGCATAGGTTACTTGGAAATATTATGCTGTTTTACATAAGGGACTTGAGCATCTGTGGATTTTGGTACCTGTGGAGTTCCTGAAACCAATCCCCCAGGGTTACTGGGTCTGTCTCTTTCCTGGTTGTTTAAAACAAGTTTCTGTTTGTCTTAAACTCAAATGTCTGGAGGCTAGAATCTCACTGGCTTATCTTGGGTCGGTTGCCTATCCTTTTGATCCAGGTAGCTGGGTGGTGGTGGGAAAGGTAATGTAAGAGTAAGAATCATGACTGGCTGTGTCCATTCTTGAGCTGGTAAGACAGTTCAAAAGAGATCTGCTACATTGCTCAATTAGAATACTTTTTAGACTGAAGTCCTGTGAGTGATTATTGCTGGGTTATCCTCTTCCAGACACCTACTTCCCATTTCTTCCAGGCCAGGCTTACTTTAGTGGGTTTTACTTCTCTCCTGTAAGGATATGAAGATCACTTATTTTTAGTATAATACAGGTAGAAAAAGAGTTCTTAAAAAGTGAATAAGAAGTAAGACCCCCCCTAAGGGAAAACTTAATAATTCAGACTGTATTTTAGAATGCTGTTGCAGTAGGCTAGATGAGATATACAAGTTTACATTAAGGTAGAGGGAATGGAAAGAATGGAAAAGAAGAAATAGACCAAGATAGAATTAATAGAACATAGCAATTGAAGAGGTAGTATAAGGAGGAGGAGTTACAAATGATTGATTTTTAGATTTTTTTCAAATGGGAGTGGAACGAGATAAGTAATTCAGTTTTAGACATTGTTTTAGTTTGCAGGGGCTGCTGTAACAGAGTACTGCAGACTGGGTGCTTAAGAGAAATTTATTTTCTCAATGTCTGGAGGCTGGAAGTTTGAGATAAAGGTGTTGGCAGGCCTGGTTTCTTCCGAGGCCTCTCTCCTTGGCTTTTAGATGATTGTCTTCTGTGTCTTCTTGTGGTCTTCTCTGTGTGTCTTCATGTAGTTTTCCCTCAATGTCCTAGGCTGCTCTTTTAAGGACGCTAGTCATACTGGGTTAGGGCCCACTCTGAGGACCTCATTTTAACTTAATTACCTCTTTGAAGATCCTGTCTCCGAATACAGTCACATTATGTATGCTGTAGGATAGGGCTTCAACACATGAATTACGGCGGGGGAGGGGGAATGCAATTCAGCCCATGATAGACATGAATTCTTGAAGGCTTGGAAGACTGAAGCATTCCCTGTACACTTATTTTTTATAACTTAACTTCATTATAATACCTTTTTTTTTTTTTTTTTTTTTGAGACGGAGTTTAGCTCTTGTTGCCCAGGCTGGAGTGCAGTGGCGCGATCTTGGCTCATGGCAACCTCTGCTTCCTGGGTTCAAGCGATTCTCCCGCCTCAGCCTCCTGAGTAGCTGGGATTACAGGCACGCACCACCACAACTGGCTAATTTTGTATTTTTAGTAGAGACAGGGTTTCTCCATGTTGGTCAGACTGGTCTTGAACTCCTGACCTCATGTGATCCACCCGCCTCGGCCTCCCAAAATGCTGGATTACAGGTGTGAGCCATCGTACCTAGCTGTAATATCCTTTTTACTTTCCTGTCTCTCTTCTTCCCTTCTGTCACCTCTTAATGTATTCTGTAAAGATGGAGTCAGGTTAATAAAGTGTAATTTACACACAAATTTACACTGTGTAGGGTGCAGTTCTGTTCTAACACTTTTGAAATAGAATATTGGAGATTCTGTGTCTTTTTTGATTACTTCCCCATTTACCAAATATCAGGTACATGTCTACTATGTATCTAGGACCTGTGCAACAATGTTTTCTGCATGTTTCATTTTTTCATTCCAAGTCTTGAAAAGTGCCAAGAGGCATTTCTATTGAATGGAACAGTTTGAAGACCATTGATGTAGAGTAGTTTTCAAAGCTTTGTCCCAGGACCCCTTTACACTCTTAAAATTGAGGACCCAAAAGACTTTTGTTTATGTGGGTTATATATATAAAGATAGATATTTACCATATTAGAAATGAAAAATGAACACAAATTATTTAGAATATTTAAAAGTAACAATGAACAATATATGTTAATAAAAATAACTTTCTCTGGATTATTATAAGACAATTGGATTCTCATCTCTGCCTTTGCAGTAACTTTGTTAAATGTTTTGGTTAGTGTATATAAAAATTTGGCATCACACAGATATATAGCTTGAAAAGGGATATTTTCAGATATTTGTATGTTCTTTGATATTATGTCAAAACTTGACAAGTGGTAGTTTCTTAATGTCGTATCTGAAAACATGTCAATCACCTTAAAAAATTAAATTAACTGTTAAAATCCATTGGTCTGATAGTGTAGGATAGAGAGTCCAGAAATAGATCCACACATACATGGACAGTTGATTTTTGGACAGAAGTGCAAAAGCAATTACATAAAATATAAAGGATAAAGTATAGTTTTTCAACAAATGGCGCTGGAATAGTTGAATAGCTGTAGGCAAAAAAAAAAAAAAAAAAAGAACTTTGAGCTATAGCTTGTGCCATATACCAAAATTAACTCAAAGGGATGTTAGACCTCAGTGAAAAACCTAAAACTATGAAACTTCTAGGAGAAAATATAGGAGAAATTCTTTGTAATCTTGGGTTAGACCAAGATTTCTTAGGTATGACTCCAAAAGCACGATCCATAAAAGAAGTGGATAAATCCGATGGCATCAAAATTCAGAATTTCTTTCAAAATTAAAAAGACATTGTTAACAGAATGAAGACAGGATACAGAAAATGTATCTTATAAGGGGCTTGGAGTATATTAAAAAACTCTCAGAACTCAGTAATAGGAAAACAGATAACTCAGTTTTAAAAATGGTCCAAAGATTTATATAGACACTTCACTAAAATATGTATGTACATGACTATTAAGCATATGAAAAGATGCTAAGCATCATTAGTCAAAACTATAATGAGATAGGACTTCACACCTACTAGGATGGCTATAATCAGAAAGAACAGGTAAGTGTTGGTGAGCATTGTAGAAAAATTGGAACCTTCATTTGTTACTGGTAGGATTGTAAGATAGTGTGACTGATTTTGGTAATTCCTCAAAAAGATAAACTGAATAACCATATGACCCAGAAATTTCATTTCTCAGTGTATACCGAAGAGAATTCAAAAAATATATTCACACAAAAACCTGTATATGAGTGTTCATAGCAATATTATTTATAATAGCCAAATAGAAACAACCCAATGCCCATCAACTGGTGAGTGGATAAATGTGGTCCATTTGTAAAATGGAATATTACCCAGCAATACAGAGGAATGAAGTACTGATGCATGGTACAACTTGGATGAATCTCATAAACATTAGACTAAGTGAGATAAGTCAGTCACGAAAGAACATATTTTCTATGATTCTATTTGTGTGAAATGTCCAGAATAGGCAAATCTATATGTAGAGAGATTAGTGGTTGCCTGGAATTGGGGAGAGCAGATGGAGTAAGAAGTATCCACTAATAGTTACAGGGTTTCCTTTTGGGATGATGATGATGTTCTAAAAGATTATGGTGATGGTTGCGTAACTCTGTAAATATACTTAAAACAATTGAACTCTTTAAGTTGGTGAACTTTATGACATAAGTTATATCTCAATAAAATTGTTAATTAAAACTACTGTGAGATACCATTACATACCTATTAGGGTAGCTAAGATGATAATAGAAATGATTGACCATACCAAGTGTTTGTAAGGATGTAGAGCAGTTGGAATTTTCATATACTGCTGGTGGGAATGTAAAGTGGTACACCACTTCTTCTGGGGAGCAGAAAACAACCTTCCAGGGTACAGGTAAGCCAAAGTTGATGGGCAGGTATGCAAAGGGAGTTGAGATATCACTGTGTGTACCTGTACAAGTCCTGGAGTGTGTTGGGTCCTCATCAGCAGGGCTGTATGAAGGTGGTCACTGAAACAAAACTACTGATGGTGTGGCAGGAGCTAGAAAACACCCCTTTCTTCTTTGATATCCCTCCAGCACCCTCCACTGGCAGAGTTTAACTGCCCCTCGCAAAAAAAAAAAAAACAAAAAACAAGCTTAGTGTACCTATCACTGAACAGGGACTGAAAGGGAGAATTTGGAGTTGAGAAGGGGATACATGGATAACTAGCTCATTACTGCTGAAATTGTTGGAATCATCGCCTGTGCTGCTGAAGCTTGATGTTGCCCACTGCTACTGGCAGAATCTCCACCATGACTTATGCATCTGTTAGCAGGAGTCTGCAGTACCTGCCATTAGCTGCAACTGCTGGTTTTTAGAAACAGAAGTAGAAAATGGTTTCACTGTTTCCCTGCTCCTTTTTTATTTTTATTTTTGAGATGGAGTTTCGCTCTTGTTGCCCACGCTGGAGTACAATGGTGCAATCTTGGCTCACGGCAACTTTTGCCTCCCAGGTTCAAGCGATTCTCCTGCCTCAGCCTCCTGAGTAGCTGGGATTAGAGGCGCATGCCACCACGCCAGGCTAATTTTGTATTTTTAGTAGAGACGGGGTTTCACCATGTTGGCCAGGCTGGTCTCGAACTCCTGACCTCAGGTGATCCACCTGCCTTGGCCTCCCAAATTGTGAGATTACAGGTGTGAGCCACTGCACCCAGCCTCCCTGCTTCTTATCTCACAGAAGTGCTTGTCATTGACAGACTCTTAACTTAAGCCTAGCTGGCAAGGAGGCCAGAAAGTGCAGTTTTCAGGCTTCCAGGACCAACAGTACAGGTGAATTTTTAATTTAGTAACGATAGTAATCTGGTGAGCTAAAATAAGTAAACTTTGGGGTACATAGAGAATTGGAATTTTTAAACTGTGTTTGCAAGACCTAATTCCCAAACCTACATATTTCGTTTATGGGTATACTCTGACCGTCAAAAAGGAAATATTTTTTGTAAAATTTGAGCAGTTAAACATTTTTTTCTGCCTGTAATTGTAAAAATAGCAATGAAACACTAGATACTTGGGGACAGGAAAGGAGGAAAAATTACCCATGTTCTCATCTAACCAGTTACAGTGCCTATCATTTTTTGCATTTTCTCCTTTAGGCTATGGTGTTTTTACCTAGTTGGAAGTAAGGAAGTGTGGTCATTTAAAAATGTTATATCTCTTTGTATATTAGCAAATTGTGTGTGTGTGTGTGTGTGTGTGTGTATATATATATATATATATTTTTTTTTTTTTTTTGAGATGGAGTTTTGCTCTGTTTCCCAGGCTGGAATGCAGTCGCGCAATTTCGGTTCACTGCAACCTCTGCCTCCTGGGTTCAAATGATTCTTGTATCTCAGCCTTCTGAGTAGCTGGGATTAAAGGTGCATGCTGCCATGCCTGGCTAGTTTTTGTATTTTTAGTAGAGACAGGGGTTTTGCCATGTTGGCCAGGCTGGTTTTGAACTCCTGGACTCAAGTGATCCATCCTGCCAAAGTGCTGGGATTACAGGCATGAGCCACTGCACCCGGCCTTATATTTGCTTTTTTTTTTTTTTTTTTTTTGAGACTGAGTCTCGCTCTGTCGCCCAGGCTGGAGTGCTGTGGCCGGATCTCAGCTCACTGCAAGCTCCGCCTCCCGGGTTCCCGCCATTCTCCTGCCTCAGCCTCCTGAGTAGCTGGGACTACAGGCGCCTGCCACCTCGCCCGGCTAGTTTTTTGTATTTTTTAGTAGAGACGGAGTTTCACCGTGTTAGCCAGGATGGTCTCGATCTCCTGACCTCGTGATCCGCCCATCTCGGCCTCCCAAAGTGCTGGGATTACAGGCTTGAGCCACCGCGCCCGGCCTATATTTGCTATTTTTAAGGGACTGTATACATTCCATATAGTGAATGTGCACCATTTATATAGCTGCTTCCCTATTTTGGGATATATAGGTTATCTGCAGACATTTTGAGTAATATTTTTAATATATTTTCAAAATTGTCTACTATAATTGTAGCTACCAATTGTAAAAATTTTATTGATAATTACATATTAAAAATTCCTTGTTTACTTCAGGCCGATGAACAAGGTCAACATTAACCATTATATGTGGCATACTGCCATGCTTATTACTTGAGACCGTCACTAGGACAGTTACTGCTGTTATTGAGACTGTCATTATGACAGTTACTACTGTTACTACTTAGAGTAACATTATGAGACTGAGTGAAGAGAGATGAATGTGGAAATGAAAACTTAAGACAAAAGAAACTCTTAAAGGAAGGGTCCAGGGGAAGAAAAAGAGGGCTCCCTGCTTCTAGTGAGCAAAGGCAGCAGCCTACCTTCCACAGCCCTTTGTATTTATTGGGTAGAAAGAGCAGAGGGGAGGTGGTAACAATTGGTCAGCTGCTTAATTGATCACAGGTTCATATTATTACTAACAGGCTTCAGATGTACCTAATCACAAGCAACACTGCGCTTGGGGCGTGACTGCCCTCAGCATTCCTTCTGGGTGGCATAGGCAGTTTGTCAGTTTGCCAACATTCTGCGTTTATGAGAACAGTTTGCTGTTTACTCTTATAGCCTCCAGTGGTATACTGAGTTGATCACCACCCTCAATCTTTCGGCCTCCAACAGTTATAAATCATGTTGATGGCTTATCCCTTGGTATGATATGATATGATATGATATGATATGATATGATAAAAATGCCACTTTATGTGATTTTTCCTTCCCAAAACCCATAGCCCCTAGTCTATTCATGAATCATGCAATTTCCAATAAAGGGACATTCTACAGTATACCTGACCAGTACTCCTTAAAATTGTCAAGGTCATCAGGAACAAGGAAAATCTGAGAGACTGCCTGAGTCCAGAGGAGCCCAGGGAGACATGACAACTAAATATATGTGGATCCTAGAACAGAAAAGGGACATTAGGTAAAGACTAAGGAAATCAGAATAAACCGTGGATTTGAGTTAATGACAATGTATCAATATTGGTTAAGTGTAACAGAAGTGTAACAAACCCTACTACTAAGACCTTAATAGTATGGGTATTGTGTGCTGGGTATATGGGAACTCTGTACTCTGTTCATATTTTCTGTAAATCTAAGACTGTTCTAAAAAGTGAAGTCTGCTAGTAATAAAAAATAATCCTTTGTATATTAAATTATCACTAATTTATCACCAGAAGGGAAGTGGAGAGATTTTGAAGTCTTACATCAAAGAATTTTCAAGATAGATAATTGCTTAAGAGTTATAACATGTACCCCAAAACTTAGAGTTTTATTTTTTTTCTTCGTACTAGGCACTTAGGATAAATTATTGAACTGTACTGTTGGCTAGAAAAACTTCGATGGAATGGGCTGACTTCCACAGTAGGCTCCAATTTGATAACCTCCTCTCATTGGTTATTGTTTTCTTTCTTTCTTTCTTTCTCATCTCTTGGGCAATCTCCATAAGAATTTGAAAGATTACTAAGGATTTGAAGTTTTTTTTAATTAAAAAAAAAAACAAAACACTGTTGTTTATTGAGCCAAGCTCTATGGTGGAATCTTTAAAAGGTATGTGTGTAAAGACATTAGGTATCAAACACAGCAACAAAAATTGCTACAGGATTAAATAGAAATATCCCTTTGAAAACCAGGAAGAGCTTTTCCATTTTGTTTCTAAGTTGGTTTGCATTCATAACAAGCAAGATGCATTGATTTTACTTTGGCATGAGCAAGATTCATAATTTTACTGCATATGAGTCTGATGAGAGGGAGCCTCAGTCTGCCACAGAACCTACTTCGTGGTTTAAGTTTTAGTAACGGACTTTAAGCTGAGCCCTGTGTAGACTTCACTCTCTTTTTGTAGCCTTGGCCTTGTTGCTCTGTTGAGATTTTGGGTGGTGGGATTGGAACTAGTATACAAAACAGGCTGTTCTTTTTTTGACTTTGTATGTTTGTAATAGTCGTCCTTGCTTCATGTTTTTGCAAAGCTGCTAGGATTCTGTATAAAATAGGATCAGCTAAGTTACGTCGTAGTCACAAACTACCCTAAACCTCAGGAGCTTATAAAGCATCAAAAGGTTAATCACTTCTTGGCCAGGCACATTGGCTCACACCTATAATACTGGCAGTTTGGGAGGCCAAAGCCAGAGGATTGCTTGAGCCCAGGAGTTCGAGACCAGCCTGGGCAACGTAGTGATAGTGAGACCCTGTCTCTACAAAAAATAAAGAAAAATTTAGCTGGGCGTGGTGGTGTGCGTGTGCAGTCCCAGCTGGGAGGCTGAGGCAGGAGGATCACTTGAACCCAGGAGTGCTTTTTGTTTGTTTCTTTTCGAGATGGAGTCTTGCTCCATTGCCCAGTCTTGAGTGCAGTGGTGTCATCTCGGTTTGCTGCAACCTCCGCCTCCCAGGTTCAAGCGATTTTCCTGCCTCTGCCTTGCGAGTAGCTGGTACTACAGGTGTCCACCACCATGTTCTTTAGCAGAGATGGGGTTTCACCATGTTGGCCAGACTAGTGTCAAGCCCCTGATCACAAGCAATCTGCCCACCATGGCCTCCCAAAGTGTTGGGATTACAGGTGTGAGCCACCGTGCCCAGCCAGGAGTTTGAGGCTGCAGTGAACTATGGTTGTGCCATTGCACTCCATCCTGAATGGCCTGGATGACAAAGCAAGTCTCTGTTTCTTAATTAAAAAGAAAAAAAGAGATTAATTTTCCAGTGTGGGTGGAGGGGGAAGCGCTTTTGCTAACTGTAGTCCCTGAGGAACCCAGCTTGATGGAAGCTCCATCCCTTACTGCATGCTTCCATGCCCGTTGAGGCAGGGAAAATGCAGCGTGATGAATTGTGTTTATTGGCTCTCAAACACTTCTACCAAGAAGGGATACTTGTCATTGTACCTCATATTTCATTGACCAAAGTAAGTTACACGTCCATGTCTAATTTCAGAGGTGGCAGGGAAGTGCAGTTCCAGCATATGCCCAGAAAGTGGAAATTGAGAAATATTTGGTGACCAATGCTGATGATTTCCAGTCCCTAACAACATCAGTTTTTGCCCTTTTGGATGAAAAACGTGCTTATTGGGAATACACTTCAATCTACAGTTTCATTAGATGACATTTTAGAGAGGGAACAAGTATTTTTTTTATGTCATCATTCTTCCTTATTTGTTCTTTCTTCCCACATGTTTGTGTAGACACTACTGTAGAAGGCCTTTCTGTTTCATTTTTCAAGTTAAAGTATAATTTACAGTAAAATTTACCTTATTTAATACCTATTTTGACAAATACATGCAGTCATATAGCCAGCACAGTCAAGATATAGAATAGTTCCATTACCCCCCTCCTCGCAAATATCTTTTACCCTTTTATGGTCAAATTTATCCCCATTTCCAGCCCCTGGCAACTACTGATCTGTTTCTGTCCCTATTGTTTTGCCTTTTCCAGAATGTCATAAATAGAACCATATAGTATATAGTCTTTTGAGTCTGATTTCTTTAACTTAATATAATGTTTGAGGGTTATCCACATCATTGTTGCTTGTATCACTAGTTCATTTCTTTATATTGCTTAGTGTTTTATTGTAGGGATGTACCACAGTTTATCTGTTACCCAGTTGTGGAATTCTTGAGTTGATTGTTTCTAGTTTTGGGGAATTAAGGATGAAACCATTATACATACTCACATAGGTTTTTGTGTGAACATAAGTTTTCATTTTGTCAGGTTAAGTGTAAGTAGGATTTCTGGATTGTATGGTAAGGGTGTTTTTATTTTCATTTCTTTGCCCTTTCAATAGGTATGGGGGTATCTTACTGTGAATTTTTTTTTTTTTTGAGACAGGATCTTGCTTATCACCCAGGCTGGAGTGCAGTGGTGCAGTCATAGCTCACTACAGCCTCCAGCTCCTGCCTTAGCCTCCTGAGTAGCTAGGACTACAAGCAGGCGCCATCATACCCTGCTAATTTTTAAATTTTATTGTAGATATCTGGGTCACCCTATGTTTCCCAGGCTGGTCTTGAACTCCTGGGCTCAGATGATCCTCTTGCCTCAGCCTCCCAAAGTGCTGGGATTACAAGCATGAGCTACCATACCTGGCATTACTGTGATTTTTATTTAAAAATTTGATTGTGGTAAAGTATATGTAATAAAATATACTATTTTAACTATTTTTGAGTATATACTTCAGTGGCATTAAATACACCTTGTTGTGCAGCCATCACCATCTTCTTGTGATTTAAATTTGCATTTCTTGAATGACTTTAACATTAAAAATTTTTTATTCCTCTTTTGGTGAGTGTGTTCAGATCTTTTGCTGATTTTTTTTTTAAACCATTTTCTTTCTTTCTTTCTTTTTTTTGTTTTTTTTTTTTGTTTGTTTTTTTACCTAGCCCAGCACGAAGATGATTTTTTTTTTTTTTAGTTTTCTTTTGTTTTGTTTTGTTTTTTGAGACGGAGTCTCGCTCTGTCGCCCAGGCTGGAGTGCAGTGGCGCGATCTCGGCTCACTGCAAGCTCCGCCTCCTGGGTTTACGCCATTCTCCTGCCTCAGCCTCCTGAGTAGCTGGGACTACAGGCGCCCGCCACCGCGCCCGGCTAATTTTTTGTATTTTTTTAGTAGAGACGGGGTTTCACCGTGGTCTCGATCTCCTGACCTTGTGATCCGCCCGCCTCGGCCTCCCAAAGTGCTGGGATTACAGGCGTGAGCCACCGCGCCCGGCCTAGTTTTCTTATTGTTGAGACCTTGATTAGCAAACTGAACAAAGAACTTGAACAGATAATTCACAGAGAGAGAACTTGGTAAACTGTGGAAATGTTCAGGTTGGCAGTAATAAAACTACTTTTTAATTAGGTGTACTACCTGTTTATGTTTTATCTTTATATTTCAGTAATATATGTTTTACTGGAGGAAGCAGTCTACTGTGCGAGTGGGAGAATATGATGAAGTTGGAGGAGCAGATAAATAGAGTATTGACATTATGGGAAAAAAACATTCAAGATAACCTGATTGCTTGATGAAGGTAGTTGGGAAGAAGCATGATACGGTCAAAAGGAGAGTACTTTTGGAATTGGGAGCTAGTTTTTAATCCTCATTTGGTGCTTGCTTGATAATTACTTGGTTCTCAGTAACTGAAATAGAATTAGCTATTCTTAGATTTCCAGCCAGTTTTCTGAAAGTGTGACAATTCGGTAATATCCTAGATCTCTTGCATACTGCCTTCTCCTTAGTCTTGTGTGGCCTTAGGTGTGTTATGTTACCCTGCCCCTTTCAACCTCAGTTTCCCAAACTGGGATTGGTATTGTGAGGAGTAAATGATGGAATACATTCAGAGCACTTAGAACTGTGTGTAGAGATGGTAGGTGTATTAGTCTGTTTTCATGCTGCTGATAAAGACATACCTGGGACTGGGCAATTTACAAAAGAAACAGATTTATAATGTACTTACAGTTCCATGTGCCTGGGGAAGCCTCACAATCATGGTGGAAGGCAAGGAGGAGCAAGTCACTTAATAGGGATGGTAGCTGGCAAAAAGAGAGAACTTGTGCGGGGGAACTCCTGGTTTTCAAACCATCAGATCTCGTGAGACTTACTCACTATCACGAGAACAGCACTGCAAAGACTTGCCCCCATGATTCAATTACCTCCCACCAGGTCTCTCCTACAACACGTGGGAATTCAAGATGAGATTTCAGTGGGGACACAGCCAAACCATATCAGTAGGTAATGAAATAAAGGGTAGTTCCTAACTGATGTCAAAGTAACAAATGAATGTTGTGCTTTTTTATACTTTTTTTTTTTTTCGAGGCAGTGGTTAGTCTTTTAAAACGCCTTCATTAAAGTTTCTAGTACACTATACCAAATAGAAGTTAAAAGACATGCAAGTAGCTGCTGGCTGGCATCTATAGTCACAGCTATTCAGGAGGCTGAGACAAGATGATTACTTTAGGCCAGGAGTTTGAGACCATCCTGGGCAACATAGTGAGACTCCATCTCCTAAAAAAATTAGCCAAATGTGGTGGTGTGCTCCCGTAATGTCCACTCCCCACAGAGATTTTAAAATAGCAATTTTTATTGCTGCCAATGTGAGTAGGCCAAAAAAAAAAAAAAAAAAAAGAGACATAGAGACATTTGATGGAAGACATTTCATCTTCATTTGATGGAAGATCAAATGCCAGTTAATTACTTAAAATTAATTTTGAGAATATGAAAACATCATTTTGGATTTTGATGTTTTCTGTTCCATAATTTTCCTTTTCCTTATATTCCTTTTTCTCCTAAGACCCAATTGAGGGGGGAGAAAACCCACAGCATCTTAAAGATCTTTATTCTTTTATCATGTCTGTGTACTATTGTTAGTGGATATAATGCTTTATGAAATGTGATCATTTCAGTAGTTTTGTAAAATATGTTTTGACTTAAAAGCATGTAGCAATAGTGATCGTTAATCCATTCATTAGAATTTTTTGTACTTCATTATACAATTGACTCTATGCGAAAATAGATACTCGGGAGATTTTAAAGAGTTATTAATACTGCTTGGAAATAATGATATGTTAGAATTCCCTTCAGGATTTTTTTCCCTACTTGAGACCTAACCTGTCATTGTTTTCATATAATCAAATTAAAGTAACACATGGATTAATGCACTTGTTCTTCTTCTTGACAAACTCCTTGAAGAACAATTTTGGAAGTATTTATTAATTTGCTTTAATATAACAGCACTCATTATGTGTTAATATAAATACTATTTTTCATGAAAATAACTATTCCAGACCCCCAAAATTGATGAGGAAAGTGGATTTGTTTTATATTTGCCAATCTCTTTAATACCTAGTTTAATAAGAAGCAGCTGGGTCTTTTCATCTCTAGTGCATTCATTCTGTTGTCTCATATAGCCTCTAGAAAATACCACTGCAAACTGGCAAGACAATAAGTGAAAAAGAAGTCTTAGGAGCTGGGCATGGTGGCTCATGCCTGCAATCCTAGTGCTTTGGGAGCTGAGATGGGAGGATTGCTTGAGGCCAGGAGTTGGAGGTTACAGTGAGCTATGATGGTGTCACTGCACTCCAGCCTGGGTGACACAGCAAGACCCTGTGTCTTAAAAAAAAAAAACTTAAGTGTTACTAGGATAGTAGTTGTGTCTTTGCATTCTCTGAGTGAGAAACTTGGGATCCCAGTTCTCTCCTCTAGGCCAAGCAGAGCCCTGGGGCTTGATTTTAGAGTTGTTGGGTTTGCTTAGTATGTTGTTTCTTGGTTTGTCATTCAGAAGGACAGGGGTCTTCTGAAAAATCAGTGCTCTAATTCATGTGTATGTCTGCATACTTCTGAGTGGAGATCCGTGTCTCTCTCCCTACTCCACCTGTCCTGTTCCACCATTCGCTAGCTGGCCATCCACTTGGAGTGAGCAGTGCTTCCTGTGGGTGAGTGTACCCTGGAGTTTGCCATTGCTTTGGTCCCGACCACAGCTTTCTCAGGCCACGCAGGGCTAAGTTGCCTAGGTGGCAGTGTTTTGTATCATGAAATGAGCTCACCATGTGACCAGTTCTGTACTGTGGATATCACTCCACCTGTTGTCCTTGCATCTCACAGGCAGCAGCGTGCCAACAGGACTATCTTTACCATACCCCAGGCCGTAGTCAATGGCCTACCAGTCACGATGTTCCTGGAGGGCAGCGTCCCATGGGTGGGACACCCTTTGCCATGCTGTGGCTGCTATACCCTACTTCCTACTTGCACAGCCATCCGAGTGTGGGCTAGGGAGCCCAGATCCTATGCCTGGGATCTGTATATCCACACTTGCACCCACCCTCCCTGGTAGATCCTACAGGAGTAGCACATGCCAGTCTCAAAGGTTAATCCACAGTGGTGGTGTGAATGGCTGGATGTGGGTTCAGCTTCTACATAGATAACTGGTTATTGTAGAACTGATCTACACCTGCGGCTGCTGTGACTCTGGTGATTCTAGGTAACCTAGATCAATCACATTTTCCCCCCGCCCCTGCCATGGCCCTGTCACTCTTAGGTGGCTGTTATAGTGCCTGCTGAGGCGACCACTGTGATCAAGAATCTTAGTAATAGGGAATCTCAATTTGGTTCTGCAGAGAGAGCCTGATAAATTAATATCCTATCTAAGGAACGCAGCAGGCGTACAAATTACCCACTCCCAACCCTGGAAGATAATGATTAAAACAACATGGAACTCTTTCAAGGCCCTGTAGTTGGAAAGAGTCCACTTTAAATCCTTTAAAGAGAATCTATTGCAGGGCAAGCCTGGTGCTGGCAGCCACGGTAATCCCACTTTCAGTGTGGTGTGCTGAATTTGTGGCCATTAAAATGCTTGTTCTTGGATCTTAGGTGCTGCCGGGGTCCATTGCAAGAAAGTCCATGCCTCTTGCCTTTTGGTACCTTCCAGGCTCTTGCCTGAGTTTCCCTGGAGCTGAAGTGTGCACTTGAAGAAAATTAGTGTTCAAAGTAGTGTGGGCTGCCTGGATACTGCTGGTGGGAATCATGGAATGGGAGTGTGGTTCTATTTTGTTTGTGTCAAAACTTTGAGGAAGCTGATTAAGCAGGGCAGTTGGGGCATTAGTATTGCACCGCTAGGACTCAAATTCTGGGCCGGTAGTAAGACTGATCAGAGTGAAAGCTTTTGCCAAGGATGTTTTCGTTAACCGAGGATGAAGGTGAAAGTAGGAAGTTTAAAGAAGTTCAGGTCCTGTGTAGTTACGAACATAAATGTGATGTTGACCACTGCATTAATGCCCATGACCCACTAGCAGCTTCCAGGAAACCCTTTGGGTTGTGGTAGGGGAAAGGTCTGTGTTCAAAGCTGAATCTGAAAGGCAGCAGCAGTAGGGATGGCATAATTCTACTCAACATGAGCAACCGTACCTGCTTCCAGCACAGACAGGATTGTCCCATTGATAGTTGTTCTGTGGATGGGGGTGCATGGCTTTTCTACTCGATGAAGAGATTTGACTGGTAGTTAATCGATAACCAGGAAGACTAGCATGCTAACCAGTTAGGCGAGCATTCAGCATCCCCCAATTCAGACAAATGACATTCAGCCATCTGAGATTGAGCAGTTAGACTCTGGATCGCCCAACTGGTTAGCACACTAGTCTCCTTGGTTTTCTAGTCACCAGACGGATCTCTCCACCAGCCTAGAAAAGGCATGCACCCCCACCCACAGAAGAGTAGCCACAGGTCTGTGATGCTCTTAAATGCCTGGAACCACGCACCACACTGCTCTCAGCATGTGCTCATTTGAATCCGATGGGTGCCAGAGACCCATTAAGTCCATTAGTGATGCGGATCGGGATTGTAGTAATTCCTTGTTAAGGAAGAATTCCCCATGAGAGAGCAGGCCGAAAGTATGCATTAAGTTTCTGCTGATTCTCCCTCGATAGGCCACTAGGGATTGGCTCTTGGCCCTGACGCATAGCTGAGAACGGTCTAAAATAAAAGTTATAGCCAGGGTTCCCTAAGTGGACCCAGGTAGGAGCTTTAGAGCGAGAGTGCGAAGGATCAGTAGCGGTTCCTCCACTGTTGTGCTGCTTCGGGGCCACTCCAGGCAGGAGGACAGGCAAATGTGCCCCTAGAGCCTCGTAATGCTGGGCATGAGGGGTAAGGCTGCGGTCCAAGGACCCCTTAGCACTGGACTCCTGTCCCTTCTGCTTAAGGTGGCTTCCGGCTCATCTCTCTGTGGCCTGGTGCCTTTGTGGCTTTGGGGTATCCCCTCCCCCAACCAGTCCTTGAAGTCTGTGTGTGTGTTTCTGTGTCTGTCTACTTCACACACTTGTGGGGTGGGACGACATGAAAAGCATGTCTTCTAACTGCTGTTACTGTGGTGAGTCCTCAGATGTGTTTTGTGGAGTTTAGGCTGTTAGGACTTTAAACCATTAAATTGTTAAGACTGGAGGCCAGGCGCCGTGGCTCATGCCTGTAATCCCAGCACTTTGGGAGGCCGAGGCGGGTGGATCATGAGGTCAGGAGATTGAGACCATCCTGGCTAACACGACGAAACCCCGTCTCTACTAAAAAATACAAACAATTAGCTGGGTGCAATCGTGAGCGCCTATAATCCCAGCTACTCCGAGGCAGGAGAATGGCGTGAACCCGGGAAGTGGAGCTTGCACTGAGCTCCATTGCACTCCATTGAGATTGTGCCATTGCACTCCAGCCTGGGTGACAGAGCGAGACTCCGTCCCAAAAAAAAAAAAAAGACTGGAGTTTAAAACTGTTAGGATGCCAATGGCGACCTGATTTTACATATTTCTATTATTTGTTGTGGAGAGTGCAGTTTTAAATAAAATCATCTGTTCCTGTTATTTTCAACTTTGGTTTATTTAAAAGCTGTCATACAAAGGAACAACTTTTAATACATTATTTAGGAAGTTTTTTCGTTTTAAATATACACTTGAATCGCAACTTAATCACAACTTTCAGTTCTCCATGCTATTAATGTTTTGTCAAGTGATAGATTCTTGCTTTAATGTCCAATATTTTGGTTTATGCTTGTCTCTTGTTTTTTTTAAAAAGTTATAAGCAAAGGAAATTCAATTTTCCTTTTTCATTGACAGACATATGTAGAGTGTGTCGGTCGGAAGGAACACCTGAGAAACCACTTTATCATCCTTGTGTATGTACTGGCAGTATTAAGTTTATCCATCAAGAATGGTAAGTCATACTTTTAGAAAGTTGTGTAAGTCGGAGCTTCAGTTTTGTCATGTATACAGTAACAAGGATCATTTCAATGTACTTTCTCTGTAATTATTTTTAAAATTTTATTGTATTGTCCCGAGCACAGGAAACTAAAAAAGCCCTTTTATTGTAAAATTTCAAAAATTTGGAAAAGAAATTATCCATTAATTCTTAATACCATGGCTGTTATTTTGGTGTATCCCCTTCCAGGTACACGTTATTACCCATTGTTATTTCTACCCTGGAAAGCTTATTTTGTTCTCCGAAAGTGTTATGATTTTCTAGTTTTGCTTGGCATAATAGTAGCTTACATTTATGAATAACTTTTTGCCAAGAACTATTCTTAGTGTTTTGTACATTTCAACTTACTTAATTCTTATAAGAAAACTGTGATGAGGTAGAGTGTTATTATTATGCAGATGAGGAAACTGAAGCATAGGAAGGTTAGATAACTTGTCCTAGGCCACATAGCCAGCCAGTTAGTGGCAGAACCAGAATGCAGACCTAGCTACCAGGTACCAGTATTATCAGACCAGGATTAAAACTGATGTTGATGCTTGGAGATTCTTTTATATTCATTTTGCTTTGAGGAAATCACAGTTTTGATTAATTGAACCTTTTTTAATGGTAGAAAAATGTATTGTTTTTATGTCTAGCTGTTGTAGTTTTTTATTTTTAGAAGGCGGTTACAAAAAGTTGAGTATTCTAAATTTGAAAATTTTGAAACTAAAAGCTCTGTGATATGTACATTTTTAATAAAAACAATGTTTTCAACAAAACTGTAGGTTTCTTTGTTGTAAACTCTGTACTTATGAATCTGTTTATAATTACAGCTTAGTTCAGTGGCTGAAACACAGTCGAAAAGAATACTGTGAATTATGCAAGCACAGATTTGCTTTTACACCAAGTAAGTTCTTTAGACCTTTTCACTGCATTTGTTTGGTTATCACTCATGGCATAAAGGTGTTTAGATCAGTTGACAGAGGAAGGGGGAAAAAGTGTTTAAGTACTTTAAAACAACTATTTTCAGTTTGATTGTCTTTGATAGTAATAGGAAATATTGATATTTTATTTAGGAAAATATTTTTAAAAACTGTATGCCCTCTTTTATCACACACATGTTTGAGATTTAATTTGTGGGTTTTTGTGTTTTTTTTTTTGTCTTTAAACATTTTTTTACTTTTAATTATAGAAAAGTTCGAACACATGCAAAAATCTAACAAGTCCACGTGTACCCATCACTTAGTTTCAACTCATAGCCAGTCTTGTTTTACACATGCTCTTGTTGCCTGCCTCTTTATCCTTTTATTTTTTCTCCATTATTTAAAAAATAATTCTACCATTTATAATTTCATCTGTACGTATTTCAGTATGTATCTCTAAAAGGTAAGGGTTCTTTTTCAAAAACGTAACTATAATACCGTTATCCACCTAGAAAAATTAATGATGCCTTGATTTCATCAGATACTCACTACTCTTCAAATTTGGACTATATTTTGAGTTAAAGTTGTGTAGGTTAGAATAATAGCCATAAAACTTAAAAAAATAAATAAATAGAGTTGGGGGGGGTGTCTCACTATATTGCCCAGGTTGGTCTTGAACTCCTGGCCTCAAGCAGTTCTCCTGCCACAGCCTCCCAAAGTGTTGGGATTACAGGCTTGAGCCACATTGCCTGGCCAAATAAAGTTTTAAATTACCGTTTTTTTAATGAGACTAACTTTTAAGGTCAGTGTTTCATAAGCCTTTATAAAATATTTTGCAACCTTTAAGGTTTTAACTATAATTCCTGTGCCTATTAATACTTAATATGCTTCATCTTAAATAAGTAGAGGACTGTGCTGGCAGATTATTATTTGAAGCATAATTTTTCATTCTGGGATCCCCTACATTGCCTTCCCTTACAAAGGATTTTTGTGTTTTAGTTGTGTGTGTGTGGTTTCCTTTAAGGCATCTTGAGCTTCTCAATATAAATGCTGTAAATTAGTGTTTTACTTTGTTTTTATTTGATGAGTATAAATGATTAAAGTTATTACACTTTCACTTTTGGAGCTGTATATTCATCTAAAAAAGTCAATTCTGTTATTTTGTAGTAATTTTCTGTAGTACATAAAAGCTGTACAGCTTGTCAAGATTCATAGGAAACTATGACTAAATAGTTAAGTATCTTCATGAAATTCAGTTGATAGGAAATACGTGGCCTTTTACTTTGAGGCCAGAAGAAGCTTTTTTTGTACATTTTAATTTTCATTTGGTAGTTATATTCTCTATTTCTTTTATGTTTTCCAAAAAACCTCTATTATTACTGGTTTTAATGACTTACTCTTATATGCCAGATATCCTATTGAAGTCTATGATCTGTGGGCATGTGTCATTAAAAGTTGCTATTTGTGGCCAGGCGCTGTGGCTCACGCCTGTAATTCCAGCACTTTGAAAGGCTGAGGCAGGCAGATCACCTGAGGTCAGAAGTTTGAGGCTAGCCTGGCCAACGTGGTGGAAACCCTGTCTCTACTAAAAATACGAAAATCAGCCAGGCGTGGTGGCAGGCGCCTGTAATCCCAGCTACTTGGGAGCCTGAGGCAGGAGAATCACTTGAACCTGGGAGGCGGAGTTTGCAGTGAGCCGAGATTATGCCACCACACTCCAGCCTGGGCAACAGAGTGAGACTCTGTCTCAAAAAAAAAAAAAAAGTTGCTATTTGTTAATTGTTTATTTCTCAGTGTTTATGGGTGTGAACCGTTTTGTGATACTGCTCTTAAAAATTTTAGATCATTGCTTTTAAACCCTGATATATCATAAGTTCTTGTTTTGGCCTTACTGGAGAAAGAAGTGTGTGTTTTTCCTTTATGTTCTTTCCGAGCTACCTGTGGTAGAGCTTTTTAATAATAAGCAGTGGTTTTTTTATTGGAGCCATTTTAAAAGGGAATCTTAAAATGTGGCAGAACCTTTCTTTTTCTGAATGTGTTGAGCCACATTTCGCAGAGTAGTGGGAAGATCTGAATTTATCGTTTGAAATTTTAAGTATTATGCTAACATTGGGAAAGTGGCTAACAAATGTCAGTGGGATGTTTGCTCCCACGTGAAATGATCTGCCGCAGACTGTTGTGCTTTTTGAGTGCTATTTAATGCTTATATTTGGGGGCGTGTTGATGGCATGTTTTCAGTTTCATCTTTTGCTCCTGTTTGCTTTATTATATCTTATAATTTGGGAAACCAGATGATTATATTGGTTGAATGTTAAAATATGTGTAAATGGGCCTTGTACGAAGTTTATGGCTATTTGCAAGGGATGTGAACATCTGTTTAATTTTTTTTCCTGCTCAGAGGCCTTTGTTGATTTCCACGTTTCACACGTGATTTGCCTCATAAATGACTTCTTGGGTAAATGTGATATTGTAACTATTTGTTTTATTTCTTTTAATAGGAAGAAAATTAAGCACAAGGCAAATATTGAAAGTTTAATGTCTTTTATATTTATGAATTAAGCTATTTTCAAATCTTCATGAAATTTTAAGTACTTTTTTTCTGCTTATAGTTTATTCTCCAGATATGCCTTCACGGCTTCCAATTCAAGACATATTTGCTGGACTGGTTACAAGTATTGGTACTGCAATACGATATTGGTTTCATTATACACTTGTGGCCTTTGCATGGTTGGGAGTTGTTCCTCTTACAGCATGTGAGTATTCATGCCTCTTATTGGAGTTATTTAAACATTGCATAACTACTTGATATTATAAAGCAATATTGCATCATATTATTATTTGATGTTTAGTTATTTGATGTCAGAATGTCACGTATTAGGAAAGCCTTATTTAGAAGATGTTCATCTGAACTAAGAATGAGTTTAACAGGTCAGTTTCTTGAATGAATATGGGAAAGAACACAGCATACAGAATGGCTAACCATGAAAGTTCATGAATGCATTGAAAAAATCAAATCATAACTGGATTTGAAGTATACTAGAGCTTTCAAGGACTACAAAAGATGGCCGGGCATGGTGGCTCATTCCTGTAATCTCAGCACTTTGGGAGGCCGAGGTAGGCAGATCACGAGGTCAGGAGTACTAGCCTGGCCAACATGGAGGCTGAGGCAGGAGAATTGCTTGAACCCAGGAGACGGAGGTTGCAGTGAACTGAGATTGCACCACTGCACTCCAGCTTGGGCAACAGAGCAAGACTCTGTCTTGGGGAAAAAAAAAAAAAAAGGACTGCAAAAAATGAATTCTTTTGGGATTCCACAACCCTCCTTTAAAAACATACTCACATGGCCGGGTGTGGTTGCTCACGTCTGTAATCCCAGCACTTTGGGAGGCCGAGGTGGGAGGATCACTTGAGGTCAGGAGTTCGAGTCCAGCCTGACCAACATGGTGAAACCCCGGCTCTACTAAAAATACAAAAATTAGCCGGGTGTGGTAGTGTGCGCCTGTAATCCCAGCTACTCGGGAGGCTAAGACAGGAGAATCACTTGAACCCGGGAGACAGAGGTTTCAGTGAGCTGAGATCACGCTACTGCACTCCAGCTTGGGCAACAGAGTGAGATGTCACCTCAATAAAATACAAATAAAATTAAAATAAAATTAAAAAATACTCATACATGTAATGGTCCTAAATAATTGGGAGGCTTATCTTTCAGATATAGGAGGCTCTTTGGGAGGTTGATATGCTAATCAACCCCCCTAATCAATCCAAAGAATCCTCTTGGATTCTTTGTTGTTCTTATAGTTATGGAGAGAAGTATGTAGTATATGGGTGGCAGAGTATATAGATAAGAGTCATTAAACAAAATTTTAAATTAGCATAATTAATATCTTCATGTCTCCTTAAAATATGGTAAAATAATGTTGATTACCTATGGAAATGAAATTCTTGGAAGATACACCAACTAGCAGAATATAGGTACTGTTGAAGAGTGAGTTAGCTAGAAAATTGTATGAAGGAATTCTCCCAGGATGAAACTCAGAGGGACAAAGTAGTTATGAGAAGTAAATATAGAGAAATGGAGGCTAATCTAGTTGTTTCAGTATCTGTCTAGTAAGTAGTTCCACAAGGTAAAAGAGACAGTGGAGATGAGGAAACAATTGGTGTCTTTTAGATTGAAAGAGAAAGCTGACCATGGTAAAGGAAAAGTCTCATGAACCTAGACATATTCTCAAGTTTTCCAGAGCTGGGTAATGTGGCGATGGTGATAGAGGTATAGAGATTGTGTGCTTCCAGATTATCCAACAAAGTAAAGAAAATCAAAGTGGCATCAGACTTAAAATTAGCAATGTTGAATGCTCGAAGACAGTGGAAACTCAAAGTTTCATGTTTTTGAACCTAAAATTCCCTTCCTGCAAATTACTCTCAGATGGAAGGACAAACTACAGATGTTTCAATAGATGTGAGAGATTGGAAAATTTACCACCTTAAACCTTTTTGAAAAAACTGAGGATATACTCTACTAAATGAGCAAGGAATCAAAGAGAGAAAGATGTGAGATTCAAAGAAGTGTTTCATATAGCTAAGTCTCGATTGTTAATCTACAATAATTAATAGTTTTTGGGTAACAGCCTGGAACTGAAATTCCAGATGATCTTAATGTGGGAGAAATTGTGACAGGAACATAGAAATTCAAGCTTTTAAAATTGCTTATCTCATTTGTGGGGAGATTATAGATGTTCTAGATGTAGGTAGAAAAATAGAGCATAACTGTGCATTAAAAATGTAGACTAGACTCACAACTACCCAGAATTAGACTCACAGCTACATTGTTTCATTATTAATGACAAAAGTGCCACCACAGATCAGTGGAAAAAAGATGGTTTTTTCGGTAAATGGTATTGCAACAACCAGATGGCCATACAGAAAAAAATGAATCATACCATGACCTCAACCTAACCCAGAAATTAATTTGAGATAAAAGCCTGAATGTGAAAGTTAAAAAGAAACTTCTAAAGTAAAATATAGGAGAATAAGCATAAAAGAAAATATTAGTAAGTTGAACATAATTAAAGTTAAGAACTTATGTTCATCCTTAGACACTTTTAAGAATAAAAGGCAATTTAATTCTGGCACGCAAAAAAAATAAATAAATAAATAAAAAATTGAAAGGCAAACCAAGCCATAGAATGAGCGAAGATATTTGCAGTACACATAATCCAACAAAGGACTTGTATCTAGAGTATATAAATCAATAACAGAAAGGCAAACACATCTCAGTTAAGCAGTGGACAGAAGGTCTGAACAGGTATTTCTGGAAAAACAGCTAAATATACTAAGCTCTCCATGTCTGTGGGTTCTGCAATGCTAACTGTGGAATTTGAGCATCTGTTTATTATTGAGGAGATTCCTGGAACCCATTCCCCATGGATACCAAGGGATGACAGTAGCCAATAAACACATGAAAAAGTGTTCAGCATCGTTAGAGAAATGCAGAAGGAGGGTGACTAAAAATAAAAAGAGTAGACAGTGCCAAATGTTGCTTAGGATGTAGAGCATCTAGAACACATGTACAGTGATCGAGGAGGAGTGCATATGTTATAACCACTTTGGAAAACTGTTTGGCAGTATCTGCTGATGCTAAATATTGTATACAAATACCTTATGATCTAGCAGTTCCATTCTTGGGAATATAACTAACAGAACAAGAAGTTTCTGTTCACTAAAGAACATATGTATAAGAACGACCACAGCATTTTTATTAATAGTACTTAAAAACTGAAATCAGTCAAATGCCTATTAATAGTAGAATGGATACATTGTGGTTTATTCATGCAATGGAATACTACATAGCAGGGAAAAAGAGCTGACTATTGTGACATGGAATAACATGGATGAATTTTATTTCTTTGACAAAAAACAAGCCAGGCACAAAATTGTGTGATTGCATGTGTGTGAAATTTTAAAACAGGTTAAATTCATCTATAGTGATAGAGATCTGAATAGTGGTTACCTTTTGCAGGGGCTTTTGCCTCGGAAGAAGCTTGAGGGAGCCTTCTGGGGAGCTGGAAGTGTTGAACATCTTGATTTGGGTGGTGATTACCCAAGACATGTATATTTTAAGAATTCACCCATCTGTACGCTTAAGATTTATGTAAAATGTACTTTAATAAAGACATAACAAAACTCAAGGGCAACAGCTAGAAGACTAGAAATAGGATGAGTAGGAAACAGCAAATAAAATTTGGAAATTTCAAACAAAGGCAGGAAAGGAAGGGAAGGCGGAGGAAGGAAGTAGGGAAATAAAATTAAATACGTCTGTAATCATCAGGGATTAGATTTCTCTGTTACTAGAGAGCTTCATAGATGTGTAGGTATAAAACTTGCACTACTACAAGAGATAAATACAAAGCAGCACAGGTTAATGCTAAAGAGATACAAAAATAGTTTTGTTAGCAAATGGCTAACCAGAAAACTGGGCCTTGAAATACATAAAACAGTCACAGTCATAGTGGAAGACTTACATGCCTCTCTGAAATCAGTAGATGAAATAGGCAAAAGTAAGGACTTACAAGATTTAACAGTTATTAATCACAAGCTTGTTTTCTGTTCTGACTTGTTTATATACAGATACGCACAATTTAAATTACATCACACGATACATATTCTGTAACGTTTCTCTTTAGCTTAGCATCGTATTCTGGTGGTCTTTCCATGTAAGTGAGTGTTCTGCTGCCCTTTTTTTTTTTTTTAACGGTGCACAGCGCTCTGTAGTAAGAAGGCCTATTGCATATGAATTCATTTACCTATCTAAACATTTGGTTTGTCAGTTTTACATTGTTACAAGCATACTTGCGTGAGTATTTTATAAACACATGTAAGTAATTTTTATTACAGAAATTCTTTTCCTACCTTTCCATTTTGACTTGGTTTTGAAAACAGCCATTGAAGTCACTGAAAATCTGAACTGAAGTCTCTGATACAAGGCTATATAGGGAATGCTTAAGCTAATACACAAATACTGGTTTGAAAGAAAGCCTCAGGTTTTTATTCTTGTGCCCAATTTTCAAATCTGTGGTCTGTTATCTCATTCTGTTTAGAATTCTGCCTTCCTAACTAAAAGACTTTCTGCCTTGATAGCAGTACATTCACCCAAACTTTGTCTTTCTCTAAATGGCCAGAATTTAGAGTAATATATTCTGTATTTTAGAGAACCTCTGAATCTGTGCTTTTAAAATACTGATTGTCAGGTTGCCATTTATGGCATTGCAATACATACTGTACTGAAAAATTCTCTTAATTTCAAAGACTTATACTTCCAAAACTGAAACATTTTATTGTCATGAGCAGACTTAATGAATTTTGGAATTCTAGAATTTAAAAAATTCTTTATATTATAATTTTGGAGATCTTTACTTTAGATTTTGCTTTTCAAATATCTAAGCTCATTCAATTAAAAAAAAAAAAAGTAAACCTAGAGAGAATCTAAGCACTAAACATGATTGTGTAACATTTACTCTTGATTGTCACTCTATTTGTGCTTGATCATGTTTTTAAAAATTTAATATTTTGAGACTTAGGTTTGTAAAGACTAAATGTTTATTTCAGTGGCATTTGTGGTGTTCCACTTTACTTCTGCTTTCTTGAGCAGCTATATGAGTTCATGATGTGAGTTGTGACTGTATGCCATCATGCTCTTTTTCGGTAGGCCGCATCTACAAGTGCTTGTTTACTGGCTCTGTGAGCTCACTACTGACACTGCCATTAGATATGCTGTCGACGTGAGTATTGAACCTGTGTGATGAATGTTGCATGATGTAGATGATGCTTGCTTTTTTCCTTGCATATTTGTTTTTATTATAATTTGTAAATTCTTCTGTTTTGAGAAAAAATAATTTATGTCTATTACACTAACAGTTTTAGCTGCAGTAGAAGTAGCTGATAAATGTAAATGACATTTCTTTTAAAACATACCTGTTTCATGGGACTGTTTTGTAATGATGGGATGACTTTTCTTTCTTTTTTTTTTTTTTGAGATGGAGTCTTGTTCTGTTGTCCAGGCTGGAGTGCAGTATTGCTATCTCGGCTCACTGCAACCTCTGCCTCCTGGGTTCAAGTGATTCTTCTGCCTCAGCCTCCCTGGTAGCCCGCTACCATGCCTGGCTAATTTTTGTATTTTTAGTAGAGACAGGGTTTCACCATGTTGGCCACATTGGTCTCAAACTCCTGACCTCAGGTGATCCACCCGCTTCGGGCTCCCAAAATACGTGGATTACAGGCATGAGCCACCGCGCACAGCTGGGATGACTTTCTAAATAGGCTGTCATGCAGTTTGAGATATATGCTACTGTCTTATGTTCATAAGAGTTTTTTTTTTTTTTTTTTTTAAATGGAGCCTCACTCTGTTACCTATGGTAGGGTGCAGTGGTGTGATCTCTGCTCACTGCAACTTCTTCCTCGTGGGTTCAAATGATTCTCCTGCTTCAGCCTCCTGAGTAGCTGGGATTACAGGCGTGTGGTCCCAAGCCAGGCTAATTTTTAAAAAATTTTTAGTAAAGATGGAGTTTCACCATGATAGCCAGGCTCATCTCAAACTCCTAACCTCAAGTAATCTGCCCACCTCAGTGTCTCAAAGTGCTGAGATTACAGGCATGAGTCACTGTGCTTGGCCAAGAGTTCATTTTAATGTTTTTAACATGCACATTTGAACTCAGATTTATTTTTTAAATGTTTTCCATGATTATTAGAATATAAATGCTAAAAACTTGCCTGTAGTTACTTTACTATATCTTGACTCTAAGCATTCTTGCTTGCCTTATATTGGCAGGCTTCTTTTTTCCTCTGACCTGATTGGTTTGAGGGTCACCTGAATTGCTTTCAGTAGACTATTCATTGACTACAGAGGACCACTGGAAGCCTAGTGGGGCTAGTCAAACTAAATTACAAACATGGCTTGGTTTTATAGTCCTAAGCTGCCTTTTACAGTTTGAAAAATTGAGCCAGTTTTTCTGATAGCCGTTGTGGCCAAACTACTTTTTTTTTTCAGTAATATTTTGTACTCTACAGAATTTTTTTTTTCTGTGAAATTTTACTTTAAATTTCCTTGGTGTCTTATCAGTTTCTATATATTCTGTAGCTCAGTAATTGAGGTCATCTCTAGGTGCACTGTATCAGTTATCTATTGCTGCAAAACAAACTGTCCCAAACCTTAGTGGTTTAAAACAACTACCATTTTATTTGCTTATAATTCTGGGGTCAGCAGTTTGGGCTGGGCTCAGCTGAACTTTTCAACTATTGGGCTTGCTTAGGTCACTCAGCTGTTTTACTGAGACTTAATGATCTAAGATGGTTTATCTGAGATGCCTTGGTTCTCCTCCTTATGGCCTCTTATCTTCTGGAATGCTAGTGGGGCTTCTTTACATGGTAGTCTCAGGGCAGCATTCTAAAAGGGCAAGAGAGGAAGCTTGCAAGCCCTCCTCTGGGCTCTGGAACTTAGGCAGCATCACTTCTCTCCAGGATTCACAAAACCAGCCCAGATTAAAGGAATAAGCGAAAAGGACTAGAGTTTGTCACCAAATGTTTAAAATCTGTAACAAACAGTTAGGATTATTGCTGATGGCAAGGAAGATATAAAGGGGATATTTTGGTCCAAACCTTTCAGAATGTAATAGCCTGGAGAGTTCCTTAGTAAGGTGGTAGTTAGGATTCCTCTTTTGATTCAGGACATACTGCAGACTATATTTTCTAGGGGCCATGCCAGTTTAGTTTAAGTTTGGCGCTGGTGGGTCAAGGTCTACCAGATTGACCCTTCTCAGGTTTTCTATGGAGGAAAAAAGTGATTCCATTAAAATAATGGATTTTCCAGTGGCTGATAGTTCAGAGGTGTTTGAGTTATCTGTGAATAATTCTGAAATCGTAAACATGGACTAGGGAAGGAAAGATAAGCCTCTTAAGTAAGAGAGGAAAAGGAGAAAGTGGTCCTTGGTATCACAACATGTGATGCATTTTCTTGTATGATTACCAAAGGAACCGTACTTCACCTTTCTGGATTTGTTGAGAAACGAATACACTTTTGGTATATTTGCAGTTAGCATCAAAACTTGATTTGCTTTCTGAATGAAAAACTTTTTTTTTGAGATAGAGTCTCACTCTGTACCCATGCTGGAGTGCGGTGGCTCAATCTTGGCTCACTGCAACCCCCACCTCCTGGGTTCAAGCCATTCTCCTGCTTCAGCCTCCCGAGTAGCTGGAATTATAGGCGCACACCATCATGCCTGGCTAATTTTTGTATTTTTAGTACAGATGGGGTTTCACTGTGTTGGCCAGGCTGGTCTCAAACTCCTGACCTCAAGTGATCCGCCTGCCTTGGCCTCCCAAAGTGCTGGGATTACAGGCATGAGCTACCACGCCTGGCCAAGTGACAAACTTCTATAAAATTTGTAATAGACCTCTTTGTCTTACATATGGCATCCTGAATATCTCTTAACCTTCATTTCTTTATGTTGTCATTAGACTTGTCTGGAGGAGCTTCTCCTCTTTTCTGATTTGATGATTCTATTAATTTGTGTGAGTTCAGGTGTCAGCTAATCACATTTTTAAACGTGTGTAAAATAAGGATACAGAAATTCTTAGAGTTGGACAGAGTTTTTAACCTTTGGTAAATTACATAAGTTTAATGCATGGCCTTTGTCAAGTATTAGACTGCTTTTGTCTTTTTTGCTTTCTGCCTTTCTGTTTCTAGGCCATTTTCAAAAGATAGGCTATGGATAGGTAATTTCCATATAGTTTTGATGGTATTTGATGCCTAAATAAGATACATAATACAAGTATATAAATATGTATAGGTTCTCTTATAAATAGAATTTCACCATAATCACAAATAGTTCTGTTGGAGAAACTTGAGATTTTCATCCAAAAAATTATTTATTTTTCTGGCTGTTTTTTTCCTGAGACTTAGTGTAAAATAAAACATTTTATCTTTATTTTCCTAATTTTAAGTGTTCTTTGGAGTAATTATATGTACTTTTTTTTTTTTTAATAGGGAAAATTTGTTGGCAGATTGTTTGCAGGGTTGTTTTGTGGTGACATGCACACTGTGTGCATTCATCAGCCTGGTGTGGTTGAGAGAGCAGATAGTCCATGGGGGAGCACCAATTTGGTTGGAGCACGTTGCCCCACCCTTCAATGCTGCGGGACATCACCAAAATGAGGTAACTCCCCTTCTCCAAAATTGATTTTACTTAGGTAGGTCATGAGAATTAGTGTCTCTCTCTAAGACTCAAACTCTTGACTTCCATGTCCCTCATAAATGTTCTTTTGTTATTAGAAAGGAGGGCAGTGGAAAGGTTTGGGTGAAGATGAAGAGAGATGTGAAAAATCAAGAAAGTGTTGTTATAACTTTGCCTCTTAATTTTCTAGCTAGAGTAGGGACGGCATTGGGGGTATACTAAAGTCCGTGTGCACAATCTTACCCACTGAGCAGAAGTTTGAAAACATTTCCTCAAGTGTTTGTTAACAGAATTAAGTTGCGTATATGTATATATGTATGTGCATTTTAAAAAAAATGTATTTTCATCCCTGATGCTGTCAATAAAGACAAAGGCTGTCCTATAAGGAGGACTACAGAATGATGTTTTTAAGAGAGTAAGGTTTGTTAACCATTTTCTATAATGGTTTGTGAACTGTTAATCCACTAAATTATACTGAACGAATATGTGCACTATGAAGTGAGGTTATGTTCCTATATACTAAAATTGATCCCACATCGGATACATTTAAAAAAGATGTCTTTGAAAGGTTTTCTTTTTAAAAAGAGTTTGGTAGAGTTTATATTTGTTTTCTAGTTTTTTGTTTGTTTTGTTTTTTTGAGATTGGGTCTTGCTCTGTCACTCAGGCTGGCGTGCAGTGGCATGATCCCACCTAACTGCAGCCTTACAACCTCCAGGCTCAAGAGATCCTCCTACCTCAGCCTCCTGAGTAGCTGGGACTACAGGTGCAAACCACCATGCCTGGCTAACTTCTTAATTTTATGTGGAGACAGGGTCTTGCTGTGCTGGCCAGGCTGGTCTTGAACTCTTGGGCTCAAGCAATCTGCCTGCCGTCGCCTCCCAAAGTGCCAGGATTACAGGCATGAGCCACTACACCTGGCCTAGTTTGTTTGTTTTAGCAAGAATAATGTGATTTGGAAACAGAGCAAAACAGACAAGTGGATCTAAATTTCTGGGCTTTTCTGTGATTTTAGGCTCCAGCAGGAGGAAATGGTGCAGAAAATGTTGCTGCTGATCAGCCTGCTAACCCACCAGCTGAGAATGCAGTGGTGGGGGAAAACCCTGATGCCCAGGATGACCAGGCAGAAGAGGAGGAGGAGGACAATGAGGAGGAAGATGACGCTGGTGTGGAAGATGCGGCAGATGCTAATAACGGAGCCCAGGGTAATGGCTGCTTGTGTGTCCTCAGTCTTCAGCACTGCAAATCTGTTCTCAACTTGCATTGAGGAAAAGGGCTGGCATTTTCAAATTTTAATGTTGTGAAGTTCTATTTCTAATTTATTTTTACTTTATTTTGGCAAACTGGCATTTATGGATGTACATAAATATGTTTTTTTCTATGAAACAGCATGTTTTATGTTTTAAAATCCTTTTTACACAGGGACTTTTTTTATAGGATAGATAGGAAGAAATTATTTTTTAAGTTGGATTAGGTACTACTTTTTTTAAAATAAAGGACTTTGGTACAGATTTACCACATTCATTTGCTTCTGTCTTTCCATGTCCCTTGAGTCAGTGCAATTTTTAAAATTGAAAAAGAATCTTGAAGTGTATACTGCAGACAAGGTGCCATCCAAATAAATCAATGTCTCATTTTCTAGCAGTGTAAACTCTAGCATATAAAATAAGATCCAAGACAGGAGGTGGGTAGATCACTTGAGGTCGTCAGGAGTTTGAGACCAGCTTGGCCAACTTGGTGAAACCCCATCTCTACTAAAAATACAAAAATTAGCTGGGCGTGGTGGCACACACCTGTAATCCCAGCTACTTGGGAGGCTGAGATAGGAGAATCACTTGAACCCAGGAGGCAGAGGTTGCAGGGAGCTGAGATCATGTCACTGCACTCCAGCCTGGGTGACAGAGCAAGATTGGGTCTCAAAAAAAAAAAAAAGATCCAAGACAGAGTCTGCCAGTCAGCTGTCGGTCACTCACTTCCCCTCCTCCCTCCCACCACAGTTTTTCTGTCAAGCTTTGCGCTGTCTCTAGGTCTGCTTGGCATGCCTGATACTTGATTGTCTCTTTGTGTCAGGCACTCTGTTAGACGCTGAGCATGTAACTGCGACCAAAACATTAGACTGCTGCATTCCTGGAGTTTCTGGTTTAGTGAAAAAGTAGGAAAGACATGTTGTGTGATAAGTGTTGTGCAGGTTGCTCTGAGGATGCCGTTGGGGAGAGACCTATTTAATTAATTTACTTTTTTTTGAGACAAGGTTTTGCCCTGTCACCCGGGCTGGAGTACAGTGGCAGGAACACAGCTCACTGCAGCCTTGACCTTTTGGGCTCAAGTGATCCTCCTACCTGAACTCCCCAAGTAGCTGGGACCACAGGTGTGTGCCACCATGCCCAGCTAATTTTGTTTTTGTTTTTGTTTTCCTTGGTAAAGATGGGTTCTCCCTGTTGTCCTGGCTGGTCTTGAACTCCTGGGTGCAAGTGATCCTCCTGCCTCAGCCTCCCAAAGTGCTAAGATTACAGGCATGAGCCATTTTGCCCAGCCGAGACCTGTCTTAAATAAGGTTTCCCAGGTAGCTCAGAGTACCTGGTATTTGAGCTGAGACCTCTGAAGGATGATGAAAAGTGGCTTGTGTAATGGTAACAGGGAACCTTTGCAGGGAGAGGTCAGAGGCTCTGCGAATACAGCTTGCTGCTACCTTTGGGTCTGGCTATTATTTCTCTCCCTTGATCTAATACAGTAGCTCCTAACTATTCTTTCTCCTTCCATTCTTGCTCCACACAATTCATATTACTCTGCTGCCTTTAAATCTTTTAGTAGTTTTCCCATTACTAAAGAATAAAATCCAGACTCCACATTCCTCTTGTATGATCTGATTTCTGTCTTCTGCTACCCATATCATTACTCAGAATGTCCTCGTCCCCTGGTTTCCTTTTCTCAAATCTGCCAGATTCTTTCCTGGCTTAGAGCTATTGAATTCCTGTCTTTCACATAACCCTGTTTGTTCCCTTTCTGGCATTTATCTCAATCTAGGATTACATTACTTTATATGTAGTATTTATTTATATGTATGTTTTTATTCTTATTTGTTCCCTGACAAGCAAATACTTGGTATGGAAATGTGGCTTAGCTTCTCAACAACAGCTTACAAAGTACTAAGTTTTACTATTTTTAGTGCATTTTATTATTTTTTTATTATTTATTATTTTTAGTTCAAATTCCATTAGTAATCTTTAAATTGCAATTATATTTTCAGATGACATGAATTGGAATGCTTTAGAATGGGACCGAGCTGCTGAAGAGCTTACATGGGAAAGAGTAAGACCTTTTTCTGTCAAGTATCCTGGTGTTTTAATCCTAAAATATATTTTAAACTTTGTTATATTTAGATGTTATGGTTACAGTTGATGAAAAGTTACTGGAATTTTCATTCCTAGTGAAAGTTAAGTGATATACTGTTTGTGGTGAAAATATTGTGATGTTGATGGCTTTTTCTTCTCTCTTACGAAACCTTGTTCCATTTAGGAAATGTTTTACCTGAAATTGTGGACTTTTGAAAAACAAAATAACAATTTAAATTTAAATAGTATTTTCATGCTTCAGTTGACAAAATAATACAGTTATATTATGAAGTAGTCTTAATTAGCTCTATATCTTCAGTAACGAATCCAAGATGGAATTTTTTTAGACTTTATAAATCATGTAATTTTGAGTAAAAGGAGACTCAAAATATAAAACTGTCATTCAGAAACAGAAATTTTTTTATTTTCTGAAAATGATAGGAAGTAATGGAAAGTTGTGGATGGAGGACTATATTTAAAGATATTGAAAAGAAAATGAGGCTTTTCATAAATTAGGATAGAAAGTTCTGTTGAATCTTAATGCTTATCGTTTTTGTTTATTTTTAGATGCTAGGACTTGATGGATCACTAGTTTTTCTGGTAAGTGAAACTAATTAATTTATTTATGTATTTATTTTTATAACGGAGTCTCGCTCTGTCACTCAGGCTGGAGTGCAGTGGCGAGATCTCGGCTCACTGTATCCTCTGCTTCCTAGGTTCACACCATTCTCCTGCTTTAGCCTCTCGAGTAGCTGGGACTATAGGAGCCGGCCACCACGCCCAGCTAATTTTTTGTATTTTCAGTAGAGATGAAGTTTCACCGTGTTAGTCAGGATGGTCTCAATCTCCTGACCTCGTGATCCACCCACCTCGGTTTCCCAGAGTGCTGGGATTACAGGCGTGAGCCACTGCACCCCGCCAAAGCGAATTCTTTTTAATAACAGAATTGGAGTTGTCTTAGTGATTCAGAAACTTCACATTTATAGTATGTAGTAAAGGTCAAGATGCCTTTTGGCTTTTGATTACTTTATATGTTGAAGATTGTATGTTTAGTGTGCTGAAAATATTAAAAAAGCATAAAGGTAATAACTATTTTTTAAAAATTATTAAATATTTGATTTTTAGTAAAGAAAATAAACTTCAAAGTTAATGGTAGTTAAAAAGAACTTGGTCTTCTTTTAAAGTTCCATCTTGCAGTGTTTATTGCCTGTACTGGTGGAAGCAAAGTGGTTTTTCATATTTACACAGTTAGACACCCCAGGCTGATGTTAGGTTTTCCTGTTTGCTGAACCCCACCTATCTTTACCTAGGAACTCTGCCTTATTAGTAAAGGTTGCAACTCTAAGGTGAGAGCAATTCTTTAAAGAAGTTGTTCTTTAAAGAAGAAATGATGCTGTTTTCAGGTCCTGTAATATGAAGTTATTTGCCATTTGAGATTTTTAAATAGCTTAAGATGACTTTGGCTGCAGGTAGCAGAACCCTACTGGTTGGAACATTAATAAAACAGGAAGTCCGGAGGAAGAATGAGCTTGAGGTTGCTTGATCCGTAAGCCCAACAATGTCCTCAGAGACCCAGATATCTCCATCTATCTCCTTTGCTGTCCTCAGTGTTGGCCTTCTCCTCAGGCTGGCTCCAGATGTTAACCAGAAGAGGATGTTGAATTTAGCAGTGTGTAGATTTTTAGGAACATATCTGGTATAATTCCACAGTTTAGTGGGAATGTGGTATTAATGAGCTTCTAGTCATGGTTTGATCACAGTCAGTATAGAAAGCATTATTTGGCCACATACTGATTTATATTTATTACCCTGCCAGTTCCTCATAAATGACGGACAGAAGTTGTTAAGGTAGTGGTGTTGACTGAAACCCATTTGAATTATTGAAAAAACTTTTGACAGGATGAATTCATTATTTTAGTAAAAAATATTTAATATGAAGACGTGTGCTAGCTATTGTGATAGGCACTGGGGAGTTCAGTGGTGAATGAGACAGGGTCCCTGTTCTCAAAGATGCACTATATTGAGGTAGAGAGAAATGCACATGTAAACAAGGAACGTTTTGGAGACTCAGTGACAAAAAGTGTGCACAGGACACAAGGGGCACAAAAGGGAGTTTGATTAGGTCTTTCTTAGTGGAGTGGAGTTTGTCAGCAGGAGATTTTCAGTGAAGATAACTTAGAGGTTGAAGCATAAAATATGTTGGGGATAGGGAAAATTTAGGAGCCCTTAAGGCAGAGAGGTTGAAAAAATTGAGCCAGCATGGTGAGAAGAAATGTAGTAGTCATTTACAAACTAATTACCCTTCTTGCTGGTTGGATTTGTGGAAGATTAGGGGACCTGAACAGAGAAATCCTTTTTTTAGACAAAAGATCTTTCGAAGGATCATTTAACCTGATGGTTAGGGAAGGTCGTGGGCATAGATGAATGGACTTGGGCAGTCTGGTCAGTGTCAGCATGGGGCATAGCTAAAGTGTGTGCAACATGGCTGAAGGAATAGGTAGACAGCTGTCACCTTAGAGGCGACAGTATGTAACTGTGGGAGGTGACCAGATGGTCAGGTGAGACAGGACAAAGAAAATTAGCGCACCACAGGGAGTGGGGGGACCAGAGGGAGATCAAGCTAGAGTTTTCCAAAGGAGAGGTAGCCAGGCAGTAGTGGCCTTGTAGGTGTCAAGAAAGAAGAGTAGATGTTGAAAGAAACACTGCAGTTGACATTAACGTGATGTTTACAATTAATTTGGCTTTCAAATTTTTCTCCATTTGAAATTTTTGGTGTCATTTGATTTAAATGAAATCTGGTATTTATGAAAATCTATGTAATTTGTGTTAGATTATTTCTAAAAAGGAAGTATTTATAAATGAATTTGTTTTTTCTACATGTAACATTTTTGAGTTGTATTAGGCTTAGTTGTATGAGCTAGCTAATGAAAAATGAAAATTACATATTATGTCTAGATTGAAATCCCAAAACAATAGAGGGAAAATTTCAATCTTAGCTGTTTTTAGTATTTGGTTCTAGCTAAATAAGTGGAATAGTCCAATTAAACATATATTAAATATGAATTGAATATGCTTTGTTGATGCTTTTTTTCCTTTAGGAACATGTCTTCTGGGTGGTATCTTTAAATACACTGTTCATTCTTGTTTTTGGTAAGTTGTGTTTGTGCTTTTATTTTTTTATAGTATTATGGTAGGAATTTAGTTTTGTAGGAGCTTTGTTATAGATTTTTTTTTTTAACATAAGAATAAATACTAAGTGGTATATGAAAATAGTTTCAGATACAAATACCTGTATAGATAGGCCCCAGACAGACAGATACTTTCCTAAGCAGCAGTGACTGTAGTTACCTACTTGTCTCTCCTTCTGTTTTTGTTTTTTTTTGTTTTTTTTTTTTTTTGGTAGAAGCTGGTTTTAGACTGACTTGAGAATACACAGTTTCCCACTTCTGGAATTACTTTTATGCTGATTGTCTTTGTGCTCTTCCCTATGGTGGAAGATCTTGTTTTCATCTGTCAAAATCCTGACCATTGCCTTCTAGAGATCTTGACTTGGGAGCTGTTACCAGAGCTGGGTGTAGGCTTGTGGGAAGACAGTAAGCCTTCCCCAAATGTGAGCCCCCCTTAGAACCAGATTCCAGGACTTGCAAAATCACTTCCAAGCACTTCTGTGGGGGCAGCTGTGAGGATTCTTTGGCAACACACGGTGGTCCTTCCCATTGGGAGTAATTAGAGAAAGAAAGGCAAGGTTGAGGAGACACTGTTGACAGAGGTTTTTCTCCTTACCAGAAGAGGTAAGGAAAACTAAGTTGAGTAAACCAAGGCCTTAGAATTCAGTTTCTGTATCTCTGAGGGGTGAGGAGGTAGAGTCTGATAGAATGGGGTTACTGTTAGGTGTCCTATGGTTTGTGTCTCAGAGACCTCAGGCAACATATCCCTATATAGGGATAATCTATGAGAAATTCCTTCCTTAGTACCTAGGATTTACCCCTTAGTTCTGCTGAAGAGGATGAGGAGCGATTTCCCGGCTTCTTCCACCAAATTGCAAGTTATTTGCTCTGTTGGGGACTACATTGTGACGTGTAAAGCAGATGTCTTTAATAAGAAGCCATGTGGTGTAAGGGGCTTTGAATATTTGGACTGAGGATGAGACCAAAAATTAATTTCTGTATATTATGTGTAAAAGAGGAAGAGAAATTTACTTGTATTTTATAAACAGTATTTCGGATACTTCCATTGATTTCTTAATTTTTAGTAGATACTCACAAAATTGCAGATTTAATAGGAAGCTCATTCTTTGTTCACCTTGCATGTGGGGGTGTCTGTATGTTATTCTGCATTTATTTTTCATTATGTGAAATAATTCATATATAGACTGAAACTGTTTTGATCTCGACTATTTGTTTTTGAGAGAAAAAATGATCTATAGATTTAGGTCTTTACTCTTGCAGAAAAGCTTAATGCTAAATTAATGTTTGTAGAAACAGGTCACATTTAAAACATGAATTATACAAATAAGAACTCTCATTTATAGAAATCTAAGTAAATAGAAATTATAGAAATCTAAGTAAAGCTTTTTCTAATCCAACCTCCTGAGCTTATACTGCGAAAAGAATTTTCTTAGTAAACTTATGTATTTTATATAGTTAGGATCTTTTGGAAATGAAACAAGTTTTCTTCCATTAGGAACATACTTTTTCTTTTAATCATTGGGATTAAACACCCTCCTGTTTTTTTCCTGCATGGGTTGCTCTGTTGGAAGTTTTCTATAGGCAGTGTTTTGACTCTTGTGGTCATACGCTTTGCAGAAATATAATTTGACAAAGCTGTGGTCTTCCAGTAGAAGGTGACAATCCTGAGAAATTGTCCTTTTTCCATTAGTTTGTGTGTAATGGGATAGAAAACTATTGTCACAACTGGTGTTTAAGGTTAATAATTATTTAATACCTCTGCAAATAGAGTTAAAACTTACCCTTCCCAGGGGCCTAGTTGAGTCGTCTCCAGACTGGGATATGAGAGCAAAATAGGCAAAATTCAACATACAGCTTTTTTTCTTACCTTTTAAAATTTCTTCTGCTTTATATTACACACAATATGTTAGTAAACTAATACATATATATATAATTTATAAATAAATTTAAATATATTGGGAATACATGTTCAAAAAGATTCCTACCCATGAAATAGTGAGAAAGGGTTAGAGGCCAGATCCCTAGTAGGTTCACTCTGACTTCTGTGATTGAGTTTCTCACTTCCCTGGTAATCTGTGCTGTCAATTTATTTCTACCATAAAGAAAAGATAACTGCATTTTATTATTAAGAATGAAGTAAAATTTAGCCAGAAAGACTTGAGGAAAAAGAAGACTATAAAAATTCTTACTATAAAGATTTTAAAAAGATTTTCATACTTAGCTATAATGCCATTATCTCACCTTACAAAATTATTAGAATTTAATATTTTCCAATAATCCATCATATTCAAACTTTCTGGGTTGTCCCTTGGATACCATTTTGCAGTTGGTTTCTTTGAATGAAGATCCAAATAAGGTCCACATATTACTTTTAGTTGTTAAGTCATAGGTTATTAGTCTTTTAATCTAGAGTACTCTTCTCTTTGGTTCCCCCAACTCACCCTATTTGGCCATTGATTTGTTGCTGGGATTAGGTTAACTGTTCTTGCAGCATGTCGTGTTTTACATCTGTCCATCTGCTTCCCAGATGTCCTCTGCCTTTATCCTTTGTCTCCCATATTTCTCTTAAACTAGAAGTCAGATCTAAGGGCCTTAATTAGATTCAGGTTCAATACATCTGGGACAAATCCATCACTGGTCACACTGTGCCTATTAATAGTGTATGTGAGGAGCTGAGATACTTATGTTGGATTATCCACTTTTATCACTGGATTCAGGTTATATCAACCTGGGCCTCTAATCTTAGGTTTTATTTTTCCCTTTACCATTAGAAGATAATCTGTTGGGAGTGATATTTTAGTGTCTTACAGTGTTCCATCAACCTTCCACTTAATGATTTTTGTTAGCTCTTAATGGTCCTTGCCATAATCACTTACTGTGTTAGGGGTGGCAAAATGGTGATTTTTAAATTGTCATTTTTTACATTTATTGGCTGACTTTTCTGTAAAGAAGAAGAAATTCTTATCAATTTGGGACTATTCAGTCAACCTGAACCTGTTTGTCCAGGACAAGTAGGACAGATGCTTATTTTTTTCTCATTAATTTTAGTTTTCAGAATAAGGAATTGGCACATTAACTATTCCAGTTGGTGTGCTAACTGCTTCCAAAACATGAAAGTGTTTTATTTGATGTTGCTTTTTCTCTTTTCATGATTATTATTTTGGGCTTTTCCTTTTTTGAGCATCATAAGCTCGTGGATTTGTATATGTTCAGTGTTTTTCCATCAGTTTTGGTCATTATTCTTTTTGATGCTCATATTCTCTCTTTGGCCTGTTTTCACAATGGTTTCTCTGTTGATTTGGCATGGCCTTATTAGACCTTAATAACTTGGTTGTTCTCTAGTTACAGAGAATGTCCTAGGCAGTGTATTTTTAGCCTAGTTCTGGAATCTTTCATTTCTCCAAGAAGCCCTGGTTCCTTTTAGTGGCGGATTGTAGTAGGAGTGTACATTGTTTTGATGTTGAAGTTTTCATTGAGTTTTTTCCCCCCTTTTAGCATTTTGCCCTTACCATATTGGTCATTTCTCCCTTGTTGGTTTGGGATTTGAAGAACACGTGAGTATAATACTTTTACAAAATTATTTTCATTCATTACTCCCAAATGTGATTATTAATCAAATAGCATTCTAAAGAGTTACATCATTTCTTAATTGGCATTATGCAAGGGAATAGTTAGGCAATACCGTCTCTCTCTTTTTTTTTTTTAAATAACAGTGGCTCAGGAGTTAGTGGTCTTGTTGCCAACTAATGAAAATGTGCTCTGAAATCCATTCAGCTGGGTGGGCCTGAGGCATCCTGGGGGGAAGTTTGCCACAGGCTGATTTTCCGTCCATCTCAAGAACTTGTATGTTCACTTCTTTCCCTTTCCGCAGGTGCCCCCTGCTGAATTTAGAAAAGTAACAATATATCAATCAATTAAAAAAGGATAGACTATTTTGGAATGATGGGTTGTAGTGTTTTCTAGAGTGCTTTAGTTTTGACATTTTATCAGTATTCTCCAGAGTTAAATAAATTTTGGAAGGATTATTATTTCTCTGTTGGGTCCCTAGAAGAATTTAGTCTTTTAAGGAAGAGCTGACTATCTGGGATCATATGCTCAGTTTGTATATATAAGATCTGAGAGATCACATTCTGAAGTGTTCTAATATTTAGTACACATCTGATTCTCACTAGTTGAATGCAAGAACTTGAAAGGTTCAGATAAGTGTTTTGAAAATTTTTGACTTTCCAAACTATTGCCACTTGCTATCTGAAACTCAGAAATCAAAAAATACTGATAGGCATTGTTTGTTACTTTCAAAATTCTTTCTGTAAGTTGAGAATGGTACAGATTTGCAGAGCAAGGGAAACTTGAGCAGTTACTTCTAGTGGTAAGAAATGAGGGGCTGGGCTATTACCCGGCTGGTGGGTGACTTGGGCAGTGTGTCCTGCTTTCAGTGGTTAGCTTGTAGCAGATCTGCTTTCCAGTGAGAGTAGAGGGCAGGCTGTTGTATTACAGGGCTCTTGTTTTTGTGAAATGTAATTCACTCTACTGTTATTTTGTCTCCTTGGGTAAAGTGTTATTTAATTTTTCTTCATTTTTTAGTAGTTTGTAACAGTCAGTGAGAGAATTTGGTTTTCAGAGATGTCATCCAAAGGAGATTTTACAGTTGTTTTCTAGTTATAAATTGTCTCGACAATTCTCTTCAGTCATTTTGATTGTTTAATATGGGAAAACTGGGGTGTAGGACATGTCGTAAAATTAAATTTTATTTACTTTTTTCTTATTTCCAGGTCCAAGCATCTCATTTTGAAGGCCTAATCACAACCATAGTTGGGTATATACTTTTAGCAATAACATTGATAATTTGTCATGTATCCTTTAATGAACCAACTTGGGTGTTCACTAATGTTATTCATACCAAAGAACTCTTCATTAATGGTAAAACTTGTCTCTCCTTGTCCTCTTAGTAAAAGTTGTTGGTATTTGCAGTAAGAGTCAGTGGACAAAATGTGAAATAAATTAATTCTGTCAAAAAATACTAAATGTTGGCTAAGTAGTTACCTGTTTCATTGTACCTTTAAATACTCAGTTTTTCCTTGACCTGATGCTGTAGGGCTTGGCAACTCTTGTGAAATTTCATAGATCTCGTCGCTTACTGGGAGTCTGCTATATTGTTGTTAAGGTAATTCCTGTTATAACTTAAAATTGGAAATGATTTCTCCTACATTTGGGTGATACTGATGACCTTTATTTTCGCTTAAGGTCTCTTTGTTAGTGGTGGTAGAAATTGGAGTATTCCCTCTCATTTGTGGTTGGTGGCTGGATATCTGTTCCTTGGTAAGTTGAGTATTAATTATTGTATAATAGCATAATTTCAAGGCTTCAAAAAAGGAAGTTTTCAGCATGGGTTCTTTTTAAAGAAAAATATTTGATAATTTGCTTATTCTTTTGGCAAGTGTATCTGTATAGAGTCTTAATGTTAATTTTTCTTGAGTACCTGAGTTTTTGAGGCTTTGTGCAAATTTTTTGTGTCAGGACATTTTGGATGGAATCTTTCTATTAACTAGTGGAGAATTGTATTGCCCATTTTGCTCTCTTAAATTTTTATAGATAATGCCAAGACGTTATATACATAGAGTGATTTGATAAGGAAACTGTCTTTGTAGTAATAAATTTAACCCTAATCATTTGATTTAACTAAGATGCTCAGTCTTGATTATAATCTTTAATTGCTGTTAGTAATAATCAGTTTTTGATTTTTTCAAAAATGTTTTATGTATGGAAAAGCTGTCTTTGGTTCTGAGATAACATTTACCCTCCCATACCTTACTTTTAAAACTTCTCAAGAATGCAGACCTATAACCAAGAAAAGAAGGTTTTATATTCATCAAAAATAGTTCTTTAATAGAATCAATATTAATAAAGCTTTTACCAATTGGTTTATCATTCTTTATATTTGAAGCAGTAGCCAATCTTGTTTGTAGTTCTATGTCACCGTGGAATGACATTAAGTGAACTGCAGTTGTAGAAATTGTTCCTTGCATGTGTATTGATTATTTATTTCCTAGAAGATGAAAATGTTAATTTGGCAAATGTAGGGGGCACAGATCTCTCTTACCTGTCCTCTTTTGGCTCAGGAAATGTTTGATGCTACTCTGAAAGATCGAGAACTGAGCTTTCAGTCGGCTCCAGGTACTACCATGTTTCTGCATTGGCTAGTGGGAATGGTGTATGTCTTCTACTTTGCCTCCTTCATTCTGTTACTGAGAGAGGTAAGTCCACAGGGAAATGCTGATGCTATACATTTGTAAAAAGGACTTTTGCTTTCACCACCAGTCATGTCTCAACGGCTATGATGATTTCCTACCTAAATCATATTCTCTACTATTTTATTCTAAGAGGGAATAATTTATAGGGGACTTTGACTTAATTGCTTTTAACTTTTTCAGTTGTTTGTCTCCATAATTGGCAAGTTTTAATATTTCTGTCTAAGTGTGAAAGACGATTCAACTGAGGAAAAAAATAAGAGTACTCACTTTATCATACTTTGTATATACTTTAGCCATCCTCTAATACAGATTCTTGGAATTTTGTATGATGTGAGTGTATCTCAGACCTCAAGGAACTGTAATGATGGAAATAACCAAAAAGATATGGTTTTGCAGGATCGGATATTTAAAGTCACTTTGATTTAGGCACCTTAAGTATAGAATTACAATGAGGGTCCTTTATGATTCCAGTTCACTGGCTTGATGGGTTACCTTTATTTATTTATTTATTTTTTGATACTGAGTCTTGCTCTGTTGCCCATGCTAGAATGTAGTGCCATGATCTCGGAACCTCCGCCTCCTGAGTTCAAGTGATTCTTCTGCTTGAACCTCCCAAGTAGCTGGGATCATTCCCGGCTAATTTTTGTATTTTTAGTAGAGACAGGGTTTTACCATGTTGGCCAGGCTGTTCTTGAACTCCTGACCTCAAATGATCTGCCCACCTTGGCCTCCCAAAGTGCTCGAATTACAGGTGTGATTCGCTGTGCCTGGCCTGATACCTTTATTAATCCTATTTTTGGAATCTGGTTCTAAGTGATTTGAAGATGATGAAAGCAGATGAGTATTTCATTAGTGTACATGTTAAGCTCAGTCGTTCCCCAAATAGTGAATGCTCACTGTGTGCCAGACACTATCCTGTATTGTGGGGTATCAGTGAGAAACAAAGGCACAATTCCTGTTCTCCTCAATTTTATAGCCTGAAAATGAATACAGCATTGAAAATGTCAGCTTACACGGAGACTGGTGATGGAGATGTGCAGGGTGTGGAGGAGCAGGTTGACAATTCCAGTGGGAATGGAGCACAAAAGCACAAAGGCTGAATGCTGCACTTGGTGTACTTTGTTCTTTGAAAGATTGCAGGAAGAAGAGGAGGGGTCAGGGGCCAAAGCATTCTCCTGAATCATATAGTATAATTTCAGTAAATTCTCTTGGTAACTAAAGCTTTCATTCTTTCTTTGAAACAAATGATTGAGAACTGAAGCAAGTACAGAAATGTGTTTCTTAAAAATGTAATTGTATGTGAACTCCAGATTACTTCATTAAGTGAATAAAATGCTTTATAATGATTTTTTTCATTTTATCAGTGTGGTGGTTTTTGTTGATATAAAATTTTAGTATTTGGAACTTAGATAGAACCTTAGAAATCACACACTGTAACCCCGTTGTTTAGGAGATGGAGAATAGAAGTTTGGGCAGATTAGATGCGTTACAGAGGGTAACTCAGTGAGTTTGGACCACATAGGACTATTACCCAGACTCCTCCTTTACCCCATCACCTACAGCCTCTTGGGTGATGATTTTCATTCACAGGGGGAAGGCATAGGTAGTAAAATGAAGACACTGAGGCTGTAGGGTTTCTTAATTAAGATAACTCTGTGGAAGTGTAAGACTGAAATTCAGAACTTCTATTTAGGACATTTATAAATTGCAACATAACCCTTTTACTATAGTAATGGTTGTATTTATTTTTCATCTCAGAGGTCTAGATTTCTTGACACATTTGACCCAATGAGTGGTTTTTTTGTTTTGTTTTGTTTCCAGTGAATGCTGATGTCAAAGGACATCATCAGACACAGGGTACTTTTCATAAAGATTCTGGTTTAGGAACTTACTTGCCTAGGAATACCATATACATTTTCTGGGGCCCACTTTAGTTGCCAGAATAATTTTAAGTGCTTATTTTTCTGTTAATGTTTTAGCTCATATATAGAATTTGAAGACACTGGTGAATATTTATAGTATTTAAAATGTATTTGCAGGTACTTCGACCTGGTGTCCTATGGTTTCTAAGGAATTTGAATGATCCAGATTTCAATCCAGTACAGGAAATGATCCATTTGCCAATATATAGGCATCTCCGAAGATTTATTTTGTCAGTGGTAAGAAGATGTTTCCATTGTTTTTTTGAATAAAGTATGCTAACCTATAGTTTTGTTTAGGTTTTTTTTTTTCCCGTTCTCAAGCGGGCTGATAAGAGTATATTGAATAATATAGTCATCTAAGCCTGTGGTATTCAATTGTCCAGTAGCTGTTTTATTGGTTACTTGGTTAAAATACATATGTAAAAAGATATTTACTAAAAGGAAGATGCCATCTTGTTCTATCATAGTATAATTCAGGGGTCCCTAGCCCCCATGTTTTGGCTGGGTACTGGTCCATGTCCTGTTAGGAAATGGCTGCACAGCAGGAGATGGGCAGCGGGCAAGCAAGCATTACCACCTGAGCTCCACCTCCTGTCAGATCAGCCTTGGCATTAGATTCTCATGGGAGCGTGGACCCTATTGGGAACTGTGAGTGTGGGGGATCCAGGTTGTGTGCTCATTATAAGAATCTAATGCCTGATGATCTGAAGCAGAACAGTTTCATCCTGAAACCCCTTGGAAAACTGTCTTCCATGAAACTGGTCCCTGGTGCCAAAATGGTTGGGTACCACTGGTATGATTGATTGCTGAATTACGGTTGTCTGAATTATGTTTAATTTGCATTGAAGCAATGGAGACTTATTGCTGTCTTGCAAATTAAACTCTTAACAGAAGCATGTCAAAGTTTCCCCACCTGGAAGAAGAAATTACATAGTTAAATCTAATTTATTTCTTTCTTTCTTCCTTTCTTTTTTTTTTTTTTTTTGAGATGGAGTTTTGGTCTGTCACCCAGGCTGGAATGCAGTGTGGTACGATCTCGGCTCACTGCAACCTTCACCTCCGGTTTCAAGTGATTCTCATGCCTCCACCTCCCAAGTAGCTGGGATTACAGGCGCCCACCACCACGCTCAGCTAATTTTTTGTAGTTTTAGTAGAGACGGGGTTTCGCTATGTTGGCCAGGCTGGTCTCGAACTCCTGACCTAGTGATTCACCCGCCTCGGCCTCCCACAGTGCTGGGATTACACCCAGCCGTAAATCTAAGTTTTTCTAAAATAAAATTCTTAAAGTAACATTATGTGCTTTGAAAGCTTTTGTAGCCATTTACATGAGGTCAAGTCTTAGCTGGTTACAAGTGATTTATTAAGTTGCAGGCATTTCTGCTGCTTCATTTTAAGTTTCTATCTCATTTCTTAGGTAGCAAGCGGTGATTATCCTTTGTGGCTTCCGTTTTAGCATTTGTGTCCTAGATGGGAGGTCCTTACAGGAAGAAGGGCAGGCATCTTAGGAGAACATTTTTATACAAAATGACTCAGGGGTAATGTGTAGAGTGGGAACCACTTGGGTTTTGAGTAGATACAGGCCTGGACTGCATGTTGCTTGACTGTGTTCAGAAGTCTGCCTGTCTTGCACAGGAGTGATTGACTCTTATAGTGGTGTCATACCCTGTTTCGTTCTGCAGATTGTCTTTGGCTCCATTGTCCTCCTGATGCTTTGGCTTCCTATACGTATAATTAAGAGTGTGCTGCCTCATTTTCTTCCATACAATGTCATGCTCTACAGGTAAGTTTTAAAAATTCAGAATAGCTTTACTAATTTATCTCTGTTAGAGATTTGATATTCAGATTACATTAAACGTTAAAAACATTTCTTACAGATAACTAGAAATCATCTGACAGTTAAATATTGCCTATTCTACCTTTATTTTTATTATTTTTAAAATTAAGCTTAATGTTTAAAAAATTTTCTGGACCTTTTCCACTTTGCATAAATTTTGCCTTATTCTAGATCAGATAAGCATTAGTAGTTGCATTTTCTAAAGGAAGATGTTTATTTTTTCTGCACATAAAGTATGCATTTACACAGCATTGAAATGTTTTATCATACCTAAGGAGAGTGTATTAGCATCATCTTTATTTTGAAAAGCACATTATGAAGAATAAAGCCAGAGTTGCACATTTAATTATTAAAAATAGGGTACAAAGCTTGTAGATAGAAACTCTTTTTTGCTTTAAAATCTTACGTGGGCTAAGGCTGGGTGCAGTGGCTCAAGCCTGTAATCCCAGCACTTTGGGAGGCCAAGGCGGGTGGATCATGGGGTCAGGAGATGGAGACCATCCTGGCTAACATGGTGAAACCCCATCTCTACTAAAAATACAAAAACAAAATTATCCAGGTGTGGGGGCGGGCGCCTGTAGTCCCAGCTACTTGGGAGGCTGAGGCGGGACAATGGCCTGATCCCAGGAGGTGGAGCTTGCAGTGAGCCAAGATTGTGCACTCCAGCCTGGGTGACAGAGTGAGACTCCGTCTCTTTAAAAAAAAAAAAAAAAAAAATTAGGTCGGCTGGGCATGGTGGCCCATGCCTGTAATCCCAGCACTTTGGGAGGCCAAGGTGGGCGGATCACCTGAGATTGGGAGTTTGAGACCAGCCTGACCAACATGGAGAAACCCTGTCTCTACTAAAAATACAAGAAAATCAGCTGCGCATGGTGGCACATGCCTATAATCTCAACTACTTGGGAGGCCGAGGCAGGAGAATCACTTGAACCCAGGAGGCAGAGGTTGCGGTGAGCCGAGGATCGTGCTATTGCACTCCCGCCTGGGCAACAAGAGTGAAACTCCATCTCAAAAAAAAACTTAAGCCATCCGGAAACCTACCGCTACCGGTAGTCTCTACCACTCATCCTATATGCTCTTTCTTTAGGGATTTGCGTTATCCCCATAGTCATTATCCTAATTGCGGGCAAATTGGATTATTTCCTCAAATTTACTTCTAATAAGTCTTTAAAGTATTGTCAATTCTAATTTCTTAAAATCTCTTACTAATGTAACTTGATTTGCCATTTAGTAACTAATTTAGGCCTTCCTCTTGCTCTCCATTCATCTGCAACACTTCTGCCTCTAGATTCTCTAGAACTTTGATTATTTTACCCCTGTGTTTAAAAGTTGTCAGCATTTCCTCTGTAATCTATGTGATATCTACACCATTTAGAATGAGATGCAAGGCTTGGCATAATCTCATGTTGCTTTTTCAACATCTTGTGTCAGCATTGACTGACTTGAATTTTTTAAATTGTGCTACACTGCCATTGAGGCTCCCCTGATTTACTTAGCTGTTTGTCTTTTTCTCTCTGTTTACAATAATTTTCTTGTCCATGTTTGAGTGGCAAGCATTTGATCTTCTTTTTAAAATCCAGATTAAGGTTTTTAAATTTTATTTTTTATGAGAAAGAGTCTTGCTGTGTCATCCAGGCTGGAGTGCAGTGGTATGATCATGGCTTACTGCAGCCTCAACCTCCTGGGCTCAGGTGATCTTCCCACTTTCGCGTCCTGAGTAGCTGAGAGTACAGGTGCAAGCCACCACACCTGGCTAATTTTTGTATTTTTTGTGGAGACCAGGTTTCACCGTGTTGCCTGGGCTGGTCTTGAACTCCTGAGCTCAAGTCATCTGCCTGCCTCAGCCCCCCAAAGCGTTAGGATTACAGGCATGAGCCATTGTGCCTGGCCGTCATTCCATTCTTTAAAATCGTCTTCATCGTTGTATTTCTTTTTATAGCATTTGTTAAATTACTTTACAAATACGTATTGTTTTATCCAAGATGGCTGAAATCATGTCTTATTTAGGTGTTTTTCTCTCTTTTTTTTTTTTAATTAAAAAAAATGTTTTGTGGAGACAGGGTCTGACTATGTTGCCCAGCTGGTCTTGAATTCCTGGCCTCAAGCAATCCTTCCACTTTGGTCGCCCAAAGTGCTGGGATTATAGGTGTGAGCCACTGCGCCTAGCCTCTTATTTGGATCTTAATGCTTTGCATAGGAACATGATTATTCAAAGATAAAAGCTTTATTGTACACAGAGTAAAATCTCAAATTTGTATTTTATTAAATTAGAATTGGAAAATACTTATATCCTGATTCTTTAAAGTGGCAGAAAAAATACCAGTAAGTAGTTTAAAATGCAGCATCAGTTTATGACTTTTAAAATCGTTACTCTTTTGTGATAAAACTTTATTTTTCTACACTTAGAACTTTTATAGATTTGGAGGATTTCTTACCTTTTAGTTCATGTACAGTATGTATGATTCCAGTCATAAGAGAACCAGGAAACACACAGAGGTTCAGCTTTATATGTTGTTGGGATAAACCCATTGCGGTGATCAGTTATACATGGAAGGTTAGAGTTTTTGTGCTATAGCAGTATTTAGTTCATTCATCCATTAAACAAAATTGAGAGCCCTTATATGCCGGGTACTTTTCAGTGTGCTAGGGACATAACAGTGAAAAAAACAGAATCAAGAAAACATCCTGCTCCAGTAGAGCTTACATTTTAATGGTGGAGATAGACATTAAAATAGATGAAATGTACAGCGATGCCAGTGGTCATAAGTGCTATGGGGGAAAATTCAAGTTGGGAAAGGGGATAGAGAGTGGGCAGGATAGGGTGACAATTTAGGAGGCGTGACTGGTAAAGACCTGAGGGGGTGACAGTTGAGGAAAGTCCTGAAGGAGTTGAGAGAGTAAGCCACGTGGATCCCTGAAGGCAGAATATTCTTGCAGAAAGTAGGTGCGGTGGCACCCAGGTCTGTTTGAGGACCTGCAGGAGGCAAGTTTGTCTGCAGTAGAAGGAGAAAGGCAAAGAATTGGCCTTGAAGTCAGGTCATGGAGAAAGAGTCTTGTAGGACATAAGCACTTTGGCTTTTACTTGAGTGAATTGAGGAGCTCTTGGAAAGCTTTGAGCAAAGGAGTGATCTAACTTAGTTTAAAGAGGATCATTCTGACTGCTGTGATGAGAGGAAACTAGGTTGGAGTGGCTGGGTCAGAAACAGGAAGCCAGCTGGGAGGATAATACGGTGATCCTGGTGAGAGGTGAGGGTGGCAGAGATGAAGGGGAGGTAGCAGTGGAGGCCATGAGAAATTTTTAGGTTATTGTTAAGGTACAGTCAAAAGGATTCTCTAGCTGTTTAGATGTGAGGTGTAAAAGGAAGGAGTGACCTTTTGTGTAACATGCTACTAATGTAGCAAGTGAGGAGAGAACCAAGACCTACCTATCAGTTTAGCAAAATGAAAGTCGTTGGTGACCCTTATCAGAAACAATTTGGTGGAGTTTGTGGGGAAAGCCTCACTGAGTTGGAGAGAGAATGAAAGGAGGGGTAATAAAGATAGTAAGTTTATTAGACTCTTAAGAAGTTTTGTTGTAATCCCATTAAATAGTAGTCATATGCAAAATACAATTCACATTATCAATCCTGGCTCTTTCAGTGATGCTCCAGTGAGTGAACTGTCCCTCGAGCTGCTTCTGCTTCAGGTTGTCTTACCAGCATTACTTGAACAGGGACACACGAGGCAGTGGCTGAAGGGGCTGGTGCGAGCGTGGACTGTGACCGCCGGATACTTGCTGTGAGTATGAGCAGTTGACTTCTTGGACGTGCATGTCATTTGTGACTATTGAATAACCTTTCTGGAAAAAGTATGTAGAAAAATTAGTTTAAATAAAAGACAATTTAGTAATACTTGCAAGTGCATATGATACTTCTAAATAAAAAAATTTTTTTTATCATTGTCCATCTTTTCATGGAGAATATATGCATTATTTTTGCCCTCTTATAGAAGTTTGCTGCTCTTCCAGCTTTCATGGAGTAAATGTCTTTTTTTTAAGTGCATTAAAAACAAACCAGTTTACCTTTATTTAGACCAACTAACTTACCTTTGTTTAGTGCTCATAACCTGGTAAATGGGTTCTTCTCAGATTTGATTTCTCAATCTTTAATGAACATATTGCATTGTTTTCTTTTTTCAAGCTTTATATACTCTATATTTATTTAAAAGTTGAATCTTTAAAAATTTTTCAGTTTGGCATCTTGTAGGTATCTTAAAGATGAAGTACAGATCTGGTTATATTTGCTTGAACATCTGTCCTTCTCTAACTGCTTCCTCCCCTAGTCTCAGTTTTGAGTTAGCTGATGTATAGCTTGGAGGTTTTACAAATTTATAGCTTGTAGCTACATGTTGCAGTAGTCATCGGTAGAGAAGATAAGAAGTTTTTCTTTTCCTCCTGTAGATCCTTAACAATATATTGTACATTGTAAGTATGTACTTACACCTTGTGCTTGTAAGTACTTACATTTTGTACTTACAAGTGTACTTGTAAGTATCTTGTACATTGTACTTTTTTCTTTCAGTTGTTGATTTCTTCTCAGATACTGGCTGAAGAAAACATAAAATAGGTTGAACTTATGGGGTATTCTACAAGTTAATTAACATTAAATTTAGAAAGGTTTAATTTAAAGCAGGTACGAACATTTAGACCAAAATGAGGTAATAATGTGTACAAATTCTGTATTGTACATTTTCTGCCCTTAGTAGTATATATGAAGAAAATGAGTGTCATGTCTGCCATTTTATTGTGACCTGAAGTGAGACTTGTTACTGATGTAATTTTTGCACAGGGATCTTCATTCTTATTTATTGGGAGACCAGGAAGAAAATGAAAACAGTGCAAATCAACAAGTCAACAATAATCAGCATGCTCGAAATAACAATGCTATTCCTGTGGTGGGGGAAGGCCTTCATGCAGCCCACCAAGCCATACTCCAGCAGGGAGGGCCAGTTGGCTTTCAGCCTTACCGCCGACCTTTAAATTTTCCACTCAGGGTAGGTACTGTACAGACTTAATCACATATAGAGGTTTTTTGTTTTTTTGTTTTTCAAATTGCTGTTGAGAATTGGTGCTGTTAGCATGCAGTCCTCTGTATAGACATGTTCCACATGTTATTACCCTCATTATCTAACGTAAATGATCAGGTAAGTTTATCAAATTTCAGAGATAAGTCACAGAGTTGGGATTCCCTCGGCTCTTGCTCCCTATTTAAGAGGAAAAGACTCTACAGTAATTAAGAAACTAATGTTATTGATACATTTCAACAATGTGTCAGGAACTAGAATGGGCATTTTGATGTTCTCTCATTTAATCTCCACTCAAATACTGTAAAGTATAGGCGATAATTTCATGTTTATAGCTGAGGAAACTGAAGGCAGTATTGGTTAAGAATGTGCCTATTCCATGTTCTTTAAACTAACAAGTGATCAATCTTTGTGCAACTCAGAATGTTGTCAGAAATGTAAGCTGATGACTGCTATATGATTACAGTGAAGTCATCCTTCATTTATATCGTCTGTTATTTTAAAATGCCCTTTAATAATGAGATGGACTTGTGAGTCTGATCATTTTAAAACGTGGGCAGGTTATTTAACCTCTCAGCCTCACATTTCTTTTTTTGTAAAAATAGTCATTATTATACCTTTGTATATTACTGTAGGTCACGTGTTCAGTCATCATTCAGCAAACATGTCTTAAGTGTCTATGATTGATATTTTCAGTGTCTGTGAGGATATAGAGAGCATACGTGGTCTTTGCTCAGAAAGAGCTTACAGTCTACTCAGAGATGAGAAAGGCAGTGGCAGATTTGGGTTCTCATGCTGGATGTTTACAGTGGGTGCTATGACTCCTTCAATCAAGAACCACTTGTTCTTAATATGGGCCCAAAGGAATCTTCCTAGAATAGGTGGTGCCTGAACTGTCTTAAACTTTGAGAGACCTGGCAGAGAGTGAAAAAAAGGAAGTGGGAAGGACATTCCAGAAATATGTCAGGACTAGGGCACATTAGGCATGGTGCGCTTGGAATTGCAGATAAGGGAGTTGTGTTGTTTTGTTTTTGAGACAGGGTCTTGCTCTGTTGCCCAGGCTGGGGTGCAGTGTTGCGATCACGGCTCACTGTAGCCTTAGCCTCCTGGGTTCAAGTGATCCTCCTACCTACTCAACTGTCCAGTTAGGTGGGACCACAGGTACATGCCACTACACCTGGCTAATTTTTATATTTTTTATTGAAACAGGGTTTTGCTCTGTAGCCCAGGCTGTTCTCAAACTCCTAGTTAAAGCAGTCTGCCTGCCTTGGCCTCCCAAAGTGCTGTATTACAGGTGTAAGCCACTGCACCTGGCCTAATTGAATATATTTAGAGGGTGAGGTGTATGTCCAGGAAAGGTGAGGAACAAGGGGAGAGATGAGGGGCCATGGGAGTGGTGAGGGATAAGGTCGGGAAGAGGTGAGGGACAAGAGGAGTGGTGGGAGGAACCAGATAATGGAGCACCTTGAGCACCCTCTGCACGAGTCCACACTCACTAAATTGTTCTTCTACTCCTTTGTCCCCTTGAGGGGTGTATCTCTTCCTGATTCTGTGGCTTATTGTAGAGGACTTTGCTGCATAACCCTGAGGAAAGCATGAAGGTCATCTTTTCCTTTATCTCTTAATAGCAGACCTCATAGTCAGCTCCCTTTTTTTTCCCCTTGGTCTTTACTCAGCTGTCTCGCCTCTCCAGAGACAAAAAAAGGCCTTCTGAGCAACAGTTACTTTCTGGCCAGATCAGAGACAGTATCAATAAATGACTTTTCAGGCAGTTAGAGCCGACAAAGCCTCGGAGTCTCGTGGGTTTTGTCATCTGTCCTTTTCAGGCTTCCCATCAGAGCTCTGCCCTCTGGTCTTGTGGAGATGAACCTGGTAAGCTAGCAGGCAAACCACAGTTGCTGCCTTTCTGCTCAGGGAAGCTGGTTTCCTCCTCTCTGTGTGATCACTTTTTATCTGCACTTCTGTCTTAGTCTGTTTTCACACTGCTAATAAATACCTGAGACTAGGTAATTTATAAAGGAATGAGGTTTAATTGACTCATAGCGTTCACATGGCTGGGGAGGCCTCACAATCATGGCGGAAGGTGAATGATGAGCAAAGTCATGTCTTACATGGCAGCAGGCAAGAGAGCTTGTGCAGAGGGACTCCCATTTATAAAACCATCAGATCTGGTGAGACTTACTCACTACCATGGGAACAGTATGGGGTGAAACTGCCCCATGATTCAGTTATCTCCATCTGGCCCTTCCCTTGACACCTTATTACAATTCAGGGTGAGATTTGAGTGGGGACACAGTCACACCGTATCAACTTCTCAGTACAGAAGCACCGGTTTATATGGCTATTTACATTTTGATTTAATTAAAATTAAATAAAGTTAAACATTTCATTACTCATTTACACTAACCACATATCAAATGCTCAGTAGCCACATGTGGCCTAGTGGCTACTGCATTGAGCAGTGCAGATCTAGACATTTCTGTCATCATAGAATGTTCTAATTGGATAGCACTGTTATTTGATTAAAAGGTGAATGTTTTTAATTTGTAATGTTTTATTTTAATAATGGGAAAATTTAAGCTGAATTAAAATGTTCTCTGATTAAAACATATATTTGCCATTTACTTGTGGGATGTATCTGATTATGCGAGAATGGATACTTATTTTCATTTAGGCGTAAATCATAGGTAATTTTACTGAAAATACAAATTTTATGTGAAATTGCAGGAAACCTGGCAACACAAATATAGACAATTTCTTTTTAATGGGAAGATTGTGTTGATTCTTTGATAAAATACATTGAGCTCATGTTCCCTATTTATGCACTCTTTTTGTTTTACCTTGCAGATATTTCTGTTGATTGTCTTTATGTGTATAACATTACTGATTGCCAGCCTCATCTGCCTTACTTTACCAGGTATGAGCTTGTGCTAGCCTTCAGCTAATAGCATCATTAAGGTTATTTATTTAGCTATTTGACAGAGTCTTGCTCTGTTCGCCAGTCCGGAGGGTAGTAGTGTGATCATAGCTTATGGCAACCTGGAACTACTGGGCTCAAGCAATCCTTCCGCCTCAGCTAGGTCTATAGCTCCATTTAGGAATTCAAAAATTAGAGTACCATATTAGGAAGACAATCTGTAGGAAAAAATACACTGGAAATTTGGGTCTTGCTGTTCTCTCTAGCCTATTGAGAAGTAATCACGTAAAGTAAGTTACTGAATTATGTAAATGATCTTACCCAAGTGATCGTTGTGGGACGCTGTAGAGTTTATTCCGAACAACTTTTTGTATGAGGTGCTCCCTTAGACTACTCTCAAATCCATTTTTCACATTCCAGTATATTCAGATAGTCTTAACTTTTTCTAAGAAAATTAATACGGTATTCTTTGATTATTGTGCTTTAAAATGTTATTGTGCCCACTCATAAAAATAAGCTTAGTTTTCTGTCTTGATGAATGAGCCAATTGGAAGAAAGTTACTCTAAATTACTTGTAATGTTTCTAAATATTGAAAGTAATTCCCCACTTTTGTCCTATTATTTGCGTAACAGTTTCATTTGGTGATAAAAACAATGAAAACATTAATTCCCTCAAAAGCTTTTTTATACCTAAAAGAACAAGTAATTGGCATGACAAAGCAGAGTGTGTCCCAGTAGAGCTCACCCCCATTGAACTTAACCTAGTTTTGGTTGTGATTTCATGAAATCGTGCACTCTTTAGACGTTGTGGTTTTTGTCTTTTGTTTTTTGATGAAGACATTGATATATCGAATGTGATATCTTTTTCCTAATGTGAAAATACTAACAGAACAACATGAAGATTACAATTCTCTTTACCTAGCCACATGTCTCATTTATCAGCTTTTCTATTTTCAGTATTTGCTGGCCGTTGGTTAATGTCATTTTGGACGGGGACTGCCAAAATCCATGAGCTCTACACAGCTGCTTGTGGTCTCTATGTTTGCTGGCTAACCATAAGGGCTGTGACGGTGATGGTGGCATGGATGCCTCAGGGACGCAGAGTGATCTTCCAGAAGGTTAAAGAGTGGTCTCTCATGGTATGTGTTTGTAATAAAAGACTGATCTTGTCTGTTAGGAATAGTGAATATTTTTCCAGTCATCTTAAATTTTTTTTTTTTGGGCACATTTATTTCCTTACTATATTGTTTCAAGAGAGTTATTTTTTGAATTAGAAGGAATATTCTTTTAAGATAGTGGCTTTCTGGTTCATTCCTGTTCAGAGTCCTACATTCAGATGTATTTGAGGTTTAAAAGAAAAACAGACCGGGCACAGTGGCTTATGCCTGTAATCCCAGTACTTTGGGAAGCTAAGGCGGGAGGATTGCTTGAGCCCAGGAGTTTGAGACCAGCCTGGGCAACAAAGCAAGACCCCATCTATATTTTAAAAAGTATATGTATATAACATATTTTTACTGGATCACTTAGTAGCATGTTTTTCTTTATACTCGGGCATGCACACACCCACACAGGCTTATATTACTTACTTAAGGGCCTTACTGGACACTTCGTAACATTATTGCTCTCAGTAACACATTTGACTGCCACAAATGTAGGATTAAAAAAAAATAACTAAGATGATTATCTGAGTGCGGTGATGTATGTCTGTACGTGTGTAATGTTGGCTGCAGCTGGTAATTATGTTTAGGTTACTGCTTACACCTTTTCATTTGTGTAATCAACTCTAATTTTGTATCAATTTATATTTTGATTTTGATTTCATTAGAAGTTTAATATCCATTTAATATTAATGTTGAAGAAAAATATAAAATCCATTTTTATAGTGAGAGATTCATTATATATTATGGAGGGGTTTAATTGCTATTTAATCCATAAGATAATTAGACACTTAACCGTATTTAAAATACAGAATCCAACTAATTCCAGTTTTCATTTGATAGTCTTCCATATTATTAGAAAGTGCCGTGTAGAGAAACAAGTACTTTGTCTTCCACACACATTATATTTAGTCTCTTGTTGAAACAGGTGTATTTTCTGAGGCCACCTGAAGTAAAAGAGAGGTCATCAGGATCCAAGGCCTCTTTAAATCATTTTATTTGGTCAGAATTTCATCATTACTCTTTTGTAATGTCTCCTGTCTGTGTCAGCTTTGTTTTCATTTTGCCATTTAGTCCAGTTGCTAGAGCTGCACTGTCTGGTATATTAGTCATGTGGCTAAATGGCTACCATATTTGACAGATACAGGGCATTTCTATCAGTATGGTAAGTTCCACTGGATCCTGTTGTCCTTTGAGGGAGCCAGTTTGATCAGCTTTATTAATTAATTTAGGATTGTGCAGAGCCCTTCCTGTATACCAGTCCACCTCAAGGTTCACAGATCAGCCTGTGTATGGGTGGGCCACTGTTGGAGCAGGGGCCCTGGCCAGTCGGTGGCTTTTCTTGAGCAAACGGAAACCTAGTCCTGAGAATTGGATTGTGAGAAAAAACAGCCCAGCCACCTGTGTGCTTTTTATGTGAGAGACTTGAGCACCTGCAGATTTTCTGGGTCCTAAAACCAGTCCCTGTGGATACTGAGAGATGACTGTGGTTGCTCTGCTAGGCATCAGTCTCAAACCTCAAAATGGAAATAGAGTTTGGCTCAGTCAGAAAGATCCTCTTCAATGATATGGTCTCCTGTTTCCTGATAGATCATGAAGACTTTGATAGTTGCGGTGCTGTTGGCTGGAGTTGTCCCTCTCCTTCTGGGGCTCCTGTTTGAGCTGGTCATTGTTGCTCCCCTGAGGGTTCCCTTGGATCAGACTCCTCTTTTTTATCCATGGCAGGTAAATGTATGTCTTTTGTTCATGTTATTTCATTAAGGATTTGGGATCAGAAAATAATCCAAGCCAGGCATGTGGCTCACGCCTGTAATCCTAGCACTTTGGGAGGCCAAGGTGGGAGGACTGCATGCACCCAGGAGTTCGAGACTAGCCTGGGCAGGATGGCCAGACCTAGTCTCTATAAAAAATTGGCTCATGCGTCTTGTCCCAGCTTCTTGGGAGGCAAAGGTGGGAGGATCGCTTGAGCCTGGGAGGTTGAGGCTGAAGTGAGCTGTGCTCATGCCACTGCACTGTAGCCTGGGCAACAGAGTGAGCGTCTGTCTCAAAATGAAAAAAAAAAGGAAACCAAAATTTTTTTAATTATTTAATTTTTTAAATATTTAATTCTAAGAACTCTTATAAAATTGTTTAAGTAATGCTCTTTAATCGATCTTTTGTTTCAGAATGTGCAGTTCTTATAACTCCTTTAAAAGTGCTTACCTTATAGGTTAAAATGTTACTAACCATTTAGTTTTCTCTAATATTTGAAAATACAAACTAATAGTCATTGATTTTCATTCACCTTTGAGATAGGTTGAATTGTCTTACTCCTTTTGACTTGGAGGCTTTAATACTTTTGAATTATTGTAGCATGTTTTCCCACAAAGTCACAGATTCATTAAAAAGAGTATCCTGGCTGAGTGCAGTGGCTTATGCCTGTAATCCCAGCACTTTGGGAGGCCAAGGCAGGTGGATCACCTGAGCTCAGGAGTTCAAAACTAGCCTGGACAACATGGTGAAATCCCATCTTTACCAAAAATACAAAAAATTAGCCAAGCGTGGTGATGTGGGCATGTGGTCCCAGCTACTCGAGAGGCTGAGGTGGGAGGATCGCTTGAGCTTGGGAGGCCACGGTTGCGGTGAGCTGAGATCATGCTACTGCACTCCAGCCTGGGTGACAGAGTGAGACCCTGTCTCTAAAAAAAAAAAAAAAAAAAAAAAAAGAGCATCCTGAGGGAACCCATGTAAGTCACAGCAAAGGTCTTAAAGCTCATGGAAAAAGAAATGGAACTTTTCTATTGTATTTAGAGCCTGAGGTTTTTAACATCATTGAATTAAGATCTCAAGTTCTTAGTAGGTATTGGGGGAAAAGAGCTAGGTATTGACTTCAGTCATTCAAAGGCTTTTTAGCTTTGTTTTTATCTCTTAGTGTATTGCAATGGATTTTTCAGAAAATGAAAATTATTTGGGCCATATTTCCCTTTCTCTGCTTTCCAGATGGAGAAGCTCCACAAACTTCATTTACCAGAAAATTTTTATTTAAGTGCTTTTAATGTGTACCTACACCCTGTATTGTATCACCCAGGTGAAAATGAGGCTAGTGCAGGAATTTTCCTGAGGAATTTACACTCTGATGAGAAAGCCAGACAGGTACACAGGTGTTGTGTGGTGTGATTAGGGAAAGCACAAGGAGCTGTGGCATTGTGTAGGAGAGGCATTTAACCTGACTTTGGGAGTTTCAGGTATGGTTTTCTGTAAGAGATAGTATCTAAGCCAACCTGACTAGTAGAGAACAGAGAAGTGGGTAAGAAAGGAAGAAGTATATTCCAGGAGGGAGATGCTGGGCAGACCTGGTGTGAGACAAAGCATGCATATGTGGGGAACTGCCTCCTTTCTAGTCTGTCTCATAGACTAGAATAGACAAGAAATAAGTAATACAAAGAAGTACAGAATTGACTTGTGTTTTGATTTATGACTTAACTTTTTGATCGTTGAAAGCGATACACATTCAGTAGAAACTGTACTTTGAGTACTCCTACAGCTATCCTGTTTTTCACTTTCAGTACAGTATTCAGTAAATTGCATGAGATATTCACTACATAATTATAAAATAGGCTTTGTTAGGCCTCAGTTTTACTACAAGGCAAAAAATAAAATAGGTTTTGTGTTAGAAGCTTTTGCCCAAATGTAGGCTAATGTAAATGTTCCGAGCGCATTATGATAGGCTGGGCTAAGCTATGATGTTCGGTAGGTTACATGTATTAAATGCAGTTTTGACTTAGGTGTTTTCAATTTAAGATGGGTTTTTCTGGACCTAACATCATTGTAAGTTGAGGAGGATCTAATTAAGCATATGTTATGCCTTTCTGTAAGAGCTGTATTCCAGAGTAGTCAAATAGTATCTGTAATTGAAGGAAAGAGCTACCTTTTTTTTTTTTTACAGAAAAATGCCAGCAAATAAAGGTAGAGAGATTAACACGATTAGAAAAATACTATTTTGCAATACCAAACAAGATAATTGATAATAGCAAGGATTGTTAGTGGATGTTGAATCCAACAGATGAAAGGTTGATCAGTCTTCAGTTGCTATTGCTGTGTAACAAGTTATTCCACAACTTTGTGGCTTAAAACAACCATTTTAATTTTGTCCATAGAGTTTATGGGTCAGATATTAAGACAGAGCATATCAGTTTGTCTCTGCTCTGTGCTATCGGGAGCCTTAACTGGGAAGATTCAATGGCCGGGAATGATTTGACAGTTATAGCTGGAATCATTTGGCTGGAAACACAACTAGTGGAGGGATCAGGTTGACAATACCCTAACCCAGTCAGTGATCACTGAACAATACGAGAGTTGATGCTTGTTGTTAGTTGCTACCCATCTGGGGCTGTTGACTGGAGCTCCTGTATGTGCCTGGGCTTCTTCATAGCTATGTAACCTCAAGGTATTTGGGCTTCTTATGTTGTAGTTCAGGGAAATGAGTGTCCCCACAAACAAGAAGCTGCATCATCTTTTATGACCCCCTGTCAGAAGGTCTTCAACATCACTTTTCAGTAAATTTTACTGGGTATAAGCAAGTAACAAATGTTGGCTAAGATTCAAGGGAAGAGGACATAGACCCCCTACCACATGATGGGAAAAGAATTTGCAGGTATGTTATATTGTAGTGTGAAAGTGGTTATTTGCATGGTGGCGAAGTGTCACCTTATGGATTACTTGATGGCTCAAAGGGAAACAACTAGTGGAGGGGTCAGGCTGACAATACCCTAACCCAGTCAATGATCAAGCACAGTGCTGCTGCAAGTGAGACAAACAGATACTATCTGCCTTTTAATGTTACGCGGCATGAGCCCTGAAAAAGGCTAAAGCATCCTGTGACATCAAGGAGCCATCTTGGCATTGTTAGCCAGGCCTTGGTGTTCTCCTGTTGGACATAAACAATTTGACAGAACATCAACGTCATACACCATCACTCTATGATCAAGATAGAGGAAGACAAAAGCAAGGCCCTCTGCGGTCATGTCTGAACACAGAACGTGAGCATTATTCAAGCCACAGAAATGACCAAACATTCCCCTTTACTGGCTAACATGATTGGTTACTGCTTCATTACCAATTGCAGTTTTAGCTTCTGCCACTTTTTCTAGATAAGATTTATTAAGATAACCATTCATAGATTACTCTGCTTTCTAATAGCATCCGATACCAAATTCCTGCTTCCTTAAATCCTCCCCCAAATCGCTAACACAAGCTGAAATCCTATAATAACCCCTTTCTAGCACTGTTACTGAGGGGCTCCGAGTTCTCCATGCTGTGTTACTCCCTTGCTGCAATGAGTAATACATGCAAGTTGTTGTAGTTATGCTTGTATTTTTGGTGGTCTTTACGGTACTCAGCATTACCTGTGAAATCATCATCACCTTAGAGAATTCTTTGGTACTATCAAAGTTTAAAAATGCTTATATATTATGACTCAGCAATTTGGCTTTTCAGAATCTACTGCATGTATACAGGAGGCGTGAGCAAGGCTGTTTCTGCAAATACATCATTTTTTATAGCAAAAAATGAGAAATGATCCAGATGTCCACCAATAGAGAATGCCCAAATAAAATGTGGACTATCAGTGCAGCAATTGAAAAAATGAAGTGGAGATATTTGTTTTGACATCGATAGCTCCCAGACATGTTTCTGGGTTGGGGGAAAGCACAAGCTGTAGACAGATAATGTGCAGCGTGCTATCCTTAATGTTTTGCATTAAACCCCCAAGTTTTTGAAGGAACAGCTTGCTTTTTCTCCATTCATGACTTTAAGCTACTTGCCTTTCCTGCAGCAAGTGGCTGTGGCCCTGTGGGATAGTGGGCCACTTGGAATTCTAGCAGAGCAGCTAGTGTGGTGTGTCCTGTCTGACAGGAAAGGACTGCAAAGCAGTGGGTTTTTAGAGAACATGAATCACAGTGATCTTGGACCTCCTCGGGTAAACATTAATCTCATTTGGGTGTCTGCTGGACTCCCAAAAGGCCAACAGAAAGCTGAATTGGTGGGTTGTTGCATCTTCCCTGCCTGTGAGAAAAAGCAGGGAGGCTTTCTTCATGTTCCTCAGGAGGAGATTGTTGGACGCTATCCCAAAGGTCTGAAGAGGTAAAAGATCCTTTTGAAGCCCTTTAGGATATTCTGAACCAGGCCCAAGCCTCCTTGAAGCTGCAAAGGAAATTGTAACAAGTGCTTTATATGCAGGAGGTTCAGCAGCCACAGAAAGGCAGTTAAGGCAGAGCGGTCAGAACGCATGCCAGTTTGACAGAGAACTGCTGGCAGAGCCATGAGCTTCCAGAGAGAAGAGCAAACACACAGGACGCTGAGTGCAGTATGTTCACACGCACACACAAACAGCAGCTCTAAAGCAGAATGCAGTTGTTGTGGAGCTGTATGGCATAGATTTCAGACAAATCTAGTAGTGAAAAAAGATGCAGACAGTCACCACTGGGCTTGGCTTGGAGGCATGGAAGATGAATGCAAAGCACTGAGCAAAATGGAAGAGGAAATTGAGAAAGAGAAGTGTTTTGGAGGAAACATCTAGGAGACTTAGTGTAGTGATAATGGGGGTTCCAGAAGGAGGAAATGTGAGGCAGCATTGATACAAAAATAGGAGAAAATTTAACTGAATTGTAGAAAGATCTGATTCTGTAGGTTGAAAGGGCTCATCAGATTTGGTAAGATTGAGATCCAAGATAAAAACACATATTTAGGTATATCTTGTTAGACATGGGGAAATCATATACAAGCTTCAAAAAAATGTACTGTCATTGGACTTCTTTTCTATAGCACTGAAAACCATAAGTTATCAGAGAATTTATAGATGACTGAGATAAAAGGGACAAAACCCAAGCTTCCTCTACCCAGACAAAAAATAATATAACTGTTCAGCTATCAGGATGAAGATTGATATTTGAGGGTATTCAAGAATTCAGTGTGTGTATCAACCTCTCACCCCATTTGAAGAAGATCCTTAGAAGACTAACCAATCAAACCAGTAAAGAAATGGGAACATTGGCCTCAAAATGGTAGATAGTGAAGAGGAGAATTAACAATCTGAGCAGAGTCCATATAAAAAATGATACTACATATTTTCTATGGGATATAGATGTATAGGTGCAGCTGAATGCATGGGAAAAAATGTGGATGGTATGTACCAAAAGCTAATAGTAGTTATTGCTGGGGAGGGATCAGGATTTAAGGTAGTGGTCACAGAATACTCCAGTCTTCTCTGTAAAGATTTTGGTTTTATGTAAGAATCAGTCTAAATGTTACATGGGGTTTCTTTTTAAAAAAAAAAAAAAAAATATATATATATATACACACACACACACACACACACACACATATATATATACATATATACATATATATATATATTTAAGTTAGATAGAGACCAGGTTGTAAAGGGTTTTGTGTGTCTTGCTAAGGACTTTAGGGTTGTTAAGCAGGGAAGTTACATTCATGATCTGATTTGCATTTAAAGAGATACTTGGTGGTGGTGGTGATGGGGGCTGTAGGGAGGGAGGAGGTAGTCATCACTCTGACTGCTGGGTGGAGAGTTGAAGGGTAGGCAGGCCAAGAGTCCATTGCACCATGAGGAGTAACCTAGTAACAGTTCCCTGGTAGAACCACAAATGCTTCAAACTAGAAGCTATCTGTGAGCCTTTAGAATGGTTTCTTAGGCCAAACTTGGCTCCACAGTCTTAATTTGACATAAATAAGCTCAGTTGAAACCAATGAAATAGCCTAAAGATGGTTTGAAATAAAATCTTGGCATTTATTTTATTTGCTTTTGAGATCTCCATTAGTGTCCAGACTTAGAATTTCTAACTCTTGGGAAAACAATATAGATTTTTAAAAGATAGAAGAATGATTTTTGGTGGAAACACTGAATTTGAGCTGTTGAAGAAAAAGAATTCTCTGGGTTTTCAGTACATGTTAGTCTTTTGTAAAACTGTTGCCAGTCCTGTAGAACTTCTATTTTGATGTGAAATAATGTAAGAAAATTATACAGCCTTTCTGCTGTGTTTATTGTTAAAAAACAACAGAAATCTGTTAAATGGTTTTTAATTCCCTAGGACTGGGCACTTGGAGTCCTGCATGCCAAAATCATTGCAGCTATAACATTGATGGGTCCTCAGTGGTGGCTGAAAACTGTAATTGAACAGGTAAGCAAGATCAGTTTTCAGAGAAAGACATTCTGGAATTGGTTGTGTTTATGTTTGGCGGCTATAACTCTTTTATCTTTCTTGCTGAGTTTTCTACATTTTATTTGATGGGCATATATAATTTTTTTTTTTTTTTTAAGACGGCAGTTTAGTTTTACCACTGTAGGGGAGGAAAAATAATTTTTTTCTCAACCTTTTTTTTTTTTAGTTAAAATGGAACCCTTTAATAAAAGACTAAGAACAGAAAAACAAAAGTTTATTAAAGTACGTATTTCATATATACATGGAGATACCCAGGGAATGAGTAATTTCAAAGAGGTGGCTTTGAATTCCAGCTGATCTTCAACAAAGAATAATAAATTTTTAGAGAAGTGACAAGATGAAAAGAACTTTGACTCTCTAGGGGTGGCTAGATGCTGCTCCTTAGTAAAACTTGGCAGTGTAGATTCCTCTGGTGCCATCTAGAGGCCCAGAGAGGCCCAAAACTCTTTTCAGTGGGCAATCTTTGTCCTCCCTGGTGGAGGCAGGTAGGGTGGGCTACCTTTTGTCTTTATACGTTTATATTCTGCTTCTAGGCAATAGAGGGAGGACAGAAAGTTTTCCTACATTTACCTTTCTCAGTTGCATTCAGCTCAAAACAATCCCTATGCCAAAGAGACATATTTTTAGGGTGACATATTGTGGTCTTCTATATTCCCATGAATTTTCATCAACCACGTTTAAGACATCCTTTATCTGAAGGTTAACCAGTAGCTTACAGTATCTAGAACCCTGTTCGTAGTGGAGACAGAATGAAAATACGTGCTTTTTTTCTGGTGAAGTTTGATATGAATGTATCTAAGCCTATAGTAGATTTTGGAGTGGGGAAAAGGTTATTGCTCGAGGTGGTAAAGGCAGAGGAAAAAACAGATTACAAAAGGAGAGCTGTTTTGGCTTGATCTAGCTACATAATGCCTAAGACTGTTATTGTGTTACAGAACTGCCAGATAATTTGATTGTTGTGGCAATACTTTGGAAAAGATAGACTGTGCTTTAGCACTCCGATAAGAAGACTAGGAGTATGGTACTTCTTTTAAGGAAAATTTCTATCCAAAATGGCCAACATAACAGATTTTGCTACTTCTTTACGCTTTAGTTATCTAGCAGATGTACTTGTTGGGACCCCTCTTATCCTTAGGCCAGTGCCACATAAATAAGACATGACAGTTCTGTAGCAGTAAAGTACACCTCTTTTTGATGTATGAGAAGTATAGACAGTAGTTAGCCAAGCATGCTCAAGAAAATCTGTTCAAAAAGTACCTATATTTCAAGATTTTGATTCTTAGGAGTGGGGGGTTGGGGAGCCAGCAAATTGCAGTGTTTGTGTGTGTGTCTAAAGGATGGGCTAATTCTGAAGTCCACCAGGAGTGTGATGGATTGGGGGCTTCTGGCTTCATATCCCTTCAGGATCAGAGTGCAGGCCAGTACACTCTAGAGTGGCCAGGTTAGACTCTGGCCCTTGAAAAAGGAGCGTGGAGATAAGGTTTATTCATACTGGAGGCTGTGGAACATCATTGATCCTCTAAATAATTTGTTCTGTTATTGTTTTCTCTTGCGTGTGTGTGTGTGTGTGTGTGTCTGTATAAATTTAAGTAAAATGGTTGGGAATGGTTGAGAAACACTGGGATGCTTTGCTTCATTGATTAAAATGCATTTGGGTTAACTAGGTGTCTTTGGGAATGGAAGCATGCCTTTAAAAGGTTAAGCATGTTTGCTATTCAAATTCTGAGGTGATGGGTTTGAGTTATGCTACATTCAGTCACAGCTAAGAGAGGTTTAAGTGCTGCTGAGGAGGCAAGAGGAGAAGAAAATAACAGCTGCCTGCCTTGTTTCTGTCTGCACTCCATCTAAATTTTCTGTTCCCAAGGTTTTCCCATTTCCATCCATTCTTTCCTCTGCAATACTCTTGTAGAGTTTTCTGGATAAGATGATGGAAATGTTCTAGCAATTCTTGGACTTCCTTTTTTTATATTCACTATATAATTCTTTCATACTAAATTTTTAAATACCTTTTGATTTGTTAAAATTTGATTTATGCAAGCTTTTCAGAAATGTTTCCTGCTTCAGTATTTTCTCATCATACTCAGATAAAATGAATGCAATATTGTATAATAACACAATATTACATATTACATGTGTCTTACATAAGGTGTATGAAGTTACTTCAGATAGTGTGGACTTGAATGAATAACACTGAATGTCATCTGGTATTGTATAGTGCAAGTAGAGTATAAATTATTCTAGATTAGTGTCTTTTTCATCACTTAGCAGAGCTAATTGCAGAGTGTTAGTGGGTAAATACATTTCCTCAGAAACTCGTGGGCACTGTGCTTGTGTTGGTATACCAGAATTTGCCTTGACTTAAAGGTAACCAGTTTGACTATTTTTGGGTTGGCAGATTCAGTTGTGTGGAGATTGCTCTATTAACTTGGAGGAATTTGTCTTGTATCTTTGTTCTAATTGTTTTTTTATGATGTTTCAGGTTTATGCAAATGGCATCCGGAACATTGACCTTCACTATATTGTTCGTAGACTGGCAGCTCCAGTGATCTCTGTGCTGTTGCTTTCCCTGTGTGTACCTTATGTCATAGCTTCTGGTGTTGTTCCTTTACTAGGTACGTAATGCTGGTTGTGGAACTTTGAAGGAGCACTTTTACTAACATTGGACATTCTTTTCACCCCTAGTAAAAAGGATGGCTCACTCCATATGCTTTATTTGTAAACATGAATCCAGCTAAAACAATGATTTCAAAATACTACTTTTCTTAGATTTGACTACTCTGGGTGAGATTAGAGGGTCATAAAGCTCTTTGATACAGTTTCTCTACCAGAAGATAAAATTTGAAATTTACGTGCTGTACAAAATAGGCAGGATCAGATTTCCTTCAAGTTGTCTGCTTCTGACTAGAAGTGCTGTGATCATGTAAAATTAAGTAACAGTGTTGTTATATTTAATTTTTAAAGAAATACTCTTTGGCATAAAAGGAGACCCAAAGAGGAGATGCTAATGTGCAACATGTTTATACTTGGAAATACACTGTCTTATTGATTGTGTACTGAAGAATCCTCATAGCTCCTTAAACCCAGCATATTTTCAAAATTATAATCAGAGACTTTTCCTTTCCAAATCTTTTTCTTCTCCAGAATTCCATCTCTCAGCAACAAACATTATCATCCAACAAATTGCATAAGTCAGAAACCTTGAAGGCTGTCCATGTCACCTTATTCTGTCCTCCATGTCCCTCTGGTCTCCAAGTGTCCCATTCTTCCCTGAAGAATCTGGTCTCGTCTCTGGAGCCTTTGCTCCTGACTTCTGTTGAGTCATTCGTCTCCTACCCTAACTTTGGCACCTTCATGTCTGGTTTCCCAGCCTTAAACCTGCCACCACTAATTCCTTCTCCACATTGGGCACAATGACCTTTCAAAAGAATGAATCTCACTGTGCCTCTTTGGTGAACATTTTTTCATTGGTTCCTCTGTGGCCTTTAATACAGTCCAACCTTTTGGCATAGTTTACAAGGCTCCTCCTTTTGCTTTGATGTGGACTTCAGTTTGACCTCACTCCTTGCCTTACTCCATGTCATATACTCTGAGTTTTGATTAAACAACCATGGAATGGCCTCTTATCAAACACAGCATGTCCTCTTATCTCCATGGCTGTCTCCACATTATCATTTGTCTTATCCATCTGCCAGAAATGCCGCCCTCCTCCCTTTAACCATGAGAGAAGAGCTTAAAAAACACACAACCAAACTTGCAGTGTAACATGTATACTTGTATGTTACCTTACTAGGTCAAGAAATAGAACTTTTCCAGCCCCTTGGAAGCCCTTTGTGTGTGTGCCCTTCCATACCTTTTGCCACTGGTTTGACTTCTTATAGTCTCATTGCTTCTTAGCCAGTAAAGATATTAGCCATGTGCAGTAGCTGCTTGGGAGGCCGAGGTGGGAGGTTGCTTGAGGCCAGGAATTCAAGACCAGCCTGAGCAACATGGCGAGACCCAACCTCTAAAAAAACAAATAAATAAATTACCTGGGAGTGGTGGCACGCGCCTGTAATCTCAGCTGCTCTGGAGGCTGAGGCAGGAGGATTGCTTGAACCCAGGAGTTCAGGGCTAACCTCAGGTTGTGACACTCCAATCTAGCCCAGGCAACAGGGCAAGACCCTGTCTCTTAAAAAAAAAAAAAATTGCTAAACACAGGTTTGTCTATACAAAGAGAGGCTAAGCAATGTATCCCTCAATCTGCAGGGTGGCATGGGAAACAGGGAACAGTTAAGCTGAGGACCCACAGTGTGCAAACTGCATCGTTTCCTGGTTCCTTCCAAGTAGAAACGTCAAGGCTTTTATTTGGTTTGAATTGTGACTATGCCAAGTATCATAAATACCATATTAAAATGCAAATATATATTTCATGCAAAATATATTTCAAAGTCCATTGCTTATTAGTTTTTGTTTGTTTTGGTGTTTTTGAGAGACAGAGTCTCGTTCTTTTGCCCAGGCTGGAGTACAGTGATGCAATCCCGGCTTGCTGCAACCTCCACCTCCTGGGTTCAAGCAATTTTCCTGCCTCAGTCTCTTGAGTAGGTGGGACTACAGGCATGCACCACCATGCCCGGCTAATTTTTGTCTTTTGGTAGAGACAGGGTTTCACCATGTTGGCCAGGCTGGTCTTGAACTTCTGACCTCAGATGATCCACCCGCCTCGGCCTCCCAAAGTGCTGGGATTACAGGCGTGAGCCACCACGCCCAGCCCATTGCTTATTAGTTGAATATGTCATTAAAATTAAATTATTTTGACTCTTTAGAACAATCTATTTACTGGTTTTGTCTAGACTAGGAATGCCCTATTTTCTTTTTTATTCTAATTATCATATATTATTTTCTGCCCATTAATAGTATATAGACTTAAGAATTTGGATTTCCAAACCAGTCGTTCGTATTTTCATTTTTAAAAATTTTATTGTGAGCTTTTCTGGAAAGACTTTGGAAGGGAAAAAGAGTGGCAAATGAAAAATGTTAGTACCTGTTTTGCCCTGTTTAGACGCTTTATGTAATTCTTACACGTTAGTCTTATGCACAGCACACTATTGTGTTTGGAATAATCCACCTGAGGGTATTAATTTTCTGATTTCCTCGGAAATACTTGCTCTGATTTTAAAGCCCCCCCCGTCCCCTCTGCTAAGGAAGTATTAAAACTCATGAGTTAAATATAGAAAAATAAATACATGTGTGTTCTAAAAGTTTGAGGATATTTTTTATTATATAAGCACAGTTTTGGTTTTGCCTCTTTAAACTGTGGCGCAGTTGAAATGTATAAATGACACCACTGTTTGTGGAACATGAGAAGTCATCTCATCCAGTTCTCACTCTGTTGTCCAGGTTGGAGTGCAATGGCGTGATCTCAGCTCCTTGCAACCTCCACCTCCCAGGTTCAAGCAATTCTCCCACCCCAGCCTCCTGAGTAGCTGGGACTACAGGTGCAACGCCACCACACCTGGCTAATTTTTGTGTTTTTTGGTAGAGACAGGGTTTTACCACATTGGCCAGGCTGGTCTAGAACTCCTGACCTCAAACAATCGGCCCGCCTTGGCTTCCGAAAGTGCTGGGATTACAGGCGTGAGCTACCATGTCTGGCCTCCTTGTTTTACAAATGAGAAAAGTGGGGGTCAGAAAGGGCTCATGACCCACACAGATTGTAGAAAGTTAACAGACCTGGGGCTTAGAAAGCTTGTCTGCCCCAGTCCATTCTTCCTAGGGGAAGGACATGTTTATGTTTCATGTCACTGTTATTTCACATACACTTAAAGTTTTTCTTTTTTGTTTTCTAGGTGTTACTGCGGAAATGCAAAACTTAGTCCATCGGCGGATTTATCCATTTTTACTGATGGTGGTGGTATTGATGGCAATTTTGTCCTTCCAGGTCCGCCAGTTTAAGCGCCTTTATGAACATATTAAAAATGACAAGTAAGTCTGGTGTTCTTTTCATCTCTTGTTTAGGTGTTTTCACTTCTTAATTTATGTGTCTGATGTGACAGATCATAGGAGGGAAACATGCTCAGATTCTGGATATACTTGGAGGTGGGATTAGCAAGGTTTGCTGACAGATAGTGTGACATGTGAAGGAGAGTGGAATCAAGGACTCAATTGGCCCAAACAACAGGGAATATGGAGTTGTCACTTACGGAGCTGGAAAAGACTGGGAGAAACTGTTTTGGGGAGGGAGGTTTTTTTTTGGTGGTGATGGTTTTTTTTCTGAGACCGAGTCTCGCTCTGTTGCCAGGCTGGAGTGCAGTGGTGCGATCTTGGCTCACTGCAACCTCTGCCTCCCAGGTTCAAGTGATTCTCCTGCCTCGGCCTCCCGAGGAGCTGGGATTACAGGTGTGCACCACCACGCTCAGCTAATTTTTGTATTTTTAGTAGAGACAGGGTTTCACCATGTTGGCTAGGATTGTCTCGATCTCCTAACCTCGTAATGCACCTGCCTTGACCTCCCAAAGTGTTGGGATTACAGGCGTGAGCCAGTGCACCCAGCCAAGAGATTTTTTAATGCCCATTCCAAATAGTTTTTCAGTCTGTTTTGAAATGTTTTGGTCTGACAGTATATTAAATAGTTTTAGATAAAAATAAGAAGCCTGCATTAGAAACCAGCAGTGCCCTGCATAAGCTCCTCTTGCTTATGCAGGGCCACTAGGTTACTCTCAGGTTGCACAGAGAGGCTTGAGGGTTACTGCAAAAATGTTGTGGGACTCTCTGTTTTGAGGAAACCATTGAAAACTCTGTCACCTGATGTCAGTGAGAGATTGAGGAAAGCCAAGGAAGACACCTTCCTGGGATAATATTTGACCTTTCATGTCCTAACTGTAGGCTGAATCATCTACTTCACTGGGTTCTAGCAGAGAAAGTGAGTTTGTTGTTTATCCATCTCAGTCGGCCAAGAGAGTCCCAGTTTATACCTGCTGCCTTTGTGTCATTATTAACACTACCCCCTTTGTTGTGCTTGTCCCTCCTTGCACAACAAATTATACAGTTACCTTATTTGTTCTGAGGAGTAAGATTTTTGAGAATGAAATTTATAGCGTTCAAGACTTCTCCAAAGCATTTACTGACAGTAAAAAATACAAGTATACTTAGCCAGTCAGAGTACAAAGGACTGTCAACTGAAAGAAGAGGAAGGGGTATTTTCAATGATGAAAATCAACTTTTTAGCACTTAACTTTTTGGCAGAGGAGTAAATACTGCAAACAGAATGACAAGCAAGACATGCCCTGAAGGAACTTCCTGCCTGCTTCTTTCTGTATGCTGGGTGCCTGCCTTTCTGCACTCTGCCCTTCTCAGCCTTTGCCAGGGGTCTATTCCCATTGACCTCTTATTTCTCATGCTTTATCTTCTTCTGCCTTTTCCTGTAGCCCAGTGTCCTCTTTCCTCTTTTCCCATCTATTCCTTCATGCAGAAAACTGTAGACTGAAGTGAGGGCATGTCTTGTCAGCTGTTGTATATGTACTCTTTAGCATAGTGTTTGGTCTGTAGGAGGTGCTAAGAGTGAGTGTGTATGTGAGAGAGTGTGTGTGTGTGTGTGTGTGTGTGTGTGTGTGTGTGTGTGTGGTGGGCTTGAGTATGAGGGAGTGAGTGGTGGTGGAAGAGAGGGAGTTGGGTTCAGAGTCTCCTTTCTCTGCCACTGAGTTACTCTTTGGACTTGTTCAATTTAACTTGGTATCTGTATGCTTTTTATTTACTTACTTTGTCATTGCTATAATGCTGCCCATATTCTTAGTGCATCTTGCTATTTGGTCATCACTGTGTGCCGGGTAGTGCTATGTATATTTTAGTAGATATTGCTCAACCTTCACTGTTTAAAATATTTACAAAATCCTCAAAGTTTTAAAAAACACTGGTTGTTTGGGAAACAGTGGGATAAGGAAGGGCTAACTTCAAGAAAAGAAGGTAAGACAAAAGAAAAGGAATAAAACAGTGACATTATGGATAAAGATGCAGTAAGATTAGCATACTTTTTAAAAAGTGACATATTAAGCTACTGGACATAAACTACCCAAATATTTCCTTAGGCTTGTGCGCATTTACAGAAAAGTAATAGATGAAAGTCAGGGTGGAGAAGGTATTGGTGAAAAGTAAGAGTTCCAACAGTGAGCTCTTATTAAAACATGCTAAGCCTTTGTCACCAGGCTTCATACACTTTCCCTTTCTTAAAACAATGCTGCAGCGTGGGACTGTTGGTCTCATTTCCTCCATAAACGGAGGAAAGGGATGAAGGAAAGCTCCCTGGCAGCCTGTCATGTGCAGGCTTCACTCTCCCTCAGCCTCCTTAACTCAACTCTGTGGGCTTTTACTGGATCTGCATCTCTGCCTCCAAATGGGTGCCCTTCACACTTGTGCCCAGCCACCTACAGCTTGTTGCCATCCAACTTTGTCGCTGCTGTCCTCTTGGGGTCAGCCTGCAAGCCATCTGCTCACGTTAAGTGAGGCAGGCCTTCAGTGAGCCGTCAGTGCAGCTGTCGCCCTTCCCTGGCATTAGAGGTGTCTGTCTCCTTGAGTAGGATCTCCAGCCCTGTCGCTCCAACCACAGTGACATCCGCCTTGTTCCTGCAGCCCTATTGGCCTTTGCCATTGCCTTCTCCTTTTGTCACATACTTAAGTTAGGAACATTTGCCATTCTGTTGTTGAACCATGTTCTCCCACTTCCTGTCACTTACACTCACTCACTGCCATGCTGTCTTCCCTTTGACTTCACTGAAATCTCTCCTTTGATTTCTCCTTTCTTCTCTATAACTAGAGCTTCTAGTTTTACTTTCGTCCTTTCCTACCTTTTTTTTTTTTTTTTTGAGATGGAGTCACACTCTGTCACCCAGACTGGAGTGCAGTGGCACAATCTCAGTTCACTGCAACCTCTACCTCCCGGGTTTAAGCAGTTCTCCTGCCTCAGCCTCTCTAGTAGCTGGGACTACAGGCATGTGCCACCATACCCAGCTAATTTTGTATTTTTAGTAGAGATGGGGTTTCACCATGGTGGTCAGGCTGGTCTCAAACTCCTGACCTCAGGTGATCCACTCACCTCTGCCTCCCGACGTGCTGGGATTACAGGTGTGAGCCACTGCGCCCAGCCCCTTCCTAGCTTTACTGATGGTCATGTTTTTAGTCTGTCTCCTTAGATTTGTGCACTAAGTTGTTTTATAAAATCAGAACCTTAACAGATAAATCCACTGCATAAGTTTACTGTATCCCTCCTGACCTCCACGTGTCTGAGTGTCTGAGACCCCCTAAACCACTGACTGAAGCATGTCCTCCACTGCACAGCATTGGAGGCCTTCCAGCCTTTGCTGCTTCTGCAGCTCTCTACAAACCCGTACCTAGCTAGATGTGCTGGCCTTTACAGATGTTCACTCCGGACTCCCTTTGACTAGCCCAACCATTGATGGGTTTTAAGTAGGAGTTAGATTTAAAAAGACCTATGAATGTTTTACTCTGTAAGTTCATACAAGAGAGTAACCACCTTGTTTTTGCAACCTAGGTATCTTGTGGGTCAACGACTTGTGAACTACGAACGGAAATCTGGCAAACAAGGCTCATCTCCAGCACCTCCACAGTCATCCCAAGAATAAAGTAGTTGTCTCAACAACTTGACCTTCCCCTTTACATGTCCTTTTTTGTGGACTTCTCTCTTTGGAGATTTTTCCCAGTGATCTCTCAGCGTTGTTTTTAAGTTAAATGTATTTGACTTGTGTTCTCAGCATTCAGAGAGCAGCGGTGTAAGGTTCTGCTGTTCTTCCCTGGATCTTCTGACTTTACTGCTGTCTGAGATTTGTATATGTGTAAATACAAGTTCCTTGATACCCTAAAACCTTGGATTAAACAGAATGTGCATTGTACATCTTTAAACAAAATGTATATTAATTTATTAAATCTAGTTGTCACTTTATTTTGGACCTGCTGTGATCTCGACAGGAAACATGCCACAGAGCAGTAGTGCACAGGCAAGACTTTTCAGTGATGCCTTGTGGAGCGCAGTTCATGATGTCCTAGCAGCTCTCACTAAGGGAACTGTACATTCTTTCTTGGCTATTCAGACCTTACCAAGAACGTTAAAGGAAACAAGTAGAAATCAGCAGTGGAGTGTCTGTGGTAAGAAAACATGAACTTTATGCTTCACTGTTAGTTGTTTGTGGAAGTTATTTTGTATAACACCAAAGCTGTTGTACATTTTCTACTGCCTGATTTTTTTCATGTGTCTGTGTTTGTAATATTGTATAGTATCTTGTGCTAGGTGAGGAAATTATTTTTAATTTTGATAATTTAATATTCCTAATGTGATCAGCATTGGGAGTTGGGTTTCAGTGCTTGTTAGGGGCGCATGTCTATACTTAGAAAAGAGAAAAAAGTCCAAATGAAGATTTTCATTAGTCCACCCCCCACCCCCCTGCCCCACATCGTTTCTTTTCTGTAGCAGTGGCCAGAAGTCATGCAAGGTCATAAATCTTTCAGAATGACATCACCAACTGTACTGCATCTTACTGGATTTAGGACTTCTGAGATGCTTGTGAAGTGTAGATGTGGTTGTGGTCTTAGATTGACAGCATTAGAGAAGACTGGTTAGAACATCTGGTCTCGCTGGTTAGCGCCTCATTGGCTGAGGACTAGGTGTGCATTTCTCCTAGCTTTTCGTCAGGAAATCCCAAAGTTTCCAAAGCTTTTTGTTTACAGAATAAAACTTCAAATAAAACCAATTCATTATTTTTCCAGAAGGAAGCTTGGCTGAGCTGGCCTTTTAACATAGGAATGTATTTCATTGGAAACATTCTGAAAAATCTCAGAGAACCGAACCCTTACAAACTTTGTTTTCCCTCATAACCAAAGCTTCAAATTAGAAGTTTAGAAAAATAGAATGGTTGGGTACATGATCTAAGTGTTTAATGTTAAAGGTATATTGTAAGGGTAGTGTTTGTTTTTGAATGATACTTTAGGAGGTCTCATAGAAAGTGTATAGCATAGGTCTTCAGGAACTATAAAAGAATTTTCATATAGTATTAAAATCCAGAGACTAAAACCTGAGAATTGTTAACATATGCAAGTCAGCCAAACATAAGCTACTAAAATAAAGAGCAGTGTGTTCTGGCTGTTTTATACTTCAGCAATTTTCCCCTAAAAGTGGTAAGCAGTTACTTTAAAACACATTTTTTAAAACATCAGTATCAGGAGCTGCGGTGGCTCTGGCCGGTTGTCCTAGCACACAGGGAGGCGAGGCTGTGCGCTCAAGGCCAACCTAGGCAAAATTTGGAAAATAAAAAAATCAGTATTAGAAATAATGCTTCACATAGGATTCAGTGTTACACTCTTTGGCACTTTGGAGTAGCCTGTTCTCTCATTTGAAATAAGGTCTTTGTTAGCCCTACCTTTACTCAGAAATGTAGTCCTACTATAAAAAATTAGGAGGATTTTAAAATATAATACTGCCTGTCATGGTGTATTTCTAAATTGTTCTCTTTGGGAGAAAAACATTATTATTGAATTGAGCATATAACTTGATAATATTTGTAGTTTTTTTTTTAACCTTTTTTTTTTTTTTTTTGCCCCCAAGAGGTAGTCTTACTCTGTTGCCCAGGCTGGAGTGCAAGTGGCACGATCCTGGCTCACTGCAAACTCTGCCTCCCAGGTTCAAGTGATTCTCCTGCCTCAGCCTCCCAAGTAGCTGGTACTACAGGTGCGCGCCACCACACCTGGCTGATTTTAGTTATTTTAGTAGAGATGGGGTTTCACCATGTTGGCCAGGCTGGTCTTGGAACTCCTGACTGCAAGTGATCTGCCCTTCTTGGGCTCCCAAAGTGCTGGGATTACAGGTGTGAGCCACCACGCCTGGCCAACTTGATTATATTAATTTTGGGTTTTGTTTTGTTTTGTTTTTTAATTTTTCGAAGAATTTGTGGATCTTGGTATAAAGTCATTGGAACATATCTGTTTTAACCGAAAGAGATCCTAGGCAGATACCTCAAAAGGTTAAAAATTCTTAATCCTACAGAATTTTAAATGAATCTTATCAAATGTTTTGTAAACAAACAATGTGAATGGCCAAAACATTGCCCTCCATTTCACTGGCAGGTAATTTATATTGTCTTAGTTAAGAATTCTCCCCTAGTTTTTCTATTGTACTTTATCCTGTTGTTTTCAATGAGATAAGTATTGTCATAGAAAAAGCATTTTCCGGCATAATATTTGCTTGGGTAGAATTCAGGTTTTATTATTAATATTAACCAAGAGCCTTTTACATATTTAAAACCCATAGTTCAGAAAATGCTAGTATTGCTGCCCTTCTTCACATAAATTTTTAAAAGAATTATACTATAATTTTGCTTCATTTTATATTGGGTTAAAACAGCCTTCAAGAAAGTTAACTAGGAAAGAAGACCTTTTCGTTTTATTTTTACTGTTTATATATAGAAGACAAATCAGCATTTGGGGTTAGTTTTACATGACCAGTTATCAAATGGTCATAGTATGAAGTGTGCAGTTGTTCGTTATTAGTAAATTATGTTTGATTTTTAAACTATTTAGTACTAATAGTTGAGATGAAAACTGAAGAAAAATGCCAATGTGATGTTTGTGTATAGCTAGCCTTAAAAAACTTCCCATGTTTTTAGGTGATTTTTCCCCCCTCTTAGTTCTCTGGAGAAACAATGAAGATGGGCCATTTCAATTCCAGATGTAAACAAAAAGTAATTTTTATTTCAACATTTAATGTAACTGTTATTGTGGATTCTTGTTTTGTGTATTTTCTTTCCCTTATTGAAGTAATAGAGAATAACTTTCCTTCAAATGATTTGATCCAAGATACGTCATTTCTGTATTGGCAAAATGCCACTATTAAAAGTGTAATTCTTGAATTTAGGTTGAATTGATGACTTTTTAAAACAAAACAGTAACACTGGACATTTCTACATCGTATTGCATTTGCAAATGTGCGTGAACGCACGTACATGTGCAGGAGAATGTAGTGCCATAAGAACACTGGCACTTTTTAAAACTTTCCAAGTTAGCTACTTATTTTCATTTTCAGGGTTGAGTACTCTAAGCTCTCTACTTACTGTGAGAAGTTTTCTACATTGTAAAATTAAAAGATTACATTTAAAATACTCCTTTAGGATATTATTCAGCCATCAAAAAAAAAAAAAAAAAAAAAACTAAAATGTGTTACCACTAAAGTATTATTAAAAGCCTCATTTGTGGAGATTCGCTGACTTCCTTGGTTAAGCTGTCTTGTATTTACTTAATTTGTCCTCTCAACCAGGTGTTTTCTTTTCAGCCTGTTACTGCCCTGTGCCATTTTAAAAAATAGCCATCATGAGTAAGGGCTTCTTTAAAATAATCCCTGACAATATATTTGGCATTATTTGGCATTAATAAGACATAAAGATAAGACAGTATATGTATGTTTTCATTCCTGTTTTGTACGAGTGCCTCATTTTGTAGTCATGAAAGTAACAGTACCTTAAATAAAAATGTAATGACTAAGGTCTAGGAATAACTATTGTAGAAGCTAAATAGAACACTTAGTTGGGGGTGTCAGTTTTCTATTAAAGCAAACACCTTAGGTACCCAGACCAATTTTTATGTATATATATTCTGAAATGCTCCCTTTTTTATGTGGTCATTTGTTGCCTTCTAAGTTGAGAGAACAAAACTGAATAAAGTGAATGTTAGTTGTAGTCTAGTTTTTTTGTTTGTTTTTGTATTATTGCAAGATTGCTTTAAGATTGCAGAAATATCCATTATTAGCCAGTATAGATAATCCAGATGTTTTAATATAATAGGAAGGAAAAATAACTCCAGTTAAATGTGACTGTGGCCCCTCCCTTTTATGTATAAATTTAAACGCATAGTTGCAGCGGATACATCCCTCCCCTCTGTCTCCCTAACTTGAATTGTAGCCCATCCTCACTGGGAAGAGTAAGGCCCCACATTTTGTGCAATAGCAGGCTACTGCCCACTTCTGCATGTCTGCTACAAGATAGGTTGTCTGTTAGCTGAATGCTTCGAGTAAAACCAGTCAAATCCATTGTACATGCTTGACCATATGTCCCAGAGAAAAAGGAAAGACTTGCGTGATGTTTTTTTCCTTCTGAGTGCCCTGAGGAGATCCTTTTGCTTCAGACTGTTTCTAATTTTTATTTGTCTATAGGTTCAGAATTTTTCCTATGATTGTTTTCCTCCAAACAAGTGCATTTTTACTTTAAATGCCGAGGTGATAGAGGAAATGCTGTTTGAACCATAGACATCTTTAATCTGTGAAGTTGAAATTTTTCAGCAAAGGAAGTTGCATGGTGAAGTTCAGAAACTGACCATTAATTTCCCCCTTCCACTCCACAGTTCTTAGCTACTCTTGTTGCAAACATACAGTGATAAGGAGAACTGATGTATCAAGGGGCTGAGAAGGTAACGTTCCCCTCCTCCTGAATGTTTTTATTTTGATGTCTGTTTTGTTTCTAGCACTGTACTTAGTAGTATAGTTGAATGGGGTATGACATCTCCCTTCAAGGAACTCAGAATGGAACAGAAACATGAGCAAAAGATTGTATTACAGAGGTGTGAACAAAATGCCATGGGGAACATGGAGGAAGGTTCACCCGGGAGAGATGGCCTAGCCACTTCCTTAGTGACTGTTTGGTGTGGAGGTCCCCCTGCCATTACTCTTTCAGCCTTCTGCAATCTAGTTCTACAGAGTCACACACTTCTCCAAAACCAACCATACGTAAACACTACGTAGAGGCCCCTTTTTGCCTCATTTTACATTGTTTAGTTATCATTTTGAAACTTTACATATGTAACAGTGCCAGAGTTTTCCTGCTTCTCTGTGGTTGTTCAGTAACTCCTCTTTAGGACATACCTAAAGATGAGAAGCTTCATACCCCGTACTCCCATTCATTCACTCATATGTTTCTGGGATCGGTCCCTTCTGCTTCCTGTGCATTGGTTTGATGGAACAGAATAGAGTCCAGAAATAACCCAACATGTATGTGGACAACTGATTTTTAACAGAGGTGCAAAGGTCTTAAAAAAAAATGGTGCTGGAATAATTGGGCATCAGATGCAAAATTTAGAATTGATCATATCTTAACACTGGCAAAGATTAAAGTCAAAATGGATTATAGTTCCCCAAAACTGTATAATTTCTAGAAGACGACAAGGAAAACGTGTTCAGCCTTGGTTTAGAAAAAGATTTCTTAGATCCAACATCAAAAGCACAATCCATGAAGGAAAAATCAATAAATTGTACTTTATCAAAATTGAAAACTTCTCTTTCAAAGGTACCATTAAGAGAACAAGAAGACAAGCTGTAGAGTGGTAGAAAATATTTGCAAAACATTTCTGATAAATGACTTGCATCTAGATTACATAAAGAAGTCTCAAAACTGAACAAGTAAACCCATTGTTTACTTAATTGCTGTTTCTCCTGAGCTTGCTGCCTCTGCCCCTGCTCTTTCTTCCTTTTTCCATTTGTTTTCAACATTGAATCCCAAATGTCCTTGAGATCCAAGTCAGATCACACCAACCCTCAGAACTCTCCAATAGATTACCATGGCACTCAAAATTCCACAATAGCCTTCAACGCTGGGCAAAACATGGAGCATCCCTTTCCTTCGTGTTCACCCCGCTCCTGCCGTCCTGCCTGCCTCCAAAACAGGTCAGGCCTTAGGGCTTTTGCACTTACTATTTGCCCTACCCAAATGTTCTTCATTCAGGCTCTTCAGCCTCCTCATTTCTTTCCTGAAGTGTCATTCTCACTGAGGCTTATCTAAAGCTGCAGCTACTGGGGCATTCCTGTCTCATCTCCCTGCTGTATTTTGTACTCCCTGCTCTCTCTTGTACTTTTAAACATACTATATCGTTTACCTTTCTTGTTTATATTTGTGTTTTTCCCACTTGAATGTAAGCTCCAAAGATTTTATTTTTTTAAACTGAATTATTACTGTATTCCCAGAATAATTCCCTGGCAAATATTTGGTACTCAATAGTAATACTAAGTTAGTAAATAAATGATGAATTTAGAATCAAAATAATGTATCTATGGCCAAAATAAAACCTGAAATCCCTGTCTCATTTCCCAGACGTAACTGCTGTTAATAGTTTTAGTTACATGCTTCCAGACATACCTTCACAGAATCATTTATCTCAATAAACGTGTCATACTATGCAGACTGTTCGACAAGATGCTTTTTTTCACTTTACACGGGCATCTTTTCATACCATTGTGTAGCTAGGCCATGATTTGTTTTCCAAAAGATAGTTACCCAATTTATATGGTAAAGATTTTTGTCTATATTTTTGTAGTATTTCTGTAGGGTAAGTTCCCAGAAGAAATATTGCACAATCATCGAAAAATTTTAGTGTTAAATTATTGGCCCCTAAAGGTACTAATTAACATCCCTCTCAATAGCATATAAGATTCTTTGTTTTCTTTTTTTTGGGCGGGGGGGGGATTGGGGACAGAGTCTCACTCTTGCCCAGGCTGGAGTGCAGTGGTGCCATCTTTGCTCACGACAACCTCTGCCTCCCAGGCCCAAGCTATTCTGCCTCAGCCTCCCAAGTAGCTGGGATTACAGGCATGTGCCACCACGCCCAGCTAATTTTTGTAGAGATGGGGGTTTCACCATGTTAGCCAGGCTAGTCTCGAACTCCTGATCTTGTGCTGGGGTTACAGGCATGAGCCACCGCTCCTGGGCCGATTCCGTGTTTTCATACTGTCATCAACTTTAAATACAAGTATTTTCAGTTTTTGCCAATGCCGTTAATTTAGAAATGTGTATGTGTATATTGTCTGGTGGGTGTTTGGACGGAAACGATCAAAATCGGGCAACTTTCCCAGTTTCCTTGAAGGGAGGGCTTGCCATTGGCGCCTCCTGGAAGTAGCTCGCTGTAGTTCTCCATCTTCCTGTTTTGAGGAGCGCAGGAGGAGATGGATCTGGGGTCTCATCCATACGGTGGCTTGTTAACGGCAACTGCAGCAGCCAGCCAGGTCACCCCCTAAAGCAAAGTTAACACCTTGCATGGTGCCTTGGTCAGCACCCACCAAATTCGAGGATTCTCCTATCCTTCGACTCAAGGCTCTTTTGACAGATGTGATTTATTTCCTCCGAGAGCCAATCACATTGGCTCAACCACCCTATCTTAAGAAAACAAATACAATATTGTTTTAGCTGGAAACTGCCCTCTGTCTAAGTGGCTTTTTAAATGAAGAACTCAGGTTCACTAAGGCACGGCTTAGGCAAGGGCATGTGCGAAGTTCGAGGCCTGAGACGTTTGGAGAAGCGGCCCCAGGCGCAGGCGCGTCCCGCAGTGGGGCCCGTGCCGCCCAGGCGATCAGCCCCTTCAGTTAACTCGCTTCCCTCCTAGCAGGCCCGAGTCCCCTCGCCTCAGCCTCACGCAGCCAGAGCAAGGGGAAGAGGGAGTCCTTCGTGAGTTCGCCGCTCACTTTCGGCGGTGGGAAACCGATCCGAAAACCCTTTTGTAGGTGAAACGCTCAGCTCGCGCGGCTCTGAACCACTGGGGAGCAGCAGCGGCTGCGAGCCGGACTGCGCCAGCACCTCCTCGTCCCGCCCCGGGGCGGCTCAGGGCCGCCTGCGCGTGCGCGGTGCCAGGGGCGGGGCCTGCTCGCGTCTCGGTTGCCTGGATACCGAGAGCGTCCGTAGTGGCCGCTGGCGCTGGCGAACTGCAGGGTCTGGGGTGTTATTGGAAGGGCAGTTGGTCCTCATTTCTCCCGAAGCCCGCGGAGGAGCGGGTAAGAGCCCCGCGAAGCCGGCCCCAACCTTGGGAAAGGGATGGGAGGCGACTCTGGCCGCTAGCCCCGCGCTGCTAGCGGCTCCACCGCGCCCTAGCCGACAGCCGCCCTTCTTCCTCGCAGCGCGCAGCGATTCCCCAGCCTGGTCCCTTCTGCGGAGAGCGATGCCGCTTCCCGACACCATGTTCTGCGCTCAGCAGATCCACATTCCCCCGGAGCTGCCGGACATCCTGAAGCAGTTCACCAAGGCTGCCATCCGCACCCAGCCGGCCGACGTGCTGCAGTGGTCCGCGGGGTAAGCACCCTCGGCCCGGGGAGCGGTCCGGTCTACGTGCCCAAGCCAGACGAGCCCAGAGGGCCCTCCTCCCGGACCAGGGGCCCGACGCGGCGCTCAGCGTCCGTAAGAGTATCAGGCAAAACTTTCCCCTTAGCATTGGTGACATCCATACTTGAGTGTCTATCTAGGAACCATTTCGATTTATCGACCATGAGACCCGAAATTATTGCAAAATGCTCACTTACCTACAAAGTAATGGCAACTCAGTTGTTTAAAAGTGTTTATGATGAAGATAGACTAAAATTTAAAGCAATTGCATTGGGCAGAAAAGTGTCTACATTATGTTAAAAAAATTTACATGGTTGCGGTCACTTGTGAAATGATTTTTTACAAAAAGGAATATTTTAGCTAAGTTCCTCATCTGCAGAGAATCCTCTCAAAGCTATGTATACCCAGAGCTGGTTAAATTTATTAGAACCGGGACGACCGTGGTCATACTGAGGTCATTATCCCTAGAGTGCTCCCGGTAAACTGTCCAGCAAATGAACCTTCACAGTTTTTTTTTTTTTTTTTGCCACAAACATTACAACACTTTCCAGGAACAGACATTCATAATCTCAAAGTTACAAGTCAACAGATCTTAGAGGCATTAAAAGAAATCCTCTTGGTTTTACAGGAGAACTCTTTGCCCCTTTTCAATAAACAGATATAAAACAAAAACTCACTTTTATGATGACAAGAGTCAGCATAGGTGTAAATTTAATTTAAATATTTTAGTCATCAACATGTCAAATTTTGACTGGGCTTGGTGGGTCACGCCTGTAATCCCAGCACTTTGGGAGGCCAAGCTGGGAGGATCACTTGAGCAATAGAGTTTGAGACCAGCCTGGGTAACATAGCAAGACCCCATCTGTATTTTTTTTTTATAAGAAAAATAGTTTAAAAAGAAAAAAAAAGCCAAATTTTGCTGGCTTTCTCTAAATTCTATAACCAAGGTGAATTAGTTTCCTTTGGCTGCTGTAACAAATCACCACAAAACTTGACAGCTTAAAACACAGACATACATTCTTGCAGTTCTGGAGGCCAGAAGTCCAAAATCAGTTCCACTAGGCTAAAATCAAGGTGTTGGCAGGGCTTTGCTCTTTCCAGTGGCTCTCAGGAAAACCCAGCTCGTTTCCTTTCCTTTTCCGGCTTCTAGAGCTGCATTCCTTAGACTCCTTGGCTCATGTCCCCTTCCTCCATTTTCAAGGCCAGCATCTTCAAATCTCCCTCTGCCTCTCTTTTCCAAGGACCCTGGTGATTGCATTCAGTGGCCATCCAGATAGTCCAGGGCGATTTTCCCACCCGAGATCCTTAATCAGTCTACAAAATCCCTGTTACCATGTAAAGTAACATTCCCAGGTTCCTGCGACTTGGACCTGGATATCTTTGGGGCTGTTATTTTACCCACCAACTGAGCTACTTGTCCATCCAGTGCTTGCCCTCTGAGAAATGCTTTTATCAATGGTTTCTGAAAGACTCTTTCAAAGTTCTTGCTAAAGAAATATAGCCTCTGGTTTTTTTTTTTTTTTCTTTGAGACGGAGTCTCGCTCTGTCGCCCAGGCTGGAGTGCAGTGGCCAGATCTCAGCTCACTGCAAGCTCCGCCTCCCGGGTTCACGCCATTCTCCTGCCTCAGCCTCCCGAGTAGCTGACCACAGGCGCCGCCACCTCGCCAGGCTAAGTTTTTGTTTTTTTAGTAGAGACGGGGTTTCGCCGTGTTAGCCAGGATGGTCTCGATCTCCTGACCTTGTGATCCGCCCGTCTCGGCCTCCCAAAGTGCTGGGATTACAGGCTTGAGCCACCGCGCCCGGCCTTAGCCTCTGGTTTTAACCGTTATTCAAACTTAAATAAAAGGATTTATAAGAGTTTGTGCCCTACGAAAAGTTCCAAGATTTAGCAACATTTTCTTGGAACATTAAATTATATTTAGTAATACCTTAGAGGTAGTTATTTTAAGCTTCACTTTGTTTATTTATTTTTGAGATGGAGTTTCACTCTTGTTGCCCAGGCTGGAGTGCAATGGTGAGATCTTGGCTCACAGCAACCTCTGCCTCCCGGGTTCAAGCGATTCTCCTGCCTCAGCCTCCCAAGTAACTGGGATTACAGGCACCCGCCACCACACCCAGCTAATTTTTGTATTTTTAGTAGAGATGGGGTTTCACCATGTTGGCCAGGCTGGTCTTGAACTCCTGACCTCGGGTGATCTACCCACTTGGGCCTCCCAAAGTGCTGGGATTACAGGTGTAAGCCACTACACCCGGCCTAAACTTCACTTTAAAAGGTTTAATCAGGCTGGGTACAGTGGCTCACACCTATAATCCCAGTAGTTTGGGAGGCTGAGGCTGAGGCTGAGGCTGATGAATCACCTGAGGTCAGGAGTTCAAGACCAGCCTGACCAACATGGTGAAACCCCGTCTCTACTGAAAATACAAAAATTAGCTTGGCTTTTGGCACGCACCTGTAATCCCAGCTACATGGGAGGCTGAGGCAGGAGAATTGTTTGAACCTGGGAAGCAGAGGTTGCAGTGAGCCAAGATCGTGCCACTGCACTCCAGCCTGGGTGATAGAGCAAGACTCCATCATAAAAATAAATATATAAATAAATAAATAAATAAAGACTGAATCAGGAACTTTCCGAATGTACCATGCTACTAATTTCTCTCAAGAGCCATTTATTTATTTATTTATTTTTGAGATACAGTCTTGTTCTGTGGCCCAGGCTGGAGTGCATTGCTGCCATCTCAGCTCACTGCAACCTCTGCCTCCTGGTTCAAGCAATTCTCCTGCCTTAGCCTCCCAAGTAGCTGGGATTACAGGTGGGTGCCACCACGCCCAGCTAATTTTTGTATTTTTAGTAGAGATGGGGTTTCACCATGTTGGCCAGGCTGGTCTCGAACCCCTGACCTCAAGTGATCTGACCTCCTGGCCTCCCATAGTGGTGGGATTACAGGCTTGAGCCGCCGCACCTGACCAAGAACAATTTTTGAGTTTAGAAGAAAACCCAGGCATTATTCATTCAGCAGTATATATGTAATTGTAGGCTCAAATGTGTTTCAGCTGTCACAGGACATAATCTGTTAGGGAGAGCTATTCAAAAGTAACTCAAGTAAGGCGGGACTTGGTAAGTGCAAAAATGAAGGGTCATGAAAGTTAAGCAAAAAGTGGCTTGGTCCTTGAGAGATTTTTTAGGCAGGGAGATTGGGGCTTGGGTGGGGAGGAGAGGATTCCAGGAAGAGGAAGCAGCACAGGAAGAAGGGGGCAGAAACAGGAAGAAGAAAACCCATCAAAACCAAAACAGGAAACCACTATACCCATGGACATAACTGCTGTAGAACAAGCAAGCAGGCTGAGCATGGTGGCTCACACCTGTAATCCCTGCTTTTTGGGAGGATGAGACGGGCAGATTACTTGAGCTCAGAAGCTCAAGACCAGCCTGCACAATGTGAGAAGACCTTGTCTGTACTAAAAATAAAATTAGCCAGCCATGGTGGTGCATGCCTATAGTCCCAGCTATTCAGGACACTGAGGCAGGAGGATTGTTTGAGCCCAGGAGCTGGAGGCTTTGGTGAGCCATGTTCACAACACTCTACTCCAACCTGGGTGACAGAGCAAGAGCCTGTCTAAAAAAGAAAAAACAAACAAAAAAGATGAAGTAAGTAGCTATTCCTCTTTCCTCAGGTTAGGGTTCTTTTCAAAGGAGCTTCTCAGGTGGGCGGATAGCAAAGCTGAGCCAGCCTCCCCCAAGCCTGTGGACTCCACCATGAGGGAGTCGGCTGTTCCTTATGATACCATCGTGCAGTTGTGCCTCACACAGGACAATGAACGTAAGAGTCAGTCAAGTAACAGAGGCTGCTTTGGCTGGCGTGGGCCTCAAGGGAACTGGCAGAGGCTAACATTACTTGGTCTCGCCTCAAAAGCAGGCTCTCCCAGCCTCGGCCCTACTGACAGTTGGGGAAGGCACAGGAGGAAGGGGCGTCCTGTGCGTGATGGGACTTAGCAGCCTCCTGGCCTGCACCCACCGGATGCCTGGAGTACCATCCACCCTCTGCTGTGACAATCAAAAATATCTCCAGGCCAGGCGCGGTGGCTCACACCTGTAATCCTAGCACTTTGGGAGGCCGAGGCGGGTTGACTGAGCTCAGGAGTTTGAGACTACCCTGGGGGCAACATAGTGAAACCCCGTCTCTACTACAATACAAAAATTAGCTGGGCTTGGTGGTGCACATGTGTAATCCCAGCTACTCAGGAGGCTGAGGCTGGAGAATTGCTTGAACCGGGAAGGTGGAGGTTGCAATGAGCTGAGATGACGCTACTGCACTCCAGCCTGGGCCACAGAGAGAGATTCTGCCTCAAAAAAACAAAAACAAAAACAAAAAACCACAAAAACAACAACAACAACAAGAGTCTCCAGAAATTGCCAAATGCCTTTCGACTGGGGGTAAGGAGGAGGAACATTATCCCCCACTGAGAACTCTGCTTCCAGAGCCGTATCTAGCTCAGGATTCCTTGCCTGAGTTATGAGGAATTACCCCCATGAAATAGGTGAAAACCTTGATTAGTAGGAATGTGGCAAAACGAGGCACCCATTCTTCACCTGCACCCTTTAGGTCTTAAGGTTCACATTTGTCTAACTCATTGCTGCCTTCATTTTAACTTTTCTTCAAATCATTCACAAAGCCACAAAATGGAGCTGAAGTTGTCTTACACAGCAAGAAAACAAAGTCAAATTTGAGGGGTGTAAAGAGAGAGAAGGGATGAGATATGAAGTTTAATTTGAGTCTATCAGATATCTACTTATCCGTATTTATCTGTAGCAATGTTTCTAACTACTCATGGCTTTAAAATTGTTATCTGTGGCCCTGGTGGATGCTTTAATGTTCATTTTCCTGGATATGCCATCTCTTTTCATCATGCTAAAGTTTAGGGCCCCAAATGATGTGGCTTCAGCATCACCACCTCTGGCAAAGATACCAAGGGGCTTGAGTTTCTCAGAAGGTCTTACCTGGCACCCCTCCCACCACGAGCCAGAGGCTGGATGTAGGTTCCCTCTTGACTTATTGCCCCAACAGTTTCCCACTCTTGCCCCCAACATAAGCAGCAATATCAGTGTCCCAGAAAGGAACAATTAAGGGGAAAAATACCAGGCAGGAAAAGTGGGGGCGGGGGGTGGCGGGTGGGAGCCAGGCCAGCACCTGCCATTCCCAGTGTGGTGGCAGGTGACCTGTGTGTTCCTGGGCTGCCTCAGGGTTGAATATGCAGATGCTTAGAGTCAATCACCTCAAAAAGCAGTGAGACCAAACCCACCTGTCAAAAGTGGGAAGGTGGCCTGGCACAGTGGCTCACAGCTATAATCCCAGCACTTTGGGAGGCCAAGCTGGGAGGATCACTTGAGGCCAGGAGTTCCAGACCAGCATGGGCAATGGAGCAAGACCACATCTCTACAAGAAATCATCAAAAAGATTAGCCAGGTGTGGTGGTGTGTGCCTGTAGTCCCAGCTACTTAGCAGGCTGAGGCGGGAGGATCCCTTGAGCTTGAGAGGTCGAGGCTATGGTGAGCCATGATTATGCCACTGCACTCCAGCCTGGGTGACAGAGTGAGACCCTGTCTCAAAACATTTAGAAAAAAAAAAAAATACATGGAGCTCCAGCTGATTGTGAAGTGGCAGGGAGGAGGGGAAGAATAACACACGTTGAAGGAGCTTTTGCGAGTGCCAGCCACTGCGCCAAGCCCTTCTCACTCAGTGCTCCCCGACCCTCCAACAGGGGCTCTCATTATCCCCTCTGCCGACAGAGAAACTAAGGCATGCAGAGAAGGTTAAGTCAGAGAACTAAGTGGAGGAACCAGGACATAAGCCCGGGATGTTGGCCTTCAGATGTTGGCCTAATCACCATTGTTTTGGGGGTTTATTTAAGAAATTGCATCGCATAGCTGCTTTTTGTGTATTGATGAGCTTTCAGAGATGTCTGTTATTTATTAGATATTTTTCAGCTTTGTCAAGAGGAGATCCACTTCCTGTAAAGGACAGAATGGAAATGCCCACGGCAACCCAGAAAACAGACACAGGCCTGACTCCAGGACTCCTGAAAATTTTGCACAAGCAGGTATGGGGGGTTCTGTGGCCTCAGGCAACTGGCCTGTGCTTTCCTTACCATTCACTGTGCATTGATGACAGAGCGAGGCCCACCCCGGCGATGTGTATTTCAAACCTCCCAAGGTCCCTGAAGTCCTGCTTTCCCTGCCACGTATCGTCAAGGTTGATTCAAGGAAGAAATATGTTGTGTTTGGGAGGTCTTTTTCTAGCTTCAACAGCCCCAAGTAACTATCCAGGGGTAGATTTTAGAAAAGTGAAATATAATTTCTTTTAAATACAAAATTACATGACACTAGATTCTGCTGGGCGAAAAATACAAAATTCCAGAACCTGGGGGGTTTCCAGTCTGTTCTCCAGGTGTGCATTTGTGAAAGCTGTGTGCGGGCCTGAGTAAGCCTCTGCCTTCTCTGTCTGAAGGCGGGGCTGGACTTTGGCGCCCAAGGTGGGCAGCAGCCTCTGCTGTCCAGTTCTGTGGAGAGCCTGGGCCCCCTTCCTGCCTTGCACTTCTTCGCCCCACACGCCATCCTGTTTTTAGAGACATGAGTTACTAGAAAGTGGGTAATGGAGCAAGGCTAGGCATTCCTCATGACTCGGTTCTTTTGCTAACAGAGACACCAGTGGCATAACCTTGATTTTCAAACTGACTTACCCCGTTCTACATTGTGAAGTGCTGTACTTCTGCGTAGGATACGGTGAATTCTGAAACTAGGACTTTTCCATGGCTACCTTAAGGGAAATGAAGAACTCTTGAATGGTGTAGCTTGGGAAAAGACATGTTGAAATTGCTCAAAGCCTTTTCATCCAAGATACTGCTAGCAGATTGTAGAAGTTACCAGTTTTGATAGATTGTTTAAAATAGTAGAAGGAAGGCCGGGCATGGTGGCTCATGCCTTTAATCCCAGTACTTTGGGAGGCTGAGGCAGGCAGGTCACTTGAGGTCAGGAGTTTAAGAACAGCCTGGCCAACAAGGTGAAACTTTGTCTCCAATAAAAATACAAAACTTAACAGAGTGTGGTGCTGTGCACCTATAATCCCAGCTACTTGGGAGGCTGAAGCGGGAGAATTATTTAACCCTAGGAGGTGGAGGTTGCAGTGAGCCAAGATCATGCCACTGCACTCCAGCCTGGGCAACAGAATGAGACTATCTCAAAAATAAATAAATAAACAAATAAATATATAGTAGAAGGAATACATTTATTTTCAGTTTTAAGATTTCTCCTAACTGTTAATATGTTTAGGGGCTGGATTTTTAAAATGTTTTTTACTGAGGTTTATTTTTTATTGTGAAGCATTTCAGACAGCAAGTACAGTATCATATACTCAATATCAGTATGCCTGTTTCATTAAGTCAGAACATGGTGCTGTATTCGCTTCACAGTCCTTTTTTCATTTAAGAAATAAAAGGTTGCCGCTTACTGGCTTCCCTGCCTCCCCTCCCCAGGGCTGACAGAACCCACTGTCATGCATTTGGAGTTCATCTGTCCTCTGCGTGGGGCGGGTTACTCAGTGTATGTCGAATTTTCACAGCATTCTAGTGTTTCCCAGGTTTTAAAACGTACGTAAATTGTCATACTGTGTTTTCTAAACAGTGTCACCACAAGCAGTATGTGGAATTAACAGATCTGGAGCAGAAGTGGAAGAACTTGTGCCTGCCGAAGGAAAAATTCAAAGCGCTCTTACAACTGGATCCTTGTGAAAACAGAATCAAGTGGATAAACTTTTTAGCACTTGGGTGCAGCATGCTTGGTGGGGTATGTACCTATAAACGCATGTCAGTCATTCTGTGTCAGCATGGTCCCAGCTTAAAAATCCTTTCGGTTTTCGGTTTCCGTAACTAAAGGAAACACTTTAGTAACTTCGTCTTAGAAAAGCATTTCACCCTGCTCCAGGCCTATTATATTAATATTTTTGGGCTTATAGTTATTTTAATTTACAGAAATTACTTATGAATGCCTCAATTTAAAGGTTAACAGTAGATGAAAGATATGGATACTATTAAACTATATTTAGGTTTTAGAAGAAAATGCATCAATGACTTTTTAAAACTACAAATCATTTTGTAAACTGATAACTGTTTTCCTCATCTGTGGAAAGAGGCATATAATTATTTTCTACTTTAGTAGAAATCTATTATTATTATTATTATTATTTTGAGATGGAGTTTTGCTCTTGTTGCCCAGGCTGGAGTGCAATGGCGCAATCTCAGCTTACCACAACCTTCGCCTCCCAGGTTCAAGCAATTCCCCTGCCTCAGCCTCCCGAATAGCTGGGAGTACAGACGCATGCCACCATGCCTGGCTAATTTTGTACTTTCAGTAGAGACGGGGTTTCTCCATGTTGGTCAGGCTGGTCTCGAACTCCCGACCTCAGGTGATCTGCCCACCTCGGCCTCCCAAAGTGTTAGGATTACAGGTGTGAGCCACCACGGCGGCCTTAGAAGTCTATTATTAATAACTAATAGATACAGTGCAACTTTGCTGATGTTCGAGTATAAGCCAAGCGACTTAGGAGTAAGACATATCCTCCAGGTGACGAGGCGAGCCTGGGAGGTCGGGGCGAGAAGGGAGCTGGGATGATGTTGGCAGGACTTCCTTTGCAAACCCAGAGTCAGTCTTCTCAGCTAAAGTCTTGCTGTGAGACATGTTGGTTGGGTGAAGGAAGAGTAACCGGGCATCAGCCATGTGAAGCTTACGAAGAAAGGAGGCAGAGCAAGGAGAACCAGCTCCTTTGACTACATAGATTAACAATTTGATTTTACCCACTCCCTTCAGTCTGTGGCGCAGCGTGTATAACTGGACGCCCATGTGCTTGCTTCACAGCCCTCACTCAGCTTTGGTCCATGCCCAGAGCTCTTTCATTCCATTTTCATTAAAACCAATTCCTTGAAATGGGTGGTGGTAAACACCCGCAAACCTACCCAACGTGGTCGCTAACGCACCCACTTCCAACCACCCGTGTCCTCCTCCCGCATCCTGTCCCCCTGCCTGGTGGCCTGAAGCAACGACGTTTCTGAAGCTCCTGCTTCTCGCTCCCTGGCCTGTGAAACGCATACTTCTATGTGTCCCCCAAGAGGTACATTGCGGAATTGTAGTTGGTTTTGACTTGATGAAAAGACAATTGTGTTGTTAGTAATTTTCTGAAATTTTCATTCTAAATTATATGACTAGATGTATTCATCTGTATATCACAGACCGTGTTGTTCTTTCCCTTCCTCTGCCATGTCACATCTGAGTGCAGCACAGCTCACCAGCTCGGCGGATGGCCCCAGTGGGAAGCTCCGTGCGCTCAGGGAGGCGGGTGTGGTGCGGCTGTAGAATGAGCAAGAGTTTTGTTGTGTAACTGCTCAAAGGCAATGGAGGTGCTTCCTGTCAGCCCTGGGCAACTTGTGCCAAGGCCTGGATGTTGGCAGGCCCGGTACCCTCCAGTAGCAAGGACAGGTGCAGATGGCACCAGGGGAGTGTCTCAGGGGTATTATCAAGATAGACAAAGGCAAATACATTTAATTATTGGAGACATTTTTATGTCACTTTGTTAATCTGGAACTCTGTGAAATCTATCTATCTATCTATCTATCTATCTATCTATCTATCTATCTATCTGTCTTATCTATCTATCTATCTATCTGATCTATCTATCTATATCTGTATCTAGCTATATATTTTTTGAGATGGAGTCTCACTGTGTCACCCAGGCTGGAGTGCAATGGTGCGATCTTGGCTCACTGCAACCTCCCAGGTTCAAGCGATTCTCCTGACTCAGCCTCCCGAGTAGCTGGGATTACAGGCATGCACCACCATGTTCAGCTAATTGTTGTATTTTTAGTAGAGACGGGGTTTCACTGTGTTGGCCTGGCTGGTTTTGAACTCTTGACCTCAGGTGATCTACCAGCCTCGAGTTCTGGGATTACAGATTACAGGTGTGAGCCACCGTGCCCCGCCTAAATAAATAAATAAATAAATATATACACATACACTCACACACACACACATATATATATATATATATTTTTTTTTTGATTCAGAGTCTTGCTCTGTCGCCTAGGCTGTAGTGCAGTGGTGCGATCTGGGCTCACTACAACCTCCACCTCCCGGGTTCAAGTGATTCTCATGCCTCAGTCTCCCAAGTAGCTGGGATTACAGGTGCGCACCACCATGCCTGGCTAATTTTTTTGTATTTTTAGTAGAGACGGAGTTTCGCCATGTTGGCCTGGCTGGTCTTGAACTCCTGACCTCAAGTGATCTGCCCGCCTCGGCCTCCCAAAGTACTGGGATTACAGGTGTGAGCCACCTCTCCCAGCCCTGAAATCGATATGTTAACAATATAAAATTGTGTGCAATATTTGAATTAATGTTGGTGGTTTCTGCCTCTAAGCTTAGTTGTAAAATTTTGATTTTAACAATGATGAGAAACTAGAATAATAATGTTTTTGGATCCATCTTTATAGTTTTCGCCTTCCTAATTGTGAAAATTGAGCAATAGATTTAAAACACAATTGAATGTGATTTGGCAAATAAGGCCAAATCTGCAATCTAGTGTGACACTAGATGGAGACATTGTGTTAAGGATAGAGCTTGGCCATCTAAACTGATTCCTGGGGAAGAGACATCACAAACGGCACACATTCTTTTGTGTCCTTCCTATCATATGTTGCTTGACCCACAGAGAATAAACTGACACCAGGAAGCATGCTGTGTGTCACTGTGGGTTCCTGCCTGTCTCCTAACTGGAGCCACCTTTGCCAGCAGGACTCCAGATTTGCCCTTGACTCCTTCCATAGGTGCTGGAGGCCCCTCCTGGGCGTAGAAAGCCACAGTCACCCTCTGCTCTGGTCCAGTGCGGCTGTAGACTCAGGGTCAGGTTCAGGTGTGAGAGCTGACCTCTCCTCCCTCAGAGGAGTGTGTGCTCGTCTGGGGTCCTTGTCTGCTGCCAGGGATGCCTGCTCTGCCCTGGCTCCTGCGGCCCACAGAGCGCTGAGCTCAAACATCTGTTTCGGGGTGTGCCGGGTAGACAGGAGGGGCTCGGACCCGCCAGGCCTTGGTGTGGACACTTGTGTTGTTGACCTTGTTGGCCCTGGGTGGCTTGGAGGTGTGCTAAGAACACAAAGCTGTGAATTCAAGGAGGGGTTTCATCATGTTGCTTGGCATCATAAGCGTTCATTTTTATGCTTTAAAAAATACCTTCAAAAAGGAGGAAATAAAGAAGTGAAGTGCGATGAGAAGAATTTGTAGTGGATTACCGCCTGCGGATGTTTATTCACATAGGGTGCTGTGTCATTGGTGGCTAGCTGCTGCCTGCGTGAGTGGGATAGATGTCATTCCTGCTCCCTGCGTCTATGGCGGGGCATGGCTTGTGGCAGGTGTACTCTCTGTGCTGTTACATTTATTTCTCTTAGAAATCACTCTCGTCAAATTCGTTGAGTTGAAGATCTCCAAAAAGACTGGAAACCTCTGTTTTAATTTCTGAGTCATACGTATCATTCATTCCACAAACGTTTACTGTGCATTATTTTGTGCCAGACCCCGTTCTAAGCGCTGAAGGTTCTGGAGTGAACAAAATGGTCAAACATCACCAGGTTATTGGAGCTGATGTCCTGTTACATCCTTGAATCCCTGAACACTGCTCTAGTTATTACATCAAAAGCCATCAATTCAGGTTAAGGGGCACTGTGAGCTGCCCCAGGCAGGTGATCAAGGACATTAAATTGCCATCTGGGTGTTAAGAGATTCCTGTCCTCCTTCTCAATGTTTTGATGTGCTTGCATGGTGAAATGACTATATTTCTATGTTGTGGCTTTTATTTAAAAATTTGTTTCTTTTTTCTGTAAGAGACAGGGTCTCGTTCTGCCACCCAGGCTGGAGTGCAGTGGCATGATCATAGCTCACTGCAGCTGTACTCAAGCGATCTTCCCACCTCAGCCTCCCAAGTCACTGGGATTACAGGCCTGCGGCACCACACCCAGCTAATTGTTTATTTTTTGTAGAGACAAGTATCTTGCCATGTTGACCAGGCTGGTGTCAGTTCCTGAGCTCAAGCAATCCTCTCGTCTTGGCCTCCCAAAGTTCTGGGATTTATAGGTGCAAGCCACAGAGCCTGGCTGACTTTTATTTTTCCATTTCTACAATGCCATGAATGATCCTGAGCATTAAAGCTGTGGATCAAAATGTTTTCTTTTGTCTTTTAAGCATGGAGATCTTTTTTTAAGATAAGAAAATTGTGAACCAAGTCTTTCATCCCCATACTCACACTGACAGAGTCAGTCCGTTATGATCAAAACAAATAACATAGACTTCAGTGAGGCTTTTTTTTTTTTTTGGAGACAGAGTCTCACTCTATCGCCCACGCTGGAGTGCAGTGGCGCAATCTCGGCTCACTGCAACCTCTGCCTCCGGGTTCACGCCATTCTTCTGCCTCAGCCTCCCGAGTAGCTGGGACTACAGGTGCCCACCACCACGACCGGCTAATTTTTTGTATTTTTGGTAGAGATGGGGTTTCACTGTGTTAGCCAGGATAGTCTTGATTTCCTGACCTTGTGATCCACCACCTCAGCCTCCCAAAGTGCTGAGATTACAGGTGTGAGACACTGCGCCTGGATAGTCAGGCTTTTAAACACATTTGAACTTTCTTAATCACAGAAGCATCTCTCTTCGTTTACAACCACAGATGCACACGTGTCTAGCGCAGCTTTCCATCTGAACACGGTGCACGCAGTGGCCATGATTTCTAGGGTTTGACCGTGTGCAGGAGTGCGCAGAGCCCTGCATGTGTATTCTCTGGAATCCTCCCGACAGCCCTTTGAGGAAGGCACCGTCAGGTTTGCAGGCTGGTGCCCCAAGGCAGAGAGAAGCTGAGTCACAACAGGTGGCTTGGAAGTGGGGAGAGGAGAGGATTCCTCCTAATGGCTCCATAGCACAAGGAGTGTGCAGCCCACAGGTTAGGACCACCTTATTCAAGTTTACGCCTGAGATTTCCTGTCTCAGAGAAGAACAACTCCTCGGGACAATCATCAAAATCATTTTGTGTCCTGAAGTGATTCATCCCCTGGAAGGCATTCAACCTCGGCCTTCTGACAACATACACTCTGGAGCTCTCAGAACATCACCCCATCCAGCTGTGCTCCAGCATGTCAGATTCAGTGACTGACCTATCACGGTACCCTGCTGACCCGATGTGACGGCCACCTGCGCCAGTGACAGAGGCTGCATCCTGGCTTACTCCTTGATGCCATTTCCTTCCAGGTTTCCCCAGCTAGGGCTCGAAAGCCCACTTGGACATGTCCAAGAAAGGCCAACAGAATTCCTTGTAGCCCCTGCAGCTGGTGGGAAGACACAGCCATGCCCCCACCGCTCAGTGGGAGCCTGAGGCCATAGGCATGTTTAGGAAGCTGTCCCTGAAGACAAAGGATGTGCTCGGGCTCCTGACTCCCCTGGCCCCAGCTCCAGTTTCCCTGATTGCTCATGTCCCTCCCTCTGTGGGAAAGAGGCAGGGCCCACGCTCCACTGACCAGCCTTGCCCCTTCCGCTGGAGGTTCCCATGGGCCGCTGATGTGGGCCGCTGTGGCCTCCCCTTCCCTGTCCTGGACAGGGTATCACACCCTAGCCACAGGGTGAACTGCTGCTTCCCATTCAGGGCCTCCTACCCTTACCTGCTGTCAGCCCCAGAAATGGTTTTAAATTAGAAAACTCTAGAGAATAACAGAATTTGATGAAAAGGCCCTTAAGCTTTTGAGAATGCAGTGCTGGGTTAGAGGCTTTTAAAAACGCAGTGCTGGGTTAGAGGCGCGGCTTCACTGGAAGTCCAGTCTCTACCCCCAGCACAGCCATGCCTCGGAGGGGGACTTCCTTTGTTCTGATTCTGTGTAAAACGGGCCTATTTTCGTTTCCATGCCAGCTGAGAGGTGCCCTTGGGGAGGTGTGAGGTGACTGTTGAGGGGCCCCGTGTCATCATGAGAGCAGCTATAATTTGGAAACTGAAAAATCCCACAAAGTTGGCACGCCGAAAATGCCCAGAAAATAGTGGGTGCCCCCGTGCCTGTGTTCTTCACACATCTCCGTTTGAATTTCAGATTATGGATCACTAAAAAAAACTAAGTGCTTGGCCGGGCACAACGGCTCACGCCTGTAATCCTGGCACTTTGGGAGGCCGAGGCGGGTGGATCACCTGAAGTCAGGAGTTCAGGACCAGCCTGACCAACATGGTGAAACCCCCGTCTCTACTAAAAATACGAAAATTAGCTGGGCGAGGTGGTGGGCACCTGTAATCCCACCTACTCAGGAGGCTGAGGCAGGAGAATCGCTTGAACCCAGGAGGCGGAGGTTGCAGTGAGCTGAGATCGCACCATAGCACCCTAGCCTGGGTGAAAAGAGTAAAACTCCATCTCAAAAAAAAAAAAAGCAACTAAGTGCAGCTTGCCAATCACCTCTGCCCAGCACGTATCGCACATGGGAGAATAAATCAGCAGCACGGCGGAGGGCAGCATGGGGCAGCCGTGCCGAGGAGAGGGTCTTTTGGCTGGTGTACAAGTGACTGTGCCACCCCCAGGCCTTTGGAATTGAGAAATAAATTTGAAGAAATGTAACTCTGCACAAGATCAAGCCAGTTGCCTTATGAATCCTTCTGGATATAAAGATTGCTGCAGATCTTATTGTCAGAAGCGTTGACGTGGGTAGTGTCATCACGCCTTTGCAGAGGCAGTGATGCTCGAGTGTTTTGATGTCTTTTTCCTTAAATACCACTTCCTCTGAAGCCTTGGAACAGCGCGTTACACAGATCTCATCTGCCTGCTCCATCCACGCCAACTCCTTCCTTCCCGACTCATCCTTCCTGAGGCCCCGCAATCCTGCACACGGTGGTGACGGACTTCCATTTGTGTCGGGTGTAAAAGCAAATCCCGTCATAACAACATGTCTTTGAAAGTTTCAAGCAAGCAACATGGATTGTGAAATACACGACTCTACTTTGAGCAAGTCCTCTCTTGGGGACAGTCTTTTAGGGGAGCCACGTGTGCAGCGGTCCTGGAGCGGTGCCCGCAGCTCCACAGAACGGGTTCTGCACTTTTCCTAGAGAGAGCATCACATTGCCCTGGGGGCTGCACTCACCCGCTAACCATGCCGTCCACCTCAGCAGCACCAGGTGCAGCCGCCAGCCCACTGGCACTGCTGGCATGGGAAGCGGGTGGAAATGGGAGGAACTGCTCCATCAGGCCGCTGGGGACAGGGAGCTCAGTTCTGTTCAGGGCTCCATCTCCTGCAGCCAAATGTCTGGGTCCCCAAGTAGGCGACGTCTCTGCCCCGGGTCTTGTTCCTGTAGCCCACCTGGCAGCTGCTAGACATAAGAAAACGGAGTAGTCACTGGGATGAGCTCAGAGGCCCACCAGCTGCGCTCCAGTCCTGGCTGGGTGACTTGGGTGATTGCTGAGACCCTCTGGGCCTGGCCAGGGTGTCTCTCTGCTCCTCACAGTAACCACATGAGGTGACTGTCATTATTCTCACTGCCAGAGGAGGACAGCGGGCTGTGTTATCAGCCTTGCTCTGACCACAGTGTTCTGTAGGGGGGCTCATTTTGTCCCATAGCCTGGAGCGGGCTCAGAGCCCTTTCCTGTCCCTGAGGATGTGGGGTTTATTCCTGACACAGCCGCTGTGGAGCCAGACAGGCCTGGCCTGGCTAGCGGCGGCCCTTTCCCTGCGTCTGCAGCATTCCTGTGGGGACGGTGCTCGGCGCTGGCCCTACTGTGTTTGTTTCTTGCGCTTCCCTCAGAAGCACAGCCCCGGATTCATCCCTGCAGGCGATTCCCCAGGGATGCCAGCCGCCTCCATGGCTGCTGCAAGCTGGAGCTCTCAGTCTGCCCTCACACCCCACCCCAGCAGCCTGCGGGGTACCAGCCTGCTCGGGAAGGTCCTGGTTCTCAGCCATGTTTGCCAAGTGATGTGGTGTAAATACTCCCACTGCAGCTGAGTTCAGGCTGCCAAGGTGAAGTCCTCCAGCTCACACAACTGCTGGAAACTTCGCAGTTGGCTCATAAGCCGGCTCCAGCACAGCACTGGGCTCCGAGGAAATCCTGTGCCACCCACCAGTCCTTGTCCTTCCTGGCCTGTCCCGTGTGCTTTGACACAGGAGATTGCTCTCTCCACCAGGAAACGCTTTTCTTCACTCACCAGCAGCCTCCCTCCTGGGCGTGCCTTCCAGGTCCCCTTGCTGGTCCCTCACTCCCCAGCTCTTGGTGGTATGGTGTGTCCATGCACTGTCCTCCCACCTCAGCAACCTCATGGGGCTCAGCTGTATATACCATCCTGTTCGTACACACCATCCCCCCCCATGTATGCCATCCCCCCGTGTATACCATGCCCCCCGTGTATACCATCCTGCTTGTGTACACCATCCTGCTCATGTACACCATCCCCCTTGTACACCACCCTGCCCATGTACACCCATCATCCCTGTGTACACCATCCCCCATGTACACCATCCCCTGCCGTGTACACCATCCCACTGTGTACACCATCCACCGTGTACACCACCCTGCCCGTGTACACCTTCCCCTTCATGTACACCATCCCCCCATGTACACCATCCCCCTTGTATACACCATCTCCTTTGTATACACCATCCCCCTGTGTACACTATCCCCGTGTACACCACCCTGCCCATGTACACCACCCCACCCATGTACACCATCCCCCCCATGTACACCATCCCCCTATGTACACCATCCCCCATGTATACCATCCCCCACCATGTACACTATCCCCCCATATACACCATCCCCCCATGTACACCATCCCCCATGTACACCATCCCGCACCGTGTACACTATCCCCTCATGTACACCATCCTCCTCATGTACACCATCCCCCGTGTACACCACCCTGCCCGTGTACACCTTCCCCTTCGTGTACACCATTCCCCCATGTACACCATCTCCCTTGTATACACCATCCCCCTGTGTACACTATCACCGTGTACACCACCCTGCCCATGTACACCACCCCACCCATGTACACCATCCCCCCATGTACACCATCCCCCTATGTACACCATCCCCCTCATGTACACCATCCCCCATATACACCATCCCCCCATGTACACCATCCCCCATGTATACCATCCCTCACCATGTACACTATCCCCCACCATATACACCATCCCCCCATGTACACCATCCCCCATATACATCATCCCCCACCGTGTACACTATCCCCTCGTGTACACCATCCCCCAGTATACACCATCCCCTGATATACACTATCCTCCTGTGTACCCCATCCCGTCCGTGTATACCATCCTGCCCATGTATACCATCCTCCTCCCGTGTACACCATCCCCCCATGTACCCCATCCCCCTCGTGTACCCCATCCCACCTGTGTACACCACCCCGCCTGTATACACCCTCTCGCCCATGCTCCCGAGTCTCCTCTGTGAGTGCTAGGCCTACTAAGTAGCGACCTGAGTCACCAGTTCCACCGGGTGCCTGACAGACATGTCAGTGGAAGCCACCCCAAACTCAGCTTCTCTCTGGAACTTCCCAGTTGATAGCAAATCTACCCTTGCAGCTGTTCAGGCTCCAAACAGTGGAGCCACTTTTCATGGTTCTGTCCCTGCCCACATGCAGCCAACAGCGAGTTCTGGTAACTCCACCTTCAGGAGAGGCTGAGTCTGGCCCTTCCCAGTGGCTGCCGCCACCCAGGCCCCTGGCTGTATTATTCCAGCAGCCTCCTCGCCAGGTTCCTGCCTTCCGCCCTCATCACTGGGTTCCCGCCTTCCGCCCTCATCACTGGCTTCCCGCCTTCCGCCCTCATCACTGGCTTCCCGCCTTCCGCCCTCATCACTGGCTTCCCGCCTTCCGCCCTCATCACTGGGTTCCCGCCTTCCACCCTCATCACTGGGGCCTCCTCCTGTTCACACATCGGCAGAAGGACTCCTTAGAAACACTCCACAGTGCTCTGTCTTTGTTTAAAACCCTTTGACACCTTCCCATAGAACCCAGCCAAAGCCCAAGTCCAACCTGGGTCTGTAAAGACCCCCGTGATCTGCCCCCCACCCCATCCCGCTGACCTCATTTCCCACGTTCCTGCCTCTCCATGGCCTGCTCTAGCTACCCGGAGCTCCTGGCGGTTTCTGGAACACACAGAAGTACCCCTGGAATTCTCCCAGCATCCCACATGACCGGCTCGTTCCCCCTGGGTCTGTGCTTACATGCTACCTGCTCTGACCTTCCCTGACCACCCGGTTGAAAATGTCACCCTCCATCCCAGCACTGCCTGCCTGCTGCTCCAGGCATGCCCCCTTCCAGAGCACCCTAGAATCCAGGTGTTGTGGCTTTCCCACTCGACTGGGATCTCCACCTGAGCAGGGCTTAGTCGTCTGTTCACTGCTACATCCTGGTGTGTAACAGGCACTTGGCAAATGTGGAGGGAATGAAGGGCTGTTGCCATGTGTGTGTGTTGGCAAGGGGGGGTACATTTCAGCAGCCACCCGTGTGAGCTCACCTTCATCAGTAGGCGGTGTGACCATCCAGGCAGGTACGAGAGAGCCACTCTGGCAAGGACGGGCTTCACAGAAGGGACTCGAGGTGGGGACCGAGGGGAGGGTCCCATAGGCCAGCTGCGGAATTAGGACACCTGCCCCCCCAGCTTACCCTGGCCAGGGTGTTGAAGGCTGCAGGTCACCGTGATGTCTTGGTGCAGAAGGAGAAAAGGAGACCTGGGCTATGCATTTTCTTTTGAAAAGATAGTAATCTTGTGTTACAAGGTTTCCCCCACCTCCTTCAAACAAACACACACACAAACAGCTCATGTTTTTTCAACAAGGATGAATTGAGCAAGTTGGAGGTGGGAGGCCACGGGCTGGCCCCGGGGGGCCCTGGTGCCCAAGCCCTGCAGTTCCAGCAGCACGAAGCCTCTGGTCTCATGAAGATGACCTTGGCCTGTTAGCTGCCCCCACCAGGGCCTTGGCTGGGAGGGCAGGTGCTGAAAGTGTCTGCCGTGTGGAGGCAGGAAGGTTGCTCAGAGGACAGGCTTTCCCTCTGAAAGCGGAGGGTGGGCCGCTGTCTGAGGTGAGCCCAGCAGTTTGGAAGAGTGTGAGGGAGATGAATGGTTTGCAGGGAGGAAGTCCAGGTGTTGTCCCGGAGCTAAGACAGAGCCCAGAGCCTTCTGTGTGAACAGGGATGGAGCCAGGACAGAGCCCTCCCTTCTGCCTGGTGGGCATCGGCTGACACCCAGGGCCTCCTTGTAGGCATGCAGGCCATTGGCTGCCAGCCCTGCCCTCTGCAGGCAGCACCTCTGGCTGGTGGCAGAGTTCATTCAGCCCCTGGGCACATCCCCGGGTGTGTCTCTGGGCCAGTTGGGGCTGCACAGTTCTGCATTAGCTTAGGAAGTTGGTTTTAAAGACATTGATACTTCCTTTTGTCTGTAACAGTCATTTCTATTTGAATAGAAAATAAGATCTGTGAATTAGAATTTTTTCCTGGTCAATTGCACTCCATTCAAACCTTTTCTTTTGATTTTTCGTTATGGCAATTGTACATTCCCCTAGTTCTCAGTTCAGATGGAGAGCGTACTTTTTGGACAATTTCTGTCAGATATGCTAGAGTGTTGATTCTGCTGGTGCCTATTTTCAATGTGAGTGATGCCAGGAGTAACTGTTTTTCTCCCCACCTGGCTGTGGTGCTCCTAGTCCTTGAACACTGCGCTGAAGCACCTGTGTGAGATCCTCACGGACGATCCGGAGGGCGGGCCCGCTCGCATCCCCTTCAAGACGTTTTCCTACGTCTACCGCTACTTGGCCAAATTAGACTCAGACGTGTCTTCCTCGGAGACGGAATCCTACCTTGCCTCTCTAAAGGAAAATATGTAAGTATGCACACTCTCTAGGATTCAGGTATGTTGACCATGGGAGAATTTCCTGTTTCACTTCCCCCTTGTAGGGAAAAACCCAGTTTTTCCTTTGCTCTTCCACCACAACAAGAATCAACACAGAAGACTGCTATGACCAAATGTGTGGAGGTTTTTCCTCACCAAAAAGCGAGCAAGCAGTCCTGCAGCAGACACCAGCTCTGCGTTCTCATTCCATCGCTACCCTGTCTACCTGGAGATAGTGTGAGATCCCACAGGTGGAGGGCTCCGTCCCCGAGACTGCCCCCACCCTGCCGCATTTCTGATGCTAGGTGCAAGCCCCAGGTTATCTTGCCTGTGCTTCTGACTGACTGGCTATAAATCAGGGTTCCCACAACCCCTCCTCGGGTCAGTTAATTTGCTAGAATGGCTCACAGAACTCAGGGAAACACTCATGTTTACTAGTTTATTACAAAGGATATTTTAAAGGCTACCAACAGTCAGAGGAAGACAGATACAGAGGTCTGGAAGGGTCTGGAGCATGGGGGCTTATGCCCCCACGGAGTTGGGGTATGTCCCCTCCCTGCCTGCGAATGAGCTCCTGTTGGCATTCCTGTTGGTCTCGATGTGTTTAGCTACCGGGAAACTTTCTAAGCCCTGTCCTTTTAGTTTTTTTTTTTTTTTTCTGGAAGCTTCATGATTGATTAAATCATGAAGGCCATTAGTGATTACCTAAGCCATCAGCCCCTCTCCCCACCTCCAAGGTTGGGCTGGGCTGAAGGTCCCACCCCTCTAATCCTGCCTTGGGCTTTCCAGTGACCAACCCCATCCTGAAGCTATGTGAGCCATCAGCCAATCATGCGCATAAAGAAAGAACTCACTTTGGAGATTCCACAGATTTTAGGAGTTGTATGCCAGGAGGCGGGGTTGAAGATATATTTCACAATATCACGTCCCTTGTCTGCAATAACTTTGTCCCAACAAATCCCGTGTTTGGCGGAAGGTTTAGGCACACCTAATGGTATTCAGGGTGTGCGTAAGTGGAGCTGCAGATCCAAGACCATCAGCAAAAGCAGGCAGCACCTCAGAAGGGAGCTGACCTCTCCTGTGGCTCCCACCCATGTGCGCTGAGGGTCAGGTTTCTTTAGACTTTAGAGGGAGAGAATGTATCCTTTCATTAAGACTCGTTTATCCCAAATCTATCCTGATTCCTATGTACAACATGTCAGGTGGTATTAAATTGTAGCATGTTAAAAAGTGAGATAGAGGTTGGGCACGGTGGCTCATGCCTGTAATCCCAGCATTTTGGGAGGCTGAGGTGGGTGGATCACTTGAGATCAGGAGTTTGAGACCAGCCTGGCCATCATGGCAAAACTCCATCTCTTCTAAAAAAAAAATACAAAAAATTAGCCAGGTGTGGTGGTGGGTGCCTGTAATCCCAGCTACTCAGGAGGCTGAGGCAAGAGAATCTCTTGAGCCCGGGGGGCAGAGGTTGCAGTGAACCGAGATTGTGCCATTGCTCTTCAGCCTGGGCAACAAGATTGAAACTCCATCTCAAATAATAATAATAATAATAATAATTTAAAAAGTGAGATAGAATTCCTTTCTCCACAATGAAACGTAGACATGGATTACTGCTGGTGGACCGCCTGACGGTAGTGCCACGGAGGCAGGATCATTTGCAGAAACTTGAGGATGTCACTGACATCAGTCACGCAATTCTCACTCCGATGAACTTGCTATATGACCCTGACACATTGCATGGTGTATTGTATTTGCACCAGGCTGCATGTGAGGTAAGGGTGGTTCTGCTCTGCAGCATGACTTGGAGCTGACATTCGAATATATTGTCCAGTGTTCTGATCACCTGCCACATTTTTTAACAAGATGAATGAATCCTCCCTTTAAAGACAAGATGCAGAGCAAAATGGAACAAAACTCTTGGGTCCTGCGGAAGTTCTCATTTGTTCATTCCTTAAACTACCATCAGATGCTGACTCTGCACCCTGCACTACCTATGGGGAGGCAGAGAAAGTAGCCCGGGGCCGGTGGGGTGTGCAGAGGCGGTGGTGACAACTGAAGGGCAGGGCCCGGGGAGCTGTGGTGCTGCAGAGTAAGCCTGGTTAACAGAAGAAAGGGCCTTCAAGGTGCAAGGGCAGGAAAGGGCCCAGCTCCTCCAGACTCCAGCCCCAAGGGAGATGGGGCCCCTGAGGTCTTCCCAGCACTTCCCCTTGGGACCACTGCCCCCAAGTGCTGGTTGTGGTTTGCCCCTGAGCCCCACACCTCTCATCTCGAACTGCCCACAGTACAGTTTACTGAGCACCTGCTCTGTGCCGGGCACTGGCGCGGGTGCCGGGGATGATGTCAGTGAACAGGTCATGCCCGACCCCTGGAGTTTTGCCCTGTGAAGCAGACAGACATCAGACAAGCAGATTTCAAGACAGCAGGTCATGCTGAGTGCTGGGAGGACAGTAAGCCAGGGACAGGGACTGATGGGGGCTGGTCCCAGGGCCGCCTCTGGCACAGCACATACCCCTGCTCGCCTCGGCCTCCTGAAAAGCCTCCCGGCCTGTCATCACACCCAGACTCTTGTCCTCTCCTCCCACCCTTTCTAACCGGCCACGGTGCCACCTAGGATGCCGGCTACGGCACCAGGAGCTGGTACTCTATGATCCGCCAGCCTTCGCCTCCCTTCCTGCCCCAGTGGAACCTGCATCCTGCACCCTGCCCCACCTGTCCCAGCCCTCCTCATCTCCTTGTCCCTTCCACACCGTTCCCTCTCCTTTCTTCAAACTCACATCCCCTCTGGGATGCCCACCATAGGCTGAGCCTCTGGACTCCATGGTCCCCCTTTTTCCTCTGTCATCCACTGTCACTCCAACCCTCCTGTCCTCATGGAACATGGCAGCTCCCAAACTGTCCCTTCTCTCCACCTTATTCTTGACACCGTCCTGGCTGGTGTCTGCAGTCACACGGATGACCCAGTACTTTATCCCCAGCTCTCCTCCTGATGCCCACAGCCTCTGCTTCTGCACCGCCATCCGGATCATGCCGGGCCCCTTTTCCTGCTCTATCTGCTCACCTCTTCTCTTGTGCTCTCTGACCCAGCTACTCCACCTGATGGAGGTGCCTGGGACACGGGTGGTCCCATCTCATTCCAAATCCATGTCCCCAGCCTCCAAAGAACTGGGACCCTGTGCAGCAGCCCCTTCTCCCACCACTTTCCTGAGACCGCCAGTCATGAAAAAAGAAAAACCTATGCGTATAGTACCCATCTTTTCACCTAGAAATAAAGGTACATTTATTATACGTTTTGGTACATTTTACACAAGAAAATAGAATGCTTTATTTTTGGAGATAAGAATTACTGATGAGCAACCATAAATAGTTTTTTAAAGTAGACTTTTTTTTTTCTTTTTTTTTTTTTTTGAGACGGAGTCTCGCTCTGTCACCCAGGCTGGAGTGCAGTGGCGCGATCTCGGCTCACTGCAAGCTCCACCTCCCGGGTTCACGCCATTCTCCTGCTTTAGCCTCCCAAGTAGCTGGGACTACAGGCGCCCGTCACCACACCCGGCTAATTTTTTGTATTTTTAGTAGAGACAGAGTTTCACCGTGTTAGACAGGATGTTCTCAATCTGCTGACCTCATGATCTGCCCACCTCGGCCTCCCAAAGTGTTGGGATTACAGGCGTGAGCCACTGCGCCCGGCCAAAGTAGACCTTTTAAATTATATTGCGTTTTATAAAAATGTTACTAAGTATACGATGAGAAATTACCAATAAGCATCTTTATCTGTTTCCCATTTAGAGACACCAGGAGGAACGGCATGATAGGACTTTCAGATTTCTTCTTTCCAAAGAGGAATCTTTTAGAAAACCGTGAAAATTCTGAAGATGTAGGCCATTAATACAGAGAAGAATACATTTTAGTGTCAAAATCGTGCTCTTTAAAATTCTGGCACCAAATACAACTTATCCTGAATCACATACATGTGTAGTGTGTTTCTCTTCATGGGAATTTAGTGTGACCGTGCTTCATGGGGTCTGTTTCATGACTGCTCTTCACTGTGCCGTTTAAGGACCTGAAGTATAAGAAATTGTTAACAGTGAAATAATCTCTTTTAGTAAAATAATCTATTTGGTGACTGCAGAGTTGGAAGTGGGGCTGGGCAGTTTTAAAAGTGGCTTTTTGGCTGGGTACAGTGGCTCAGGCCTGTAATCCCAGCCCTTTGGGAGGCTGAGGTAGGAGGATGACTTGAGGTCAGTAGTTCAAGAGCAGCCTGGCCAACATGGTGAAACCCCATCTCTACTAAAAATAATACAAAAATTAGCCAGGCGTGGTGGTGGGCACCTGTAATCCCAGCTACTCAGGAGGCTGAGGCAGGAGAATCACTTGGATCTGGGAGGCGGAGTTTGCAGTAAGCCGAGATCGCACCACTGCACTAGAGCGAGACTCCATCTCAAAATAAAAAACAAGTGGCTTTTCTTCTCCTTGACTCTAAGCTGGTGGAGGGGCTCGCCCTTTGCTCCCTGCCCACCCTCCTAAGACTCCCTGGCAAGGGCATTGGCAACTGAGGCTGGATCTTTCCTATGAAAGGTGGACCCCAGGGACCCTGCTGTCTGGCCCAGCGTCCGTGGCTGGGGAAAGTGTACTGGACAGCAGCGTGATCCACTTGAATGGAAATAAGCATCCAAGATCCTTTATTTGCTTTCCTTTTATAAAGTCTTCGAAAAGACCAATACCAATGAATACATTTCAGGTTAGCTTCCAGGCCAGGGCTCAGGCCATGGAGAGAACTCACGCCAATGCCTGTCTGGAGGTCCAAGGAGCGAGCGTGGGCCCCTCTAAAACTTAGAGGGACAGATTACATGACGACTTTGGGGACAGCTTGCTAAGTGTCCGTTTGGCAGCATTTAGGATGAGACATGCTTTCACCGTGACTATCTTGTAGGGAGGTGATGGGGGAGGGTGAATAGAGTCCCTGCTTCCTCTAACCCTGGAGGCTGTCCACGTTGACCAAGAGAACCTCATCCAACTGCTGACCAGCTCAGCATGCAACACAGCATCACTGGACCCAAGAAAAGACATTTGGAGAGGAGTTTTGTAAGCCTGAGCATAGGTGAGTATCACTGTAAACAAACTCCAATGTGAAAATCTGAATTTATAAAGTATAAATCAGAAACAGCTTCTCACTCAATCAAAAAGGCATGTGGTGTTTCAGTAATAAAAAGCATGAAGTGTGGAGACTTGGGGCAGTGTGGGTGTGATTAGGCCCACCCCTGCTGGTGAACAGGCCCTGGACTTTGTCCCTTGAAAAGGCTTTTGTCTCAAAAAGCGAGTTTTTCTTGGGAATGACTTGGTCATAGAAGGAGAAATAGCATTCTGTATGAATCGGCGAGGGCTGCCAGAACGAAGTACCGCAGACCCAGTGCCTACGTAACAGAAACACTTCCTCACTGTTTTGGAAGCAGAAGTCCAAGGTGAAGGTGTCGGCAGGGCTGGTTTCTCCGGAGGCCTCTCTCCGTGGCTGGTGGATGCTGTCCTCCTCCTGGGTCCTCACTTGGTCTTCCCTCGAGCCTCTCCGAGTCCTCTTTTCCTCCTCTTAGTAGAACACTGGTTATACTGTTTTAGGGCCCGTGCTAATGACCTCATGTTAACTTCATTACCTTTTAAAGATCCTGTCTCCAAATACAACCACAGTCTGAGTTACTGGGGGTTCGGACTTCAGCTTGTGAATTCTGTTGGTGGGAACACAAGTTCCTCTATACCACATTGCTTCTCCCAGCCCCTAGAATGGTTTTAGCGTGACTTAGCAAGTGAGAGCTCTGAAGTTCAAACAGAAAGATTTTCACATAGAAACATGTACTGGTGCTACAGGTATAAAAATAAACCTAAATAGGAAAAAAAACAAAACAAAACCGTGAACCGGCCTTGTCTAGTTGACACTGTAAACCAAAAAGTGTGTGAGACAGATCTCAATCAACTTGGAAGTTTATTTTGCCAAAGTTGAGGACATGCCTGAAAGAACAAAACCATAGGATCACAGAGGCAGTCTGTGGTCTGTGCCTTTCTTCAAGGGCGATTTCAAGGGCTTCACTGTTGAAAGGGGAGAAGCGAGCTGGAGGGGACGGGGAGGGTGTGATCTTACGGAATCCACAGGCTGCGAGGGAAAAGGAGCAGATAGGAATCATCAGTTACGCATCGTATGGTCTTGTGCTCAGTAAATCCGTGCGTCACCCAAGATAAGGTGAACGCAGAGCTGCTACCTGAGGAGGTTTTAACCTTTTCCCTGTAGCTCTCTGCTGAGGAGCAAAAGGAAAGGCAGCTTCCTGCATGACTCAGCTTTCAGCTTCATTTGTTTTCCTTCTGGCAGAGTGAACTGGGGTCCCAAGTTTTTATTTTCCCTTCATGACACCGTCTGAACACCTGTGTCACACAGTGGTGACCAAAATGCCAAGGCCTCATTCGGAGGATAAGCACTCATCTGCCCAGCCAGACCCAAGGTTTCAGAACGCTCCTTAGAGTGGACTCTGGGTCTGGAGCAGAGTGGGGGTGGGCGCCCACCCAGGTCCTGTCCCCTGAGTGCTGGGCCCCTGGCCAGCTCAGCACAAGACTCAGACGCACAGCCCTTAGATCACCCACACATAGGATTCTCCTGCTTAACGCTCTGTCCCTGTCCCTCCCCCCAACACAGTTGGGGATCTTCGTCTGGTTCCTGGTCACTCTCAGCTCAGTTCCAGCCCCCAGAGGTTGTCCCCGCCTCACCACAGGGGCTCCAAGTGGCCAGAGGCCGAGCTCGATCAAGGGTGGAAGATGAGCTAATTTCGTAATTAACAAAGCATAATGGATCACTCTCCACGCCATTTAGTCGGGGAGCTTTAAATATCTTGCTCTAACACCTGATTAAGGTGCCATGCTTCTGTGAGCAAAAAGTGGATTGTTTGTGCCTCATAAACCGGATTCCTAATCTCGGAATACTCAGGCAGAGGGCTTCTTCTCATCAAGGAAAACACGTTCCCTGTTCTGCTGTTGATTTTGACTCTTCTTGTTACAAAGCTGAATCATCTATGTTCCCCTTCATAGCCTGCAGTTATTTCTTGTTAAAATAGCCAGAGGTAGTTGGGCTTTCAGCCAGATTGTTACTTGTCTTTAGGGGGTAACTCAAATGGTTTATTTAATAACTGCGAGCTTTGTTGCAGATATCATTAACTGATCAAGATGTTGAATAAAATATTCAGGTGGCTGGTGTGTTTGAAGAAAGTGGCTGTGGAAGGAGAACAGCAGAAACTCCTTTGCTGCAATGAGGATGGGAGGGGTGCCTGAGGACCCTAACGGGGTTGGTGGGGCTCCGGTACGAGAAGGGGGGATTTGCTAGCACATGAAGAGGAAGCCACATCTGGATGACAGACAAAGAGAGACAAAGACGATTTTTCCAGTTGAAGTCACTTTAAAAATAAACTCTGAAGATGATGGAGCCTTTGCTGGCACCATGGCTCATGCCTTAATCCCAGCACTTTTGGAGGCCAAGGTGGGAGGATTGTTTGAGCCCAGGAGTTTGAGACCAGCCTTGGCAATGGAGTGAGACCTCTTCTCTACAAAAAATAAAAAAAAAAATTAGCTGGAAGTGGTGGCATATGCCTGTGGTCCCAGGTTCCTGGGAGGCCAAGGTGGGTGGATAGCTTGAGCCCAGGAAGTTGAGGCCCCAGTGAGCTATGATTGCACCACTGCACTCCAGCCTGGGCGATAGAGTGAGATCCCATCTCTAAAAAAGAAAAAATAAAAAGTCCCTGGCATTCATATGGTGTGACTTTGAAAAATATCTGCTTTTCCTTCATTGCAGTGTGGGGAGGGGGGTGGTAGGAAGCAGAATTGAAAAAGGTACAAGATGCAAATCAGTGGATGGTGGTTTTATCTTACAACTTAAAGAACAGTCTGTCCCATTGAAATATATACCTTCAGTCTTTGTTTCCTGGTTATTGAAGGGGATTCCCCACCAGGACTCTGTGAAGTGCACAGAAGTAGGATTAACCCCCCTTTAGAGGGGACTGGCCTAGAACTAAGATGCCAGGGGCAGCCAGGTCCTCCTTCTGCCCAGGGTCCAGGACCACCCACCTGGCCTCACACTCCATCCCTCTCAACTCTTCCATCCAACAGCATTCCCCGTATCTGCCCCATTTCCCCCACAGATTCTGGCTTTTGGTGAGGTCAGGAGCCCCCACAGGTGAAAGGAACTGGATGGGCGGGGCTGGGTTGATGTGCACTGTTTCCTGGAACCTTCACGCCTTCCCCAAGGTTGGAGCAGGGGTCCCACGCTTTCCTATGCTGAGTTGGAGCCAGTTGGCCTGGGATAGAGAATGGCTTTCCGGGCACATGTCCCACCTCAAACCCCAGTCCCATTCTCGAATCTTACGGAAAGTATTAGCAGGGTGTGATCAGGAGAGCCACACAGCGTCCATGAAGTGCCCTGGCCGTGGGGCCTTGGGGCTGGAAGGACATTTGGGTTGGGATAATATTCGGGCTTAGGTGAAAATGCATTTACCCAGCGCCTACTAAGGGCTGGACCCCCTGCCACGTGTGGGTTTTGCAGCTAATTAAGTTCTCATCCCAGCGGCAAGGAAGGCTGCTGTCATGACCCCTGTGTTATAGAGGCACACTTCAGCCATTTCCCTGGTTGTAGTCAGTTGAATAGTGTGACTCCCAGAAAGATATGTCCATGTCTTAACTCTGGAACTTCTAAATGTGGCCTTGTTTGGAAAAAGGGTCTTTGTAGATGTCATTAATTTAAGGATCACAAGATGTGAGCATCCTGGATTTAGGGCAGACCCTAAATCCAATAACTGGTGCCCTGAAAAGAGAAAGGCAGAGGAGGGTTTGAGACACCAGTGCAGGGGAGAAGGTCATGTGAAGACAGAGACAGAGATTGGAGTGAGGCTGCCATCACGAAGGAGTGCTTGGAGCCACCAGAAGTTGGAGGAAGCAAGGAAGGAAGGATTCCCTCCTAAAAGCTTCAGAGGGAGCGCGGTCCTGCTGACACCTTGATTTTGGACTTACAGTCCCCAGAACTGTGAGACAAGAAATTGTTGTTGTTTGAAGCCACCAAGTTTGTGGTAATTTGTTTCAGCAACCATAGGAAATGAGCACACTTGTTACCTCTTTTCATGTAAACTGAGTCCAAAGAGGGCACCAGAAATGGGACAGAGCCCTGAAGCAAGACCTGGGTTTGGTTTTCTTTTGATTCTGAAAATAAAAGCCCTTTAAGGAATCAAGAGGTGGGGAAGAGGTTGAGGCTGAAGAAAGTTGAAGAACAGTGAAAGAATCTTGGCTCATCTGGAGGATGAGAGAGAGTTCTAGAATGGAGAGAAGATAGACCTGCACTAGAAAAATTTTCTGACCGGGCGCAATGGTTCATGCCTGTAACCCCAACACTTTGGGAGGCCAAGGCAGGCGGATCTCCTGAGCTCAGGAGTTCGAGACCACCCTGGGCAACATGACAAAACCCCATCTCTACTAAAATGCAAAAAATTAGCTGGGTAGGCCGGGCGCGGTGGCTCAAGCCTGTAATCCCAGCACTTTGGGAGGCCAAGACGGGCGGATCACGAGGTCAGGAGTTCGAGACCATCCTGGCTAACACGGTGAAACCCCGTCTCTACTAAAAAATACAGAAAACTGGCCGGGCGAGGGGGCGGGCGCCTGTAGTCCCAGCTACTCGGGAGGCTGAGGCAGGAGAATGGCGTGAACCCGGGAGGCGGAGCTTGCAGTGAGCTGAGATCCGGCCACTGTACTCTAGCCTGGGTGACAGAGCGAGACTCCGTCTCAAAAAAAAAAAAAAAAAAAATTAGCTGGGTGTGGTGACACATGCCTGTAGTCCCAGCTACTCAGAAGACGGAGGCACAAAAATCGCTTGAGCCCTGGAGGCGGAGGTTGCAATGAGCTGAGATTGCACCACTGCACTCCAGCCTGGGCTACAGAGTGAGACTCTCAAAAAAAGAAAGGAAAATTTTCTAATTTCCACAGGCTTTCAATGACTTTCTGCCACAGACAGAATCCTAAGGTGGCTTTCAAGATTCCGTCCACTGGCAGACACGTCCCATTGAATCTCCTTCCATGAGTGTGGGTAGGCCTGTGTACAGTCAGGTACACAGCGGGACAGTACACGGTGGGACAACTACCCCCTCACTTGTGGTCTGTGACATGACTCAGCAGTAGGAGACTAGAGAGGGGTTCTCACACTGGCTTTGAAGACATAAGCTGTCACTGCGAGGGCGCCAGGTGCTGAGGACCTGATGATGGCCTCTGGGATTTGAGAATGACCTTCAGCCAACTACCAGCCAAAAAATGGGACCTCAGCTCTACACTGCCAGGAGCTGAATTCTGCCAATGACCTGGATGAGCTGGAAGTGAACCTGGAGCCTCTGCTGAGATTGCAGCCTCAGCCAACGCCCTGACGAGGTTTCTTGCCAAGTGAGCAGAGGACTCAGCCAAGCTGAGCTTGGACTCTCCACCCATGGAGAAGGTCGGATGATGAATGTGGATCATGTTGCTAAGTTTATGATACTTTGTTATACAACAATAGAAAAGGAATGCAGTTTCTGAGCAAAGTTCCTCCCAAATTGTAACTGAATAGGAGCAGCTGAGCTTGAGCCTTGACTTTGTGCTTTTTTGCTGATTTGGTGGTTTTTTTATGACCAAGTATTAAAAATGGGCGTATATTTTAAAGTCATATTTTGAGACAAATCACAAAGTTAAAAAAAAAGTTTAAAAGGCTCTGAAGAAAATAGAGAACAGATGACAAAAGCTGATCACTGGTTAAACATAAATGTGTTCCAGATGAGAATGGAAAATGCTTGCTTATTTCCATCGGTGTGGCCAGCAGCTCCCCTCAGAAGCCCCTCAGGTGAATTTGTAGCAGAAAACCTCCAGAGACATCTTCCCACGGACACCTTTCCCTGGTGCCATCTAGAGGGCAGACTTCTAGCAAGTTCCGCTAGCATGGTACTACAGTCACTTCTCTGTAATTCTACGAGCCACAGTCACACCCTCTTCAACAAGACCTGGATCTCAGCCCAGGGCAAGGGGGTTTCTCTGGGTGTACCATTCGAGTCCTTGGGGTAATGGCTGTTATTCATATCTGCTATTCATATATTCTGTAAAATTCTCTTTACTTCTTGCCAGCCAATTCGTCGTACCCCGAGCCTGTTGTAGTTACTGATTATTTATATAAAACTTTCCCTGTTCAAATCACTCAGTGGTTTCCCTCTCTTGATTGGACCCAGACTGATGCACGTTCCGAGCAGCAAGTAGCACTATGTGCCAAGCACCAGGTGATAATTTCAGAGAGCTGAAATGACACAGGCCTGTCTCCAAAGAGTAAACACAATGCCCAATTCAACACTTTGAGAAGGGAGAAGTATAAAATAAAATATGTATATAAATAAAAAAATAATGCCCAAGTTAAGCAGACAGAGCATGGGGCTACAGGGTAAGAGACTGGATTCCAGACCTGATTCTGCAACTAAGTATGGGATTTGGGGAGGATTGTCCAATCACTCTGTTTCCTTGTCTGTAAACTACAGAAGGTAATGGACTCAGAGGCTTTCTGTTGGTTACAGTAAAGCCAAGCTGCAGTAACAAAGTAACCAATTACACCGTGGTTTAAAGCATATAGAAGTTTATTTTCTCTCAAATACCAGTCCTCAGATGAAGGATCCTTGGTGATGGAGCTGCTCTGCTCCACATGATTATTCAGGCATCCAGGTTCTGTCCATCTTGTTGCTTTGCCATCATATGGACTTTCACTCTCATCTGCATGGGTGCAGTTCATTGGAAGGTGAAGAACAGGGAGGAGGTCAGTGTCTTAAGGCCCAGACTTAGGAGTGGTGTCTATCACCTCCACTCACATGCCGGCAGGGGGTGCACTTAGCCACGTGACCACATTGAATTGCGCAGCAGGTTGGGAAATGGAGTCTCTAGCTGAGTAGCCACGTGTCCAGCCACACCTTGATCACATGGAAGAAGTGAGAGTGTGTTAGGGGGCAACTTTCAATGTCCCCGGCCCCTGTTCCAGATCTGCCAGACCCCTCTATGTGTTACGGAGCATGACTGAATGTAAACTCCAGACTCCATTTAGGTAAGGAAGGAAAACATCTCTGGCAAGGTGGGAAATACATGTCTCATCATTCTGCTTTTGCATTTCAGAATCAAGATCTGAAGAGCTTGCAAAAAGTTCTTTTAGTGCTGAAAAGTAGGAAGGTGGCAGATGTGACTAACAAAACAGTCCTTGTGCATCTGCTAGGGAATACAGATTTTTTTTTTTCTCCAACATAACAAATTAGAATCCATCTGGGATTTGAGAAGTCTGAGCTAAGGTTTCCTGGATCTGTTTGCATGTGGAACAATGATGAAAAGAAGAAAATGATAAGTCAGTTTTAAAGAACTTTTCTTGTGTTTCAAGTGGAAAGAAGGCTTGAGAATTTTTTTACATTTTACTCTGGTGTAGAAGGATGGCGATATTTAAAGAGAAAGAATGAGCATTAAAACAAAGACATGAAAATAATTTAACCCATCAATTGTATTTTTATATGCCGGCACTAAGACCTTAAAATCATAATGTATCTAATTCTCACAAAAATATGTTAAAATAAGGACTATCATGTCCATTTTAAAGAGATGAAATGGAGGAAGATAATTTGTGTAAAGTCAAACAGCTAAAAAGGCTTGCATCTAGGAGTTGAAGTTAGATCATTTGGCTTGAGTCTGTCAGAGATGAGCAACCCTTTTCTGTAATGCATCAGATAGTAAATGTTTTGGCCTTTGCAGGCACGCAGTCTCTGCTGCAACTGCTCAGCTCTGCTGTGTAGCATGAGAGCAGCCATAGACAATGTGAAAATGAGTGAGTGTGGCTGTGTTCCAATAAAACTTTATTAATGAACATAAAATTGAAGTTCAGAGAATTTCACATCACAAAATATTTTTCTTTTTGAATTTTTTCAACTACTTACAAATGTAAAAACCATTTTTACCTTGTGGGCCATTGTTTACTGCCCTTGGGTCTATGCAGTTCACCTTGACCTTTTTCAACATGTTAAAGAGGTTAACCCACATTTACTGAGTGCCGCTGCTCCGGGCACTGTGCGGGGTGCTCCGTGTCCTGGTCCACCAACTTGCTGCCTGTATCTAGAGGTAGCTCCTGCTACCGTTATTCACACTTTATAGATGAAGAAAGCAAAGCGGTCCTACCACAGGTGGAACAAGGACATACAGCCAGCCAGGAACTGGGCTGACATCTGCTGATGGACAGGAAGGAAGGATTTGGGTTGGCCATTAAGACTCTCTCAGGACCTGAGGAAAAGGGTGGGAAACTTAGGCACAAGATGGCAGGAGGACAGATGCTCCGTGAGGATGGCAGGACGAGGACATGAATGCTTAATATTCTGGAAAATCCTCTGGGATGAGGCTGGGCACGGTGGCTCATGCCTGTAATTCCAGCACTTTGGGAGGCCAAGGCAATCAGATCACTTGAGATCAGGAGTTCGAGACCAGCCTGGGCAACATGGTGAGATCTTGTCTCTACTATACAGAAATTAGCCAGACATGGTGGCGGGCATCTAGAATCCCAGCTACTTGGGAGGCTGAGACAGGAGAATTGCTTGAGCCCAGGAGGCGGAGGTTGCAGTGAGCCAAGATCACACCACTGCACTCCAGTCTTGGCGACAGAGTGAGACTTTGTCAAAAAACAAAAAACAAAAAAACAAAACAAACCCTCGAAATCCTCCGGGATAAAACTCTGTTGAAGGAAGCTTTGGTCAGCAGCGAGCACATCGGGCACACTTGTCGTTGCCCCTTCTCATCCCGCCTTCTCTGCTTTGGTCGGGTGGTGCCCTCCTTCCATGGGTGGAGCCAGAGATGGCGGGTTCTGGCTGGTTAGATGGGAGTGGACAGAGAGGTCTGGGATCCTACCGGCTTCGTGACTGCACTGTGTCTCTCCTGGGAAGGATCAGGTGCAACCAGAGAAACCTTGAGCCTTCTCCAGATACCTGAGCGGCAGCTGAGTTCCCGCAGCCTCTGTGATCTCCCTTCTGAGGCTCTGGCTCCCCGTTTCCCAGTACCCCCTCTGTATTAGCTTCCTGGGGCTGCCCTGACAAAGTATCACAAACTCAGGGGCTTCCGCAACAGAGATTTATTCTCTCACAGTCCTCTTTGATTTGGACTTCTAGCCTCCCGGACCTGATTGGCAGGGCCACACTTCCTCCTAAGGCTCTGGGGTGGGGTGGAGGTCCCTCCTGCCTCTTCCAGCTGACAACCCCTGGCATTCCTTGGCGTGTGGGTGCATCACTTCAATCCCTGCCTCCCTCCTCACATGGTCTTCTCTGTATGTACGACTGTGTATCCTCTCCTCTTGTAAAGGGCAGCAGTTGTTGGATTTAGAGCTCACCCTACTCTGGTATTACCTCATCTTACTTACATCTGCAACAGGCCTGTTTCCAAATAGGGTCATATTCTGAGGTTCTGGCTGGACATGAATTTTGGGATGGGGGACACTCTTCAACCCAGTACACCTTCCTCCCCAAATCTTGCTAGGTTTCCCATGCCTAAAAGAAGTGCTAATTGGAGAAAATAAGGATAGTTTTCTACTTATCTCAGGAGCAGGGAAAGATGGCAAAATGGCATGGCCAGTTTTGGAAAGAATATGTAGTGTGTTGTAAAGATATGTGATGATAAGGAGGATGATGTTTTCACCGATACTTGCAGCCTCTTGTCCACACAGAAGAATTAGGAAGATTAACGCCTTCGAAATCAGCTATACTTTGGCACTCTGTTTTTACTCTTATTATGATTATCCTAGTGTCCTTGTTTTTGAGGTGGCTGCTATAATTATGGTAACTTGTGTGAGTATGTTAGAAAGATGTTACAAATGATTAAGCTAGAAATTAGTCACTTTGGAGTGTGTAATAGTTCTTTCAAGTCCCCAGCATATAAGGGAAGGTGACGCTGGTCTACAATGACTGTCCCCATGCATCCGTGCAGAAATTGAGACCCAGAGAATTGCAAGACTTGCCCAAGTTCTGTGAGTGAGTCAGTGCTAGAAAAATCTTGAGCCCAACCCCCCCAGATGTGATGACTATTCTCTTTCAAATATTTCTACAGGGTTAGAATGGGGGCTCAGGCTTGGCTCAGACCCATAGCTTTAGGTGAGTGGCTTTTAAATTGCCACTTGGTCACCCCCACTTGAAAGAGCTGCAAACACGGGCTGCAGAGTTCAAGCCCGCACCCTCCTCTCTGGAAGTGGAGCGACAACAGGGTGGGCAGAGGTGGGGCTGCCACACTTGCTTCCCTGGAAACCCGGGGGGAGAGCACAGGACTCGGCTGGTGGCTGCTTCAGGAGCAGCCCCGCCGACCCTTTAGGCCCACCCTTGTTTGCCGTCTCACCTTGTGACTATTTCCTGGGCATTGTAGGAGAGGAGGCCTCTTGCTTGAGCTCCTGTCCCTACTGTCTCCTCTCACTAAATGCGCGGCATGGCTTTGTGGTAATAGGCTGAGACATGTCAACTCTTTTTTGTTTTTGAGATGGAGTTTTGCTCTTGTTGTCCAGGCTGGAGTACAATGGTGCAATCTTGGCTCACGCAACCTCCGCCTCCTGGATTCAAGCGATTTTCCTGCCTCTGCCTCCCGAGGAGCTGGGATTACAGGCATGCGCCACCACGCCCGGCTAGTCTTGTATCTTTAATAGAGACAGGGTTTCTCCATGTTGGTCAGGATGGTCTTGAACCCCCGACCTCAGCTGATCCACCTGCCTCGGCCTCCCAAAGTGCTGGGATTACAGGCGCGAGTCACTGCGCGCAGCCAACACGTCAACTCTTTAGGAGAGCTTGGAGACAAAAAATAACCCAGGTCTAAGCATGGGGGGCGCAAAAATAGGATCTTCTCAGCTTCCACAAGAGCAGATCAACGAATACAGAGGCCATAAACCAGTGTAGTTATTTCGGCTGGGGGATTTATTTTCTTTTGATTGTCCCCTGGAGCAACAAAATACACAAATATAGATTGATAGATTTTTTTTCATTAATTCGAAAAGCATTTAATGGCTGTCATCTGTGTGCCAGGCAACTGATGCACAGCCAGACTTCCAGGAGGCTGGAGGGGGATCCAGATAAACCTTCTGGTGTAGGATTGTCAGGAGGGGACTGGAGACCAGGGCCATCCTGACAACCCCATGTCTGTTCCAGGAAATTCCTAGGGTCCCCTGGGAGGCACAGCCTTGAGAATCCTATTTTGGTTGCTGAACGGATGCACACATTGGAATCGAGGCTGCATATGCTTGGGGTGCGTCGGTGAGGGGGAGGAAGTGGGGTCCGGGTGGGAGCCGTATGGAAGCCCTCCCCTCCCCCTCCTCCAGGCATGCCAGCGAGTGTGGCCTTACGTTGAGTGTATCTTCTAGTGTGAGTGGCTCCTCCGAGTGTGGTCCAAGGACCCGCAGCATCGGCATCCCCTGGGAGAGCCTTGGAAATGCAGAATCTTGGGACCCAGCCTGGACCCAGAGTCAGAATCAGATTCCCAGGCGATTCGTGTTCGCATTGAAGTCTGAGAGGATCTGCTTGAGAACTCCACAGCTGGGACTGACAAATCCTCCTCTGACCTCAAACTTCCCTCCTCCTTCTAAAAACCCAGAGAACCCAGCTCCCTGCCCACCCACAGCTCTTTCCAGTGGATCCAACTTCCTCTCACACCCGGTTTGAGCAGGGGGAGACGGGAAAGGCATCTTCTCTGTTTCCAGATCGTCTGTTTCTTCCATCGAACACCACAGTTCCTATGAAACGCACAGCAGCAGCAGACCTGGGTCTTGTCAAGAGCTATGAAGGGTCTGCAATTTTACCTACTCCTAGGCTAGCAGTTAGCCTGCCAGTTTGACAAATGCTGCCTAATGATGCAAGACTCCCAGGGCAGAGACAAAGGACTTTGTTACTCACAGCACAGCAAGCAGCATAAGTTTTGCTATAAAATGTGGTGTATTAATGCAATATTTGAGTTATAGTAAGGCCAACAGATCAGGAAATGATTGTCATTGAAAGGACAGTTTGTTACTCACAGCTCCCAGGAGGAGGGGCCACAGGCGTTGTCAGCAGGCTTAGGAGACAGCGGACATGTGGGCAAAAGCCTTGTTTGTGTCCCTAGTTGTCTGGTACTTGCTCCCAGGGTGGTTAGGCAGGTGGATAGTGGCCTGGAGTGTGAAAACCCAATAGAGGAGGTGTCTGGGGCATGGGCTTAAGATTGGTTGGTTTGCATTTGAAAAACATGTTTGCAGGAGCCTGGTTTACTATCTCTGGGGATTGGCTAGTACTGGGTGGGGCAGTCCCTCCAGGGTCAGCAAGGTCCCAGATAGCAAAGCATCAGAATACAGAGAATGGAAGACATGGTTAATACAAGCTTAATGTTTGCACTGGTTTCCTATGTCCCCAAAACCCCATGGGGGTGACGTGGAGGGCCCAGGTGGATGCTGCTGTGCAGTGAATTTGCATCACCGAGGGAAAACCCTGAGCTCAGGGGATGCAGATGCTTTATAACGGGCGGTAAGAAAACACACCTAACCTTTGCCCCAGAGGGAGACATTATCTTTAAAATATTAGGTAATAACCAAACCTGCTCTCTGCGCTGTAGGGAGACACCACCTCTTTCCTTCTCCAAGGCTGTTTGCTGTATCTGAAAAGACAATCTGGAACAAGAGGACAGTCAGGCCAGCCATGGTGGTTCATGCCTATAATTCCAGCACTTTGGGAGGCCAAGGTAGGTGAATCACTGGAGGTTAGGAGTTGGAGACCAGCCTGGCCAACATGGGGGAACCCTGTCTCTATTAAAAATACAAAAATCAGCCAGGTGTGGTGGGTACGCCTGTAATCCCAGCTACTCGGGAGGCTGAGGCAGGAGAATCACTTGAACCCGGGAGGTGGAGATTGCAGTGAGCCGAGATCATGCCACTGCACTCCAGCCTGGTGACAGAGCGAGACTCTGTCAAAAACAAAACAAAAAAACCCCAAACCAAACCAAAACAAAAATGGTTAAAATGCTAAACTTTCTTATCATATTTTACTGCAATTAAAAATCAAAACAAAAACCTTAAAAGATAAACCTTTCTGAATGCCGCTGTTCTTTTCTGTATCATACACAGTTCCTCTTAGGAAGGCCTTTCCAGTGTGTTAAAGACCTGCTCCAGAAAACACAAAATGGATCAGAAGAACAAAAAGTGGATGTCACTTCATGGACATTTTGATAACATCAATGTCATGTACCTTTCTTTCCCATAAATTCTGGGGAATTTTTAAGTGGCATGTGGGGCTCTGAAATGTTGGGAGAGATCAGATTTTAGGGGAGTGGGGAACTCTTATGTAATGCTCTTATGTAATGGCCCAATAAATTTGGGTGCCAGGGCCCTGGCATGAGGGCAGAGAAGGGGCTCTTGGAACTGGGGTCCTGGCGGTAAGGGGAGGGATGGACACGGTAGAAGGTAGAATGTTTCCCCTCAAATTTCAGGTAAACTCAGAATCTGTGAACGTGACCTTACTCGAAAGTACTGTCTTTGCAGTTGTAATCAATGAAGAATCATGGGATAAAATCGTCCTGGATTTAAGGTGGGCCCTGAATCCAATGACTCTTGTCCTTATACGAAGAGAAGGATGACAACACTGAGTCACTCTGAAAGCTCAGCGTGGTGGAACTTAGTGGCACGATCCAGCTGTGAGGAAGCAGCTTCCAGGTGTGCTGCCAGCTGCTGACCTAGGGGCTTCACCAAGAGGGCCCCTCCCTGCCCAGTGCCCTGACTCTGGGGTCCAGGGCTGCACACTTGGATGACAGAAGGACATGCCCAAGCTCACCTGGCTGCTCAGAGAATACAACCAGACAGTTGGCACTGACTACTCACACGCTCATGTTTATTAAGAGACTCTGACGGGTGGGAATTGAGTAATCAGAGCCAAAAGCACGTGTGCAAAAGAAAATGAGCATTTTCACCTTGTAAGGGAAGATTGGGGGCTGAGAGAATGCTGGAGCCCGCGCTAACTCCCTGGGCCAGCGCAGCTGCCGCATGTCCTCTGCAGGGGTCTCCACCTGGTGCTCCCAGCGAGATAAACCAGGGATTACATCTAGACGGTCAGAGGTCAGCACCTGTCTAGACAGAGGCTCTAAACTGGGGCAGTGGGGGTGAGGTTGGAAAGAAGCAGATGGGATAGATACATGGAGTTGGAGGGAGCCTTCTTCTATTTAGGTGCATCTCAGCAGATCTTCTCAGCTGCCACACAGCCCGCCCCAAGCATTTCCCTGTTGCAGAGGTGGGTGCCCATGCTATCCAATGATTCCCTCGGCTGACAGACAGGGATGGGGTGAAGAAATAGCAGGAGAAGATGAGAAGGCAAGGGTGAGCGAAACAGAGGAGGTGTGTGTGTGGGGGGGGGAAGAAAATGTAAATGACACACAAAATGCTCTGAGATGCTTACTGGATGCCAGACACTGTCCTGAGTGTTTTGTGGGCACTGAGTCCTCCTGACAAGCCCATGAGGGAGAGCTTTTATTTCCTGCATTTTCCAGAGGTGGAGGCTGAGGCAGGGAGGTGGGTTATGGCCTTTCTGAGAGTATTCACAAATATTCACCGAAACACAGTATGTTCACCAACACGGAGTTCAAAATCCACACTGAGGGTCTGGGTGGTCCATCAATAACACGTGTTGGGCATGTTCTATGATCCGAAATCCACTAGGACCCTGCGCTACCAGACCCAGTGTCTCTCTGGAATGCCTACAGCCTAGCGAGGGGAAAGAGAGATGCTAATTATAACAATGAGATGGGGATAATGTTGTCATCGAAGTGCCGACACTCAAGTGTTGGGGGGAAACAAAAGGACTGGAAATCGTTTGAGCCCAGGCGTTCTAGAACAGCTTGGGCAACATTAGTGAGACCCCTGCTCTCTACAAAAATTAAAAAATTAGCTGAGCGTGGTGGTGCATGCCTGTAGTCCCAGCTACTTGGGAAGCCGAGGTGAGCAGACTGCTTGAGCCCAGGAGCTTAAGACCAGCCTGGGCAACACGGCGAAACCTTGTCTCTACAAAAAATACAAAAAATTAGCCAGGCGTGGTTGCGCATGCCTGTAGTCCCAGCCTCTCGGGAGGCTGAGGTGGGAGGATCGCCTGAGCCTGGGAGATCAAGGCTGCAGAGAGCCGTGATTGCATCACTGCACTCCAGTCTGGGTGACAGAGTGGGACCCTGTCTCAAAAAAGAACCACCGCCAAAGAACTGGAAGAATCCTGCAGGTACTTGGGATTGCTCAACAGGCACCCAGGAGAGCTTCACAGGTGTCTGGAATAGTCCAGCAGGTGCGTGAAAGAACCCTGGCTATATCTGGACCTTGGAAGAGTCAAGTGCAGGAGCTAAATTTCCATGGGAAGAGGTGAGGGACATGGAGTGAGATTGGAAAAGTCTCCGAATGGCAATAAGGAGGATGATATCCTGTACTCCAACATGGCCGCTATCTGAAGATTTCCAAAATGGAAATGTGTTAGGACTTTTTCTGTTGCAAAAGACAGAAATCAAATTCAAACTAGACAGAAAAGGGAATATGTTAGGACTTCGGGGAGCTCTAAGAACTGTAGTGAGTACAGGGACATCAGGAAGTATAACGTGGCTCTGGAATGGAGCCGAGACGCCCTGTGGCTCCGACTTTGACCTAGGTTTCTCTGTGCCTGGTGTCATTCCTCCCCCTGCAGGTGGGCATTCTCCATGTGGCAGGGAACCTCTGTGTGGCAGAAAAATTCTACAGGGCAGAGTACCAGGAGGCAGGTACCTCCATAGGGCAGGCTGCCATGAGCCAGCACGTCCAGGTAGCAGTACTTCTCTGACATCGTTGCAGGTTAGAGATCCCTGAAAAACAGATACACAATTTCTCAGCTTTGATTTTAAACGCCTCAGGGAAGGAAGAATTCTGATTGGTCTAGTTTCAGTCATGTGTCAACAGCAGACCAATCAACTGTGGCCAGGGGCACAGACGATTTACAGAGGCTGGCCTCTGTCATGTGGCCACCACATGACCTGCATCATGTGACGGGTGGAGGAGAGGGTGGGCCTGCTGTGATTGGCAGCCTCCTTCCCATGGGAGGAGACCTTTTCTAAAGGGAAGTGAAGAGAGCCATGTGGACAAACAACAGATGTTCACCACAGGAAGGGTCCAAATCAGATGGGTTTTAGAGATCGCTGGGAAGGCAGCCCCCCATAGGGTGGGTCTGAAGCTCCGCGATCAGCCGCAGAAATGTTTCTCAACTTTGTTCAACACGAGTGCACTCCAGATAAGAAAAACAAGCGAAGCCTTTTTAGAATGTTATCTGAAATTCAAACTAGATTAAGTCTCAGGAAGATAAATAAACCAAATGAGCACTGCTTGGCTTCCAAACCACACGCCCATCCCCTGGGGAGGCAGGCAGCCCACACTCCTGCCAGGAGAGAAAAGACCAGCTCTGGAATGGAATGAGCAGTTGCACTGGTGGGAGGGGAAAAGGCGCTGGAGTTGATTCTACACGTGTTTCTCACTGTCGTGGGCCCAGGACTCCCCGGCGGGTGGTAAACATGCAGGTTCTGATGCAGAAGGGCTGAGGCTGGGCCTGAGGGTCTTCTTTTCTAACAAGCTCCCAGGTGAGGGGGGCTGCTGCTGGCCCTGGCATCCCGCTTTGAGTAGTGAAGACTTACGGTCTAGGATCTGCAGATTGGGATGAGATATTGGCGAAGAGCTGCGAGCTGGCCCTCAGGGAAGCCCCCCAGGTGGCCAGCGCTGGTGGTCCCATCTCACATGGAGCTGGGCATGACGGCCAGGCAGACGTGTGGACCTTGGCCGAGCCTGGGCCGGCCCCTACTCTGGGCTGCTCACACCCATCCCTGGCCACGCGGAAAACCTGTGCCAGAGTCAGCGGGGAGAGGAGTGGACTTGCTGTCACGTCATACTTCGATCAGAGCCCGAGGACCTCAGTGGCGGCTCCCTTGGGGTACCTGTGGGGGCTGAAAGAAACAGAGAAGGCTTCCTCCAGGCTCCCTGGGCAGCTTTACCCGGCAACAAGGACGGGTGTCCTAAGCCAACCCCTCTGTGTAGGCAGAATAATGGCCTCCGAACATACCAGGTTTTAATCCTTGGAACCTGTAATTGTTACCTTATGCGGCAAACGCTTTGCAGGTGTGATTAAATGAAGGGGCTTGAGATGAGGGGATTATTCTGGTGGAGAGGCAGGCAGGGGGACATTTGGCACAGAAGAGGGGAAGCGATGTCACCATGGAGGCAGAGGTTGCAGGGGTGCTGCACTGAGCCAGGGAAGCTGGAAGAGGAGGGAACGGATTCTTCCCGAGCTTCCGATGGGAGGGCGGCCGTCCAGCGCCTTGACGTCACCGCCTCTGGCCTCTAGGATTGTGCGCAATAGACTCCTGTTGTGTTCAGCCTCCCTGTGTGTGGCAGTTTCTTCCCCCAGCCACGGGAAGTGCGTGCTCCCATCCTGGGTGCTGGGGAGAGGGAGGTCTCGGGGGGCATCCCGGGGGGCTCCGCTTCTCTGCTCTCTCTGTAGAGCCAGGACTTCTCTTCGGGCTGTGGGGAAGGGGCTTTGGGATGTCTGCATCTGTTGAAATGGGGGCTCCGCGTGGGGTAGCAGAGCCTCAAGGCCTGGAGGGTGTTCAGGGCTGAGCGCAGGCAGCCCAGGCAGCTGCAGAGGAAAGAACGCAGGAGGCTGAGGCTGTGCCTCCTGGAGGGAGGGCCAAGGAGGAGCAGGGAGGTCTGTGCCCAAGGATCCGTCAAGCCGCAGCAGGCTGTCCCCACTCACTACTCTCTAACCACCCGCAGGCCCTGGCCCAGGACCTGACCTCCTCCGTGGCTGCAGCCCGGCCCACTGCTGCCCCGGTGATTCCCGCATAGTCAGCTGTGGGCAGAGCCAGGGGCCTCCCTCCCCTCCAGGGTCTTCCCTGGGACACCAGCCTGCTCCTTGGGCCTCTCCAGAGCCTGCAGAGTGAATGAAAGGCCCTGTTAACTCAGGCCTTCTGCATCCTACCGCCAGGAGCCTGCTCATTGAGCACTTAGGAGAGACTAGGGGAAGGGAAAAAAGCACAATAGGCCTGGCGAGGTGGCTCATGCCTGTAATCCCAGCACTTTGAGAGGCTGAGGCAGGCGGATCGCTTGAGGTTGGGAGTTCGAGACCAGCCCGGCCAACATGGTGAAACCTTGTCTCTACTAAAAATACAAAAATTAGCTGGGTGTGGTGGCGGGCGCTTGTAATCCCAGCTACTCAGGAGGCTGAGGCAGGAGAATCACTTGAACCAGGGAGGTGGAGTTTGTAGTGAGCTGAGATGGTGCCACTGCACTCCAGCCTGGGCAACAAAAGCAAGACTCTATCTCAAAAAAGCAAAAAACAAAGCAGCAAACAACAACAACAACAACAAAAAACCACAACAAAAAGCACAATAATTATATTTCAAGATCTTCTGGGATACAACAGATTAGATTTCCAAGAAAGGGTTTGTTTGAATGAAGCATTGTGCAGATAAAAATAGTTCTTCAGGGCGGGGTGTGGTGGCTCAAGCCTGTAATCTCAGCACTTTGGGAGGGCAAAGTGGGTGGATCACCAGAGGTCAGGAGTTCAAGACCAGCCTGGCCAACATGGTGAAACCCCATCTCTACTAAAAATACAAAAATTAGCTGGGTGTGGTGGCGGGCACTTGTAGTCCCAGCTACTTGGGAGGCTGAGGCAGGATAATAGCTTGAACCCGGGAAGCAGAGGTTACAGTGAACCGAGATCACACCATTGCACTGCAGCCTGGGCAGCAGAGTGAGACTCTGTCTCAAAAAACAAACAAACAAAACAAAACAAAACAAACAACAACAACCAAAAAAAACCCTCAGGTGGGGTGAATGAGCCTAATTAATATTCTAGAAACAATTTTGACAAAGGTGGCATTACAGATTGAATTTTGTGTTTCCCCAGAAAAATACATTGAGGTCCCAACCCCCAGTATCTCAGGCAGTGGCCTTATTTGGAAACAGGGTGTTGCAGCTGTAAATAGTTAAGATGAGGTCCTACCAGAGGACAGTGGGCCCCTAATCCGTGATGACTGCTGTCCTTACAGGAAGACAGCCAGATGACAATAGTGACACAGGAAGAATGCCATATAACAGCAACAGAAACAGAGATTAGGGGGATGCAGCTGGAAGCCCGGGGATGACGAGGATTGCCAGCAACCCACAGAGGCGAGGATGAGGCAAGGAAGAATTTGCCCTACAGGTTTCAGAGGGGACAGGCCCTATTCACACCTTGATCTTGAACTTCTGGCCTCCAGAACTGTGAGACAGTAAGTTTGCATTGTTTAAGCCCCGATCTGTGGTACTTCATTAGTGCAGCACAAGCAAACTGATAGGGGTGATGTCTGCCCCTTCTTTGCTCTGCCCTCTGCCACCTGCCATGGCAGCCCCCCATGGCCCCTTCTCAGGTAGTGACCCCCTTCTCCTTGGTGGCACCCTCAATAAACCCCTATCCTGTGTCTGAAAATGGGCAATCACCTTTATGAAAGAAATGAGGCTACCCGGCCATCTTAGTGGCTGCTCTCGGTTGGAGGTCATCCTGCACCTAAGGCAGGAAGTTGGTGGCCACAAAGAACAAGAAAAAGTTCCTGGAGTCAGTCAACTGCAGGCTCCAACTCGTTATGAAAGGTGGAAAGTATGAGCTGGGGTACAAGCAGACTCTGAAGATGATCAGACAAGGCAAAGTGAAATTGGTCATTCTCATAACTGCCCAGCTATGGAATGTTGGCCAAAATTGGTGTCCATCACTACGGTGGCAATAATATTGAACTGGGCACAGCATGTGGAAAATACTACAGAGTGTGCACAATGGCTATCATTGATCCAGGTGATTCTGACATCATTAGAAGCACGCCAGAACAGATTGGTGAAAAGTAAACCATGCAAAATTTTCCTTTAATAAAATTTGCCCAAGCTTGTTTAAAAAATGAAAGAAAGAAAGGAAGGAAGGAAGGAAGGAGTGAAGTGGGAGTGGGAGTTGGATGCAGGGAATGTGACCCTTGGGTACCCCTTTGAACAACTCATCAGACCCACTTTTGCCCTTCGAAGGAGGCACCTTGAGAAGCTCCATGCTGTTGTCCATGCAGCTGTTCCTGCTCAAGCCGCAGCTGGGACTTTTATAAGAAACTGCCTTCTAGAGCCAGGTGACAGCCTGCATGAAGAAACCAGGCCCGGTGCAGTGGCTCATGCCTGTAATCCCAGCACTTTGGGAGGCCAAGGTGGGAGGATCACTTGAATCTAGGAGTTTGAGACCAGCCTGGGCAGCATAGCGAGACCTCGTCTCCACAAAAAATAAATAATAAAAAAATTAGATGGGCATGGTGGCATATGCCTGTAGTCCCAGTTACTTGGGAAACTGAGGTGGGAGGATGGCTTGACCCTGGGAGGTAGAGGCTGCAGTGAGCCGTGATCATGCCACTGCACTCCAGCCTGGGTGACGGATAGAGACCACCATCTCAAAATAAATAAATAAACAAACCAGGAATGTCACTTATTGTCACATTTGGATTGGTTTCTAACATCGTGCTGAGTTTGGTCACCCACCTCAATCACGTGATGTGACTTGAAACCACTTTTGGCTATTTCCAAAAATCAGCTCCGCCCTGGGAGGGGTTAGGGCTGCCCTTTAAGGAAACATTAAAAGCTCAGTATCTTCCTTTGGTGGCTCCCTCAGGGGCACTGGCTTCTGACTCATCAGAGTCATTTTAGCTCTCTGTGGGTTCAGAAATAGAGGAAACAGAACTTCCTTTTGGTGAACACTTTTGTATTATTTTATTTTTTCACCACGATACTGAAACTAGCTCATCCTGGGAGAGTCAAAGGAAGCTCATATGTTTTCCCTGAGCTGGGCTAAATTCCTGTTTCTTCTAATAGGAAGGATCCAAAACTTCCCACGGAGTTTCCCCTCGTCTGCACTGAGTCACATACCTGTGGGCTTCGAGCTCACAGACCTTTTTTAATCAAAGAGAAGATGAAAAAGGCACCTTGCTTCTGTCCCATTTTTAGATCTTTTTTAGCCCCATTTCTTCTCTTTCCTTTCTACATTTTTGGGTTTGTTTGGTTTCATGCCTGAATTAAATGTAACAGGAGGAACAAGTTTTATACCTTGCCTGAAATTATCATTGTCAGAGAAACAAATGCAATCTTTAGTGAGACAAGCAAGGGTGGGAAGAAGACGCTTGGGTTGCAGGCAAGCACAGTTCCTAAAGCTTTTTGCATTGAGTAGCTGTGGGGTCCAGGGCCCCATTTCTCTGAACCTCACTTCCTCATGAGCAAATGGAGGCTTCAGGCTATAGTAGGTTGTCTCAAACTAGGGACTTATATTCAACAAGCCTGCACCTTTTTCAAATGTAGATTCTGATCCTTAGGTTCTGGGTGGGACCTGAGATCCTGCACCTCTAACAAGCTCCCAGATGACAAGCATCCAAGGATCACACTTTTCCTAGCTCTGGATCACACTTTTCCTAGCTCCTAGTAGAATCTCAGGCTCATCCAAGCCTCTTGAGCCAGAATTCAGATTTTCACAAGCGCCCCGATTAGATGCGCGTTAGATGTGATTAGATGCGCGTAAGATTCGTTTAGATGCGCGTTACGGTGTGAGAATCCTGCACTGGATCACTGAAGGAGGTCCCAGCTGCACCGGGGGAGCCAGGAACCGCGGAGGCACGAGCCCATCCTGGAGACCCCGATTTAGTTGGTGGGGAGGGCCTGGACATCGACTGCTGCCTGTTTACTGGCAGCAAGGGCCCTGAGGGCCAATGGTTCTTGATTTTGCTGCCTATTAACATCGCCTGGGGAGCCGTGAAAGGCAGCAAGATCGGGAACCACTAGACTGCGCAGTCCTCAGGTTCTAATCCATGATGTCATTGGTTTTATCAGGGCAATTTTTCCTGGCCACATTAGGCAGGAAAAGTGCCTGTGCATCTCAGAAGTGTCTATGGAACGCTACTACTGAACTTCCCAGCATGCTCAAAATAGGACCTGGTTTATATCAAAGGGCCAGCTCCTGGCACCATCGTGAAACACACACACACTGTCTTCTACCCAGGGTTCTCTTCAGCCCATAGGTGTCCTATGGCCCCTGCTCTGTGCTCCAGCCTAACATCAGGAAACCCATGAATGGGAGAAAATCTCATGTCGCCTGTTTACAGGTGAGTGAACATTTAAGTCAATGGGTTGCCCTCCCCCAGGGAGCTCTAATTGTAGAATTTAAGAGGGCAGAGTGAAGCCAGTGGGCTCTGGAGTCCTGCCAGGTTTGAGTCACAGTTTGGCCATGTGTGAGTCCCTCTCATTACCCCACAAGAGCCCGGCGTCCTGATGCACAACACCCACCACCCGGCTTAGGGAGGGCTGACAGAGTGAATTACTGACAGAGGACGGCCCTTGGTCGTTTCTGCTTCCTTCACTTTCCCATCACTGCCTTAGAATCTGGAGAGACTCCCGCTGGCTTCACCTGGACAGGCATCCCGGCACGCAAGCAAGGATTGCTTCCACCAATTTTCTGCGACAGAAACAAGGGTTCGGTTGATTCCTGACAGCACATGTGTGTGGGGATGCACGTGGGGGTGCAGGGCTGGACTTGGGAGATGCTTCAGCTGATAGCACACTTTTTCTTTGGGGAGTTTTCTTCCTGCTGTTATAACACCTGTCTCCAAACAAAACCTTCATTGGTCAACAGTGAATCATTCATTTATTCTGTGCATAGACCTATGGTGTGAGATGCATTTGGAAACATTGAGACCAGCGGTTCCCAACCTCCGTGCTTGAAGTAATGTCCGAGGACATTTTTACTTGTCACAACCGGGGCAGGGAGCTGTTGCTGGCATCTAGTGGGTGAGGTCCAGGGACGCTGCTAAACATCCTGCAGGGCAGAGGCTGGCACCACTACAGAGAATGATCCAGTGCAACAGATCGCTGGTGCTGAGAATCCCACTTCAGACCCAGGGCAAGACTGATTGGATGTGTTCATTTATATCTGCTCTTGTAGTCATTCAGTCAAGAAATGAGCACCTTGAATGACTATTAAATCAAGACAGGTTGGGTGCGGTGGCTCACACCTGTAATCCCAGCACTTTGGGAGGCCGAGGCAGGCGGATCACTTGAGGTTAGGAGTTTGAGACCACCCTGGCCAACATGACGAAACCCCATCTCTATTACAAATACAAAAATTAGCTGGGCATGGTGGTGCACGCTTGTGATACCAGTTAATTGGAAGGCTGGGGCATGAGAATTGCTTGAATCTGGGAGGAAGAGGTTGCAGTGAGCAGAGATTGCACCGCTGTACTCCAGGGTAACAGAGCAAAACTGTCTCAAAAAAAAAACACAAGACATCTCTGAGACTCCACAGGTCAATGAACAGAGGGGCAGTGGGGCTGCCCACCGCTCATGTGGGAGGCGTGGGCAATGCCTAGGTTGACCAGCTACCCATGGTCTGAGGCAGTAGTCTCAGGGCAGGGTGTGCACATCCCCAGGCAGGGCGGCACTCACTTATGGTACAGAAGGAATCTTAAAGCTTCCCCTACTCAGGAATGAATGAGCTCTAGACCCTGCCATCGCCTCTGCTCAATACTCACCCACTCCAGGCTTCAAAAGGAGGCTGCCCACATGGACAGCTCGGAGAAACTCCAGGGCACATGGTTGATGGAGAAGCCAGATGCAGAGCGGTGCACTAGGGGGTGCAGTTCAGGAAGCCGTGGGGTGGGTATGAGGGTGTAGTGTAGTATATCAGTGCAAGGATACCCCGAGACTGGGGGTGACATTGACTCCACAGGCATAGGAAGGGGCTTGGAAACAGACTGAACTCAGAGCATACATATCACAGGGGGAGGGTCTGGGGGCTTGGGGTTGGGGGAAGCTGCCTCCACTGCTGAGGGCCCCACCTCATGGTTCATCCCTGGCAGGCCTGCAGATCCCCCTATACCCTCTCCCTGAAGATGGCCCATCTGTGCCTGGACAGGTTGGCATGTGTATTAGATTCTTAGGGCTGCCACAGCAAAGAACCACAGACTGAGGGGCTTAAATAACACAAGTATATTTTCTCACAGTCTAGGAGGCTGGAAGTACAAGGAGCTCAGGGTGTCAGCAGGGCTGGTTTCTCCTGAGGCCCCTCTCCTTGGCTTCCAGGTGGCCGCCTTCCCATGGTATCCTCACATGGCCTCTCCTCTGATGCCCCATCCTCTTCTTAGAAGGATACCAGTCCTATTGGATTAGGGTCTGCCCTAAATACCTCATTAGAATGTAATTACCTCTTTAAAGACCTTAACTCCAAATATAGTTTTATTCCGGGGTTCTGGGGGTTAGGGCGGCAACATGTTGATTTTGGGGGACACACTTCATCCCATAACAGTGTGGGCTGCCATTCTCCACTGGTGCTCTATCCTGGAGACACACCCCCTAGGGAGTTTCGTACAACATGCAGGTCATCTAGTTAAATTTGATTAAATTGTATTTCAAATGCTGCATGGGATACACTTACACAAAAAATTATTTATCATTGATCTGAAATTTGCATTTAATCCAGCATTCTATATTTCTAGCTGCTTAGTCTGGCACCCCTACCCACTGGGAAACCTCCTACCCATAGCTTCTCACCTGGGCTGCCTGGGTCTGGGATCGGCACAGAAAGGTGGAGGGTGGAATTGGTGCCTGGAGGAGCAGCTGGTGTCTGGGAATCCCTCAAGGGCCCTGGCCTTGTGGCTCTCTCAGGACAACCTGAGATGCTGGGGTGGCCTGTGGTTTGATGGAAACCACAGCATCTGTTTAGGCGAATCTTAGAGGTACTGCCCGTTTCTCTTCCAGTTTTCACATCTCTGTAGAATGGGAAATGTCATACAAAATTGGACCATACACAAATGATCCAATTTCCAGTTGCAGAAAACACATGACATCATACACGTCATGATGATGAAAATATGGGTGCCCAATCCCTTATCCACAATTCTGAAATCCAAAACGCTCTGGGAACATTTTTTGTGTGTAAATTTGGAGACAAAACCCATTTAGGGATAAAATTGATTTGAATGGACTTGGGACTATTTATAGATTTTCTGTATCCATTGGTGAGAATAGTGATACTGTGTTTTCTGGGGGGCACTGCCCAGACATGTGGGGGGTTGTAGGAGATTGGTCAGGTGGTGGGAAAAATTGTAGAAAGATGCAAACCTTCCTGGAAAGCCAGGAGGTTTTACAAAAGCTTCAGAAAAGGATTTGGGCTGAAGGCAGCCAGATTCTCTTTTCTGGTACCTGAAAGCTTAGGTTAGATAACAAGGGGATATAAAGACACTGATCTAGATAAGTTAATTTACTTAGGCCTTGGAACCTGGCCTTTAATCATCTGTGCGCAGGACTGCTCTCTCTAGGGGAGCAACCATGATAATTACCCACAAGTGTGTTGACTCGAGGCCTTTGTCATTAAATCTGTACTAAATAAATGCCCGAAGCACCAGCTTGTCAGGGCCACAGATGCTGACTCTTTACAGCACCCTCCTCGGTGTCTGCGAGTGGTCCAGTCCCCTAGCCCACTCTTTCACTGGATACCTGTGTCTGAGTGCATGTGTTCATCTGTCATTCAGGCAGGATCTGCGGGTCGGACCCAGCAGCAGGTGGTAAGTGATATTCAGGATATGCCCTGTATTACCAGCCTACAGCTCCCCAAACTCAAATGCCAAAAACCCACAGCTTTCTGGATAAGGGATTGTGCAGCTACAACAGCAGACAGGCACCGAGCTCTTAAACCGTGGGAGGCACAATGCTAAGTGCTTTAGGTTTCTTATCTCTTTAATCCTCATAATCTGTGAAATGGATACTTTTATTTGCATTTTTGGTAAGTTATTTTTGTGTTGAAGTATGACATGCCCACAGAAAAGCCCACGAATCAGGTACCCAGCTGGAAGAATTATTAGAAAGTGAGCCTGCGCCCATAACGCCACTCAGCGCCATCTCTCAGCAGCGCCCCAGAGGCTCCCACCACAGGCCGCCACCATTACCTCCCAGATTCTCACTTTCATCACCAAAGATTCATTCCGCCTAGAAAAAAAAAAAATGCTGTCATTTATTGAGCAGTTAGTATGTCCCAGGAACTTTTATTATTTCTCACATTGACTCTATCAGGGTGAGTACTCCTTTTTTTTTGAGATGTAGTTTTGCTCTTGTCACCCAGGCTGGAGTACACTGGCATGATCTTGGCTCACTGCAACTTCTGTCTCCTGGGTTCAAGTGATTGTCCTGCCTCAGCCTCCCCAGTAGCTGGGATTACAGGCACATGACAGCACACCCGGTGAATTTTTTTTTTTTTTTTTTTTTTTTTGAGATGAAATCTCACTCTTCAGTCTGTCATCCAGGCTAGAGTGCAGTGGCATGATCTCGGCTCACTGCAACCTCCGCCTCCTGGGTTCAAGTCATTCTCCTGCTGCAGCCTCCAAAGTAGCTGGGACTACAGGAGTGTGCCATCATGCCTGGCTAAGTTTTTGTATTTTTTTTTTTAATTTTTAGTAGAGACAGGGTTTTACCACGTTGACTAGGCTGGTCTCAAACTCCTGATTTCAGGTGATCCACCTGCCTCAGCCTCTCAAAGTGCTGAGATTACAGGTGTGAGCCACCATGCCCGGCTAGGGTGAGTATTCTTATTATTTCATTTTACAAGCAAAAGGAAGCCAGAGCTGAGAGATGTTATATCGTGTTCTATTCTATATCATATTATGCATCATATCGTGTTATGTATCATAACCTCAGCTCAGTGAATTCTCACAAACAGAACACGCTTTTCTAACTAGCACCCAGATTGAGGAACAGAACGTTAGAAGCAGCAGAGAAACTGCCCCCTCAATCCCACAGCCCCCCAAGTTGCTACCCACTCCCAAAGGTAAGCCCTGTTCTGACTCCTGACACCTTTTGCCTGTTTTTGAACTGCCTGTCAATGGAACAAAATTGTCTCTTCTTTTTGGTGCCTGATTTTCTCTCAGCATGAGGCCCATTAAGCCCATCCACATTGCCACGTGAGGCTGCAGTTTGCTCTTTTCTAGTGCTGAGTAGAATCCCGCCATTTGAACACACCTCTATTTATTCACCCATTTTCCCCTTGGAGGATGGAGGTTAGAAATGTTTTCAGTTTTTAGCAATCACCAGCAGTGCTGCTCTCTAAATTCTTGCGTGTTTTTTGGTGGACATGCACACATTTCTGTTTAGTGTATGTCTTGGGGTGAATTGGGGGCATCACAATAGTGTGTGTGTGTGTATGTTTAGCTTTTCAAAAACTTCCAAACTGGCCTGGCATGGTGGCTCATCCCTGTAATCCCAGCACTTTGGGAGGCCGAGGTGGGCAGATCACTTGAGGCCAGGTGTTCAAGACCAGCCTGGCCAACATGGTGAAACCCCATCTCTAACAAAAATACAAAAAAAATTAGCCAAGTATGGTGGTGCATGCCTCTAATCCCAGCCACTCAGGAGGCCAAGGAAGGAGAATCACTTGAACCTGGGAGGAGGAGGTTGCAGTGAGCAGGGATCATGCCGCTGCACTCTAGCCTGGGTGGCAGAGCGAGACTCCATCTCAAAACAAACAAACAAACAAACAGGCCATGTGAAGATGAAGGCAAAGATCAGGGTGATGCCTCTACAAACCAAGGAACCCCAAGTTTTGCCTGCCAACACCAGAAGTTAGAGGAGAGGCCTGGCAGATTTGCTCTCACAGTCTCAGTAGGAATTAACCCTGCGGACACCTTGCTCTTGCACTTCCAGCCTGCAGAGCTCTGAGGCGAGGCACTTCTGTGGTTTAAGCCCCTCTGCTCGTGACACTTTGTTACTGCAGCCCCAGCATACTCCTCCACAGAGTGATGCTTCGTGTTTAAAAATACCTTTGCTCTGTAAAGAACACTCATCTGGCTGGGCATGGTGGCTCATGCCTGTAATCCTAGCACTTTGGGAGGCTGAGACAGGCAGATCACCTGAGGTCAGGAATTTGAGACCAGCCTGGCCAACATGGTGAAACCCCATCTCTACTAAAAATAAAATTAAAAAATTAGCAGGGCGTAGTGGCAGGCACCTGTAATCCCAGCTACTCGGGAGGCTGAGGCATGAGAATTGCTTGAACCCAGGGGGCGAGGTTGCAGTGAGCCGAGATCGCACCACTGCACTCCGGCCTGGGGGACAGAGCAAGACTCTGTCTCAAAAAAACAAACAGATAAACAAACAAACAAAAACCACTCATCCTAGTGTTCCTTGAGGTGGTCTGATTAGCAGCTGATGTGTTTACAACAGCTTTCCCTTTTCAAATGTGATTCCAGAAGCCATCAGATGCACGAATTGTTGTATGTCTGAATGCTTGAAGTGAAGGTTGATGGAAGCTGGCTGATTCTGGTCTACATGTGTGGCTGGGCTGACAAACAGGCATCCACCCACTTGGGTTGGGTCCCAGGAGCAGCCTCAGGAATTGAGATTACTGCATCTGCCTCCATGGTCTTTATCTTCCAGGCCTCCCTCTCCCCGTCATGGCTCAGGCGGGGACCACGGCAGAGGGCGGGCCACGCCGTCTTTCAAGGGCAGCTGGACCCCTGCTGGCAGCCGGACAAACCCTATTTGGCCAGGTGCAGTGGCACATGCCTGTAATCCCAGCACTGTGGGAGGCCGAAGCGGGTGGATCACCTGAGGTCAGGAGTTCAAGACCAGCCTGGCCAACATGGTGAAATCCCATCTCTACTAAAAATACAAAAATTAGCCAGGCATGGTGGTGCATGCCTGTGGTTCCAGCCACTCGGCAGACTCTATCTCAGAAATAAAGAGCCCTCTTCTTCCTGGGCAGAGAGTTTCTCTGTTCTGGATGTCGCCCGGCAGCCCGGCCCCAAGGTGATCTCTTTGGATGGGTGAGGGGAGGAAGGGTCTCCTCCAGCTGGAAACATCTAATCAGGACTATTGCTTCCTAAGAGCACGTGGCCCAGAACTGGGCTAAAAATAGTACAATTTTTAAAAATTACACTAAGCTTTGATTTCAGAGTGTGTTGGTCTCCTGGGACTGCTGTAACTGAGTGCCACAAACTGGGTGGCTTAAGACAACACACATTTATTCACTCATAGTTCTAACAGAACCACGTATCTCTGCCTTTCAATGGTAGATTCAAAACACACAATGATGGTGCTGTGATTGCAAAAATTAGCCAAGTGTGGTGGCATGCACCTATAGTCCCAGCTACTTGGGAGGCTGAGGTGGGAGGATCACTTGAGCCCAGGAGGTTGAGGCTGCAGTGAGCTATGATCATGCTACTGCACCCCAGCCTGGGCAACAGAGTGAAAGAGATCCTGTCTCAAAAAAAACAAACCAAACCAAACAAATTTGAAAGCCACTGTCCTATGTGGAAGAATTTGGAAGTCAATGATAACACAGGGAGGTAGTAATTATTTTCCAGGTTTCAGACGTTCTTGTGGGTCCCGAGAGGAGAGATGCTGTGGTGGTGTGAGGTCCAGGAGGACTCTGGGCTGGGTTGAATTGGGGTTGTACCACTTTCCTCAGGAGGTCATTGTGAGGACGACTCCATTGCCTGGGCCTCCACTTTTTCATCTGTAAAATGGGCTAAATATCTACCTTGATGGGGAGGAGGAGGATGAAATATCTCCTCACATTTATTGAATGCTGCCTATTCTAGGATTTGTTCTGAGTCTTTTATGTGTATTACATCAGTCTTTCTTCACAATACCCCTCTGGTTAAGTGCGAGTACCATTAGATTTATCAGTACAGGTAAGGACACTAAGGCACGTAGAGGTGAAGTCGCCTGCCCAAGTGAGTTGATGTCAGTGAAAATCTGTATCATGCCAAATACTGTGTCTGGCACATAGCAAGCACAGAGCGAATTTTAAGTTTCTTACCCTTAATTTTGTTTCAATCACTTTAAAGGATCCTCAGATATAGGCAGACGAACAAGCTGGTGGAAGATGTGTGAGAAGCACGCTTCAAACTGCCAGGAAGCCGGCTTCTACGGAGTCCCAAAGTGTGAAATTAGCTCCTCTTCTGGGAGGGTCCCTGGAAACAGTGGCTGCTCCCTGCAGGAGGCAGAGTCCCTGCAAGCCCTACTCTTCAGCATCAGAGGAACTGCAAGGGGAGTCAAAGAAAGGGGACCCTCCCTTCCAGCCCTTAGGGGAAGAGTCGTCGATGGCTCCAGGGAGGAAAGAGAATGATGGGTCTGGCTCACAGTAAACTACCTTATTGCTGGTTTTTAAAGATGAGAGGCACAGGAACCCCCAGACCTACTCCACACCCTGCAATACAGATCAGCTTCGAAGGGTCTCCACCTCCCCTGCCCACGATGGCCAGCCCCACTCCTCCAGGAGAGTCTGTGGCCCCCACTCTCTGGAGGCCAAGGGAGAACACAGCTGCATCTTCCTGGGGGAGATCAGACAAGTAATTAGACCAAACTGCAAGAGGCAGGTGCGTCATTGCTTCTCAGAAATGATAAACAGAGCACAAAGAGAGAATTGCATCACTTCTTCCCGGGGCGCTGGGACATTTGCTCTCAGAGTCCAAGCTGGGCCACATTTAAATCAGAGGGGGGCTATGGATTGATTCTCTGCTGAGTGCAGAAATGTTTCATCAGCAATTAGTGTGAGCACTCTGAAAGGAAGCTAAATGTTCTCCTTGCCTTGTTCCCACGTTTGCTCGTTCCAAGTCGTGTCTTTATACTATCTTAACTATATAATGTCATTGATGCCATATTTTAAAATAGTTGTCTTTTTATAGAATCCATGACTTGGTTTGACTTCATTAACAAAACTTAGTAATTTACCTTGCACAGAGCCTGCCCATACTGGACATGAAATTAGTATTTGCAGAATAAAAAGATGTTGATGACAATAATAATATACATAATTACATAATAATTTTAAAGTAAAAGCTAACCTGCTGGGACCATCTCTTCTGCCTCCTGTCTGAAGAGGGCTGCCTCCGCAGTGAGCCTGGACCTGGACTACTGCACCCATGACCTTGCGGACATCAGGCCAGGAGCAGGTGGAGGTGGTTGGCGGAGGACGCGGTAGAGGAGTAGAGGCCAGGAGCTCCCTGAGCCAGTGCTCCCAAGGAAGGAAGTCCATCAGAAAATCGCAGAGGGCCTGGGACCCAGGGTCCCCCATCCCTCTCCCCACCCACCCCAGCAGAGATTTTTTTCCCGCCGAGCACCTGTGTTTTTGTTTGTTCGTTTGTTTGTTTTTATTATACTTTAAGTTCTAGGGTGTATGTGCACAAGGTGCAGGTTTGTTACATACGCTATAAGGCACCTGTGTTTTAAAGTGTCCAGGTGGTCTCCAGCCGCCCGCTCCAGCACTCGCAAGTTTGGAGTCCAGGGTCCCCAGGCTGTGGGATGGCAGTGAGCACACTGGCCTCCTGAAGTAGTGAGCAGGGCAGAGGATCCCAGGCCAGACTGCTCAGAGCGCTGTCTGCCAGCTAGGGGTGACATTCCTGTCCTGGCTGTGACTGTCCCCTCAGCTTCCGCCTTATTCACCCCTGATGGGAGGCCAAGGTGGAGTCGGGAGAGCTCTACCCGTGACTCTGCTCCAAGAGGCTCCGCCTCTGTGTGCACCCAGAAGGCCCACGGGGGAGATGTTGTAGCCTGCAAAGCGCTACTGCCTACACGACTGCACAGCCAGCTCCACAGGCTCCTTGGAAATGAGAGTGGGAGCAAAGATGAGGGCTACACGGCCAGGTGAACACCTGGGAGCAGTCTGTGTCCATCTCCAAGTTCTATTCGTTTGCTAAGGCTGCCTAAGAAAGTGCCACATACTGGGACGCTTATAGCACACATGTGACTTTCTCACCGTCCTGGAGACTGGACGTCCAAGGTGCGTCAGGCTGGTTTCTCTGGAGGCCCCTCTCCCTGGCTGCAGGTGGCCATCTTCCTGCTGCGCCCACCCGCGGCCTTTCCTCTGTGCACCAGCATGCCTGCGGTCTCTTCCTCTCCATGTAAAGACCCCAGTCCTTGTGGATTAGGGCCCACCCGAATAGCCTCGTTTAACCCCCATTCCCTCCTTAAAGGTCCTGTCTCCAAATACCATCACACTGGGGGTTAGGGCTCCAGCAATGAATTTGGGGGGACACCATTCAGTGCACAGCAAGAGGAAAATCACTTTCACAGTCACACTTCCAAGCACTTCTGAGCAGTGTGTGTTGCCTTACATGCCCAGCACCATGCACGAAGTATTGTCGCAGCTGTTTTCTTTAGGATGTGTGGGAAGAGCACACCTGTCACCAGTTCCAGCCCCCAGTGACCAAGAACACGTCCCTTCGGCTCTGCCTCTGCCTCACGCTGGACTGGGGCTACAGCTCATGCCTGCAGGGGCCAGGCCTGAGGGCCGCGGGCTCACTGCCATGACCAGGGCACGGGCCATCCATCCCATATTCCACCCAGGTACACAGCAACGTGAGTACCCAGGAGGGCTGCAACCCCTGGCTGCCACCAAGACCCCCTCTCAGCCTGGCCCCCTCCATTCTTTCATTTGAGTAATGCAGGTTCTCTAGGCACTATACACAGTGCTGTGCAAACTCAGCTTCCAGCATCATGCAAACAGACCCTTGTGAAGGGAGTCCTAAGACTACCTTTGGATTTGGCGACTCGCTAGTAGGACTCACAGCACTAAGAAAGGCTATTAGACTTGTGCTTACACTTTGAAAATACAGATTTAAATTAGTAAAGGAAAAAGGAACATGAAGCAGAGTCCAGGAGAAACTAGCACAAGCTTCTGGTGTCCTTGCCCTGCGGGGCTGAACGGATAGTGCTTATTTTCCCCAGCAACGATGTGTCACCGCACACTTGAGGTGTTAGCCACCATGAAAGCTTACCTATGCGTTGGTGTTCAGGGTTTTCATGGAGTCAGTCACATAGGCATGCAGTGCCCATGTGACTGACCTCGGCTACTCGGACCCCAGCCCAACAGAGGTGAAATTAATAGAGCATGGCCCAGAGCCTCGGGCACCTGTGAACAGGCTTTCATCATAAATCACACTGTTGGCATAAACTAAGGATGTGGCCCAAGGCCTCAGACACATGAAGCCACCCTTATCAGGAGGGATACTCCAAGGACTCAGTGGTCATCTCTTAGGAGCTGATCAAGGCTGTGTGCAGGGTTTGGTCAACTCAGATTTGCTGAGTCACCCTTGACATCACAGCTGACATCCCTAAGTCCCTTTGGCTGGAACATGTGGGAGCTGCTACTGTCAGTGTCAGAGGCTTTCAATTTGATTCATGTTTGACAGTATGATTTGGGAGAAATGATAGATTTTATCCTAATTTTCATTTATTTCATTATCAGTGAAGCAGAACAACTCTCTACATGTTTGATTGCCATTTGAATTTCTTGTGTACTTTGTCTAGTCATTCGTTCATACATATATTGAGTTATTTACATGTTTATAATTTATAGGAGCCCTTATGAACTGTGCATATAAACTCTTTGTCATATGTGGCAAATATACTTCTACTATTACTTTTAACTTTATTCTTTTTTGTGAGCAATACAGAAATGCATATTTTTAATGTAGTCAGCTGGTCAAACTTTTCTTTCATGATTTCCGATCTTAGTGTTAGTATAACAAAGGTTTTCTGCTCCCCAAACTATACGCTCTCCAATATATCTTCTCATGCTTTAGTTTTAAACACGTGAATATTTGACCTTTTGGAATATTTTATTATAATATATTATATTTATTATGTTATGTTATATTATATTATATTATATTATATATATTATATTATATATTTCCTAGGGCTGTTATAACAAATTACCACAAACCGAATGACTTAAAACATCACAAATTTATTCTTTCACGGTTCTGTTTGCAAGGAGGCAGTAGGGCTGTGCTTTCTTGGACGGCTCCAGGGGAGCATCTATCTGTTCCATGACTTTCTCTTCGCTTTGACGTCACCAGCAATCTTTGGCTTATAGATGAATCACTTGAGCCTTGGCCCCTCTGTCTTCACACGGCATTCTCTTTGTGTGTTTGTGTCTCTTTTCCTCTTCTTATGAAGATGTCAGTCATATTGGATCAGGGACCTCTTAATGACCTCATCTTAACTTGATTACAACTGTAGAGACCCTATTTCCAAAACACCACATTCACTGGTACCAGGGGCTAGAACTTCAACTTATCTTTTAGGAGGACACAATTCAATCCATAACATATATGGTGTAATAAAACTTCATTTGTTTTCCCAAATGCTTACCTAATTGTGGTAATGTCACTTATTGGATAATCCACCCTTTATCCATGGGTTTATTTCAAGACATTATTCTGCTCCAGTAATGTCTTGGTCAGTTCTGCTGAGGTCACATACTGTTTGACAAAGCATTGGTGTATAACCACCCAAGATAAGCAATTATGGAAGGATATTGGAGGGAAAAGTCAGCTAGCCTCCCGCTGTTAGTATGATCAATCTTTCCCAGTCGTGTAGTCTATAATGGGAGGCCTGTCTGAAAATACTTGCGCTTCTCATTTTTATACCCTTGTTCGGACTTGGGCTGTTCCTGCAACAGTTGGTTAAGTTTGATTAAAAAAAAAGAGAACCGGCCAGGTGCAGTGGCTCACGCCTGTAATTCCAACACTTTGGGAGGCTGAGGCTGGCAGATCACTTGAGGCCAGGAATTTGAGACCAGCCTGGCCAACATGGTGAAACCCCGTCTCTACTAAAAATGCAAAAACAAACAAACAAGCAAACAAAAAATGAGCCTGGTGTGGTGGTGCGTGCCTGTATTCCCAGCTATTTGGGAGACTGAGGCAATGAGAATCATCTGAGCCTGGGAGGTGGAGGTTACAGTGAGGTGAGATTGCGCCACTGCGCTCCAGCCTGGGTGACAAAGCAAGTCTCTGTCTCAAAAAAAAAAAAAAAAAAAAAAAAGGAACTTTTTTCTTTCATAGCCACTACACTGATATAGGGTTTGAATATTAAGAGATACTAGTTTTAAACATCTGCACAGAGCATTCCTCCAATTCCTGGAACAATCCAGGAGCGCATACATTCTGACAGATCTATTAGAGCTATTAGAAGCCATACCAATACTAACGGTTTAATGGCCAGGAGAAACTCAGTCATTCCTTTAACAAGGATCTATTGAGTGCCAGGCACTGTTCTAGATGCAGGACCTACAGCAAAGCCTGGAACAGACAAGGCCCTCTGTTTCTTTTCAGCTTACATTTCAGTGGGGGAAAGACAACGATAACACAAACCTAAAGAGGTACAGAATACCTTCTCCAGAAGTAAAGGGAAGGTATGTTGCCTCGAAGTCCTGGGCAGAATCCGATGCTTTTCACAGCTGTATTCATCTTGTTCAAATATACATTATTGACGACATCCCCAAAAAGAGAGTTGTAGAAGAGAAACGCACCGGCAGAATGACAGACAGGATGACACTCAAGTCTAAAGACGTTCTTAACAGCAATCTCCCATTGGTAGCATACTTGATTAGTTCATCAGAATTTTCATTCCTATTTGTGAGAAAGGAGAAACTGAGGATCAGAAAGATTATCTGGTTATTTGATTTCGGCAAAAATAATGCTTATTTAGCAGTTCCTCAAGGAAGCCATCAGAGTCCTCATCCATACAACAGATGCGCAGTAAGTGATAAATTTTGCTGTGAACACCTGAGTTGGAATTAGTCATTGACTGGGCTCCGCTCCATGAGAAAATGAGGTGAAGTGGCCAGATACACACAGATAATATATTTTCTTATTTCTTTCATTGCTTGTCCATGTTCCCATGGATGATGATGATGATGATGATGATTATTATTATTTTTACAGAGTCTCTCTCTCTGTCACCCAGGCTGGAGTGTAGTGGCATGACCTTGGCTCACTGCAAACTCCACCTCCCAGATTCAAGTGATTCTCCTGCCTCAGCCTCCCGAGTAGCTGGAATTACAGGCACCTACCACCACACCTAGCTAATTTTTGTATTTTAAGTAGAGACGGGGTTTCACCATATTGGCCACGCTGGTCTCGAACTCCTGACCTCAGGTGATCTGCCTGCCTTGGCCTCCCAAAGTGCTGAGATTATAGGCATGAGCCACCATGCCCGGCCTCGCATGGATATTTTCAACATTTTATTTTGAAATAATTTCAGACTTAGAGAAATTTACAAAAATAGTATAGAGAGTTCATGTATATCCATTATCTAGCTACCTACAATGTTATAAATATATGTAACTATGGTACAATGCTCAAACCCAGGGGAAAAACTTTGATACAAAACTGTTAACTAAGCTACAGACTTATTTGAATTACCCTAGTTTTCTTCCTGTGAAGTAAAGGATTAACTCAGCAGGCTTGGGGTGTTCAAACCCTACATCTCCCAGAGAAAGGACTGGTCCTTGACTACCTTCTGGGAGAAAAACTCCTAAGCCCTTGAAATATCCTGCCTGATGAGAGTCTTTGTTTACTTGGGCCCTTGGGCCCTGTCAGATAGTCTGTATTAACAGTGTGACTTATGGTGGAGAGCCTTGGGTCTTGCTGTATCCGTTTGACCTCTTGAGGGGCTGCAGACCGAGTAGCTAAGGTCAGCCATGGAGGTGCTCCATGCCTCTATCACTGATCCCCGTAATAAAAAACCTGGGCCCCAGGCTTTGAGTGAGCTTTCTTGGTTGGCAGTACTTCCTGCGTGTTGTCACATGTCACTGCTGGGAGAATTAAGTGCGTCTGTACAGTTTCTCTGGGCGAAGACAACCAGAAACTGGTGTTTGTCTCTCCTGGAGTCTGCCCTCCGTGCCCTGTTCCATGCTAACTAATATATATGCTTTCACTGTAATAAACCGTAACCGTGAGTGTGACAGCTTTTTAAAGTTCTGTGAGTCCTTCTAGTGATTCACTGAACCTGAGGGTGGTCGTGGGGACCCTTGGCATGCTACCTAATGCCTTTTTTTTTTTTTTTTTTTTTTGAGAAAGAGTCTCTCTCTGTCGCCCACACTGGAGTGCAGTGGTACAATCTTGGCTCACGGCAACCTCTACCTCCCAGGTTCAAACGATTCTCCTGCCTCAGCCTCCTGAGTAGCTGGGATTACAGGCCTGCACCACCGTGTCCAGCTAATTTTTGTATTTTTAGTAGAGACGGGGTTTCGACATGTTGGCCAGGCTGGTCTCAAACTCTGGACCTCAGGTGATGCACCCACCTTGGCCTCCCAAAGTGTTGGGATTACAGGCGTGAGCAACCATGCCCGGCCCTAATATCCTTTTTCTATTCCAGGATACAATCCAGGGTCCCTTATTGTTGGTCTCCTTTGTCTCCTCCAATCTGTGACAGTTCCTCAGTGTCTTTGTCTTTCATGACCTTAACACTTTTGATGACTACTGGTCATTTTGTAGAATGATCCTCAATTTCAGTTTGTCTGTTTGCTTATGATTCATTGAGTTCATGTAATTTGGGGAAAATGCTTTATATCAGATAACTGGGAATTTTAAGGAGAATAAGCTCTTCAATACCCCTGTACACACACACACACACACACACACACACACACACACTTTTTCCCTATCAGCTGGAATTCCCCGCCGCACTAAGCCTCTCTTGCAACATTGGCTCTCCACCTCTACTTTCACTATTCAGTTTGATTGTGAAATCTTGGGTGAAAGAGAGCCAGTGGCGGCCAGTGTTATAGAGAAGAACTCCGCTTTCCCTGTTAACAGAGGCCTTTGTGCATCTGGTGGTCACAGCACTCCTCACATTCCTTAACTGACTCTCACCCCAGGTAGCTGGAGATCGCTGAGGCAGGGATGTGGCGGACATTGACTCTTTTGTCTGCTGAGGGTAATAGTCAACCTTCTTCTGGGAAATGCTCCTTCTTCCACCACAACCACATGGCTCGAAAGAGAGCTGCCATGATCTAACAGACTTTGCCCGCATGGCCACCACTGATTGCTCAGAGCTGGGCACCTGAGCCTATTGGGGCCAATCAGAGCTCTTCCCTGGGATTTCTGGGCTTGGGAGGAAGCAGCACATTCTTCCTCTTGGAGGGTCCTTGCTTGTGGAAGAGCCAGGCTAGAGCAGGAGGGGTTGAATTGAATTCAGACAGAGGCGGAGACGAGCACTGGAGAGGGAGCCTGGCTTTGTCCCAGGTGCATTGGGAGGCCCAGGTATACCCTGCACACTTCCTCGATGATGGGCGCCTCACTAATACATGGACCACATTCCATCCCATCTGCATACACGACACGTGGAAAAGGCTGGACATTCCCTACATCTCATGATCAGCCAGTGAATGAAATGAAAAGGGCTGGGTGATACTTCATCAATGTCAGCGTTTTTCTCAGGGTCGTCTCTGCCTTTATGTTTCCATATACGGGATGTGGTAAATCAGAACCAAACATGTTGAACAGCATTCATTTTAACAGGCATCTTCAAGAGACTGTCTACGTGATTAGCAAATACCATCTGCCCGCCTAATGAAATCAGAATAGCCAGTGTTTTCCATCCTCAACTCAGGGATTAAAGAGGAAAAGCCAGTGTAAGCAGGTCACCTGGGTTAGCACAGCCGTGGAGAGGTGCGTTGAACAGATTGTACAGCTCAGCCCCACCCCAGTCAAGAGGAGTCAGTTAGGACACAACCCCAGATGCCAAAGGAAAAGAAAGGAAAGAAAGAAAGCAAGAGAGAAAGAAGGACAGAAAGACAGAGACAGACACAAAGAGAGAAAGAAAGAGAGAAAAAGAGAGAAAGAGAAAGAGAGAGAAAGAAAAAGACAGAAAGAGAGAAAGAAAGAAAACAAAGAAAGTCTAGATTTTACTTCCCGAACAGTCCATTTTATAATAGATAAATAATTCAAGAAAAAAAAATTGGTTAGAAAATGATAATGTTTGTCCACTCTATGGCTATGGCTATGCAAGGGGCAGAAATAGGAAACCTGTGTATGTTTTGCCAAAAGAGAATCTGTTTGCTCATTTAAACTTTTTCCTTCTGATTATAAAACATACAAATTTTTTTATGAATAACTTTCACAACAAGGGAAAATATAAAGTGTGTGGGGCAGGTGTCACTGAGTGGAAGGAGAGGGCGTGGTCATTCTCTGCTCACGCCCACCCTGGTGAGGGCTGTGTCTGGGTGACAGGCAGGGTTGGGGGTGCTTCTGGAACCTGCTGAGGGGGCTCTTGGGAAGGGGATGCACTGGGGAAGAGAGCTTGGATCTCAATAATCTATCAGCTTTTGGAACAGCAATGTTAGTTTCCTTAGGTTGTGTTAGTTTCCTAAAACTGTCCTTAAAATAGTACCCCAAACTGGGTGGCTTAACATGACAAAAATTTGTTCTTTCACAGTTCTGGAGGACAGAAGTCCAAAATCAAGAAGCTGGCAGGGCTATGTTCTCTGAAGCATCCAGAAAAGATTTCTCCTGGTTTCCTCCTAGCTTCTAGTGGTTGCCAGCAAGCATTAGCATTCCTTGGCGTGCAGCTGCATCTCTCGAATCTTGTTTCTCGAAATCTCTCGAATCTCTGCTTCTGTTTCCATGTGGTGTTCTTCCCTGTGTGACTCTCTCTGGGTATCTTGGATAGTCATATTGGATTAAGGGTTCATCCTACACAACTATGACCCTGACCTGACTTAACTAGTTACAGCTGAGTGCGGTGACTCACACCTGTAATCCCAGCACTTTGGCAGGCCAAGGAGGGCAGATCACTTGAGGTCAGGAGTTTGAGACCAGCCTGGGGTCTCAAAGTCCGGACTCCTGAGGTCTTTGCAGTAACTGGCACTCAAGGGAAATGCTGAAGGAAAGAGAAAGGCGGCCGGGGGTGGTGGGTCATGCCTGCAATCCCAGCAGTATGGGAAGCTGAGGCGGGCAGGTCATTTGAGGTCAGGAGTTTGAGACATGCCTGACCAACATGGTGAAACCCCATCTCTACTAAAAATACAAAAATTAGCCAGGCATGGTGGCGTGTGCCTGTAATCCCAGCTACTTGAGAAGCTGAGGCAGGAGAATCACTTGAACCCAAGAGGTGGAGTTTTCAGTGAGCAAAGACGGTGCCACTGCACTCCAGCCTGGCCGACAGAGCAAGACTCTGTCTCAATAATAATAATGATAATTTAACTCATTATATACACCATGATCTTCTTTTCAAATAAGTTCACAGTCTGAAGTTCCAGGAAAGACATGAATTCTTGGGACACAATTTCAGTCCAGTGCAGCCTCTCTTACCCACACAAACCTCCCTGGCACTGTGGAGCGGAGGGCAGCATGGCCCCATCATGGAGAAGGGCTCCTCCAGGTGGTGGGGGGTGCTCTGCTGAGACCCTACCAGGCTCTGGGGAAAGCAAGGCAGATCCACAGTGGCAGTGGCCTCTGCCGGGAGATTTGGGGCACTGCTGTTCTAGAATACCACAGGAAGCTCTGGCCTTGGCTCCAGAGGCAACAGGTCTCAGGGGCCCACCCTGTGAGCCCCCAGAAGCAGTCTAGGTCCTAGGGAGTGGTTCCAGGGGGCCACTAGAGGCAGTGGCTTTGGTGGGGCTGTGTTCCCGATCTTTTAGAAGCCCTCACAGCACTCTGCACTCCCTTCATAATACCGATAACAATTCCAAGGAGTAAATAACCATGAGGTTAGTTCTTTAGTGTCTGTCTCAGCAATAGGGTGACCAGCTGTCTGCTAAGTGGAGCCACCAACTTGTCTAGTTTGTGCTAGGCCAGATTTGTTTCAGCACTGAAAGTACTGCATCCTAGAAACCCCCTCAATTCCAAGTAAACCAGGACAGCTGGTCACCCTCCTTAGCAGACAGATGGGAATCTCACGCGCAGAGCCACGGTGTCTGTCTAATCCACTCTATCTCCTGTGTTCCTGTTCGTCAACGTTACCTTGCACAGATCACGCATCCAATAAATATTTGCTGAAGAACAATCATAATAATGATTATCCAAAATGCTCAGTAAATATTTGCCGAACGAATGCCCCCTGCCAGTAAATAAATAATTGTTTTCAGCATTTTAATATATTACCAAGAAATGAGACCAACTGGATTTACAGACTCTTCCAAGAAGCAAGGAGATTTTTGTCCAAGTAGAAAATGCCAAGTAGGGTAAGTTTAGCAGCGTTCAATCCTCTAACAAAAGATCAGCAAATGGCCTAGAGGGGTTGGGTCTGATTTCCTGAATCCGTCTTTAAGTGGAGATTATGGATTTCCAGATCCTCTCAGACAGGAGGGACCAAAGCAGGAGCGACAACTGCCAGACAGCCGTAGCAGTGGGAACTGGAGCTTGCATTGCACATCCCAACACAGCAGTTTCACAGACGTTCCCTTGGGTGGGATACATTAGACTGTAGACGTGGAGGGATGATGTGCTTCTCTGTTTTTTTGAAAATGAGTTTCATTCTGTAACCCAAGCTGGAGTGCAGTGGCGCAATCTCTGCTCACTACAACCTCCACCTCCCAGGTTCAAGCTAGTCTCTTGCTTCAGCCTCCCAAGTAGCTGGAATTACAAGTATGCGCCACCATGCCCGGCTAACTTTGGTACTTTTAGTAGAGTTGGGGGTTTCACCACATTGGCCAGGTTGGTCTCAAACTCCTGGCCTCCAGTGATCTGCCTGCCTCAGCCTCCCAAAGTGTTGGGATTACAGGCGTGAGCTGCTGTGCCCAGCCTGATGTGCTTTGACTTGCCTTGCCTTTCCTCTTTCTTTCCTTTCTCCTTTCTTTCCTTTCCTTCTTTTCTTTCTTTCTCTCTCTTTCCTTCCTTCCTTTCTTTCTTTCTTTCTTTCTTTCTTTCTTTCTTTCTTTCTTTCTTTCTTTCTTTCTTTCTTTCTTTCCTTTCTTTCTTTCTTTCTCTCTCTTTCTTTCCTTATTTCTTTCTTTCTTCTCTTTCTCTCTTTCTCTCTCTCTCTCTCCTTCCCTCCTTCCCTCCCTCCCTTCCTTCCTTCCTTCTTTTTCTTCCTTCCTTCTTTCCTTCCTTCCTTCCTTCCCTTTTCTCTCTGTCTCGCTCTCTCTTTCTTTTGAGACAGAGTTTCGCTCTTGTTGCCCAGACTGGAGTGCACTGACATGATCTCTGCTAACTGCAACTTCCACCTCCCAGGTTCAAGTGATTCTCCTGTCTCAGCCTCCTGAGTAGCTGGGATTATAGGCACCCGCCACTACGCCCAGCTAATTTTTGGTATTTTTAGTAGAGATGGGGTTTCACCATGTTAGTCAGACTGGTCTTGAACTCCTAACCTCAGGTGATCTGCCCACCTCAGCCTCCCAAAGTGCTGGCATTACAGACGTGAGTCACCATGCCTGGCCTGATGTGCTTTTCTTAACGACGCACATAAAGTAGTGATTTGCAACCAGGCCATCTGTGTGCTTTTTTACTGCACTGTTCTCCCATTTCACTTTACCACAGCCACAGCAATGAAGCCCAGTGGTCAGTAGTTTCCTGAGCTTGAGTCCAAGCTCCAAGTCATCTAGATGAATCTGTAACTAAGCAGTGGCCACTTAGATAGTTGAGATGTGAGGAAAGAGCCAGCCTGGCAGGTCTTGCATGTCTCCAGGGAAGCCTAGAACAACAACCCTTGGCCAGCCCTGGGGAGTGCGGTCCCCAGGAAGGTTCTAATATCTGTGATTAATGATTTTGTTCTATACCCCTGGAGGAACAGGTCACATGCAACCAGCTTGTCAGGGTAGTTTGCACAAACAGCAAGATTGATGATGTGTACGTGACTTCACTGCTGGGGTCCTGAGTTTCACTTGGCATAGCTGATAGCTAAGCAGAATGTGTCTATGTGATCAACCACCCGAAAAACCTTGGGCCCCGAGACTGGCATGGGTTTCCCCGGGTCTTCCACACATGTCCTTGGAGTTCTCTGCGAGACAAAAACTACATTCTGAGTGGTCTCAGATGAGGAGGCATGAAGGAGCCTGAACTGGACTGTCCTGGAATGCAACCAATGCACATCTTTTCCTGTGGCTTTTTCTCTGCATCCTTTGCTGGAATAAATGCTAGCCATGCATATAACTTGCTACTGAATCTTGTCAGTCTTTATGGAAAATCACCAAACTTAGCACCTTGACACACAGAAGAAAACAGGGATGCTCCGCCCCTGCTTATCCTGCCAGTTGCTGCCCTTCCTGCTTCCACCCTGACTCCACCCAGGTTTGAATGGGGGCTGTGGGAAACAAGGTTTAGAATGGTTACCGGCAAAACCAGAGCTGGATTTCTAACCCCCGTGGAGGTGGGTTTCCTCTTCAGCTCACAGCCCCTGTGTACACCCAGCTGGAAAATGTGGCAGGAAAGCATGAGGCCTAAGGCAAGAGGGGGCAGGAGGGTGCAGATGCCTGGGTAGCAGATTTCAGGGTTGACTGACTTTTGGAATCTCTGGGATTTGTGAACTCTGGTTAATTTCGGTAACTGGAGCCACAAGGTCTTCCCTGGATCGGTTACTTATTACTGGCTCAACCAAGCAAACACTTTGGGTTGAAGTATCCTCTAGTCCTGCAAGTCCCCGACATCCACATGTGTGCAAATTTCTGTTTTACAGTCCAGAGGCGAAAACCGCAATTAATTTTGCACCAAACTGATAAAAAGCAAGTCACCCAAACAATTACATACACACTTGCTATTCAGATAAAGCCCTGGCATTTATTTTGCACAAAAAATAAATAACTTATAGGCCAGGCTCACACCTGTAATCCCACCAGTTTGGGAGGCTGAGGCAGGAGGATTGCTTGAGGCCTGGAGCTTGAGACCACCCTGGGCAACATAGCAAGACCCTGTCTTTACAAAAATAAATTTTAAAAAAATAGATAGCTTATCCAGAATAGCCAAAACAATTTTGATAAAGAAGAACAAAGTAAGAATACTCACACCTCCTGATCACAAAACACGCTGCAAAGCAATGGTAATCAAGGCAGTGTGGCACTGGCATAGAATAGACATATAGACCAATGGAACAGAACTGAGAGTCCAGAAATAAGTCCACATGTCTACAGTCAACTGAATTTCAACAAGAATGCCAAGACCATTCAGTGAGGAAAGAATTTTTTTTAACAAATGGTGCTGAGACAACTGGAAAGCCACACGCAAAAGAATGCATTTTTGACCCATAATTTACACCTATACAAAAATTAACTTAAGGACCAAATATTTAATTGTAAGAGCTAAACCTCTAAAACACTTAGAAGAAAATATAGAGGCAAACCATGACATTGGATTTGGTGATGGCTTCTGAGATAAGGCATCAAGAAACAAAAGAAAACAAGAAACAAAAGAAAAAAATAGGTAGATTGGACTTTACTACAATTAAAATCTTTTTTCCATCAAATGATGCCATCAAGAAAATGAAAAGACAACCCACAGAATGAGAGAAAATATTTGGAAACCATGTATCTGATGAGGGCCTATATCCAGAATATGTAAAGAACTCTTACAACTCAACAACAATAAGACCAATAATCCAATTCAAAAATGGGCAAAGGGACTGGGTGCAGTGGTTCACACCTGTAATCCCAGCACTTTGGGAGGTCAAGGTAGGTGGATAACTTGAGGTCAGGAGTTCGAGACCACCCTGGCCAACATGGTGAAACCTCATTGATACTAAAAATACAAAAATTGGCCATGCATGGTGGCTCACACCTATAATCCCAGCACTTTGGGAGGCCGAGGTAGGTGGATCACCTGAGGTCAGGGGTTCGAGACTAGCCTGGCCAACATGGTGAAACCTCGTCTCTACTCATCATTCAAAAAATTAGCTGGGTATGGCGGCACATGCCTGTAATCCCAGCTACTCAGGAGGCTGAGGCAGGAGAATTGCTTGAACCTGGAAGGCAGAGGTTGCAGTGAGCCGAAATCGAGCCATTGCACTCCAGCCTGGGCGATAAGAGCAAAACTCCATCTCAAAAAAGAAAAAAAAAATTACCTGGGTGTGGTGGTGCATGCCTGTAGTCCCAGCTACTCAGAAGGCTGAGGCAGGAGAATTGCTCAAACTCAGGAGGCAGAGGCTACAGCGCTGAGTTCACGCCACTGCACTCCAGCCTGGGTGATAGAGTGAGATTTTGTCTCAAAAAAAAAAAAAAAAAGTAAAAAAGGGCAAAGGACTTGTGTGGATATTTTCCCAAAGATGATATAGAAATGACCAAGAAGCATATGAGAAAATGTTTAATATTACTGACCACTAGGGAAATGCAAATAAAAACAACAATGAAATACCACTTCACACTAGGATAGCTATAAAACAATAGACAAAACCCAACAGAAAACAAGTGTTAGCAAAGATGTGGAGAAATCGGATGTCTTGTAACATTGGATGGCCGTATGGCCCAGGAATTCTACTTTAGGTGTGTGTATACCCACTAAGTTGAAAACAGGTGTTCAGGCAAAAATTTTTACATAAATGTTCATAGCAGCATTATTCACAATAGCCAAAAGGTGGAAACCACCCAAATGTCCATCAGTGGATGAGCGGCTACGCAGAATGTACTATCTCCATCCAACGGAATGTGATTTTGCCTTAAGAAGGAATAAAGTACCGATACATGCCACAGTATGGATGAACCTTAAAAATCTTATGCTATCTGAAAGCAGATAGTCACAGAAGACCATATATTATATAATTTCATTTTATGAAATGTCTACAGTGAGCAAATCTCTAGAGACAGAAAGTAGATTCACGGTTGCTCAGGGCTGGGGAGATGGGAGGATGAGGTGAAATAGCTAAAGGGTATGGGGTTTCTCTTTGTGGTGATGAAAATGTTCTAAAACTGGCTGTGGTGATGGCTGCACATATCCATGGCTATATTGATTTTATTTTATTGAGATGGAGTGTCACTCTGTTGTGCAGGCTGGAGTGCAGTGGCGTGATCTCGGCTCACTGCAACCTCCGGTTCCCAGGTTCAAGCAATTCTCCTGTCTCAGTCTCCTGAGTAGCCAGGACTACAGGAGCCCACCACCAAACCTGGGTAATTTTTGTATTTTTAGTAGAGACGGGGTTTCACCATATTGGTCAGGCTTGTCTTGAGCTCCTGACCTCAGGTGATCCACCCATGTGGCTATATTTAAAGCCATTAAATTGTTCACTTTATTTTTTATTTTTCAGAGATGGGGCCAGTTGCCCAGGCTGGAGTGCAATGACATGATCATGCCTCACTACAGCCTCGAACCCCAGGGTTCAAGCAATCCTCCCTCCTAAGCCTCCCAAGTAGCTGGAACTACAGGTGACTGCCACCACCCCTGGCTAATTTACTTTCTACTTTTTACTCCAACCCAGGAGTTGGAGGTTGCAGTGAACTGAGATCACGCCATTATACTCCAGCATGGGTAATAAGAGCAAGACTTCGTCTCAAAAAAAAAAAAAAAGAAAAGAAAAAGTGGGGGGACCAAACCGACATCATGTACCTGTGATGGGACGCACAAGGAATGCAGACTTCAATGTTTATTCAAAGCAAACCCAAATCTAGTGATGAGAAGACCTCAGATGGCCTCACGGGGCAGAGAATCTGGGGAAGGGCATCCCAGATCTTCCATGCGATTCTCTTCAGTAACAACTTCTGTGGCTCCTGCAAAAATATCAGTGTCGTGCAAGACAAACACAGCTTAAAGATGGTGTCAGATGAAGGGACACCAAAGAGAACTGGCTACTAAACATGATGTACGATCCTGGTTTGGATCTTGGACTGGAAGAAAAATGCTATGAAGACATCATTGGATCACTTGGTAACCAGGTAACCACATTCCAGCAATGAGAAATTTCCTGGCTCAGATAACTGCCCTGTGGTTATGTGAGAGAACACTCTTATTGGTAGGAGATCTATGTGGAAATATTTAGGGATAAAAGGTATGATGTCTGTAATCTGCTCCTAAATGGATCAGAGAGAAAAAGAGATGTGTATTTATATAGAGAAACAGAGATGATGTGGCCAAATGCGGCAAAATGTTAGCAGTTAGTATATCCAGGCTAGGCGTGGTGGCTCGCGGTGGCTCACGGTGGCTTGCATCTGTAATCCCAGCACTTTGGGAGGCTGAGGCAGGTGGATAACCTGAGTTCAGGAGTTTGAGACCAGCCTGGCCAACATGGTGAAAACCCATCTCTACTAAAAATACAAAATTAACTAGGCTTTGTGGTATGTGCTTGTAATCCCAGCTACCCAGGAGGCCGAGGCAGGAGAATCACTTGAACTCAGGAGGCAGAGGTTGCAGTGAGCCAAAATTGGGCCACTGCACTCCAGCCTGGGTGACAAAAGCAAGACTCCATCTCAAAAACAAACCAACAAACAAAAACAATTAGTATATCTGGGTGAAGGGTACAAGGGAAATTTTTATGTTTCTTGCAATTATTCTGTAAGTTAGCCATTATTCCACATAAAAGTTATTGGGCAGGCACAGTGTCTCATGCCTGTAATCCCAGCACCTTAGGAGGCTAAGTTAGGTGGATCACGAGGTCGGGAGTTCAAGACCAGCTTGGCCAACGTGGCGAAACCCCGTCTCTACTAATAATATAGAAAATAGCTGGACGTGGTGGTGGGTGCCTGTAATCCCAGCTACTCAGGAGGTTGAGGCACGAGAATCGCTTGAACCCCGAAGGCAGAGATAGAGCAGTGAGCCGAGATCGAGCCACTGCTGCACTCCAGCCTGGGTGACGGAGTGAGACCCCATCTCAAAAAAAGGAAAAAAATAGTTATTTTATGTTAAAAATAAAAATCGGTAAAGTTTTTATAATAAAAATAAAATATAATAAAATTTAAAAACTCCCCCAAATCTCTGCCATAAAAACTGTAGAGACAAAAGCCAGCTCCTTTCAGGGTAGTGCAGCCCCCAGAAGCCACCACATCGGCCAGGTGGTTGGCAAACGGCACAGACGCTCACTTGGCTCGGACACCGGCTGGAGTCCCTGCGGCCTGGAGCTTGACCTGGAGAGAAGAGCATTGTTTCCTGGCAGAAGAGAAGTAGAAGAAAACCACTTCTGGGATTAAGTGAGCTCTGGAAGAATCCAAGAGCCTAGAGGCTCCACGTGGGTCCTTAGTGTTAGTGGCCAGCCGTGACCCTTCCAGTCTGCAGACCAGCTAACCACAGGGCCAACTGCAGTGATTGAGCGCCTATTGTGTGCAGGAGCCTGTGTGGACTAGGAGTCCCCACTGGTGGCTTGTGTGTGTGTTTGCACGTTTGTTGAACCTCATTTCCCTGAGGAGCCAGGTGAGAATGACGATCTTGTCAAAATGCCATTGCTAGCTGCGACAGGTGAGCGTTGACGGTAGGACAGGTGCAAGAAGCCCTTTTGTGCCAAGGAATATTCAAAACATTTCACTTACGTTAAGCCATTCAACACCCTCCTGCCCAGCAGCGCCATGGGGTAAGTATCACTATTACCTCCTGTTTTACAGATGAGAAGTGAGGTAATGCACCCAAAGTCACCAAGACCTGAGGCTCCTGGTCAACACAGAGGTGGCATGCCCAGCACAACAACGCACACCCCACTCTTTGGTCCCGTCCTCTTGGTTTTTTTGTTGTTTGGTTGGTTGGTTGTTTTGTTTGTTTGTTTTTGAGACAGAGTCTCGCTCTTGTCATTCAAGCTGAAGTAGTGGTGCTATCTCTGCTTACTGCAACCTCTATCTCCAGGTTCAAGCGACTCTCCTACCTCAGCCTCCTGAGTAGCTGGGATTACAGGCATGCGTCACCAAGCCGGCTAATTTTTGCATTTTTAATAGAGACGGTTTCTCCATGTTGGCCGAACTGGTCTTGAACTGACCTCAGGTGACTCGCCCACCTCGGCCTCCCAAAGTGCTGGGATTACAGGCGTGAGCCACTGTGCCCGGCCTGCCCTGTCCTCTTGGAACAGAAGAAAGGACGCCTCTGGGAAGCGGGCTCCAAGAAACCACAGTCATGGCTGCGCCCTGGCACAGAAGTCGTGGCTCCCTCCCGACTGGGGCAGTGGGCATCTCCTGGGGTCAAGGCTCCGTTATGAATACATTGCTTAAACTTGACCATTGTGAGTTTCACATCCAATTGGGAAAAAAGACTGGTTTGGTCAGTTGGCGTTTCAGGAGTATCTAAAATATTGAAGTGTATTTAATATTTCAGTGTACTGGCTCAAGCTTTTGTACGTTTTCATAAAAAAGTTGCTGCCAAACATATTTTGAATACCATTTGTGAGGACGTATGGCTCTTTCCGCACCACTCAAAGGCCAGGGAAAGCAGAGTTGGAGGAAACCTCCTTTCATCTCCCTCTAGAGAGTCATTTAAAAGTAGTGAGTACTTTGAGAAAACGCTTTTGACTCGTGGTCCCCTTTTTTTGAGTATTAAATCAATTCTAGTCACAAAGCAAGCCCGCATCTCCAGTCTTCATCCAGGCGCCACCAAAAAGAAATAAGGCAGCTGAACAAATAGAAGATTCTGTGCCATTTCCGCCCCTCCCACCCGCCCACAGCAGACATGCTTCTTGTTTTTGATCAATGGTCAAATGACAACCTGAATGCTCAAGTTCCTTTTTTTTTTTTTTTTTTTTTTTTTTTGAGATGGAGTTTAGCTCTTGTTGCCCAGGCTGGAGTGCAATGGCGTGATCTCAGTGCACCACGACTTCCGCCTCCCAGGTTCAAGTGATTCTCCTACCTCAGCCTCCTGAGTAGCTGGGATTGCAGGCATGCGCCACCACGCCCGGCTAATTTTGTATTTTTAGAAGAGATGGGGTTTCTCCACGTTGGTCAGGCTGGTCTCGAACTTCTGACCTCAGGTGGTCTACCCTCCACTGGCTGAGCAATTGGAAGTTGTAAGAGCTTTGGGTCAGAAACGCAGTTGTCTTCTGATCACCCAACTGCCAGGAAAGATGCCACAACAACACAAGAAGGAGGCCACTGTCGGTTCCAGCGTCGTCCCCACTGGCACCACTAGGGGGTCAGGCCACTCTGGCCACCATGTAAGGAAGGAGACCGCTACTACGCCTGCTGCCCTCCTCCCTCTACCTTGCCTAGTTCACAAGACAGGAGGAAAGAGAGAAAGCAAAAAGTTAGAAAGAAACAAAAGTAATATAAATAGCCAGACAACCTTAGCACCACCACCCGGCCGTAGGAGTTTAAAAAAAGTAATAATAATAACATCAACCCCTGACCTAAACTACTTGTGTTATCTGTAAATTCCAGACACTGTATGAAAAAAGCACTGTAAAACTTTTTGTTCTGTTAGCTGATGCATGTAGCCCCCAGTCACGTTTCCCATGCTTGCTTGATTTATCACTACCCTTTCACGTGGACCCCTTAAAATTGTAAACCTTTAAAAAGGCCAAGTATTTCTTTTTCGGGGAGCTCGGCTCTTAAGATGCGAGTCTGACAACGCCCCCAGCCAAATAACAAACCTCTTCCTTCTTTAATCCGGTGTCTGAGGAGTTTTGCCTGCGGCTCGTCCTGCTGCACATGGAATGCTCATACAGTAGCCCTAAGTCGTGATTTTCCTTTCACAGGGACAATGTGACCATTGAAGTAAGCAGTCAATACCTTTAGGACCTCAAGGTGAACCATAATTGGGACACAGAAGTTTCTGGAAGAGGTAGGCTTGGGCAAGTCAGGTGGGCGGCAGGTTGTGTTTACCGAAAATGGCCATGACACCGCCTCCTACTCTTGTTCTTCTGCAGTGTGACCCCGTCATTCCCCCATGCGGAAGCAGAGTCTCTTTCTCCATCCCCGGGAACCCGGGCTGGCCTGTGGCTCCCTTGTGACTGATAGGATGGGGTAGAATCGATGCCGATGACTTCTGAGGCTGGAGTGTAGTGGTGCAATCTGAGGCCACGGCAGAACAGGCCTGATGCTGAGGCCTGGTTCCCTTGGAAGGTTCCCTTCAGGAAGCTCCTGCTCAGAACTCCGCCTCTGTGCTGCAAGAAGCCCAAGGTACAGGAAGCAGCCAGGTACCGGGGCTCATACACAGGCTTGGCTGAATCTGGCTTCCCGGACTAGGGGTTAAGAGGAAAGAAGCCCCCGGGAGATGCCAGCCATGGCCATTCACAGCTTCCTGGCTGAGGCTTCATCCTCTCCAAACTCCTGACCTGCAGAATCTCTGGGCATGGGAAAATGGTTCTTGTTTGATGCCATCAAATGTGGGATGATTGTTACATAGATAGATGACTATGGTAAACCCAGTGTCACAGGCACCACTGGGTGATGGAGGTCTGGGAATGGGGACCCTTGGTGAGGTGAGGCCCTTCGGATTCTGGTCAAGAGAGTGAGCTCTAGAGCTGTCTAGGTTCAAATCCAGTCTCCGCCACTTACCAGCTCTGTGACAGCGGGAAAGCGACTTAACCTCTCTGTGCCTTGCACGTCTTCCTCTGTGTAGCGGAGGTGATAACAGTACCCACCTGGGCAGGCTGTTTGAGGACCGAGTGTCATCAGTGCCCAAAGAGCACCAGGCTCACTGGAAACGCTTATTTGGTGTCACTTCCGACGGGCACAGGCCTAGGCCTCGATTGGACGTCTGGAAGACTGTGCAGGTCTAGAGGGTGCTTAGACTTGGCAGGCAATTGTATTTCTTTGTCTCACTAACTGAACTGGGAGAAGACAGTTATCTGTCTGTCTCTCATCATCTGTGCATTGAGAACATGGGGCATAAAGCAAAATGCTGTATTTTGACTGGAAGGAGTTGCACGTTCCTGAAAAAAGCCTGCTGGTGGAATTGAGGCTGACATCAGGCCTGAGAAGGGGAGGGGAGGGCATTGGGGAGTGAGACGGCCGGGCCTGGTTGGTGTTGCTGTAGTGGGGTGCATGCATGTGTGTGTGTGTGCACGTTTGTGCCTGTGTGTGTGTGTGTGTATGCGTGTGTGAATAGAGAGAGGTGGCCCCTGGAAAGGGTGAGAGATGCTCAGTCAAAACTCAGATGTGAGCCCATTGTCAGATTTAGACAATGAAGGGCCCAGTAGGCCACACTCAAGCAAGGCTGTGGCAGGGATCATGATCTGTATTAGTCCATTTCCACACTGTTATGAAGAAATACCCAAGACTGGGTAATTTATGAAGAAAAAGAGTTTAATGGACGCATAGTTCCACATGGTAGGGGAGGCCTCCTAATCATGGTGGAAGGTGAAGGAGGAGCAAAGGCATGTCTTACATGGTGGCAGGCAAGAGAATTTGTGCAGCGAACTACCCTTTATAAAACCATCAGATCTCCTGAGACTTATTCACTATCGCAAGAACAGCAGGGGAAAGACCCGTCCCCATGATTCAGTTGCCCCCCAGTGGGATTATGGGAGTGATAATTCAGATTTGGGTGGAGACACGGAGCCAAACCATTTCATGATCCAAGCCCATGTTAGCCAGGGCAGCGGGCAGCAAGGGGGGAGAAATGGGAAGGGCACAAAAGGAAGCAGAGTCAAGTCTTCTTCCAGGTGTTCTGCCCGTGCCAGGGGGTCCCTCCTGCACCACCTCGCACTCACCTGCAGGTCTGGGCTGGTGCATCAAGAGAGAGGTGGAATCTCATTCTCCCTGTGTGAGTGGACAGTGAGTGGACATGGAAGTGCGATCTCACTCCTGGTTTAACCTTTCCCTTGCCCTCCAGCCCTCAGCTTCACTTTTTCTGGTGACCAAATAATGACAATTTTCACATCGCCAGGTTTGCTTCAGCTTCTGCTGACGGCCGACTGCCTTAGACATCAAACACACGTTATCCAGACGCCTGAAACGGCTGAGCCCCAGGGGGCTGTTTAGCAGTTTTAATGACCTTGAAAATACTTTGATGCAAATGCTTCTGCTGATAAGCACCTATTGTGCTGCAGATCCGTTGTGTGCCATCTGCTGTTATTAAAGACGGGGATGGGGATGTGAGGGTTTTCCCAGAAAGAATCCGAATCACCACTGCTCTCTGGTTTGGCCAAAAAAAAAAAAAAAAAAAAAAAAAAAAAGATTTATATTATCATCACTTTTGGTTCCCAAGTGGTTAAGCGTCCTTGCGCCTTCGTTGGCCCATAGCAGGTACTTAATAAACGTTTGTGGGATGAGAATGAATGAATCACTAGATGGAAGGCACTGGCAGTTAGGAGGAGCTCATTAAAACCTTTCTAATTGAGATCTCCCAGCCTGCAGCGGCTGTGATGGTGAACACCAGCCATGCAAAGCGTATGTCTGCTTAGGACCCTGAGTCTACAAACCGGAGGGAAGAGACTCGAGCAACAAGTAATGACTGCTGCCCCTCCATAATCCCACCTGCCCGGCCCGGCATCTGCCACCCGGCCCTCCTCACCATCTGCACCCAGGGGGCTGGCCATTGCCAAGCCTCCCCACGTGGCCTTTCCAGAAGACAGTACCGTCACTGACCTCACTGTCATTGGCCCCATTCGCCGGCAGCTCTGGACACCAGATGGGCCTGGCGTGGAGCCTCATTGCTGGTGGTTAAGCAGTTTAGCTCACTTCCTACCTCAGCGTCTTTGAGGATCCAGCCTGCCCAGGAAGACGCTCACTTCTTTTTGTTTTCTTTTGGGAATTCTATGAGGCTGCTTCAGGCACTGATTCATCCTGTACATTTTTCTCCCATGGGCATGGGGGCCTGAATGTGTGGCTCACCTTGTGCAAATGGCTGGAGCCTCCCCCTGCAGACCAGGAGAACACGGCAGGCACCGGATTCTTCTCAACCTTCAGAATGCAAAGGTCCCAGAAAGGAGTCACCTTGAGAGCTGAGACGCAAACTTCCGTGTCCCTAATGCTTGAACTGCTTTCAAACCTGTGGCAAATTGTTTTGCATGTATTCCCATTAACAAATCAACAAAACAAAATACACTTCATTCTCGGAGGGTTGATTTGAATTCTAGAAACAGCCGAGTCACTTACAGCTGAGTCTGGGGCACAAGGTGGGTGAGACAATTTGGATAAGGTATTTTTAGGTGAAAAATGAGGAATGACTTTAAAGCAATCCAATTGATTTTCATAAGTGACTCTTAGCCTGAATTTGGTGAGTATGATACAGACGTCTTGGGCAAAGGGAGCGGTATTGTTCTAGAAGTATTATTCCCCAAGATAGCCCACGAAGACATTCATTCAGATGGGAAAACTAAGAACTTTTTTTTCTTCTGCCACTTCGAGAAAGAAAATTTGTGTTCTTTTCTTTTTTCTTTCAAGCAATCATATTCATTTATACAAGTATACAAGTACTGTATACCAGAATGATCAAGGTAATGTTCCCCCAAAAGATGTTAGACCGTCCTGTAAAGATGTCCTTGCTTTAGAAAGGAATCAATTTGTTGGCATCTGTTGACCATTTCCCACTTTCTTTTCTGTCTTCATGCAAGTAGCAGAGGCCCCTGAATGACAGAGGTACAGGTACAGGATTGGCCCTTGTTCTTCTCACCTGGCAAAGCCACTGTGCCAGGACGCATTCACTACCTCCCTCCTGATCAATTGCATCTATGCCATTCTGAGTTTCTACGGCAGACCCATGGTCAGTCCATCCAACATCCGTGACTCCTCTCTGCCTTACCAAGAGAACCTTCATTCAACCCTACAAAACTCATCCTACTGGCAGCCAGGGGCTCACTGAATGGAGGCAGAAGTCAACTGACTTCTGCAAAATCTTAGGTTTCCTGATAAAAGACAGACATGGTCACAGCTTCCTCTTCTCCCACTTCTTACTTTCTCGAAGATAGATGTGATGTCTGGAGCTACAGCAGCCCATTTGAAACCAAGAGGAAACCAGCCTGAGGATGAAAAGCCAACCTGACAAAGACAAGGAAAAGCCTGCATACCTGATGGCATTGTCCAGCAATTGAAGCAAGGCCAGCAACCTGTGACTTCTGGGCTTCTCAGCATATGGGACACACGAGACCCTCTGCTCTGGTGGCTGGACTCCCTACTCCTAGCAGCAGACACAGATCAGCCTCACACACAGGTATTCCTTTGTTTAACATGGTAAGTGCTGTGTGGCAGTGTACCTGGGTACCAAACACACTTCCAAACCTCAGCTGAGTCTATTCGTTTACAGAAAGGGTGGGAAGAACTACGAACTTAAAGGCTGATAATTCTCATCTTGAGAGAATTCTGGTATCAGTAGTTCTAACATGTTTAGTTTCTGACTTAAAATGCACTAAGGCAGTGGGGCGTGATGGCTCACGCCTGTAATCCCAGGACTTTGGGAGGCCAAGATGGGTGGATCACCTGAGGTCAGGAGTTTGTGACCAGCCTGGCCAACATGGTGAAACCCTCTCTTCTAAAAACACAAAAATTAGCCAGACATGGTGGCGGGGACCTGTAATCCCAGCTATTTGGGAGGCTGAGGCCGGAGAATTACTTGAACCTGGGAGGCAGAGTTTGCAGTGAGCCAAGATCGCACCACTGCACTCCAGCCTGGGCGACATAGAGAGACTCCGTCTCAAAAAAAAGCACAGCAACAAAAAAAATTTGGGTCAGGCATGGTGGCACATGCCTGTAATCCCAGCACTTTGGGAGGCCGAGGCGGTGGGATCACTTGAGGCCAGGAGTTCGAGACCAGCCTGGCCAACATGGTGAAACCTTATCTCTACTAAAAGTACAAAAAATTTAGCTGGGTGTGGTGGCAGGTGCCTCTAATCCTAGCTACTTGCCCGGCTGAGGTGAAAGAATTGCTTAAACCTAGGAGGCGGAGGTTGCAGTGAGCCAAGATCGTGTCACTGCACTCCAGCTTGGGCAACAGAGTGAGACTGCCTCGAAATAATAATAATAAATAAAATTTTGAATTGACAAATGACTCATGCTGAGGAGGCCCTAATCTTCTCATAGGCAGTAGGAGAGGGGATTGGGTGCTTGTTTAGATTTCTGTTCTGGGGAGGGACAAAAGGAATCTGGTTTTTAGTCTGTGCCTGCTGTGTCCAAGAGACTTCACCTACATCACCTCATTTAACTCTCACATCCACTTTGACAAGCAAACTTTATTCTCTTTCTTTTATGTTTTCCCAACCCAAGTCTCAGAGAGGTTGAGTAATTTGCCCAAAGTCACACAGCTCGTTGAGCAGATCTGACTCCCCAACATTGATCTCTCCCATAGCAGCAACCCAGCCTTGCACATAATGAGACTTCAGTCATAATTACTTTTCTTTACTTTTCTTCTTTTTTTTTGAAACAGGGTCTCCCTCTGTCACTCAGGCTGGAGTGCAGGCTTGTTAACACGGCTCACCGTAGTCTTGACTTCCTGGGCTCAAGCCATCCTCCCACCTGCTATGTAGCTGGAACCACAGGCATGTACCACCATGTCTAGCTAATTTACAATATATATATATTTTTCATAGAGACAGGGTCTCACCTTTTTGCCCAGGCTGGTCTCGAACTCCTGGGCTCAAACAACCCTCCTTCCTCAGCCTCCAGGCGTGAGGCACCACACCCTCCATCTTCTTGATGGAAATCTGTCAGTGAAGAACCCACGAGTGACTGGTAATGCTCTATTTTCTCAGTCACAACCTTAGAGGCTCAGGTTTTCTTTTTTTTTTGGTGGGGATAGGAGAGTGGGAGCCAAAATTTGTCACTGTAAAGACTCCCACCCTCCTGTCCTCACCAAAAGGAAAAGAAAACTTTGCATTTGAGGTTGTGACTCAGAAAACAGAGCATTAACTTAGGGAAATGTCTCTGTCGGTGCATATACTGAAGGAAACTGCCGTGTTGCTCTCTGCACCATTTAGAGACGATGTGAGTTAGGAACTGTTGGAAGAGACATTAATAGATATGAAATTTTTGTCATGATGAAACTAATGCTGTGTTAATAAGAAACAGATGAAGGGCCCATCTGTTTCATTCCTTTCTCTTCTTAAGAGGATATAGCAGAATGATGGTTAAATAACTCTGAGGACAGTTAACATGATAGCCTTTCTCATGTCAAATGTGTGGAAAGAGAGTGTGAGGACGAAGTTTCAGGTATTGTAAAGAAATACCTTGCAACCTAAACAACTTTTTAATTAGCTTTATTTCTACCAAAAAAAAAGAAAAAAAAATCCAGAATGCTGTACTGCGGCCAAGTGAATGAATGCATGTAGGGTGTCTGTGTGAGGGCTGGAGAATGACAGGGCTGGGCAAGTCCAAACCTGCCTCTTCTCATGCCATCGTCTCACATGGCACCCTGAGGAAGTAGCAGGAGCAGGAGAGAGGACCGGATTGCCCCCTGCTATGGGCTGAATTGTGTACCCCCCAAAATTCATCTGCTGAAGTCCTAAGTCCCAGTACCTCAGTATGTGACTTTATTTGGAAATAAGATTGTTGCAGATGTAATTTGTTAAGATGAAGTCATGTTGGAATAAGGTGGATGCCATAATCCAATATGACTGGGGTTTTTAAAATTTTTCATTTGAAGTCTCTGTTCTGTTCTCTTATATTATTATTATTATACTTTAAGTTCTAGGGTACATGTGCACAATGTGCAGGTTTGTTACGTATGTATACATGTGCCATGTTGGTGTGCTGCACCTATTAACTCGTCATTTACATTAAGTATATCTCCTAATGCTATCCCTTCCCCCTACTCCCTCCCCACAATAGGCCCCGGTGTGTGATGTTCCCCTTCCTGTGTCCAAGTGATCTCATTGTTCAATTCCCACCTGTGAGTGAGAACATGCCGTGTTTGGTTTTCTGTTCTTGTGATAGTTTGTTGAGAATGATGGCTTCTAGCTGCATCCATGTCCCTACAAAGGACACGAACTCATCCTTTTTTATGGCTGCATAGTATTCCATGGTCTATATGTGCCACATTTTCTTAATCCAGTCTGTCACTGATGGACATTTGGGTTGATTCCAAGTCTTTGCTATTGTGAATAGTGCCACAATAAACATACATGTGCATGTGTCTTTATAGCAGCATGATTTATAATCCTTTGGGTATATACCCAGTAATGGGATGGCTGGGTCAAAAGGTATTTCTAGTTCTAGATCCTTGAGGAATCGCCACACTGTCTTCCACAATGGTTGAACTAGTTTACTGTCCCACCAACAGTGTAAAAGTGTTCCTACTTCTCCACATCCTCTGCAGCACCTGTTGTTTCCTGACTTTTTAATGATTGCCATTCTAACTGGTGAGAGATGGTATCTCATTGTGGTTTTGATTTGTGTTTCTCTGATGGCCAGCGATGATGAGCATTTTTTCATGTGTATGACTGGGTTTTTAAAAATTTTAATTCAATTTAATTTAATTCTGTTTTAAGCTCTGGGATACATGTGCAGGACGTGCAGGTTTGTTACGTATGTAAATGTGTGCCATGGTGGTTTGCTGCACACATTAATCCATCACCTAGGTATTAAGCTCAGCTGCGTTAGCTATTTATCCTGATGCCTGCCCTCCCCCTGCACCCCCTGCAACAGGCCACAGTGTGTTGTGTCCTTCCCTGTGTCCGTGTGTTCTTATTGTTCAGCTCCTACTTCTAAGTGAGAACATGCAGTGTGTGGTTTTCTGTTCTTGTATTAGTTTGCTGAGGATGATGGCTTCCAGCTCCATCTATGTCCCGGCAAAGGACATGATCTCATTCCTTTCCATGGCTGCATAGTATTCCATGGTGTATATGTACCACATTTTCTTTATCTAGTCTGTCATTGATGGGTATTTGGGTTGATTCCATGTCTTTGCTATTGTGACTAGAGCTGCAATGAACATATGTGTGCATGTATCTTTACAGTAGAATCTTTTTTTTTTTTTTTTTTTTTTTTTTGAGATGGAGTCTTGCTCTGTCGCCCAGGCTGGAGTGCAGTGGCCGGATCTCAGCTCACTGCAAGCTCTGCCTCCCGGGTTCACGCCATTCTCCTGCCTCAGCCTCCCGAGTAGCTGGGACTACAGGCGCCCGCCACCTCGCCCGGCTAGTTTTTTGTATTTATTGGTAGAGACGGAGTTTCACCCTGTTAGCCAGGATGGTCTCGATCTCCTGACCTCGTGATCCGCCCGTCTCAGCCTCCCAAAGTGCTGGGATTACAGGCTTGAGCCACCGCACCTGGCCCAGTAGAATCATTTCTATTCCTTTGAGTATATATCCAGTTATGAGATTTCTGGGTCAAATGGTATTTCTGATTGTACGTCTTTGAGGAATCACCACACTGTCTTCCACAATGGTTGAACTAATTTATATTCCCACCAACAGTGTAAAAAGCATTCCTATTTCTCCTCCACAGCCTCGCCAGCCTCTGTTGTTTTTTGAATTTTTTTTTTTTTTTTTTTTTGAGACTGAGTCTCGCTCTTGTCGCCAAGGCTGAAGTGCAATGGCATGATCTCGGCTCACCACAACCTCCACCTCCTGGGTTCAAGCAATTCTTCTGCCTCAGCCTTCCAAATAGCTGGGTTTACAGGCATGCACCACCACACCCAGCTAATTTTGTGTATTTTTAATAGAGACGGGGTTTTGCATGTTGGTCAGCTGGTCTCAAACTCCCAACAGGTGATCCGCCCGCCTCAGCCTCCCAAAGTGCTGGGATTACAGGCGTCAGCCACTGCGCCCGGCCTGTTTCTTGACTTTAATAATTGCCATTCTGGCTGGCATGAGATGGTATCTCATTGTTGTTTTGATTTGCATTTCTCTAATGACCAGTGATGTTGAGCTTTTTTCATGTTTATTGGCCACATATATGTCTTCTTTTGAGAAGTGTCTGTTCATCTCCTTCGACCACTTTTTAATGGAGTTTTTTTTTTCTTATAAATTTGTTTAAGTTCCTTGTAGATTCTGGATATTAGACTTTTGTCAGATGGATAGATTGCAAAAATTTTCTCCCGTTCTGTAGACTGCCTGTTCACTCGGATGATAGTTTCTGTTGCTGCGCAGGAGCTCTTTAGTTTAATTAGATTCCATTTGTCAAATTTTGCTTCTGTTTCAATTGCTTTTTTCTCTGCATGAGACAGACACATATGCCGGAAGAATGCCATGTGAAGGCACAGGCAGAGATCGGGATGATGTGTGTACAAGCCAAGGACGCCAAAGATCTCCAGCAAAGCCCAGGAGTGAGGAGACAGGCCTGGAACAAGTTCTCCCACACAGCCTCAGAAGGAAGCAACCCTATCAACACCTTGGTCTCGGACTTCCAGTTTGCAGAACTGTGAGACAATGCGTTCCTGTGGTGGGAACCCCCACTGCACGGTGCTGGGTTGCAGCAGCCATAGGCAACCAATACACCCCACAAGGAAGCTGAGCTTGACAACTAAGAGGTTGCAGTTTTCCAAGGTGGAGATGTGTTTGCTCATGTCTGTCCATGTTTTTCCTTTTATGGAACGGAGCCCTTGGTACACGTAGGGCAACTTGCTGAACTTTTGGAAAACTGATCACACCTTCCCTGCCTTCCAAGAGTTCTCATTCATGGGGACAGAATGTACCTCATACCTTGGTGTGTCCTTAAGACTGTCTCCGTGTTGAGTGCTGGGTGATTTTACGAGCATTTGTATGTCCACCTGTGTGTGTGTGTGTGTGTGTGTGTGTGTGTGTGTGTGTATGAGAGTGTTGGGTGTGAATCTGCGTGTGTATGTGTATTTGAGTGCATATGAGTGTGTGGCTGTGTAGGAGTATGAGCGTGTGTGAGTGTGACTGAGCTCTCACAGGAAGTCTGTCAGGGGCTTTGGCCCCTCGTCACTCTGGAAGTAGAGGCTGGAGAAAGAGAAACCCTCTGCAGGGTCTCTTGGCTACACATAGGCAGGGCGGGTCTTGCTGTACCTGGGGAAGGTTTGGGTCTGCGAGGGGGCACCTCACCCTCAGCAGGAGCTGCGTGTGTCCTGACCCCCACAGCCCGATCCTCAGGGCCAGCTGCTGGGAGGCTTAGCTTGATGCCCTGCTCACCAGGGAAGCCCCTGGGACTGGATCCACAGGGCCAACACCGATGAAGAGGGGAAAGGTGGGTTGAAACATTGTTACAAGGAGAAAACACTGCATAGAACCCTATTGTTTTACGGCTGGGGCTAATTTAACAAGATACTGTATGTCCACATAACAGAAAATTATGCAGTCATCAAAAGTGAAATTTGACTAATTTTTAGTGCCTGGGAAGCTGCTTGTGATGGATAGAAAATATCAGAGTTCAAAATGGCAGAGTTCAACATAGCGACAGAGTCATTAGACTCCAGCACTGTACAAAATTCCTGGGTTTGAATTTGGACTTGCCACTGGCTGGGTGTGAGTCCTAGGGCGTTACCAACCTCCCTACCCTGGTTTCTTCATCGGTTAAGTGGGAATGACAAGAGTACCAGCCCCACAGGCCGAAGGGTGGCATTTAAGGGGCTCTTGATGAAAAAACCCTGATTTGTTGCATCTGCTGGCTTCCGTGGCAAATACTCCCATAATGGCCAACATCACACTCCCAGTGACTTAACAACCTATTCACAGAATTTCTGAAAACTTAAGTCACCCTCACAAGCCAGCCTGGGCTGACTCTAGCACAGCAACAGCTAGGGGCTTTGGGGATTAAATAAATACATGCTTTGGACAATGTATAACACAAAAGATGAACAGGAGCTATCACATCTGCTGCATCCTATTTGGACACACATTACCAGAAAAATAAGTAAAATAAAAAGAGCAATGTGTGTGCAAACCATGGTATGTGGTAGACTGAGGGTGGTGACTGCAATTCTGTCCATCTGAGGTTCAAAGGATAACTTAAAATATGTATGTGGCTGGTTGGGCGCGGTGGCTCATGCCTGTAATCCCAGCACTTTGGGAGGCTGAAGGGGGTGAATCTCCAGAGGTCAGGAGTTTGAGACCAATCTGGGCAACATGGTGAAACCTCATCTCTACTAAAAATACAAAAATTAGCTGGATGTTGCGGCCCACGCCCGTAATCCCAGCTGCTCAGGAGGTTGAGGCCGGAGAATTGATTGAACCTGGGAGGTGGAGGTTGCAGTGAGCTGTGATCTTGCCACTGCACTCCAGCCTGGGCAGCAGAGTGAGACTCCATCTCAAAAAAAAAATATATATATATGGCTAAAAAGAGGTTCACGAAAATGCTGAGAGTGGTGGGATCATAGACCATATGTGTAAGTTGGCAATTTGTCCTAGTTTTGCACAAGGAGCACATGTGATACAATCATTTAATGTCATTTAAAGGAGCGAGGAGTTCTGAAGGTGGGCGCTCTAACTCTTGGGGTAGGGCCAAGGAAATGAAGCTCCCAGGGCCTTGGGGAAAGTCATGGTCCTCACAGAGAGTCAGGGCTGGAGGGAGGCGGCTGAAAGGCCTGTCCCCATCACCACCCATTAGGTGGCTCAGCTTTCGTGACACCTTCACTCCTTCCCATCCAAAGGGGAGACTTTTTCTTGGCACAACCTGCCTCTTGGATACAGTGAGAGGGAATCAGCCGGGTTTTCTGTCTGGGCCTGTGGGTGGTCCTGACACTGGATTGAATAATGTCCCCCCAAAACTCATGTCCACTCACACCTCAGAATGTGGCCTTATTTGGAAATAGGGTCTTTGCAGATGGGGTTAGTTAAAATGAGACTATTCTGGAGCAGGGGGTCTTCATCCCTGCGACTGGCGTCCTTATGAGAAGGGGCTCTTTGAAGACAGGCGCAGGGGAGAAGGACCTGTGGCAGTGGAGGCAGACACAGGAGCTGTGCGGCTACAGCCAGGAGCGCCAAGGCTGGCCTGGCCACCAGCAGTGGGCAGAGAGGCTGGAAGAGGTCCTCCCTCAGAGCCTCTAGAAGGCAACAGTGTTGCTGATACCCGGGGTTTGGATTTCTGGCCCCCAGAACGGTGAAAAAAACACATTTCTGTTTTTAAGCTACCCAATCTGTAATGTTCTGTTATGGGGGCCCTAGGACATGAACACACTGGGCCCAGGCCAGGAAGCCCCCTAGGTTCCCCCTCCCATCCCCCCCACTCTTTACCTTCGGTCCCTTTCCTGCCCTCCCTATCCTGGGATCCCCCTTGAAGCTACCTCCACTGGACGCCACCCCCAGCACCCTTGGTCCTCTCCCCCGAACTGCTGCCCTTAGTCCCCTCCCGGTCACCCCTTCCCCCAGCCCTCCGTCTCCTCCTCGCCCCGCCCCCCACGTCCCTCCCGGGTCCCCTCCCTGCCTCCGCCTGCGTCTCCACCCTGATGCAGGGCTGAGTCCTCACCCAGCAGCTTAGGGCCCCTCAGAACTGGAGCGGCAGGAGATTAAGGGTTGCTAATTTGGAAGCAGGGACTGATGTTCTATAAAAAGCAGGGAGGCTTTGGGATCTGTTTGGTTTTTAAGCCATTTTAGAAACTCGTCCTACACACAAAATGGAGAGGTCGGGGGGATCTGTCTCTGCCTCGCCCTTCCCCCCCCAGGATCGGTCTCTTCCCCTCCCCACCTGCCTCCCCCGACCCTCCCAGAGGAGGGCGGCCTGCAGCAGCGAGAGGAGTGTCCTGTCCTGGAGGAAGGGCTGGGAGGAGAGGACCCTCCTACCGTTCTGGGTGGCAACGGTGGGAGGGTCCTGGAGCCTCTTGCACCAGGGCCGAGGTGGAGGGAGCGTGGAGGTGGGTGAGTGGCCCCAGAGCCCGTGTGCCCACCACGGCCCCGCCAGCAGCCTGTGCATTTCAGAAAAGCATCCTAGCCTGTGAGATTGTGGTGCCTGTGGTCCCAGTGCTTTGGGAGGCCAAGGTGGGAGGATCACTTGAGGCCAGGAGTTCGAGGCTGCAGTGAGCTAAGATCGCACCACTTCACTCCAGCCTGGGTGACGGAGCGAGATCCTGTCTGAAAAGAAAAGAAAGAGGCTGGGTGTGGTGGCTCACCCTAATCCCAGCACTTTGGGAGGGCGAGGCGGGCAGATGACGAGGTCAAGAGATCGAGACCATCCTGGCCAACATGGTGAAACCCCGTCTCTACAAAAAATACAAAAATTAGCTAGGTGTGGTGGCGGGAGCCTGTAATCCCAGCTACTCGGGAGGCTGAGGCAGGAGAATTGCTTGAACCTGGGAGGCAGAGGTTGCAGTGAGCTGAGACCGTGCCATTGCACTTCAGCCTAGCGACAGAGTGAGACTCTGTCTAAAAAATAAATAAATAAATAAATAAATAAATAAATAAATAAATAAATAAGAGAGAGAGAGAAAGAAAAGCTTTCTAGGAGAAGAACCCCAAGGAATGAGTCCTGTTGGAATCATTGAGTCCCAGGGGGAAAACATTTTGGGTGGGGGCCGTCCAGAGACGCTGTGGAAGTCACCATAGTACCTGCCAGGGACACACACAGACATCTGCGCCTCTTGAAGCCAGGGTTAGCGAGGCCTGGGTGGGAAGAGCAGTTTCCCTGCTACAGAGGAGGCTTTCGGTGCTGAAAAAGCCAGAATGTTGAAGATCGCTGTGAAATGTCATTTTACTCATTTTCCCATCTTTCTCATCAGGGAGCCAGGGAGCAAGCTCAGTGACTTTGGAAAGCAGCTGTGTGGGCCCACACGTGCACACACAGGCACATATGTGCACGCACGTGCCCACACACACCCATAAGAGAAAGTTGCTGGTTGTCTCAGCTCCGTAGTGAGCAGGTTACGTAGAATCCTGAAGCCTTGAGTGAACCCACTCCAGTTCCTCTCTGCTGGTGGAAAATACATAAAGTGGCTTTTGCTTTTGTTTTTGTTTTTCTGAAATTCACTTGAAGTATTTTTTCTGCCCATCATAAGCCATTTCATTCATAAGCCAAATGCTCCTCCCTCAAAAGCTCGTTCCCTGTGACGAGGCCTTCGTGTTCTCGGAGAGGAATTCCAGGATGTTTGTTTGGGGACATAACATCTGCTGTGTAGCTATGAAAAGGAAGGATGCAAAGCCCTCAGGACAGGAGGCACCCAAGGCAGAGCGGTGACAGCAGAGCCACAGGGCAGCCTGTAGCTCCTGCCATTCATATCACTATGTGTCCTCACATAACTAGGTGCAGGGAACCCAGGCAGGAGGACCAAGGTGTGGTAGGAGCGTCAGCCTAGAGATGGCCCTGCGCCTTGTCCTCTGGAGACTTGAGGCTGCTCCTGGCCTCTCAGGACACAGACCTGGGTGGGAGGGCAGGAAGTGACAGAATCAGAATCAGGGATGCCCCAGCCTGGGCATGGCACAGGGAGATGTTTATGGGGCATCCTTGTCCCTTGATGTCCCTTCTCAGGAAACAAATGGTGTCAGGCTGTCTAGGGGCAAATCCAGCCCTAATCCAGCCCTTGTGGGTGGGTGGAAGGGTAGCAGGGAGCAGGGCAAGATGTCTGGCTCCCAGGAAAGTGCCGCCTGAGAAAACCCACCCTCCAACTGTCTTTTTTTTTTTTTTTTTGAGACATGGTCTTGCTCTGTCACCCAGGCTGGAGTGCAGTGGTACAATCATAACTCACTGCGTCGTCAACCTCTCGGGATCAAGCAATTCTCCCACTTCAGCCTCCCGAGTAGCTGGGACTACAGGCGTGCGCCACCACACCTGGCTAATTTTTTATTTTTTGTAGACACAAGGTCTCCCTATGTTGCCAAGGCTAGTCTCAAACTCCTGGGCTCAAGCGATCCTTCTACCTTGGCTTTCTTAAGTGCTAGAATTACAGGCACGAGCCACCTCACCCATCCCTAATGCCTTTTCTTGTTTTTTAATTGAGATGGAGTCTTGCTCTGTCGCTATCTTGGCTCACAGCAACCTCTGCCTCCTGGGTTCAAGCCATTTTCCTGCCTCAGCCCCCCAGGTAGCTGAGATTACAGGCTCCTGCCACCATACCTGGCCTAATTTTTTGTACTTTTAGTATTTTAGTAGAGACGGGGTTTCACCAAATTGGCCAGGCTGATTTCGAACTCCTGACCTCAAGTGATACGTCTGCCTCGGCCTCCGAAAGTGATCACAGGCATGAGCCACCCAGCCTAATGTCTTCTTTTAAAGTCAGTTTATTGAAATATAATTTTTATTTGTATGTCTTTTTGTAGCATAATATAATTGATAGTATTACATAATTCTATGATATAATTTGGAACAAAATTATATAGTGTAATTTACTGGTGTGTATATATATAGTATTATTTATTTTATAAAATGAGATAGTATAATCTATGTAGTATAATATGGTATATAATATTGTGTGATTTACATGATATACTAGTCTATGATTTTTGACTAATACATACAATCATGTGATCATTGTTACATTCAAGATAGAGAACAGATCCATCACCTCCAAAAATCCCTCCCAAATGATGTTCTTTGCAGGGTCCCCCGCCTCTGACCCAGTCCCTGACAGTCACAGGTCTGTTCTCTGTAACGTCCTTCTGCCTGGCTCCTTTGATAGACACAAGACCATGGAAATTGGCTCCCGTCATCGCAGTACCGGGTCGCTGGAGTTGGAAGGTGTGGCCTTTTCAGTGATCCTCTCTCCTCCTGTGTTTTGTTTTTGTTTTTAGGTTTAAATACGTTATTTGTTCTCAAACCAGACTTTATTGTAATTTTACTTTCCAGACTTTAATGGAAGCAAACCCAGCCATAACATTTGAAAATATACTTCTTAGCTTATCTCGTTTTCAACTGGGAGAATTGCCATGTTTGACGATCTGTCATACCTAGGTGACGATCTTAAATAATTTTGCATTCATTTCAACTTCCTGAAATGTGTTTCATAGAACCTCCCAGGGACTGGTATTGTTAAAATAAAAAACAGAACCCACAGAGGAAGTCCATTTCCAAATTTAGATAAGATTGCACTCAGCAAAATTCAAGAAGCCTCTCACGGCTTCTCCTCCTCGACCTGGCAACTGTTCTTGTCACTGAGAAGGCTCCCCTGCCTTCCAGAAGAGCCTGTCAGCCACATGCATGGCACCAGCATGTCCTGAGGGGCTGTGGTCTCTCCCACTGCTGCTCACCGAAGAGTTCCAGTGTTATGCTCCACCGGAACCCCAAGGCCTGCATGTCCCTCTGCTGTGGCTTCTCTCCTTTCCTTTTTAAGCAAATGCTTATGTAATCCCACGCTCACTCTGTGACAGGTCCTGATAAGCCTTTCCCACATTAACTCATGAAATCCTGGTGAGGCCCTCAGAGCCAGGCGTTGCTCTGGGCCCCTCTGTGCGGATGGCTCCCCAAAGGGCTCCGACAGAAGGACACTGGCATTCACCATTTGCCGTGGCTCTTGGACAATAGATCCAGCAGGGAAGTTCTCCGTTTAGGCTAATGAAAGTCCCTCCTTGGCTCTTCCATGCCCCGCGAGGCATCCCAGGCCACCATTCCTACCACCCTCAAAGGCACTGGGGAGAGGAGCCGGTTACAGAGGGAATCCAGGTCCATCCCTTTAAAGAGGGCACAGCCCAGACTGTCCCAGGGGAGCCTGTGCAGTGCCAGGGGTCCTGAAGCCGGTGGGCAGAGAGAGGACTGCTGGAGTCGGTGGGGAGGAAGTCACCCTGCAACTCCGTGATGCTACCTCACGATGAGGATGCCCACATCCTGGGCACCCCCTTGGTCTCTCTCTGCCCACCACACAAACCCAGAGGTGGGAGGGAAACTCGCGGTGAGGTGAGGTGCTGTGACTCAGGAAAGCTGGGGTGTGGGCCACCCCAGTCCTGGCCTTTCCCGTTACTCTCCATCATCCAGTGACCTGCGTGATGCTTCCAGGAGGTGGAAGAGTTTCGGGGCAAAAGCCCAGACCCTAGAAGTCCAGATGGTGGCCATAAGAATGCAGGAGAGAACTGGACTTGGTGACCACCTGCAGTCCTGCACAGAAAAGCCCTGGAGAGAGGCTCTTGGGGACGCTCTCCGTGCCTGGTTGTGTTGTGCATGTAGAAGAGAGAGTGTCAGAGGGACTGGATGTGAGTGTGCCAGTGTGTGCATGCATGAGCGAGGCTGAGTGCGTGCATGAGTGACTGTGAGGGTGTGTGGGTGTGAGAGTGTGTGAGTCAGTATGGGCGTGTGAACACACAGTGGGCATGAACCTACACTTCTGAATGGTTTGTGAGTGTTCTGGGGGCTCCTGGTGCCTTCGTCAGGGGTCAGGATCTCTGGCAGTTCCCACCTCCATCTGGAAGAACCAGCCTTCTTTCTGACACTTTTCTGGGCTTCTGAGCATCGGGATGGCGTCCTCTCTGCAGCCTCCCAGCCTGGGCTTGGCGTCCTCTCTGCAGCCTCTGAGACTGGGCTTGGAATCCTCTCTGCAGCCTTCGAGCCTGGGCTTCGTGTCCTCTTTGCAGCCTTTGAGACTTGGCTTGGTGTGCTCTCTGTAGGCAGCCACCTAGGGGGAGCAGCATGGAGCGAGAGTGGGCGGTGGGCGCCCTGACTCCATGCCACGCCCACTATGAAATGCTGATTCTAAGCTGGGAATAAATGCCTTGTTAGAAGAACATGCTGTGCAAGGTGGAAAAGGAACAAATAGAACCTCCCCACGCCTCCCACATGCGTGGGGCTCTGGCAGGGAAAGGGATGACTGATCGCTGAGGCAGAAGCGCAGATGCAGGGAGCAACCCGACCCACACCTCCATGGCACGGCAGGCTGATTAATGTTCTTCCTCATGATTTCTTATGTTGTGCTACCTCCAAGGAGTCACTGTAAACATTCATTGTAGGATTACTCCGTTCCCCTGTCCCCCTGTAACACATCCAAACATGTAAAACAAGTCATTTGAAAGTTAGACTGATAACATCCAGAATGGAGTAGGATACATCCAACACTTAGCTTAGGCTGGTTTTATAGATGTGTATTCTTGTGAAACAGGTCCAACTGTGTTTGCCCTTTCCGCAGGGAAAATCTAGTGGAGACGCGGCTGGAGTTGAGGCATTTGCAGGTGAGGCTGGATCATGGTCCACTGTGCCGGCTGAGTCCCCCAGCCCCACTTCCCCACGTGATTTTGAAACCTTGCTGGGCATGTTTCAGCGGCAATACAGGCAAGCCTAGTCCCATGTCTTTGGGTTGACCTGGAAACCTGGCTGCTAGGAATGCCCACAGCCCTACCTCAGAGAACGTGCCCCGCTCCCAGGCCCTGCTGGCCCCTTGTTGGCTTCAGCTGAGTTGGTCAAGAGTGGATGGGCTCCCAACCCCAGAGAAACTCATGCGGCTGCCTGAGAAACACACTGACACACAGAGGGTTGAACAGGAAGGGAAGGACTGGGCGGGTTGCCTTTCTGGTTGTGATAACTGATTGGGTGGAGCAAAAGTTAAAGCTGCAACATGGTCAGCAGGTCAGACAGGAGCCATGAGAGATCCAAGGCTCGTCAGAGTTGTGTGAGTGGGAAGATTCAGTGAGCTAGAGAAAGCACTAAGCCAGCGCAGTGGAGGACCAGAGAGAAAACTGCTGTCTTGGTCAGCTGGGCTGTTATGGCAAAATACGACAGACTGGGTGGCTTACACAACAGGAATTTATTTCTGGAAGTCCGGGATTGAGGTTCTGGTTGATTCGGTTCCTGATGAGGGATGTCGTCCTGGCTTGTAGGTGACTGCCCTCTTGCCCTGTCCTCATATGATGGAGAAAGAGAGAGAGAGAGCGCGCCCTGGAGTCTCTTCTTACCAGCGCACTCATTTTGTCATGGCCTCATTTAAAGCTAATCACCTCCCCAAAGCCCCGTCTCCTGATACCATCACACTGGGGGCTAGGGCTTCAGCACAAGAACTGGTGGAGAGACGAACATTCAGTCCATACCAGCAGACAGGGAAGACCTGACCTATGGCACAGACCTCCTCTGGTTCATTCCACGATGCTTTGTACCCACGGGATACCCAGTTCCAGTGTCGCCAAGGCCTGTCCGAACCACATATCAGGGTCTTGGGCATTAGGAAGCTCTGTCACCTCCTAATTTATTACTCCTGTGACAGGAAACTCCACCCTGTAACTTGAAGGAGTCTTGGGAGAGTCTCTGTCCCTCGGGGAGTGGGGGGGAAGGGAAAAATCCAGGCCGGGTGGCGGTGGCGCACACCTATTATTCCAGCACTTTGGGAGGCTGAGGTGGGTGGATCACTTGAGGTCAGGAGTTCAAGACCAGCCTGGACAACATGGTGAAACCCATCTCTACTAAAAAAGTACAAAAAAAAAAAAAAAAAAAAAAATAGCCGGGCATTGTGGCATGCGCCTATAATCCTGGTTACTCAAGAGGCTGAGGCAGGCAAATCGCTTGAACCCAGGAGGCAGAGGTTGCAGTGAGCTGAGATTGTGCCACTGCACTCTACCCTGGGCAACAGAGCAAGACTCCATCTCAAAAAAAAAAAAAAAAAAAAAAAAAGAAAAACTCAGTTAAGTAAGTCAGTCTTCTGCCAAGTAAGTTTTTGTTTTCTTTTTCTTTTTTTCTTCTTTAAATAATAAAGATGGGGTTTTGCTATGTTGCCCAGGCTAGTCTCAAAGGCCTGACCTCAAGTGATCCTGCCACCTCTGCCTCCCAAAGTGCTAGAATTACAAATGTGAGCCACCACACCTGGCCCCAAGTAGGTGTTTAAAATGCAGATGGTAGAGCGTCCAGATGAGAACTCTAGAGCCTGTCCACTGCTCTAGTTGGAGTGTTCAACCAGCTACGTCTCCCTCTGCCCCAGTGGCCCTCACCCTCACTCACCTACCAGCAGCCTATGAATGATTCGTATTAACTATTAGATGAAATCCAGTTCTATCAAAGTTTTTAGAGATTTGTTAAGGGCCTACTGTGTGCAGGGTACCATGTGGGGTCCCCTGGAGGATGCGTGAATGAGGGAGACACGATGCCAGCCTTCCGTCAGGAGAAGCACAGAAAGAATTTAGCTAAGAAGCCAGCAGGGAAGAGGGTTGCCAGGAGGACCCTGAAGGCCCTGCTAAGGATTAAGGCAATTATCTTTTACATTCCTCCGGAGACTCTGGAAGTAGAGTCTCCAACCGGAGACTCTGGAAGTAGACGAAGTGAGCCCCTGCGGTGAATAGTGACTTCCCTCCAAAGAGCACAGCATAGGAATGGGGAGGGCAAAGAGCAACATTGCCATGGGAAGACCTGACCATTGCCGCCTGTCACATGGTCAAGGTCAAGCGTTAGTCGGGTTGGCGACGTGTGCCCTTGCTGAGATGCGATGTGTGTGGAGCTTTGCCTCTGTGGTCTTCCCACCTAAAACTCACAGCTTTCATCTCACCATGAGAAAAAATCAGGCAAATTCTGATAGAGGAGCATCCTACAATATCCCTGATCAGTCTTCCTGAAAACCACCAAGATCGTCCAAAATCCTGAGTTAGAAACTGTCACAGCCAAGAGGGGTCTAAAGACACATGAGGACTAGATGTCATGTGAGACCCTGGATGAGATTCTGGAAAAGAAAATGGATATTAGGTAAAAATGAAGGAAATCTGAATAATCTAGGGACTTCAGTTCCTAATAATACATTGGTATTGGTTCGCTAATTATAGCAAAATTACTATACTAATGTTAGATATTAATAATAGGGGCATGGCATATGGGAACTCTGAACTATATGCTCAATATATCTGTAAATCTAAAACTTTTTTTTTGAGGAGCATCTTTTTTTTTTTTAAACCCTGCAGCAATGAGCTTTGGGATGGACAGCCTGTGAACCAGAATCTCCCTCTCTCCAGGAAATTCGGTGAGCTATTCAGCATCGTTTAAATCTCTTTCTTGCTTAGCCTAGCTGCAGTGAGAGCTCTGTTGTCTGCAACCGAGGATCTAGACTAATACCTGCATATAGTTATTTACATACAGTGTTTTAAAAAGAGAGAGGTGCAGGAGAGTTGGTGTCATTTTCCATTTTGAGCTGTGATCATTTTTAAAAGGCAGGATAATGTCTGCAAAGTACCTGGGGATAGAGTCAGGACTAATGAGATAATATCTGCAAAATGCTTTGAGCTCCCTGGAGCTGCTAAGAGGCAAGGAACATGCATTATCATCATTAGAAAAAACGAGCTTTGAAAACTTTGGCAGGAAGGCGGATATAAGTGGAAATCAGTTCAATTACTCATGCCTTTCAAAATAGACAAGTTCTATAAAAGTTAAAGTAATTTTTTTTTTTTGTAAATCAAATTCCTCTTCATTTCCTCTGTCAAACATTACTGTTCTATGATCTTTCAATTATTTTTGGTTGGACTCCCTTTGACAATGTATTGAAGCAGCTTTCGTTTCTCTGCTTCCAGATTCTCTGGCAGAATATTCTCAAACTTCAAATCTGTCTCAATTTTGAGAAAATATACAAAGTATATGCTTTCTTTTAATGTTACTTGAAATTTCAAAACAACATGGTGACCAAAACTAAACCAATACCATGATAGGAATAGAAGAAAATATTATTTTTATCTTTCAAATTTTTTATTTTATTTATTTACTTATCTATTTATTTTTTGATACAGGGTCTTGCTCTGTTTCCCAGGCTGGAGGACAGTGGCATGATCACGGCCACAGCCTCCCAAGTAGCTGGGACTACAGGCATGCACCACCATAATTGGCTAATGTTTTATTTATTTTTGTTTTTTGTAGAGAGGGCATCTCCCTAGGTTGTCTAGACTGGTCTCAAACTCCTGGGCTCAAGCAATTCTCCTGCCTCGGCCTCCCAAAGTGCTGGAATGTACAGGCGTGAAGCCACCACACTCGGGCATTTTTAAAGATACATTTAAAAATATTGTCAGTTTATATATGAGTAAGCTTGGAGTCTTGCATTGGCATCTTCTGAAGAAGAGGGAGAACAGAGCTCACCATGACCCTTTCAACATCTAGCCTAATGCACTGTTTTGTTTTCAAAGTCCATAGGAAGGAAAAATCAAATATAGATGGGTAAAAATAGAAAAACCATAAGAATCCTTTGTCTCTTGTTTTAAGGAGGGATATTTTACCCAGCAATTCTCCCAAGTGCTTGTATCAGTTAAGACTTTGTTGTGATTAACAGGAATTATCAGCTCACATTCTACTTGGGCTGCCTTTGACTCAAGCTGTTTATCTTTTCTTCTAAAACCTTACAGAAGATCACAAGAATTAGCCAACACATTCTAGAAAATTTCCTAACACATCCCCTAAAACTATCATAATAGATAAATGACCTATTTCCTAAGATATAATTGAAGACAATTTAATTAACCATTTTGCAAACATGTAATAAGAACTGCTCATTTCAAAACTGGGCTAGAGGTATCCTCACTATTCTCTGGGCAATTTAGCTTGTTAGTGTTTATGATTTGCAACACTTACCTCCTGGCACCAAATTCAGATTTAGCAAAGATTCTTTATGTGGCAAGTAATTAGAAACCCAACTTAAACTGTCTTAGATGACAAAGGAGACTCATTGGTTCCCATTATAGAAGTCCAGAGGTGGGCAGATTTCCGGGCAGGTTGATGCAATGACTCAGTTATGTAATCTAGGAAGCCCGTCTGTCCTTTTTCTATTCCTTTTGTAGAGACAGTTTTATCTAGAGACCCATTCCCTTTATAGACTTGTAAATGTCAAAGCCAAGCCGAGTACAGTGGCTCACGCCTGAAATCTTAGCACTTTAGGAGGCCAAGGCGGGTGGATACCTCGAGGTCAGGAGTTCGAGACCAGCCTGGCCAACATGGTGAAACCCTGTCTCTACTAAAAATACAAAAATAGCTAGGCGTGGTGATGCATGCCTATAATCCCAGCTACTCGGGAGGCTGAGTCAGGAGAATCACTTGAATCCTGGAGGTGGAGGATGCAGTGAGCCAAGACTGTGCCACTGCACTCTAGCCTGGGTGACAGAATGAGACTTGGTAAAAAAAAAAAAAAAAAAAAAAAAAAAAAAAAAAAAAAAAAAAAAGAAAGAAATTATTGAGGGTGTTTCCTGGTACAGATAGAATATTAGGAGGAAAGAGGATTTCTTGATAAGCTCTGAAATAGGATTTTTCAGCCATGGTATCTAGAAAAGAGTCCCCCAATTCAGCCTAAGCATGCACTAGGTAAAAGTTTATTTTTCCATGAAATTCTTTTAAGAACATTATGTTTGAAAGTTTTATGTTGAAACAAATAAATATACAATTTTAGTGATGATTCCTGACATCTGTGACTTGATTTGAGCTCTAAATGTTTTAATAAGGGAAAGTTCATATTCAAACTTTCGAACATAGTTGTCTAATATGATAAGCTTTGCTGGAAGATCTTTTAAGGAGCTTCTTTTCTCTAGTATTCCAAACATAGGATACCTGCCTCAACCAGCAGGTAAAAATGCTTATTTTCCTTTCACAACCAACAAACTCCAGTGCCCAGTAGAGCAGCCCTTTCTGATTGGGATTCAGATCTTCATCCAGAGCAAAGCAAAACCTCTGGGGGTTGACGCACAGCTTTTCATTTCATTAATCATCTTTAGTTGAAGTTCTCTTATCAATTTCTGGACAGAGTTTTGAAAGGTACCACTGATGGTGCATGACAGAGCACACACCAGAAATGAGTGTTTTCCTTTGATTTTCACTCAGTATCAGCAAACCCCAGCACATCTGGAGCACTAGCATGGCAAAACCCCATTAATTTTTTTTTCTTTTTTCTTTTTTTTGCTATTTAGCAAACTTGCTTAGAAGAATTTTCATGCAGTGTTAAAAATATCGTAAAGGACTGGGTGCAGTGGCTTAGGCCTGTAATCCTAGCACTTGGGGAGGCTGAGGCAGGTGGATTGTCTGAGCTCAGGGGTTTGAGATCAGTCTGGGCAACATAGTGAAACCCCGTGTCTATTAAAATACAAACCAAAACAAAACAAAACAAAAAAACCAGCTGGGAGTGGTGGCGCGTGCCTGTAGTCCCAGCTACTTGGGAGATTGAGGCATGAGAATTGCTTGAACCTGGGAGGTGAAGGTTGCAGGGATCTGAGATCAGGCCACTGCACTGCAGCCTGGGTGACGGAGACAGACTCTCTCTCTCTCTCTATATATATATATGCTTTATATATCTAAATTTATATATATATATACACACACATATAAAATGGTTTTATGATGAACTCCAAGGTCCCAGAAACCACAATTCTTTTCCAACAGAATCTCGAGCCATTGTACCTAGACGAATGACCATGCTCAATTTCCTTTGTTATCATAAGTAACAGGGACAAGAGAGGTGTTATATCAATCTTTTGCAAAACTTGAAGTTTCACGTCCTAAGCTAATTCAGCTAATCATTGTTCAATTGAAAAATGGGACTGGCTTAAACAGCAATCTGAAGCATTCCATCAGATTCCTCTCCAAACAAAACTTTGGCAGCTGTCAGAATGCAAATTGTCACACGACTTCCACTGCCATGAAAGGTTGGCTTTTGTTGTTGTTAGTGTTGTTTTAATCTTGAGGATGGGAAAAGCTAATTCATACAGAATCTACAGCACCTTGTCCATTCCCAAGAGTGTGGTCTTGTTCTGTCCAATCTTCTGTGCTGCTGAAAATGCTCCTTTGATGGAAAAACAAATGTATAAACATACAAAAGTTCTTCTTAAAATATTTTGACTAAAATATTATTTAAATCAAGAATTTCTGGCATAATCACACAACATTTTTGGAAATGTAGCATACTGAAAGAAATGCTCCATTCTTTTGCATGAATCCATACATGACAGTAAACATTGTCAAAAATTTTGATGACATCTTCAACCCTCCCCACACAAAGCTCTGTAAAAGCGAAAGATTTTGGCAAAAACACTTGGTTCCATACTTGTAGAATGACAATATTGTATAGACTTGTACAGAGAAAAACCAGCCCATCTTCAAATTTGGTTACTAGGAGCAGGAAACTCTAATATGATACAGGAAGTATATTTGCTTCCATGGAAAACTGTGCATTTTCTTAGTAGCTAGAACTCCAGGGTAACTGATTTTAGCCTTTCGTTGTCTTTGAGCTATTTCATACTTCAGGAAGTTGTAGATAACTGTGTTAGTTACTTAGGGCTATTGTAACACAGCACCACAAATTTGGTAACTTAGCACAGAACCGAAGGTTCCAGTTCAGAGATTACTGAGACTGCAACCGACGTCTCAACAAGGCCATGCCCTTTCTAAAGGCTCTAGGAGAGGTTCCCTCCCACCCTCCTCCCAGCTCCTGGCAGTCGCTGTCAATGCTTAGTGCTTCTTGGCTTGTAGATGCATCATTCTGATTTCTGCCTCCATCTACACATTGCCTTCTCCATTGCGTGTCTGGGTCTCTGTGTCCGAGTTGCCCTCTTCTTATAAAGATATCAGCCACGTTAGACTTAGCGTCTACTCTTCTCCAGTATGACCTCACTTCACATTATTACATCTGCAACGACCCTATTTCCAAATAAGGTCACATTCACAGGTTCTGGGTGGACATGAGTTATTGGTGGACACTATTCAACCTAGTACAGTAACTGATTGCAATGAGAAATAACTCTTATTTATAGATATGCAAATTCTGTCCTATTCAGAAGAGGTTCAATTGACTTCTTGCCCAGCCACCTTGGAAAACCAGTTTTGCCCTAATTTGCACAATCATTTCCATAGTCCTGATCTAGAAACACATCTGCTCTTCGGATTCTCTTTAAACTGGATGGAACACCTGCCTGGTTCTTTCATTTATGAAAGAACATCTTTAATAAACATTCATTTTTATATCTGTAAGCGAGTCATGATTTTCTTCTTTTTCTTTTTTTAAAATTATCTTTTAACAGTGAAAAGGGGAGAAAACAGGAAGCACAAGGGAATTCCCTTCCCTCCTCATGGGCCAGGTCCAGTCCTAAGCAAAGTGCCGCAGAAGGGCAAGGCTCTCCTGAGCATCCTTGACCTCCTACTCAATACCTGCTCCAGGCTGGGTGTGGTGTCATCTCGGCTCTTTGGGAGGTTGAGGCAGGAGGATCCCATGAAGCCAGGAGTTCCAGACCAGCCTAGGCAACACAGTGAGACTTTGCCTCTAAAACAAATAAAAAATTAACCGGGTGTGGTGGTGCACCTGTAGTCCCAGCTACTTGAGAGGCTGAGGTGGGAGGATCCCTTGAGTCCAGAAAGTGGAGGCTGCAGTGAGCTATGATTGTGCCACTGTACTTCAGCTTGGGCCAAAAACACAAAACAAAACAAAACGAACAAACCTGCTCCAGCCTCCCAGTTCATCTTCTTGGGTTCTCTGTACTTCACCTCAAGTGGTGAGGGGTTCTCACTTGAGGCCCGAGTCAAAGGCTTTCTCCTGAATCTAGCCCACCTTCCCCCATCCAAATACTCATCATCCCCAGTGGCTCCTGTGCGAGCCACAGTTGGGAGATATTTGACCCCTTTTTTCCACCAAACTCCCCCACCATGCTGCTGCTGACCCAATTTCACCGCTGCTCAGTGTGATTTCTAGTAATGAATAATAATTAGACTCTGTGCCTGCTTTCCCCAGTTTCATCCTGTGCTGCCTCTGAACTCACGTCATATGGAAACCTTTTTTTTTTCTTAAACAATTGCTTCCTCCGGCATAGCAACATACAGATAGCTAGAAAGTTAGCTCTGTAAATTGAGAAACTTTTCAGATAAATCATTATTTGTATTTTTTATTCTTTATTTTTTTTCTCATTTGCCTCTTTAGTAGGTGATTTGGCCTAAGTTTTCAAAAGCCTTTCAAAGGTATATGGAGCCAGGTATGGTGGCTTACACCTGCAGTCCTGGCTATTCAGGAAGCCAAGGCAAGAGGATTGCTTGAGCCCAGGAGTTCGAGGCCAGCCTGGGCAACATAATGAGACCCAGTCTCTAAAACAAACACACAAACAGGAACAACCAAGGTATACAAGAAAACTTCTGTGATGAGCATGTTTATTACCTCAGTTGTGGTAACATGAGGATATTTATATGGCCACACTCACCAAATTGTATATGTTAATTAGGTACAGTTTTTTCATATGCCTATTATGCATCAATAAAGCTTGAAAAAATATATAAATAATTCCACTTGTAGAAATAATTATAAGCATATAAAAGACAGTTGAGCCAAGATAGATACACAAGGCTGTGCATTGCACCTTTGTTTACAGTAGTGACCACTGGAAATAAGCCAGGGGCTCATCACCATTGGATCATTTGAATGCATGATGGCATGGCAATGCCGTTCAGTGCTACACGGCCATGAAGAAGGCTGCAGATTTGTGTTGTAAGCATGTGTGTTGGCATGTGTTAGCAGGTGTGTTGGTTTGCTAGAGCTGCCATAACCGAGTCCCAGAAACCAGGTATCTTACAACAGAAGTGAATGGTCTCATGGTCCTAAAAGCTGGAAGCTTGAAATCAAGGCATCTGCAGGACAATGTAGGGGAGACTCCTTCCTGCCTCTTCCAGACTCTGGTGGTTCTCAGCAATCCTTGGCATTCATTAACTTCGAGCAGTATCACCTCAACCTCTGCCTCTATCTGCACACGTTCACATGGCCTTCTCTCTGTGTGTGTCGCCCTCCTCCTCCTCCTCCTCCTCCTTCCTCCTCCTCCTCCTCCTCCTCCTCCTCCTCCTTCTTCTTCTTCTTCTTCAGATGGAATTTCACTCTTGTTGCCCAGTCTGGAGTGCAGTGCCACAATCTCGGCTCACTGCAACCTCCACCTCCCGGGTTCAAGCAATTCTCCTGCCTCAGCCTCCCAAAGTAGCTGGGATTACAGGCACCTGTCACCACGCCTGCCTAATTTTGTATTTTTACTAGAGGTGGAGTTTCACCATGTTGGTCAGGCTGGTCTTGAACTCCTGACCTCAGGTGATCCACCTGCCTTGGCCTCCAGAAGTGCTGGGATTACAGGTGTCAGCCACTGCACCCCGCCTTGCTTCGAGTGGTTTTTCTAACTTCAGGGCTGGGAAGCAGACACTCTGGTGGGAAAGATTATGCCTGCCCATAGGAGAGAGTGGCAGGGGAGAAGTCAGTGGGTTTTCCAGTTATAGTGGAAGGAGCTGGCAACTCCAGACCACGCCTGTGGTTGTAGAAATCGTAAGGTTCTGGAAACGCTTCCATGTTTGTTATTTTTGTGCTCCTGTCCTGGGCCACAAGGAAAGAAGGCAGTCAGAGTGGAGGTGACTGTGTCTAACTACACAACTAGAGAAGGGCTCAGGTGTGGCTTCGGGAAGGAGGAACATGCTGGAGGAAAAGGATCCTGCAGGTGCTGAGAGGCTGGACCGCTGCCCTGGGCTTGGGGCGGTGGCCCCAAGGTGATTCTCCAGTACCTTACTTTTTGGCACCTGAGGCATTGGAGGTGTGGACACGACATTGATGACCTCTCTGCCTAAGCCCTTCACGTTTTTCTCTGCTGCCGTTTTTAATCTTCCAGAATTGCACCCAGGCCTCAAGTGACTAGTACCCTTGCCAAGCTGCCCTTGGTTTCTCCAATTTGTCTTCTGGACTCTAGTATGACCGGAGGCTGCTTGGAGTAGGTAGGACCACTGCACAGCCCCAGGACAGTTCAATTAGAGAAGCAATGCTCTGTGTTCTACCAGCAATAGCAGGAATGCCAATCCTAACGCTTATGCAATGCTTCTTATGTGCCACGTGCTGTTTTAGGAATTTTAAATAAATTAGCTCATTTAATCCTCACCAAAAAACTATGAGAAATGCTCTATTCTCATTCCCATCTTTATAGATAGGAAAATAGAAGCACAAAGAGGTTAGACAGTAGCTGAAAGACTGTTCTACTTGTCAAGAGAAGCTGATACATTTCCTGAGCCTAGGGTGTTATAATGCCCCCCAGAAAAAGCCCATCTGAAGGCCAGTGTTTTCGTTTGTTTGTTTGAGACAGAGTTTCACTCTTATCGCCCAAAGCTGGAGTGCAGTGGTATGATCTTGGCTCACTGCAACCTGGGTTCAAGTGATTATCCTGCCACAACTTCCCAAGTAGCTGGGATTACAGGTGCTTGCCACCACACCTGGCTAGTTTTTGTATTTTTAGTAGAGATGGGGTTTTACCCTTTGGGCAAAGCTGGTCTCAAACTCCTTACCTCAGGTGATCTGCCTGCTTCGGCCTCCCAAAGTGCTGGGATTACAGGCGGGAGCTCCAGCGCCGGGCCAGAAGACACGTGTTTATTGTCAGTCTTGTTGTGGGCTGGGAGCTAATGAGCACATTCTTCATCATCAGTGGCACTCTCTGGGTTAAACGTGCAGCCAAAGTCTGAGGACACCCGGGGTGGGCATTCCCAACCAGTGATCTGGCCCTGGGGAGTTTGGGGTAAACAATGATATGAATCATTAAGCTCAAGAGCCAACAAGAAATGCCTAAACTGTGAGTAGCACTACAAAGGATCCTGAAATCCAATGGGCTGCTTGGAATCCCCACCCGGAGGAGGCCCGGAACTGGGAGGGAGCCTTCCTTCCACCACTGGAGGGAGCGGGGCTAGGAATTCCATTCTCAGTGGGAGGCCACAGGGCGTGGGCACTAGCACTAAGGTGGTTCCCAGGGCGCCTCTTACAGGAGAGGGGTTACGGGAATCAGGAGAATTTCTGGGATAGGGAGAGAGCTGGGGCAGTGGGTTTAGCTTCCTTCTGCATTTGCTAAGTGTTAATTAATAATCACAGCTCATATTAATTGAGCGCTTGCTCAGTTTCAGGCTCCACACTAGATGCCTCTCATGCATTGCTTTGCTCTGTCTTCCATTACCACTTCATGAGGCAGGTGTTGGTATTCCTGGAGAGGGATACTTAACTTACCCAAGCTAAAAAGAGCTGAGTTTTTTTAAAAGGGCCGGGCATGGTGGCTCCTGCCTATAATCCCAGCACTTTGGGAGGTCCAGGCAGGAGGACTCTCTACAAAAAACAAACAAACTTATTGAAGGGTTGCAAACATTCAGAAAAATCTGAAGTATATACATTGATGAAATGATGTTAAAGTGAACCTATCGGGACAACAGATAGGCCATTTCTAGTGCCCCCAAAACCTCCCTTGTCCCCTTCCCAATCACTACCCCATCTTCCTGCCAAAAGGTAGACACTATCGTGATTTCCAGCACTAGCGATTAGTTTAGCCTGATTTCTAAGCTTCTATCGATGGAATCATACCGCATGTGCTCTTCTGTGTTTGCTTTCTTTTGGTCAACCCTAAGTGGGCGGCATTCCTTTCTGTCGCGTGCAGCTCACCTGTTCTCACTGTTGTACGGTGCTGCAATGATGAATGTGCCGCAACTACTCTATCCAATCTATTGTCGGGGAACATTTGTTTCCTCTCTTTCTTTCTTGCCACGGTGAATAAAGTTTCTATGAACATTCCCGTTCATGGCTTTGGTTGGCCATATGTACACATTTCTGCTGGGTACGTGCCCAGGAGTGGAATGACTGAGTCACAGGGTTGGTGCTAAGTGGGGTTTTGAGCTTAGATGTGCCTACTCTAGACTCAAGAGTGGTGCCATGGCATAGATCACCATGTGGATGTGGAGGCCTACAGAGAAGACACCTGAGGTGGCAGTGGGAATGCAGAGGGAGGGATGAGAAGCAGGAGCTACAGAGGGAGGCCTCCTGGGCAGATGGTAGTGTCATGTTAGTCAGGCTTGGGGAGTCTCCAGGTGCCTGTGTGACCCCAGGAAGCACTATCCAGGGTGCCGTCTGGCTATGCCTCTTTAAGCTTGATGGGAACCCTAGGTGTGAGGGGGCCAGCCAGGGCTGAAGATTAGGTGCCTAGGGAGGGAGGGCACAGAGACAAGCCTTGCGCCTTGGGCCCTCCACCCCCACCACTGGAGAGTGATGTTGACTGCTCAGACGAAGTGGGGTGGGACTGAGAGAAAGTGGTGACTGTTTACAAAGCAAGGCCAAGTGCAAGAACTGCTGAGTGACTGGGAACTTCCTGTGTGCAGACCACACCCGCTTTTTTTTTTTTTTTTTTTTAGAATCTTGCTCCATTGCCCAGGCTGGAGTGCAGTAGCACGATCTTGGCTCAGATCCTGGGTTCAAGCAATTATCCTGCCTCAGTCTCCCAAGTAGCTGGGATGTTAGGCATGCAGGTATGCACCACCATGCCTGGCCAATTTTTGTATTTTTAGTAGAGGCAGGTTTTTGCCATGTTGGCCAGGCTGGTCTCAAACTCCTGACCTCAAGTGATCCACCCGCCTCGGCCTCCCAAAGTGCTGGGATGACAGGCGTGAGCCACCATGTCCGGCCGACACCTGCGTTTTTAAGTAGCCTTCTTTTTCAGCAGTGTGACTTTTGCGGGGCAGTCCTCAGCAGCGAGGATGGTGTGGGGCTTACAGATGCTTAAGGCAGGGCAAGGAGACAATTTGATAAGAGAGGCGTTCATGTGAGACCAGCTAGTGACCCGAGGCAGGAAAGGAAACAAACCAGAAGAGCAGGGTTGTGGTGCTGGGTGGTGAAAAGGGTTGAGCTATTACCCCTAAAGGGTGCCAGAAAGTGAAGCATTGGAGAGTCGCCTTGGGGCCACCGCCCGAGCCCAGGGCAGTTGTCCAGCCTCTCAGCAGCTGCAGGGTTTAGGAGCACAGCCTCAAACCTTTCGGGGCAATCTGGGTGGTGAAAAGGGTTGAGAGATTTAGGGGCAAGGCCTAGGGCAAGGTCAAAGGAGGCGTGGAGGTCAGGAGAGAGGCCAGGTGGAAAGCTCCCTAAGCCACCTGAAATAGCCACAGCTAGAATAAAACAGGCAGCCTTTTCCCAATGCACAGAAAAATGCTGGCTCTGAGGAATTCTGCCATCTCCATTTTCAGTGTCTTTTACGCCAACATTTACCGTTACTTTCAGTGCCTTTTACTGTTTAGTGGCAAATGTTCCTAGATGACCATGGGAATAAATGAGCAGTAAGCACTGTACCTATGACTGGAGATCCTTACTGAGAGACACACTCGTGCTTCACTGGAGAGCTTGTGTATGTGTATGTGTGTGTACGTGTGTGTGTGTATGTGTATGTGTGTGTACGTGCGTGTGTGTGTGTGTGTGCATGCAGGTGTGCTGGGTGGAGGGTGGAGGGCACTTGTTGTGATTTCATGTTGTGCCAATAAAGGTAGATTTTCCGCTGGTGAGAGTGATCCCAGTTCACGGGGTGGGATTAAACATATGTGTAATGGATGGTGGCTCCCCCGTGGCCCTCTGATTGTGCAGTGATATCTGGGAAGTGTGAGAACCACGTCAGTGTGGAGTGGACTGGATAGGATGAGAGGCTGGGGACGGTGGGAAGGTGCAAGAGGAAGAAGCAGTGGAAAGGAGCTGCCAGGTGTTGGAGGCAGTGTGAGGGAAGTGGAGGAAGCGGCCCCAATAGAGGGCCCAAAGCAAGGGTCCCTAGAGTGCTAGAGTGGGGAAAAGGAAGGGCTTTCAGTTGAAGATATCATTAGGGCTTAGGAAAAAAAGACTTAAAAAATACACTGATAGGGTTCAGATACCTTCTTCAAGGGGTGGATGATCTGAAACTAAGGGAGAGGTGAGATTTGGTTCCATTCTTCTGACAACCTGGGGAAACACAATTCGGGCCCCAGAATCCGGAACTCAAAGAGAGAGAGTAGAGGATGAGTTGAGGTGCAGTGAAAAACTATATGCAAGACAGAGAAAGAGGCTGGGTGCCGTGGCTCATGCCTGTAATCTCAGCACTTTTGGAGGCTGAGGCGGGCGGATCCCCTGAGGTCAGGAGTTCGAGACCAGCCTGTCCAACATGGTGAAACCCATCTCTACTAAAAGTACGAAAATTAGCCGGGCGTGGTGGCAGGCGCCTGTAATCCTCGGGAGGCTGAGACAGGAGAATCGCCTGAACTTGGAAGGCGGAGGTTGCAGTGAGTTGAGATCGTACCACTGACATCAGCCTGGTCAATAAGAACAAAATTCTGTCTCAACAACAACAACAACAACAACAACAACAACAACAACAAACCTCCCCAAAAAAAGACAGAGAGAGAGAAAGAATTCTTATATGAAGTCAAAACCAGCTGTGCTGCTCTGTCCTCTGAGGCATATGTGTGTGTGTGTGTGTGTGTGTGTGTGTGTGTGTGTGTGTGTGTGTGGTCCTTTCCCCTCAACAGACCATACTTTCTGCTCCACCACCTAAACTCCAGAGCTTTACTGAGATCCTGTGCTTTTTGGTGACATCCCACCTCTTCAGCAACACCTTCCCGCCCTTCCCGTTTGAGTGCTCTGTAGCTGCACATCCGGTGAACAGGTTGCACACGCAGGAATCTCATCATTATGAATAATTGCAAGCAGGATGACACCGGGATCCTGTTCTCTCCCTCTCAATGCCTGCAGTGGATGTCTGGACTACATATGTAACTGATACATCAATACTGAGTAAATATTATTGAGGAAAACGTTTGCAAGGGATGGGAGAGGAAGTCTATGCCAACAAAGAGACCAGAAGCCACAAGCCCCGAGGCATCCTGGCAGGTCTGCTGTGGGGCCTGGGAGCCGGCTGCTGACACAGGGAATGTGGGCATGAGTCACCAGTGGGGGCCTCTGAGGAGGAAAACCATGACAAAATGTGCATATTGAGAAGTGGAGCGTGCATCTGCCGCGCTCAGTGAGCCAGTTGACTGAATAACTCCAGATTAGGAGAGAGAATAGAATTTGGGAATTTTTATCATTATAAACTTGGGGTATTTTTGGTTCTAAAAATAAAATACCAAAATGTTCTGGTGAATTGTTTGAGAAAATCTATACCCTATATGCATATACAGCCATGGAAACAGAGGCAATCGTACTCAAGTGCAAAAAATAAAAGTGTGCTAATGGAAAGTAGTAACTGGCCAGGTGCAGTGGCCTGCACCTGTAATCCCAGCACTTTGGGAGGACATAGCAGGAGGATGGCTTGAGTCAAGGAGTTTGAAACCAGCCTGGACAATATAGCATAGCGAGACCATATCTCTACAAAAAATGAAAAGTTAGCCTGGCATGGTGATACACGCCTGTGGTCCCAGCTACTTGGGAGGCTGAGGTGGGAGGATTGCTTGAGCCCAGGAGTTGGAGGCTGAGGTGAGTTATGACTTGCCACTGCATCCCAGTCTGGGTGATAGAGCAAGACCCTGTCTCAGAAAAAAAAAAAAAAAAAAAAAAAAGAAAAGATAAAAGAAAGAAAGAAAGAAAAGAAAAGGAAGAAAATTAGTAACCATCAGCTCCACTGCAGTCCACGTCTTAGGAGCATGGATTTAGTTCCCACACACTTTGTGCCAGCGTTGAGCTGAGCTTTGGCACTGCTAAGCATGTCGCTTCCGGGTTAGGTAGATAGAATAGGTTGCTTTAGGTTTAGGGCCACAGGAGAGCTGGGCTGGCTCAGCCATCCCTCCTTCACTTAGTCATCAGAAATGTTTCCCAGGCACTTAGGGCCACCTGCTGCTTTAGGATACAACAGGGAACAGTCTCTGTTCTGGAGAATTCACAGTCCGCAGCCCTGCCCCTCTGCAAGGCTGTGAGCAGAACTCCAGGCTCCTCTCCCTTCCTGTGGTCTCAGGACTGCCAGGGGCGTGGAGTATGGGGATCCCCACCTTCCAGCTCTGTTTGCAGTGCTTGGATGACCATAGTATGGACAGCTGAAGGGAACCCAGGGGACCGTGTCTGTATTTCCTGGAGATGATCACTGTTCAGGAAAAGTATGGGACGCATGTCGTCATCAAATTTGGCTCAGGGCTGGAAATGTCCACTGAATTTCACAGGAAAGAAACCCTTGTGGGATCCTTGGGGAAGCCAGGGATGGTGAGGGTGGGTGGGGCAGGAGCAGATGGCAGCAATTCAAAGAGCAACAGGAGGAAATGAAAGTAAAGGCGTTACCTTCTTTAAATTTTTATTTTATTTTATTTTACTTTTTGAGACAGGGTCTTGCTCTGTTACTGAGGTTGAAGTGCAGTGGTGTGACCACAGCTCACTATAGCCTCAACTTCTCAGGTTCCAGCAATCCTCCTGCCTCAGCCTCCCAAGTAGCTGGGATGAGAGCTCTGCACAGCCACATGCCTGGCTGACACCGCCTTCTTACTGTGTAGAGCATAATGTTTGTGGGTTTTCCCAAGAAGCGTGCACGACTTTTGTAATTTTCGATTATATGTACATACATATGTCAAATGAAGAAATGGAAGATGGAAAACTGCAGCTTGTGCAGATCTGTCTTGCAGAAGGTTCAGCTGTGAGCTAAGCTGGTGGGGGTAGTGCAGGAGCGTGTGGGGGCGTAAAGTCTGTTGTGTTGTGGGGATCTGGTGGGCTGTGGATGCAGAAGCAGATGCCAAACCATGACGGGAGGACCTCAGGAAGGGTTGGGGGGATCCAGAGTCCCAGGGAAGGAGGGCTCAGGGTTTGGCTGCAGGGGACGGTCCTCTTCTCCGTTCCCAGAGATCAGAATGACAAAGTCAGGGATGCTGATGGCTGAGCCTCCTGACATGCAGTCGCTGCCCAGCCTGCATTCTCCCTGCCTTCAGCTTTGTCCCCATGGGCACATTTTGACCAAGAGAGAATAAGCTAAGTGACAAGGGAAGCCAAACTGTGTGATTCACCACAGTAGTTTAAAATCCTGATTTAGGCTTTGCTTTGCTGACTGAATGTATGCTCAGTTAGGGAGAGGATGGGGTGGCAACTTGTAGGCCTGGCATTAAGCACACTGGTCCCAGCTGAGAGCCAGGCACGATGCCCCCATCCCTCCTGGTTCACAAGGTGCTGCCTCTATCAGCTCCAGTCCCCTTGCTTGGTGCCCCCGAAGTCTCAGTCTGGCAGTTTTACTCGTGCTAAGGCATGAATCCAGCTTTACAGAGGGCTGTTGATCCTCAGAAGCTGACACAGAATCTGAGTATCCTCCTGGGTCCCACATTTACCTACCTATGGCAGGAAGTTTTTTAAAAAAGTCCTGAAGATACAAAGACTTTGAAGTGTAAGTGGCTAAAGAAAGCTCAGGTTCCTGGTGATCGGCTGCTCTGTGCTGACCTTGTGTACATTCAGAAGGCTCCAAGATGCAGCAGAGCCGGGTCTAGCAGGCATCGCCTTCTCTTTTGTTTAACGCATCTGTTGAACATCAACCAAGGTGGTGAGGCATCCTTTAGATGCTGGGGATTCAAAAAGAAATTAATGAGACCTGGTTCCTGCTTTTGGCAAACTGTCAGCTTACAAAGGAAGGTAGTTTTACAAAAACATACGGGAAAGCAGAGCAATAAGAGTGATTATAGGCTGGGCAGCGGTTCACACCTGTAATCCCAGCACTTTGGGAGGCTGAGGCGGGAGGATCATGAGGTCAGGAGATTGAGAACGTCCTGGCTAACGCGGTGAAACTCCGTCTCTACTGAAATATAAAAAATTAGCCGGGCGTGGTGGCGGGCGCCTGTAGTCCCAGCTACTCGGGAGGCTGAGGCAGGAGAATGGTGTAAACCCAGGAGGCGGAGCTTGCAGTGAGCTGAGATCGTGCCACTGCACTCCAGCCTGGGCGACAGAGCAAGAGTCCGTCTCAAAAAAAAAAAAAAAAAAAAAGAGTGATTATAGAGGCATGTAATAGGGGAAGTGATAGGGAAAAGGGTGGAGTTTCTCCTACACTTCGGGGAATCAGGGTGGGTCATGGGGAAACCCTTGATTAGTATTTTTTTTTTTTTTTTTGAGATGGAGTCTTGCTCTGTTGCCCAGGCTGGGCTACAGTGGCATGATCTTGGGTCACTACAACCTCCACCTCCTGGGTTCAAGCAATTCTCCTGCCTCAGCCTCCCAAGTAGCTGGGATTATAGGCACGTGCCACCACGTCTGGCTAATTTTTGTATTTTTAGTAGAGGTGGGGTTTCACTATGTTAACCAGGCCGATCTCAAACTCCTGACCTCATGATCTGTCCACCTCAACTTCCCAAAGTGCTGGGATTACAGGCGAGAGCCACCACGCCTGGTCGACGAGTAAGTCTTTTAACAGGCTGTCACCTCATAGGACTCCCTCAACTGGCCTTGTGAATCCAACCACATTTATTCTGTTGAATAAAGGGGTCCGTTGACAACAGACCCAAGGCCTTTTGTTCTTCGAGTAGGCATGGATTTTCTAGTGATACCCCACTATTGCTAATCCCATGCAGAGCAGGAAAAAGGTGGCAGAACTGGCAGTTAAGTGCACATGTGCATTTACTTCTAGATATTTAACCACAAAGGCAAAAAACTTCCTTAAAAGAAGCTGAAGTTCCGAAATGGTGACATGAATTGAGATTATAACAGGAGGGATCTAGTTGCTGTCAGTTGAATGGAGTGAGGCCCAAACAGCAACTAATCTCTTTAATAGGGAGATCCAGAAATACACAGAGACCTTTCTTTACATTCCTAAGCTGATGAGAAAGGTAATCTGGCCCAGCGATTCTGCAGGTTGACTTCAGGACACTCTAGGTTGCTCCCACGAGTGTGGGAATCAACTCGGAGAAATTTGCAAAAACTCCAAAACAAATCATTTTGGTTTTTAAAAGCATGAGTGTTTTAAAACTGCTTTTTAAAAAATGAGTGACTAAGAAATGTCCCATTCCCCACTCACTTCTTCTCTCGTAGGCAGTGGGAAAGCTGGAGGAGCCTGTTACAAACCTCAGCTCATGAGCATCTCCCAGCTCTGTCTTTTGAGAAGATGACTTACAGGAAGGTGGTACTGAGAAAACAAAGCATCCAGCCTTCGTGAAGCTGAACCTTAAGGTCACCTCTGCAGCCTGGACTGACCCCAGACCCTCGTTTTCTTCTCTGGCATCCAACTTCAAGGATTGGCCTGTTTCCCTTTAACTATGGCTACCACTCAGCCCAGTTTCTGAAGAAAGCAGAGCCCACGCCTCCCTGGCACAGTTTCCCCTCGGCCACCTAAGGCAAGCGAATGAGTCTTTTTCATTGTAATGAGCTGTATTTCCCTCACTATGGAACAACAGGGGCTAAACCAATTAATAACTATGCTCAGCTTTTCCTTCTTGGTTTGTGAATTCTCTCTACATTTTGGCTATCATCCTAACCACTTGTCACAAGCAGCACAATTAATGATTTTTTCTGAAATTAATGATTTTTTTCCCCATTTAGCTTTTTTTCTTTCTTTCTTTCTTTTTGTGCTGGGATTACAGGCGTGAGCCACCGTACCCGGCCGAGTTTTTTTTTCTTAATATGCTGTTTTGCTGAACTGAGTTTTAGTTGCTAGTAACAGAAACTATAGAAAGCTTTAGTCAATGACAATGAAAACAACAGCAGCAAAAGAAATGATCAGATGGTTGTTATTTCATGAGATCTACTTTAGATTAGTGTTGTCATGTTCCCCTCCAAGAATTCACACAGGAATTTGGTCATGTCATTTCTAGAACAGTACGAAGACAAATAGGATCTTTAGAGCCCCGAGTCTTCCCATCTGAGCTCGAGGTATGGCTCTCCAAGTCTCTCTCACTGAGAACAATTTTTACACATAATGCTGGGGTTTAAAAAACTCAAGCCACTTGAGGTGGGATGTTTTTCTGAGGAAATACCTGGACAAGAGTGCATTTGTGTCCTCTAAGGAAAATGCTGGAAATACCTTAAACATTAAGAATAGGAGATTGGTACCCCCACAGTAATAGACGTTCAAAATCCAGAACTATTATCATTGTAACTTAGCAGTCGTAAAGCCATAATTGGAAGCCAGTCTGTCTGATATCACTATCAGGTCTTTACCCCAAGCTGCACTGCCTTCTATATGCATTTCTCATTCACTTCACCTGGCTGGTTCTCTTGGCAAATAAGGCAATGAATCTGGAGAAGCAGCTCCTACAGAACAGTTTATATCAAGGCGAATGGATACTTTAATTTTCATACTAATGAAAGTTAACACTTGCTGTTGCCAAACTCCAGACAGTGTGGGAAGGTTTTAAATCACTCTTTCGTTCAGTTCTTCATTTAGCCTTGGGAGGTGGGAGCTGGTTATTTTCTTTTCTTTTTTGAGGGGGATGGAGCCTTACTCTGTCACCCATGCTGGAGTACAGTGGCACAATCTTGGCTCACCGTAACCTCCGCCTCCCAGGTTCAAGCAATTTTCCCGCCTTAGCATCCTGTGTAGTGGGGACTATAGGCGTGCAGCACCACATTTGGCTAATTTTTATATTTTTAGTAGAGATGGGGTTTCACCATCTTGGCCAGGCTGGTCTCGAACTCCTGACCTCAAGTGATCCACTCACCTTGGCCTCCCAAAGTGCCGGAGCTGGTTATTTTATGACACTGGTTATTTGTAACACTGTGGTACAGTTGTGTGCTCCTCCACCATTAGGTTCCCCCCACCTCCCTCCTTCCAAACCAAGGTGGGGTGGGCCCTATAGGTGCGTGCAGTTTTCTCTCTCTTCAAGATAAACACACTGCTTGTAATTTTGAAAGGCATGTTACAGACAGATAACTGAGCTAGTGCTGAATTTTTAAAAAATGGTCCGAAGACAAATTATTCAACTAAGTGAACAAATTATGTAATTGCTATGTATATCCCAAAATCATAACAAAATAATTCATTGAAACTTGACAGTTGGATGAAGTATAATTTCTCAGAACTTCTCTTTTTGTTTTGAGACACGGTCTCACTCTGTTGCCCAGGCTGGAGTGGAGCGGCACCATCAGGGTCCAGTGCAGCCTCAACCTCCCATGCTCAGGTGATCCTCCCACCTCAGCCTCCCAAGTAGCTGGGACCGCAGGCACGCGCCACCACACTAGGCTATGTTTTGTATGTTTTGCAGAGATAGGGTTTCGCCATGTTGCCCAGGCTGGTCTTGAACTCCTGGGGCTCAAGGGATCCGCTAGACTCAACCTCCCAAAATATTGAAATTACAGGCATGAGCCACCACACCTGGCCTCAGAATGTTATTAACTTAAAAATTATCCTGAGTCGGCAGTTTTGATAAGCTACTTTCTCCTACCTATGCAGATTTTGTACACATAATAAATGTTGGCTTTACTAAAAATGTCCATGCCTGATTTTGTGTCTTTTTTGCTTCGTTTTTTTTTTTTTTTTTTTTTTTTTTTTTTTTTTTTTTTGAGACAGGGTCTCCCTCTGTCACCCAGGCTGGAGTGCAGTGGCAATCTCCGCCTCCCAGGTTCACGCCATTCTCTGGCCTCAGCCTCCCCAGTAGATGGGGTTACAGGCGCCCACCACCACGCCTGGCTAATTTTGTTTGTGTATTTTTAGTAGAGACGGGGTTTCACCGTGTTAGCCAGAATGGTCTGGATCTCCTGACCTCGTGATCCGCCCGCCTCGGCCTCCCAAAGTGCTGGGATTACAGGCATGAGCCACCGCGCCCGGCTGATTTTCTGTTTCTTTTAGCCCATCTTCCAGAAATGTCCAGACTCTACTGTCTTTGCTGTAAAAGGAGCATATTTTATTTTTTGTTTATTGTTTCTTCCTAGCAGTTTATTTTTAAAAGACAGGAAAATGATCAGCTTGCATCCTGAATCGGACCACTTATAAACGATAGTTCTTCTTTGGAGCAAACGGTGACATTTTAGTTTATATTTAAGGGGAAACACATTCAAATGCTATTTGGACTCAAATTTCTAAGGAAGAAAAGGAAGTGGTAAACTCTGAAGATAGAGCCTCAATTTCCTTGCCGAGTGATGGGGTCAGTGAGCACCAGTCGCCTGCGGGAGGCCAGAAGAGGCTGCGTGGTGCCCCCCTTTCAGGGCCTGGTCCTGTCCACCCGGGCCCTGGTGACACGCAGCCGGGACTCTTGCTGTAAAGTGACGCAGTGCTCTCCCTGGGAGGACGGTGGGTCCAGCAAACCCAGCTCAGCCCTCAGGGGGCACTTGAAATTGTAAATACCCCAGGCCTTTGGAAACAACCCTCAACCTTGAAAGGGGAAATTCCCAGTGGGAATTGACGCAAACTGTGGTCAGTTACACAAAAAGGTAGAGAATATACCGTAATCTGGGGGGTATTTTTGTTGCAGAAAGAATCCCCGGAGTAGAGAAGGCGGCCAGCGAGGCTCAGTTCGCCGCTCGCTCAGAGCCGCCCAGGTGCGGGGGCGTCTTCACCAGAAATCGCTGCTCCCGCGCGCCCCAGCCTCCGGCGCCCCGCAGATGCCGGGTCCTGGGCCGGCACCAGGCCCTTCGGCTCCTGCTGGAGACACTGGAAGACCAGGCGACCAGGACAGCGGGTCGGGCCAGTGCGGTGTGACACGGGGGCTCGAGCGGCTTCGCAGTTTAAACCTGTCCGCAGCCTACACCTCCCACGGCTGTTTTGGATTCGGTGCCCTCGTGCCCCCTCAGCTTGCCCAGCGGCACGTGGGCCTCAAGCCTTGTCCCTAGCGGCTGCGCCCGCCTAGCTGTGTTCACCTTGGGGCTGCGAGGGCCTCCCACCGGCTGGCAGCTGATGGACACGCTGTCAAGATCGGGGGAAAAGAAGGAAGGAAGGAGGCTAGGGGGACGCAGGGCTGGTGGCCTCCGCACTCTTTGACCTGCGACGGGCGCGAGCGCACCACCGTGCCTTTGCACACAGACTGTCCCCCAAGATTGGCTCAAGACGCCTCCGACCCCGAAGTCAGGGGCTCCCCGTGGCAAATCCTCACAGGCCCTCCTTCTCCCCGCCCATCCCCGGCGCCAGGACTGACGGGGAGAGGGCAAGGCCCGGCCAGAGGGGCTCTGGGCCTGGACTGCGGCTGTCGCCCGCGGCCCTTGCTCTTTTGGGCAGCCTCCGGGGGTGAATCCGCAGATCCCAGCACGTGACACAGGCCAGGCGTGGGGTCGGGGAACTCCTCGTCGTCCGTTCCCACCCCGATGCTCCCTGAGGTTCCGGAACACCAGGCTCCCAATCCCAGGGTGTGACCAACCCACAAGCCACGGCAGGCCCGGGTTCTGCGAGACCGGGGGACTCAGGATCGTCCTCCCCTCCCGGCTGGGACTCCCCCACGGCAGCCGACGGCCCCCAGTTCAGAGTGGCAGCCCCCCCGCAGCGCTCCCCGGGCCCAGGTCCCAGGTGGACGGCTCCGCTCCGGCTCCCGCCTCCTCCGCCCGCCAAGCGCCCCGGGGATTCCCCGGCCTCAAAGCAGCCGCTGCCGGGTGGAGTCCGCCCCAAAGCCCGGGATCCCCCGAAGGGAGAAAACTCGCTCGGCACCTCCGAAGCCGCGGGAGAAACTGGCCCCATCCTGGCGCGGGGGCCCGACGCCCTTGGCGGGGGTCGGCTCCAGGGGTCCCAAGTTCCCTAAGCTGGAGGCCGGCTCCACCCCGGCGTCCCCCCACCGCCACCTCCGCCCCCATCCCGCGGGCCGGCGGAGGGGGGGCGGGGCGGCTCGCCGCCCGAGACTCGGGTTCGGCTTCTTTAGTGATTGCTTCTGTTTCTCCTGCGCGAGCTGTCCCCAGCTCTGGGGCAACGCTGCCAGGTGCCCCGTCCCGGCGCTCGGGAGAGCGCGTGCCTGGCTCTGAACTCTGGCCAGGAACGGGCCCCGGGGAAGGCCCCGGGTGAAGGCGTGTCCCTGCGCCCCGCCCCGCCCCGCCTCGGAAAGCCCCCGCGGTCCCGCCCACCCCAGGGACTCGCTCAGCCTCCAGAGACTTTTTTCGCTGAGCGCAGCCGCCTGGCGCCGGTTTCCGCCGAGCTGGAGCGCGCGGGCCACGGCTTCCTTGGGGACGCAGAAGCGAGAAGCGGGGACCTCGGCGCGCGCCCCGCGTCCCGCTCTCCTTGCCCGCGCCCCGGCCCCCGGCCCGCGCCCCGGCCGCAGGCATGGTGCTGCTGGCCGGGACCGGGCCGGAGGGCGGCGGGGCGCGCTGCATGACCCCGCCACCGCCGTCCCCACCCCGGGGAGCGCAGGTCGAGGAGGACCCCACTGACTACGAAGAGTTTGAGGACTTCTCGAGTCTGCCCGACACCCGCAGCATCGCCTCGGACGACTCTTTCTACCCTTTCGAGGACGAGGAGGAGCAAGGCGTTGAGAGCGCGGAGAGCGTCCCGGAGGGCGTCCCGGAGGCGGCCACCCTCCTGCGCGCCGCCTGCGCCAACAACGTGGGGCTGCTGCGGACGCTGCTGCGGCGGGGGGTGAGCGTCGAGGAGGCGCAGGAGACTGACCGCAACGGCCGGGTAAGCGGGCGTCCCCGCAGGATTTGAGCACCCCACTGCTCCGCTCCCCTCCTCCCAACCACATCCCCGCGCCTCCCAGGTCCTGGCTCCGGACGGGTCCCTTGGTCACTCAGCCGCCGCCCAGAGCTCCTTTTCGCCGCTGTTTGGGAGCGCGGTGTGTGGGGTGCCCTAGGTGGCCTCCCCGTCCCAGGCTGGGGGACGCGGTGCGGGGAGGAGCAGTTTGCTCTGCCCGCGGTGGCAGCGCGGCAGGAAACGCCAGTCCGGCGTCCTCACCCCATCTCCTTCTCGTTTACCGGCCCCCAGGGACCTCCTGACTGAATTCGCGCTGGCGGCCAGTGCTGCAATCCAGGATTGGCTTTTTGCGGGGTTTCTTCAACCCGGGCCCCTCCTGACCGTTACCTTTCCCCAGGCCCCTGGCAGGGGACCATTCCTTCTCGCCTGCAGGAGACAGCCCCTCCTGCCCAGCGCCCCATTTGTCCCCTGGGCCCCTCGCGCCGCCCTTGTTCTAACACGCTGGGGCTCAGATCGGCTCCTCCAGTCGCAGTGATTAGGAAGCAACAGTTTATTCCCTCGCCGGGACAGCTTGGTCCCCTACCCCACCTCCGCTGAGCCTTGTGGCCCGCGCCGCGACCAGCCAACGTGATCTCTTACTGGTCTGTCCGCACGGTCACCTCCGCGAGCCAGAGACAGCCGGGGCTCCCCAGAGGCAGGGCCTGGGGAGAGCCCCAGAGCCGCGGGGGTAGGGCACTCCGGGAGGGCAGGCGGCGTGGAGGCAGGCACAGGCTATCCATTCGTTATGACCAGACTCAGAGAAAGCAAGAGATGTTTAGAAAAGAAAAGAAAAAGTTGGCTTAAGAAGACCTGAGAAGGACTGGCTGGTGGAACACCTTCCACCAATCAAAGCACTTCAAGGGAAAACTGCAGAGAGACCACGATGGCCAAGTGCCCATTAGTCTGTGCTCAGTGGGCAAATGGCAGCGTTCTCACCTGATTTTTATATTCCCCGAGGTACCTTGTATCTGCAGATGCAGCCTAGCACAAATGCAAATGCTTTTGCTCAGGAGCCTGCAGCTGATAGAAAACATGTGCTTTGACTTGGGGACCGGGGTGACCTTGTGCCTTTGGTTTATCCTGCAGTGGGTGGGGCAGGTGGTTTGCCCTGACTGTGGTTTGGGCTGGGCTTAGGTGGATGAGAAGCCCTTGAATGTCACTTTCTGCTTGTACTACATTGCCCCCGTGATTCGATTACCTCCACCTGGTCCCTCCCACAGCACGTGGGAATTCAAGATGAGATTTGGGTGGGGACACAGCCAAACCATATCCCACAGCATTTGAACTTGGAGGAAGGGTCTGCCCTTGTCATGTGTTAGGCAGTGAGATCAGCTGTGGGGTCCCCGTGGGTAGCATCACCTGGAGTCCTGTAATTCCTGCTGCTGTTCCCCTTGCAGTGCCCCCTCCCCCAGCCCGGGCGACAGATGCCCTGGCTGGCATGTGATTAGGGCTTGGAGCCCCTCCCGAAGTCCTAGGGCCTGTTTCTCAAGCTCTACATTTGGTTTAACTGTGAGTTTTCAGGCACAAATGTGTGTATCAGAAACCTTGCTTTCTGGAAGCCGGTATGGGGACCAGCTTTAAAGGAAGCCCCACCAAGCTCATAAAGGAACAGGAGGGGCGGGTCTCTCCTGCTTCCTGGGCAGCCTGGTTGCCTCCAGTGGGCTGGAATGGGCACAGGAGGGGCCTGGCTCGCCCAGTCCCCACTCTAGGGCACCACTGGGCTCAGCTTTATATAATGTTTCCTTTAGGGGCAAAATGTAAATGTTTGAAAACAGCTGCATTGGAGAAAACTGACAGCAATGTAAACCATCCCCAGGGGCTTGAGCCTAACAGACTGAGTCTCCAGGCCACACAGCAGAGAGGCAGGGGAGGGCTGTGGTATGGGAGGCTAGCTCCAGCCTCCCAGCAGCTCTCTGCCTCAGTTTCCTCATCTGTAAAATAGGGATAACGGCAGCCTCTCCTCCTAGGATGTGAGCATAAAATGGCTTAGTACCGTCCCGGCCCCAGGCCTGTGTTCACCATCTTGTTTCTCATTCACCTGCCTTCTCTTGGCTTGGAAGAGAGCACCTTCCAGTTTTATTTTGTTTTGTTTTTTGTCTTCTGCCAGGCAAGGCTTTTTCTCTCTCTGCTTTTCTTCCCCCTTGATGACAGCAGAAGTGAAGACTTTGTGTGTCTGTGTCACGTAAAATAATGATGTAGGCCCGTACATAGCCTGCTAACTTAGAGACCCCTGGACTCCTTCATCTTTGGATCAGAGGGAGCAGGACCTGTGTTCTGTGCTTTGGGAGGTCAGTGGGGGGAGTGAGGCAGGAGCCTCAAGGCTGTTGATCAGACATCTTCCTGAAAAACAGCTGAAAGAATCAAGTGTGGCAAAGCCCTGATGGCCCGCTCTGTGGTAAATGCAGTGAGTCATTGCTAAAGTTTACTGCAAACCTACTGTGCTCCCGCTAGGTGCTTTAGCAGACTCAAAGCTGAATCCAGCAGTCCCTGCCTTTGAGAGTCCTAGCCTTTTAGTGAGGAAAAGAACTTGCAGAGGAAGAGCAGCTAGCTAAGACCTAGGAAACTGGGAGACGGACTGCTTTTCGCATGACGGTGTCCAGTCTCCCCGACGGCAGCATGGCTCACTCCCTCACTGCCTGCAGGCTCCTGGTTTAAGGGCACCTTCCCTGGGATGCTTTTCTGTTTCCTCTCCAAGCCTACAGAACCTGAAAGCTGAACAAGGGTAATGTAGGCATTCAGACATTGAGGTCTGAAATTATAAATAGGATGATCATTTAGAGAGCAGGTGACATTTGAGCAGAGATGGTATCTAGGGGAAAGAGGAGTTAGACGGAGGGAACAGTGTGTGCAGAGACTCTGGGGTGGGAACCTCGTTGGAGCCTGGTCTCCAAGCTTATCATGATTAGTGATATTGAAAACCTTAAAGAAGGCCGGGAGAGCTTTGGTGCGGTGGAGGGGTAATTGCATTAATGACAGAATGACAGCTCACAGGTACAGCCCACAGCCGCCTTTCTAGGAGGAAATGATCTCAAAACTTTTCTGGGACGTGCTTGTTGAGCTCTTCATCTCTGGGCATTTAAGAAGGGAGCTTTGCCTGAGCTGACAGGCATTCCATTTGGTCTGGGTAACTAAGGGTCAGATGCGTTTTGTTTAAGAAAGTGCATTCTCTCCTGCCTCCTGAGATTGATAGAATGTTGGATGTGGCTCAGCACACCATTTTCCTTCTAAAATATTTATTGCTCTAAAAGCATTGCATGATTTAATATGCAACATGTAAATATTTGTCAAATAATTGCCCAGAAACATTCAAAGGGTGCTCCTGATCTCGTCCAGATTTATGGTGGTTTTGTTCCTTCTGACTTGAGGCAGTGAAAGCTGCCATAATTCTTTTTCTTAATTCTTCTCTTCCACTTACTATCACCTGAAGTTCACCTTTATGGCCTTGGTGGCTCTTGAGATGACAGTGAAAACAAACAAAGTGTGCTGTTTTAATTGTTGCAGAAGGGCAGTTTAAATGTCAGACAGCTCTTGGACTTAATTAGGTCCAAATATGTGTTCAATTTAAAATATTGCACTCCTGTCTTGATGGGATTCTGCTTCTGCATGTTTGTGCTTGTTTGTTTTTGAGGCTGAGTCTTACTCTATCACCCAGGCTGGAGTGCAGTGGCAAAATCTCTGTTCGCTGCAACTTCCGCCTCCTGGGTTCAAGTGAATCTCCTGCCTCAGCCTCCCGAGTAGCTGGGATTACAGGTGTGCGCCACCACGCCCGGCTAATTTTTGTATTTTTAGTAGAGATGGGGTTTCACCATGATGGCCAGGCTGGTCTCGAACTCCTGACCTCAAGTGATCCTCTTGCGTGGCCTCTCAGGTTCTGGGATTACAGGTGTGAGCCACCGTGCCTGGCCCGCTTCTGTATATTTAAATTTCCAGGGTCTCTTGGTGACGTTTTCCAAAGGCCCCTCCATTGGTTTGTTTTGTTAGGTCAGCAAAGCCCACATCACACCCAGTGTGGGTGTTTCCCTTTACTCTTGAGGTGCTTAAAATTAAAACTTCATTTTCATAGATTTATAGCTATGATCAGGGCTTTATCTTGAAATGTATGTGAGAAAATTTTATTTTTATTTTATTTTATTTTTTTATATGCTTCAGAAAGATTTATAAGCTTCAGAATCACTTTTCCCCTAAAATGAGACTCCAGCTACTGGAACAGTCCTTCATCCTTACCGGGCCTCCGTGCTCATGGCCTGTGTGTGCACTGAAATGGGCTGATTAGCATAGAAAGTGACTTCTCCCGGCGCGGTGGCTCAAGCCTGTAATCCCAGCACTTTGGGAGGCCGAGGCGGGCGGATCACAAGGTCAGGAGATTGAGACCACAGTGAAACCCCGTCTCTACTAAAAATACAAAAAATTAGCCGGGGGCGGTGGCGGGCGCCTGTAGTCCCAGCTACTCAGGAGGCTGAGGCAGGAGAATGGCGGGAACCCGGGAGGCGGAGCTTGCAGTGAGCCGAGATCGCGCCACTGCACTCCAGCCTGGGCAACAGCGTGAGACTCCGTCTCAAAAAAAAAAAAAGTGACTTCTCTGGTTCTTGTTAGTTACCACAGAAAGTTAATTCTGACCTCAGGCCTCTGTATGCTTGCCGAGGGCCTGCAAGCACAAGCGAGAGGTTTGCTTTGCTTTTTAGGAATGTATGTTAGGCTGGGCGTGGTGGCTCCTTCCTGTAATCCCAGCACTTTGGGAGGCCGGGGCAGTCAGATCACTTGAGCCTAGGAGTTTGAGAACAGCCTGGGCAATGTGGTGAATGCCCGTCTCTAAAAAAAATACAAAAATTAGCCAGGCATGGTGGTGGACGCCTGTAGTCTCAACTACCAGGGAGGCTGAGGCAGGAGAATCGTTTGAGCCCAGGAGGCGGAGGTTGCAGTGAGTTGAGATTGCACCAGTGCGCCCCAGCCTGGGAGACAGAACAAAACCCGCGTTTGAAAATAAATAAATAAAGGCATGTATGCTAGTGTTTTAGTTGCATCACCAGATTTTGAACTGTGAGAAAGGGGATGAGGAGGGCGAATTGAGCAGAATGCTAGACCGGGAGTCCGAGGGGCTGGAGTCAGAGGAGGACTCAGCTGAAGTGGGTTTGGTGGCAGGTGGGCGATTGGGGGCGCTCTGGGCCTAGCAGCAGTAGAGATGCCCATGTGTTTTTTGTTTGTTTGTTTGTTTTTTGAGTTGGAGTCTCGCACTGTCACCCAGTCTAGAGTGCAGTAGTGTGATCTCAGCTCACTGCAACCTCCACCTTCCAGATCCAAGCGATTCTCCTGCCTCAGCCTCCTGAGTAGCTGGGATTACAGGCACGCACCACCACTTCCGACTAAGTTTTGTGTTTTGAGTAGAGACGCGGTTGCACCATGTTGGCCAGGCTAGTCTTGAATTCCTGAGCTCAAGTGATCCACCCACCTCGGCCTCCCAAAGTGCTGGGATTACAGGCATGAGCCACTGCACCCAGCCCCCATGTGTTTTTGATATAAGAGTGTCAGTCATCTGTGGCCACAATCATGTTGCCTAACAAATAGCTACAACATCTCACGGGTGTTTGCAACTGTAAATGTTTTACTGGGGGTGGCCTGGCTTAGCTGATGGAGGCTGGATTTGCTCATTCATCTGCATTCAACTGGTGGTCAGCTGCGAATGGCAAGACCAAAACAGTCTTAACTGGGAGGACTCATCGTTGCTCCCTTTGGTCTCTCATCCTCCAGCAGGCTGGCTCGGCTTGTTTTCCGTGGCAGGGGTAGGGTTCCAGGAGAGCAGGCTGAGCAAATATGGCCTCATGATACTTCAGCTTGGCTGAGGTTCAGTATCACTTCTGCTGAAGCAAGCCGCAAGGCCAAGCCCAGATTCAAGAGGTAGGAAAATAGACTCCTCTCAATGCAAAGTCACATAACAAGAGAGGTGTGGATAAAGGGAGGGGAATAATTTTAGCCATTTTTGCAGTTGGTCTGCCAGAATAAGGATGAGACTTTGATAGGGGTTTTCTGATGAGCTCTCCCTCTGGGGCATTTCAGGCTGGACATGTGGTCTGCAGTGTGCTTCTAGCTTTTGAGCTGGGGCTGGGGAGTCGTGGAGTCCCTGGAGGGGAGCTTGAGGTCCGAAGGAGTCAGTAGGATTTGCAGGAGTTTTCTGACTGATGCAGTGTGGCTGCTTTGTCAGGTATTGCTTCTTCATTTTATTTTATATTGAGATAGAGTCTCACTCTGTTGCCCAGGCTGGAGTACAATGGCATAATCCTAGCTCACTGAGCCTTGACCTCCTGGACACAAATGAACCTCCCACCTCAGCCTACTGAGTAGCTGGGACTACAGGTATACACCACCATGCCAGGCTAATTTTTATTTATTTTTTGTAGAGACAGGATCTTGCTATGTTGCCCAGGCTGGTCTCAAACTCCTGGCATCAAGCAGTCCTCCTGCCTCGGCCTCCCAAGGTGCTGGGATTACAGGCATGAGCTACCATGCCTGGCCTCCTTTATTCTTTTCAATGAGATTCTTTAACAACATGACCCAAATATCTTTTTTTTTTTGTCAATTAGGACTCGTTAAAGAAGAGAAAACAGGCACTGAGTTTTAAAAAAAAATTCCTTGATATAAGTGTGTGTTTATAATATTGTAATTATTATCATTATTGGTCAGCTGCCAATATGAAAACAAACAGAACAGGTAGAATAACCCATTTCAAGTCTGTACTTACAGTGCTGATTTCCCCCACAGTCTGTGACTTTGCCCCTGATCTTCAGTGTGAAATGGAGAGGGGGCTCTGCTGCGTTTGGGTTTCTTGAGTACTTATTTTAAAATCTTATTTGTTTATTTATTTATTTTTTTGAGATGGATCTCGCTCTGTTGCCCAGGCTGGAGTGCAGTAGTGCGATCTCGGCCCACTGCAACCTCCACCTCCCAGGCTCAAGCGATTGTCCTGCCTCAGCCTCCTGAGTAGCTGGGATTACAGGCGTGCACCACGACGCCCAGCTAAATTTTGAATTTTGAGTAGAGATGGAGTTTCACCATGTTGGTCAGGCTGGTCTCAAACTCCTGACCTCAGGTGATTCACCCACCTCGGCCTCCCAAAGCACTGGGATTGCAGGCGTGAGCCACCGCACCTGGCCTCTTGAGTGTTTATTTGAGCCAACAGGTGTCCACACTGGGGCTTGCGCCTGGACCCCAGAGCGTGCTTTTCGTTTCCTAGTCCTGATCTCCAGCTCTGATTTTTTAGATTGAGGAAATATCCATCACCTCAAGGAGTTAATAGTTTTCTGAAATAAATTTAAAAAACAAAATTTGGATAAATTTGAACAACAATGACAAAGTTTAAAAAAATGTGAGTCCAGATTTCTGAGGTGTTTTGCACCAGGTAGTCTCCCAGCGATGGTGGTTCCCAGCTTGGACTGTACATTAGAATCATCTGGAAAGGTCTGTAAAAGTCCAAGTGCCCAGGCCACATCTCAGAATTAACTGAGAATCTGAGGGTGAGATAAGACATCAGTATTTTCTTTTTTCTTTTTTTTGAGACGGAGTTTTGTTCTTATTGCCCAGGCTGGAGTGCAATGGTACAATCTTGGCTCACTGCAACCTCCGCCTCCCAGGTTCAAGTGATTTTCCTGCTTCAACCTCTCAAGTAGCTGGGATTACAGGCACCTGCCACCACATCTGACCAATTTTTGTATTTTTAGTAGAGATGGGGTTTTACCATGTTGGCCAGGCTGGTCTCGAACTCCTGACCTCAGATGATCCACCCACCTCGGCCTCCCAAAGTGCTGGGATTACAGGCGTGAGCCACCACACCCGGCCAGGACATCCGTATTTTCTGAAGCTCCCAGAGTCAGTTCAGTGTGCAGCCAACATTGACAACCACTGGTGCAGACTCTTGAACTCAAAGTGGGGTCCTCAGACCCGGAGCAGGGGATTCCCTGCTGGGGAACTTGTTAGGCGTACAGAATCCCAGCCCTCCCCACCAAGACCTGCTGAGTCAGGGCCTACTTTTCAGCAAAACCTGCCAGGGGCTTTGGGAGCAATGGAGCCTTTGAGAAGCCTTAGCACAGAGCATCTCATTCCACTCTCGGAGCGCTGAGATGTGGACGTGGGTGTCTGTGGTGAAAGGATGAAGTCACAGGTTCAGGGAGGTACCATAGGCGCTCCCGTGGTGGAACCAGGAGGCAGTTCCAGTGCAATCTGAGTCTGAAACTTCGCATCCCCACAACACATGGCTTCACCTACTGCCCATGCCACAGCATTAGTGACAGGCAGCCCGGTCTGGGCCTGTTCCCCAAGTGGACACTGGAATGCGACTTCTATCTTTCCTTGTCTCAGAAAAAGTGTGCCACTGTGAATGCACTTAACACCGTTCACTGGGCACCTCTGCTGAGCACAGGCTGACATGGTTATGCCTGCTTCTTCCTGGGCCTCCCTGTCTGCGCCTCTCCCAGCTGGAATGTCCCTTGCCAGAGGTACGGGTCCTAATTCAAGAGCCAGGTAAGCATCCCAGAGACAGAGGCCAGAGGGAAATGCTTCATTCTTCATTCCCGTGTGATCAGAGGCCTGCTTCTGATCTGCGTTTCATCAGACCCAACACAAATATGCCTCTGGAAGCATACATTGTTGTTTCTCCGTTTCTTTGAAATTGCTCTCAAATCCCACCACTCCAATCCAATCAGTTGCCACTGAGCCAGCTGTGACATGGGATTTCACTTCTACCTCAATTTCTGTATCTCTGAGTTAGTAGAAATAAGAAAAATCCACCTTCAGCTGTCCTTTAAATTCAGGGACATCATTTAAAAATAATCTCTTCCAGCTGGGCGCGGTGGCTCACCCCTGTAATCCCAGCACTCTGGGAGGCTGAGGTGGGCAGATCATGAGGTCAGGAGATCGAGACCATCCTGACTAACATGGTGAAACCCCGTCTTTATCAAAAATACAAAAAATTAGCTGGGTGTGGTGGCAAACTCCTGTATTCCCAACTACTTGGGAGGCTGAGGCAGGAGAATCACTTGAACCTGGGAGGCAGAGGTTGCAGTGACCCGAGATCGCGCCACTGCACTCCAGCCTGGGCAACAGAGTGAGACTACATCTCAAAAAACAAACAAACAAACAAACAAAAACAAAATGAACAAACAAAAAAACTCTTCCAATTCTTTTATGGACATACATACTGTATTAGTCTATTTTCATACTGCTATAAAGAAATAAAGAACTGCCCGGAACTGGGCAGTTCTTTATTTATAATTATATTCTTTATTTATAATTATAAGAGGTTTAATTGACTCACAGTTCCGCATGGCTGGGGAGGCCCCAGGGAACTTACAATCATGGCAAAAGGCGAAGGGGAAGCAAGGCGTGTCTTACTACATGGTGTCATGAGAGAGAGAGAGAGAGAGAGAGAGAGTGAGGGGGGAAGTGCCACATTAAAACCATCAGATCTTGTGAGAACTCACTATCATGAGAACAGCAAGGGGGAAATCCATCCCCAAGATCCAATGACCTCCCACCAGGCCCCTCCTCTGACATGTGGGGATTACAATTTGAGATGGGATTTGCGTGGGGACACAGGGAAACCATATCACATACTTAATTACATCAAGGACTCCTGACACCCTGCTTTATCTTAAACTCTGACATCATCAGATCTACAAACAGGTAACACCATCATACCCTTCCATTCCCCGTCACGACTCAAAGGGGCGTCTTCTCAGTCATGCTCTTCAGGTCTGTGTGACAGCCATCAACTCCTTCCTTGCCCATGGGCTCCTTTACACACGCACAAACATGAGTGAGCATGTGAATACACACACATACACACATATCATCCACCGGCTGTCTAAAAGAGTGCCACCTTTTGTGAACGAAGCATATTTTCTTTGTTCACATATTTTAATAACTTTTCTACACCCTTATTTCTTTTAATTAAAAGGATTTATGTATTCTTTTACATATGGAATTGTCTTGACTTAATTTGGAGAAAAATTTCACATGGTTATGATTTAGAATTATTAGCCCAGTAGTCTGTAAAGCCAAGCTCAAGAAAATGCAAAAAAGTGGTGTCATAAACACCATATTCTCTGAATTTGGTTAATTTCTTTTTTTCTAAATCTAACACAATTGTAAACTCCTAGGTAAAAAGGGAAACCATAATATAAATTAGAGCTGAAAAGTAATAAAAATACTACATATCAAAATTTGTGGGGAAAAGCAAAAGTGATATCTTGAAGGAAAATTATAGGTAGAATAAAACTAAAGGAAGGAAATAATCAAATGAAAAGCAGAAATTGATGAAACGATGAAGATTATAGATCCAGGACAAAAGCTGATTCTCTGAAAGTAATAATAAAATAGATATTTTTGACAATAGTTGTCATAAAAAAGAGAAATAGCACAAATTTGAAAATACAGGATAACAGATTATAGCACAGTTATAACAAAGATTACAAAGAGATCCTATAAGAATGTCATCCTATTACATTTTAAAACTGGCCAGGTGCAGTGGCTCACGCCTGTAATCCCAGCGCTTTGGGAGGCTGAAGCGGGAGAGTTGCTTAAGGCCAGGTGCTCAAGACCAGTGTGGGCAACATAGCAAGACTCTGTCGCTACCAAAAAAAAAAAAAAATTAAAAATTAGTCAGGTGTGGTGGCACATGCCTGTTGTCTCAGCTACTGGGAAGGCTGAGGTGGGAGGATCACTTGAGCCCAGGAATTCAAGGCTGAGGATGAGCTAGGATGGTGCCACTGCACTCAGCCTGGATGACATGATGAAACCCTGTTTCCAAGAAACAAACAAACAAACAATTCTCACTTAAGAGTCTTGCTGGCGGGCCAGGCGCGGTGGCTCACACCTGTAATCCCAATACTTTGGGAGGCCGAGGTGGGCAGATCATGAGGTCAAGAGATCAAGACCATCCTGGCCAACATGGTGAAACCCCATCTCTACTAAAAATACAAAAATTAGCTGGATGTGGTGGTGCGTGCTTATAATCACAGCTACTAAGGAAGCTGAGGCAGGGCAGGAGAATCGCTTGAACCCGTGAGGTGGAGCTTGCAGTGAGCTGAGATCGCGCCACTGCACTCCAGCCTGGTGACAGAGTGAGACTCCGTCTCAAAAAAAAAAAAAAAAAAAAAAGGTCTTGCTGGATTTATTACTCCTTCCCCGTAGTCCTAATTCTATGCCATTGTTGGGCCTTACCTTTATGAATAAGTAAACAGATCCTGGCAAATGAAACTAGTTTTCTGTCCTTTAGAGCTAAAGCTAAGGGTAAATGTGACAGAGTCCCCTATTTAAGTTGGAGAGCTTCCTGTAGCTTTCCAGAGTATGGCTGACACCATCTCCAGAGACCTTCTGCTGCACATTCAAGCACTTCCAGGCCACTCTGCTTCCCTTCACAGGGACACTGACTTACTCTTGCTGATTTAAAAATAAAGGAAGGACAGGGAATTACAGGGAGTGGAAAGAGCCAGTCTCAGAAGGTTATATGCTGTGTGCTTCCATTGACATCACAGTCTTGAAATAATGCCGTTGTGGAGACGGAGAACTGATCAGAGGCTGCTGGGGCCGAGGGTGGGGAGGGGATAAGTGTTACCACAAAGGGGTAGCTGGAGGGGGCCTTTCAGTGCTGGAGCCGTTCTGTGCCTTGATTGTGGTGGTTACAGGAAGCTACGTGCATAGACGGACGTATACACACACACACACACACACACACACACGCACGATTGTGTGCATACAGGTGCAATCTGAATAAGCTGCTTGGATTGCAGCAATGTCAAGTTCATGGCATTGTTATTATATGGTAATTGTGCAAGATGCTACCTTTGGGGAGGGCAGGTGAAGGGTACAAGTTCTTGTGGGGCTGTAACTATTTCAAAATAAAAAGTTGAATGAGCGTGAAAGGCTGCACACATGACCTTTTTTCTGTAGCCTTGCTTCCATCAATCAATCCAATTTTGGACATGAAAGCGGGGTCAGACCTAGTTGTTAATAGGTGGGAAGAGAACTCCCTGGAAATATTGGGTGACAGAACCTGGCTACCTTCACTGTGGCTCATGGGCCAGCAGCATTGGCATCGCCTGGGAGCGTCTACCAAATGCAGGATCTCAGGCCCCTGAGAATCTGCATTTTAAGGTCCTGAGACAATTTGCACATACATTTAAGTTTCAGGAGCTCTAGAACTTTTCTTAGAGTAGAAATCCAGTTTGTTGGTTACATGATCCTGGACAAGTCCCGTGATCTTTTGATCTTCAGGTTCCTTTAGATCCCCATCTAGAAATTGGGAGGCTTACTATGAAGGTAATAACACCTCCTAGAGGTTCTAGGCAGAATTAACGAGTAAGTTATAGAGAACGTGCTTGTGCCATAATAGACACCCAGTAAACAGAGCTGTTGTTTCTAGGGGCGAATGAATCTCCAGACGGTTTTCCAGTACTGCTAGTTCCATTTTAGCCAAGGGGAAAAGTGGAAGCAAAGTGAATGTTTAACCAAAGAGGAGTAGTTAAGAAAATAGCACATCCACATGGTGAGGCCTCTTTTGTAACTGTTAAAAGTGGCAGCCAGTGCCATGGGGAGAAGCCCAGAAGGGAGCAGAGGAGGGTGCTGGGGCTTCTGGTGCATCTTGTGGGCACCTCTGATGACGCGAGGGTAGAGCCTGAGACGCTGGCCCAGGAAATGGAACAGAAGCCTATCACGAGTGGGAGGAGATTCGGAAGTGGCATGAGGAGAGCTTTTCAAGGAGGGGGAAGAAGCTCGTGCCGGGGATGGTCACAAGCCTTTCCCTTTTCTTTCTTTCTTTTTTTTTTTCTTTTGAGATGGAGTTTCGCTCTTTTTGCCCAGTCTGGAGTGGTGCAATGGTGCAATCTCGGCTCACTGCAACCTTTGCCTCCCGGGCTCAAGCAATTCTCCTGCCTCAGCCTCCCGAGTAGCTGGGATTACAGGCACCCACCACCACACCCGGCTAAGTTTTGTATTTTTAGTAGAAACGGGGTTTCACCATGTTGGCCAGGCATGTCTTGAACTCCTGACCTCAAGTGATCCACCCACCTCCGCCTTCCATAGTGCTGGGATTACAGGCGTGAGCCAGCATGCCTGGCCGCCTTTCTCTTTTCTTCAGCATTTCCCTTGAGTACCAGTTACTGCAAAGACCCCTGGAGTCGGGGTCCATCCTGGGTCTTGCAGGGACTGATTCTGTCTGGTGTTGGGCTATGCACAGGTGACTGGTGGATTCCCGGGTTCTCCCCACATCTGCTTCCGTTGAACGCTGTCAAGGCAGCCATCCAAAGGGCCTGGTCCTCTCCATGTGTAGCGGGAGGGTCAGTCTGCATCCTTTCCTTCTAGACCTTACAGCTTTTGCATTTTAAAACTCGAGGGACAATAGTCATCTCCTAAAAATAGCAGCAGTGACATAGCTCCGCAGTCAGTTTTGCTGGCACTGGGAATTCAGCTTTTGTCTCTGGTGTTAGATAATGGGCAGGTTTCTAGGAAATGAATTCCATGTAGAGCCGGGTTCAGTTGACCTCACTGGAGACCTTGACCCCACCTTGCGGCACCGTGGGGTCCTTCAGTCATCTCCCTGCTGACTTCCATGCTTTGGAGGGTCCAGGTCTTTGGGGGACGTGTTTCCTTGCGAGTGCAAAGGCCCTAGACACATAAGAGTCATGTCATTTTGGGAAGCTGGCACGGCCTGGGATGGGCCCTCAGGAGTGAGGGAAGGGGCAGTGCCTTGTCACCTGCATGTCCTCTGTTGAAGAGTGAACTGCACCAGGCTGTCTCTGAGGCTCTTTCACACACTGTGATGGGTGGAAGGCCACTTCCAGCTGCAAGTACAGGTCCTGTAGGCAGGCAGCTCATTCTGGTTTGCCTGGGACTTTCCTGTTTTTTGTTTTTAGCACTGAAAATCCTGCATCCTGGGAAACCCCTCTGTCCCCAGGGAACTGGGATAGTTAGTCACCCTGCCTATGAGCAAGGCCACCCTTAGGCTGAGGCTGCACACAAAGTGCTGCCTAAGAGAAGCTGAAGCACCCACCAACCACAGAATTTCTCCTTTAGCACTATCTGGCCCCTGACTTCGGAGGAAAGCAGCGTGTGAAGTTACATTATATGGAAGGAAGCATTGGACTAAACTTAGTCCCTTATACTGCGTTCTTTCATCACACAAGAAAGCCATCACCCAGCCAGGGGCAGGGCCCACACGGGGACACAGAAGAGATAGATCTTCTTGGGAGGATTTTGGGAGATAGGAGAGCCCTTGATCAGAGAGGGCCCATGGGGTGGAGGGTGGGACTGAATTGGAGTTGGGGAAAAGTAGATTAAATACATTTCTTGAAAAAATTCGATTACTTAAGATATGCTAGAGAAGGTACGGTCCATTTCTTTTTAATAGAAATCATCATTTTTAAATTTTATCAAGTGTGAACAAATTTGAACCATCGGGTTTGTTTATGAGGCACAAGTGTTTTGAGTTAATTTTGAAAAACCCCAAACCTATCTCATTTGTTAGAGACAGTGACTTACAGTGACTCTACTAATAATTTTATTGGGTCTAAGAATATTTAAGATACTCTTGGCTGGGCGCAGTGGCTCATGCCTCTAATCCCCCAGCGCTTTGAGGGGCTGAGGTGGGTGGATTGCCTGAGCCCAGGAGTTCAATACCAGGCTGGGCAACATGGCAAAACCCCACCTCTACAAAAAAATACAAAAGTTTTCTGGTCATGTGGCATGCATCTGTAATCCCAGTCACACAGGAGGCTGAGGCTGGAGAGTCACCTGAGCCCAGGAAGTCAAGGCTGCAGTGAGCGGTGATCGCGCCACTGCACTGTAGTCTGGGCAAGGGAAGTGATGCTATGTCTCAAAAAAGAAAAAGAAAAAAAAAAAGATACTCTCCTTTTTTAAAAATTCCTTGTTTTAATCTGGCAGAGGGACCTTGAAAATACTTAAATACTCATATCATTCTTATGGATTGGTTTGGGTGTGTGAGTTCTAACATAGACAGGAAGGCTATGTTTCCTATCAGTAAAATCCAAGAAGACTGTGAGTAATGTTTTTTTTTTGGAAAAGAATAGATTTTCCTGAACTTTATTAAAACACAGTATCACGTGTTGAAGGGATAATTTTGAAATTCTGTATTTTGAGTGTCTTTCTACTTGCAGAAGAGGTATGTAGTTTTTAAAATTTCTGAATATAACTACTTGTGCATGACTTTGAAAAAGTCACTTTCACTCAAAAAATGCCAGGGTCTTTATCTGGAAAATTAATCGATGCTCAAATAGATTATCTCTAGCTCTAAAAATTGATGGAATTCTATCTTATGATTAAAAAAATTAAATGATTAGAATTAAATGATTAAAATAAAGTCGTCACGGGATGACTAGGAACAGAAATTTTTTTTTAAAGAAACCTAATGGAAAAGGTCAAAGTAATGGGAAATCCCCAAAAAGCATACTAAAGGGAAGTAATTTGAAAGGCAAAGTGAAGAAAGAGGAACCTTTTAAATAACAGCTGTATTGACACAGAATTCACACACCATACAATTCAACCGTTTAATGTTTACAAATCAGTGGTTTTTAGCATGTTCACAGAATTGTGCAATTGTCCCCACAGTTAATTTCAGAACGTTTTCATCAATTCAGAAAGAACCGCATACCTTTTAGCTTTTACTCTCTATTCCCCACCCCCTCCAGCCCTAAGCAACCATTAGTCTACTTTGTGTGCCTATTTACATGACTTATGGGAGGATTTTTATGAAAGAACCAGATCCTTATAACTTTATGTTACCTTGTCTTGATATTTTCCTCAGTAAGAGAGTAGGGCATTCACTCTACCCCCAGGAGTGGCTGCCACATGCAAGACATATGCGGGTTCTACCTGTCAGTGTCTCACCATAAATTACCTGTCAATTACAGTGGAGGATGAGGGGCTGAGTCTTTTCAAGTAGGCAAAGCCCTAAGTCTGACTCATTCTGTGTTGAGCATTGGGCCACGCTGTCCGTTCATTCATCTCTAGTTGGTTTGCTGACCTGTCGCTGCAGAGGTCCTCAGGGTGTGGTCCCCACCCAACCTCACTTGGGACCTTACCTTAGACCCCTTGCTGGGGCAGGGTCAGCATCACTGTTGAGCAAACCCTCCAGCGGATTCTGTTGCCTGCTTACCTTTGAGCACCATGGATGGACTGCTTTCAGGACATCGTCTCTTTTGATGTTTCTTACCCCCTCCACCCCCGGCCCTGCCGCCCCTACCCCACCACCCTTCAGGTTTTCTCTCCTGCTTTCTTTTCTGAAGAGAAGGTTGCGATTGGTTTCTCTGGGTCTTGTCTGTTCCCTTCCTCTCTTTTCTTTCTTTTCTTGCTCCTGCTTCCGGTTTGGGGTGGGGGAGCTCTGTGGAGAGTAGGCCATTTGGCTTTGCCCTTGGTGGGGTGTCCAGGGGTGGGGCTTGGGAGGGACTCGGGAGTGGACAGATGTTGATGGACATCTGCTTCTGCCAGTGGCTTGGGTCTGGACTTGCCCCTGGATCCGGTCTTGTCAGTGGCTTCCTCCCACCGCCGCCTCCATCCTTCCCTCTCTGCTGGTTCTTTCCCTCCTTTTCATGAACATATTTAGATCCCTCCTGTCATAAAAACAGAACCAACCCAAAACCCCAAACTCATTTGGCAGTGGGTTGGGCTCCGGCAGGTCCTCTAAATCTTCTGCTTCCCAAGGCCAAAGGGCTGCCAATTGGTGGGTCCTGAGTCCTCGTCCTGCCTCCAGCCTTGGGGTGGACTGGTTCTGCCCTTGCCAGCCCAGGGCTTCTGCCTTCTCAGGCTGCTTCTCCACAGCATGTGTTGGCTTTATTGGTGGGTGTCATGAAAGCATCTGTGCCTGGGGCCTGGCCCTACCCCTTGAGTCCTGATTTCTTCCCCATCCAACCCACTAAGACTTCTCATGACCTTGGCAGGGCTGCCTCCTCCTCCCCAAGCGTTTTGGGCACTATTGTCAGAATTGGAACATGATGACAAACCTGCTTTGGGGGCTGGGATGCCAGGGCAGAGTCTCAGATTCCCTTGGCCCCTTGCCTCTCAACCAGGTGTCCTAGGTGTGAGCAGCCTGTTCGAGGTGCACAGTGGCCCGGCGCTCTGGGCTCGCCAACACTGTAGCTCCTGGGAACTGCTCTGCGTCTGGGATCCTGACACCACAGCCTCCACCCTGGACCCGGGAGCCTCTTTTTGCTTCTTTACACTGCTCATTTTTGGTCTCCCCTGGACGGTCTGGTTTCCCTTCCTTTGTTCCACGAGGTGCTTTTCACGGGCTGGCCTATTTACTCCCTGTCATGGTTAGTTTTATGAGTCAGCTGGGCTAGGCCACAGAACCCAGGTATTCAGTCAAGGTGTAGGTGTTCTGTGCAGGTATTTTGTAGCTATAGTTAACATCTACAATTAGTTGACTTTAAGTCAAGGAGGTTACTCTCTATAATTTGGGTGGACCTCATTCAATCCATTGAATAAAAACAGGTTTCTTGGAGGAGAAAAATTCTGCCTCAAAGCAGAAACTCCTGCCTGAGTTTCCAGCCTGCCTTCCTGCCTGCCCTGTAGATTTTGGACTTGCCAGCCCCCACAATCCCATGAGCCAATTTCTTAAAATAAATCTCTTTATGTCTGTGTCTCCTCTTGGTTCTGTCGCTCTGGAGAGCCCTGACTGATGCATTCCCGTAGGAACACTGTCTGCTGGCAGAGCCTCGGCAGGCTCACGCAGCTGGTGCCAGCTCTCAGCCCTGGACCACTTTCCTAAGAGTCACGTGTGCATTCAACCTCATGTGCAGAGTTCCTCCTGCCAGTCTTCTCCCAGCTTCTCCTTCTTAACGTGTTCCTGTTGACTCCGGGGCCAGCTTCCTGGGTGTACAGCCTGTGCAGTCCACAGGCCTGTGCTTCAAAGGGCCCTGTGTCTGGTATAACGTTCTGCTGTTACTGTTTTGAAATTCTTAATGGTTTTGAACCAGGGCCTGCATTTTCATTTTGTACTGGGGCTGCAAAGTACAGAACTGGTCCTGGCTGTCCCTGCATTTCTGGCTGCCCATGTTTACAATCCAAGAGTCAGCCCAGCCTTTCTCGTTTCCTGTATCCAGTCACTTCCCAAGCAGGGGGATGTCCACTATGATGGTCTCCCATGTTTCACTGGGGTCTCACTTAAACAAGTGCTATAACCCCCTGCCCTGGAGTCTCTCACCAGTCTGTTCTGCTGCTGCTTCTAGATTTATCTTCATGTATGTGGCTTTTTTATTTTCTTTTTTACAGCAACTCGTCTTTGGAAACTCTCCCTGGAGGGCCCCTCCCATTAGTTCTCCAGATGCTTCCCTCTGTGTCACGGAAGCCAGGTGACTTGCTGTCCCCCCAGCCGTGCGCTGTGCCTCCTGCTCCCTGATCCACCACAGTGGATCCTTGTTCTCCATGGACCACACACCTCTCCCTCCTTTGACTACAGGCCACTTAGAGGTCCCCTCCCATGGGACTTCCCGTGGGCCCCTTTGCTGCATGGCTTCCCCGACTTTGGACCCTCATTGCAGTTTGCAACTTGGCAAAGATGCCTTTCATTCTACATTGTTTTGTACCGATTGGTGGATATTTTCTCTTGAAGCTCGGTCAGCTGCATGAGGGAGATGCTCAACCTCATTCAGTTTCTGCCCTGTACAGTCCAGCAGTTTGTTGCACATGGTTGGTGGATGATGGTCCCTGCTTTTTTTTTTTTTTTCTTTTCTTTTTTTGGGATGGAGTCTTGCTCTGTCGCCCAGGCTGGAGTGCAATGGGGTGATCTTGGCTAACTGCAACCTCCGCCTCCAGGGTTCAAGTGATTCTCCTGCCTCAGCCTTCCGAGTAGCTGGGACTACAAGTGCATGCTACCACGCCTGGGTAAGTTTTTTGTATTATTAGTAGAGACAGGGTTTCCCCATGTTGGCCAGGCTGGTCTTGAACTCCTGACCTTAGGTAATCCGCCTGCCCTGGGCCTCCCAAAGTGCTGGGATTATAGGCGCGAGCCACCGCGCCCGGCCTGTCCTTGCTTTTTGAACATGATTCAAGTACCATGCCCTGTTGCCAGTTACATACACTATTTTGAAAGTTCTTAAAAATAAAGCAGGTCTCAGCACAGTGGACGTTTCGGTTCCAATAATCCTTTGCTGTGGGAACCTGTCCTGTGCATGGCAAGGTGCTGAGTAGCATCCCTGGCCCTTGCCCACTGGATGCCAGCACCTGTGCCTTCCCCTTTGTGACAACCAAAGTCTCCAGACATTGCCAGTTTCCCCTGTTGAAGTCACTGGAATAGAGACTGAAGGGAGTAACATGGTTGGAGTTGTGAACCTGGGCGCCTTCTTACCTGGAAGGATCTGCGGTATTTGGCACTCCTCGCTGCTCTCTCCTGCCTCTTCCTCACCAAGAGTTTTGTCAGGTGCTTTTTACAGTTAAAGAATTTATGTGCTTTGGTAGGAAAATTGTGTTTACCAGCCCCTCCAACAACAAGTGGTCCTATTCTGTAAGATGGAAAATACCTACAATTAGAGTTCCTGGCTCTGTAAATGATTCTCTTGTTTGTTATTTGGAGTGTTTGTTGTTTGAATCTTAACATTTGACCGTATTTTCCTCTTGGATTTGTAATAGGACAAGGGAGCTTTTAAAAGTGTAATCTGAGGAGATTAGCCCCAGGAGGCATGAAATATCCCTCTGAAGATCACAGTTGGTCTTTTGAGGACACCTGCCATGTTTATCCAGTGCCTGGCATGAGCAGCCTAGAAGACGAGTGGTGGCAGCTGCCACCTGCCCGGTGAAAATGTAATTGACAGGAAGTTAATGAGGGGCCAGAGACGACTGTTTTACACCTAACAGAACCGCATGACACGTGTTTTACCAAGAAACCATGCATTTGGCTTTGATTTTCAAAGTGATTTTTATGAACTAATAACACTTCAAGCAGGCACTTTCTCTGTTGGAATTCTCCCTTTAAAAAGAACTGTCAGCTGGGGGCGGTGGCTTATGCGTGTAATCCCAGCACTTTGGGAGGCTGAAGTGGGCTGGTCACTTGAGCTTGGGAGTTCGAGACCAGTCTAGCAACATAGTGAGACCCTGTCTCTGCAAAAAATGCAAAAATTAGTCAGATGTGGTGGTACATGCCTATAATCCCAGCTACTTTGGAGGCTGAGGCAGGAGGATCACTTGAGCCAGAAAGTTGAAGCTGCAGTGAGCCATGATCATGCCACTGCATTCCAGCCTGGGAGACAGAGCAAGAAGACCCTGTCTCCAAAAAAATAAAAAATAGATAAAGAAATGTCACAGAACAGTTTGCCTTAAATAAGCCTCTTGATTCAGCATGAAGTTGCCTCTTTTTCAGTTTAATGTATTTATTTATTTAGCAAATATTTATTGGACGGGGGTACCTGTGCCAGGCTTTGTTCTAGGGGACAGAATGCCAGACAGGAATGGAGATTGCTGCTGAAGTGGAGCTTATGTGATTGTTGGGGAGAGAAACAATAACAAGCTTAAATACATGCACACCCTTCTCAGGGGAGGGAGCAAGTGCTCAGGAGATGCGATAAGGCAGGCAGGGAAAGGGTTTTGTAGCACTGGGCTGAAGCTGAAAATTTCCATCCTCACTGAGGAAGGAACCTTTGAGTAAAGACCTAGAAGGAAGTGAAAGTCTTGCTGTTTGGAGGTCTAGGAAAGAGCCTTCCAGGCTGGTGGAGCAGGTGGTAGAGCCTGGAATGTTCTAGAAGAGCCAGGAGGCTAGGGGGACTAGAGCAGAGCACCGTGGGGAGAGGGCAGGAGATGAGGTCAGAAGCGACCAGTGCTTAACTCACAAAGGGAAGGACAGACTTGGGTAAAGATTGCTGGAGGGGAAGGAAGAAGACCCACCTCCAGTCGTTAGTGAGAGCTTTGCTAGCGTCTTGTGGAAGTTTGGTCCTCTTTCAAGTGGACAAAGTCTTCCAGGGCAGATCTTCTTAGGTTCTGGTTGTGGTGAGCTCGTCTCTTATATTGTGCTTGATTAGATCAATGCCTTTTCAGTGTTTGTCTAAATCAACAAGTGTTTTCCTGGATGCATATAGAGCTGGAACCTGAGGTCCCCTAAACATTGTCCTTGATGGACAAATCCATATTTGGGATGCTGACCTGCGGTCCTCAGCTTAGGCGTTTTAAGTCTGACTTCGAGTCTCTGCAGTCATTTCCATTTGACAAAGGGAGTTTAAGCATGTGGTTAGATGGGGTCTGTGGAGCATGTGGCTTTGCTTGTTCTGGGGAAAAGAAACGCACGGAGAAACACCTAGAATTAGCACTTCCTGGGCGTTTGTGGCTTCCTCTGTTAGCCCCGGAGACGTGGCTGCCCCAAGGCCTGTGTGGCTAACAGGTGTGCTGGAGATGTCTGGGTTGTAGCCTTGCTGGGCACCCTCACGAAAGATGATGCCCTGGGCCCAGGTGTTTGATGGGTTACCATGCTGGGTGAAGGCGCTGTGCCAACAGCGTAAAGCATGGGGCCATGAGGGCCATGCGTGAAGCAGAGCTGTGGGCCTAGGGTCTGACAGATGGGACTTACCGCAGGGCCTCTCCTCTCTGTCCTCACCTTAAGCAGATGCAGCCATCAGTCTTTTGCCCATCCCAGAGTTTTGGTGATGGCTTCTGCATGCCAGGCTTTCCACAGGAGACTGGAGGCCAAGACAAGTACAAGCCATGGGGCTCTATCCTCAAGGACCCAACAGGCGGCAACACAGGCTATGGTGAAGAACCTGAATTCTATGTTATTGTGGGTCTTGGGAGTTTTTCTGTTGTCTCTGCTCAATGCCAATTGCATAGCATTTCTTTCATCCATTATGTAACACCGAGAAATACAGTCATTGTTCAGGACATGTGAGGAATTTGTTCTAGGACTCCCCCACCTATACCCAAATCTGCATATACTCAAGTCCCACAGTCCGCTTTGTGGAGCCCCTGTATACAAACAGTCAGCCCTTTGTAGGTAGATTTCACTTCCTACTATTTGGTTGAAAAAAATCTACCTGTAAGTGTATTCTGAGAGTTCAAGAGTTGTTTAAGGTTCAACTGTAACGCAGCCCTACATGAAGAAGAAAGAAAGGTCTGGTGTTGGTGCCACAGCCAGTGGCTCTTTACTTGATTGGAAGTTCTTGTTTAGACCTGATACACTGTGAGAATACGATGTGCATTGGGTTCTTGTAACTTGTGTGTGTGTGTGTGTGTGTGTATATGTGTGTACTGCTTTCTTCTCTTTATTTTCCATACAGTTTATAAGAGGACATTTAGACCAACAAACAGTTCTCATCTTCAGTCTTTTAGTGCCGAATAAGTTTTGCTGTGTGGCATCTTAATGCACAATTTAGGAAATTGCTCTTGGTATCTTGCAGTCACAGCCAGAATCAGTTGGTGAAGGATCTTTCCAGTGCAAACATGGCCTTTTCCAATAATTTACATATCCCGGGACATTACTCATTTGTTTCCTGGCTTTTAACTTCACAGCACTGCAAATATGGGCCTTTTCCGATACATTTACATGGACCAGGATATTTGTCATGTGTTGCCTGGCTTTTAACTCAACAGCAGTATTTGCTTAGCTAAGAAGTTGGGAGAATTTTTTGCTTACTGAATTTAAAAAAGCAATGAATTTGGGAGTATGTGAAGTTTTCATTGTGGGAGAGTGTTTCCGATTTTAGTGATTTTATTTAATTAATTAATTAATTTATTTATTTATTTATTTTGAGATGGAGTCTCATTCTGTTGCCCAAGCTGGAGTGCAGTGGTGCGATCTCGGGTCACTGCAGCCTCTGCCTCTTGGGTTCAAGAATTCTCCCACCTCAGCCTCCCAAGTAGCTGGAATTACAGACACCTGCCACCACACCTGGCTAATTTTTTTATTTTTAGTAGAGACGGCGTTTCACCATGTTGGCCAGGTTGGTCTTGAACTCCTGACCTCAAGTGATCCACTTGCCTCAGCCTCCCAAAGTGCTGGGATTACAGACGTGAACCACCGCACCCTGCCAGATTTTAGTGATGTTAAAGATCTTTCTGAGTAGAGTTACTTTATTTTCACTGTGAATGATCACATTCACAACATGATCCTTATTCTTTTACTTGGACAACATTGAATAGTAATATTTATTAGGTATTTTATTATTATTCTGATAGAATTTTTTTGTATGTGTGGAAAATGAAAAAAAAAGAGAAGTACAAAGAAAAAAACCAAAAACCAGTCACCTGTATTCCCAGTACCTGGAGCTAATGATAGTGAACATTCGGTGTTCTTTTCTGACGTGTGCTGTGAAATATATATGCTCTGTCTGATTAGTTATCTGTAAAGTTATCTATCTATAGATAAAGTTTTGAGTCCTGTTTTATTCACTTGTAGGGGTCATTTCTATACTAGAAATACTTCAGAATCTTGATTTTAAAAATCCGTCTTCTGCATATATCATAGTTTATTCACTAATTTTAGGTGTTTTTTTGTTTCTGAAATTTTTGCTATATAAATAATGCTCTGATGTATGAATGTCTAAGTATGTGTCTATTGGCTCTTTGAGCATTTCTCTTTAGATCAATTCCAAGAAGGTATATTATTGGTATGTTATTACTGTACCAAGTTTTCCTCCCACCAACAGGGTATGAAATTACCTGTTTCACTGTATCCTCATCACACCAAATGTTAACTATCAAAAATATTGAAATGGCTTTGCTGATTTTCAAAATATTAAGTCATGCATGCTTATTATAAAATAGTCAGGTAACATAAAAAGGTAAAATGCCAAAGATGAAAAAAAAAGTGACTGCCAATTCATGATCTAGGCATATTTATGTATTTGAGGTATAACTTTAGTGACATTTAATATAACATGATACTTATAATCTTTTTTCTTTAGCAACTTCATGAGGGCACCTTTCTTTGCCAGCAAATACATCTCATTTTTAATGACTACAATGTAATCTTTCTGGATCTGTTTATTTCTTTAACCTATGACTTCCTAGTGGTTATTTCTAGTTTGCAGTTTAGTAACAACACAGAGATTTGCACATCTTTGTACAAAAACCTACTGACTCTCTTAGGAAATTGTTAGATTTTGTTTGGATCTGTGTAGTAGGTTCTCTTATTTTTGAAAGTAAATCTGCCTTTCCCTGGGGTAAGATTAGACTTCTCTCCCCATAACATCACACTTGGCCATGTCACTTGCTTGGCCAATTCAGTGAGAAGTGACTTGTGTAACTCTTGGCCAGAAGTTTTAAAATCCAGCATATGATTTGCCATATCCTTTTTCCCCCTTCCAGGCAACCCACAATTTTCCAGGTAGAGTTTTCTGCACCATCCTGAGTCCTGGAAGGGAAAACAATGTGGAAAAAAGCTGCATACCAACCATGTGGCATGAGCAGGAAGCAGACGTTTGTCCTGTGCTGTTGGGACGTGGAGATTGCTTGTTCTGCTGCACAGTCTAACTCCCCCCGACCCACCGAATGCATATTAGCCAGGGGCCCCCTAGAAAGAGTGAACTTGCTTATTGTTATCACTCATGCATATGAATACTGCCTGGGCATCCATCTGCTTGTTCTGTTCCTGGCTTGTCACCCTTGGCTAACATATTTTGAGGCAGTCTTCATGCAGCTCCTGTTCTCATGTTCTGGGTGGATAAGACGCCATACCCTGAGCTGCTTAACCACATTACTTCTGCTTTAAGCCTGGGGGATCTGATAAGGTAACCCCTGAGTTCCCATGCTGAGGCTCATGCTTCCTTCAAGTGAACTAATCCAACTGTGCTGTGGGAAACCCACCTAGGTAACCCCATAAAGGATCCAACCCACAGGCCCCTCCATTTCTCTCTTGTTTCCCACCTGCTGGTCGAAGGAGCAGGTCCTGGATGGCTCCTCCCCTCTTCTCTTTGGTCTTGCCAGGGGTGCTGTCCTCTTCTTTCCAGACCTGTGAGTAGTAAACTTGATTCATTTTCCAGTCTGAGTGTCCCACACTGTGCTGCACCTGACTACATCAAGCCTCACTACCTCACTTAACATCACAACACTTAAGCTTACTAGCAAGGTAAGGGAGTCCATTTCCTTCCACACTTTTGCCAACACCAATTAATTTGACTCTTTTTACTTTTTTCCCACTTGTCAAAAAAATGATACCTCACTTTTATTTGTGTATTTTTGTTGATTAGTGAGGCTGAGACGTATTTCATATCACACGTTTACTAGCCCTTTGTATTTCTTTCTTTGAACTACTTTGCCAATTCTTTTGTCAATTTTTTGATTAGTCTGTCTTGTCTTCTTGAGGTCTAAGGCTACTTTTACATATGCTAAAGTTATTATATTCTACCTTCTTTTTCTAATTTGTCATTTAAAAAATCCTGTTTGGGGTTTATAGAATTTCCTGAATATGTGGCTTGATATCTTTTGTCAGTTTTGGAAAATTCTCTGCCATTATCTTGTCAAGTATTGTTTTTGTTCCAATCCCTTTTTCTTCCTATCCTGTGACACCAAATTCACACACGTCAGACCTTTTACACTATGCTGCCTGTGTATGTTATGCTTTTCTTCCTATCTTTTAAATCTTTTAAAAAAAATTTTGTGGGCATTTTTGATTAAACTTATCTTTTGATTCACTAATTATATCTTTACCCTAATCTACTATTTAATTGCTTTTTACATTCTTAATTTCAATTATGTTGTATTTCTAAAATTTCTGACTCTTTATTGATTCTATTTCTGTGATAAAGTCCTTCATTTGTCGTTGTTTGCTTTTACATATTAGTTATTTTAAAGCCTGATAATTCTAATATCTGGATCTTCTGGGGATATTTTCTATTTTCCGTTTTTCTCTTGGCAATGTCTCCTGATACATCTGGTAATTTTTGGAATGCCAGACATTGTGTATGAAAATTGAAGTAGCACTAGATTATGTTATCTTGTCCAGGGAGTATTTAATTTGCCTGTGGCAGACAGAGTGGGACAGAAGATTTAGGCTAGGTTGTAGTTTTTATAAGATCTGGCCTCTTTCTAGCCTGTCTTGTAGGGGATAGCCCTTTTGGCTTCCTATAGAAATATGGCCTGGGCAGACCATGAATGCCACTTTTGTCTCCTTAACCCAAGCTTATCCAACCTGTGGCCTGCAGACCGCACGAGGCCTAGGATGGCTTTGAATGCAGCCCAACACAAATTTGTAGACTTTTTAAAAATATTATGAGATTTGTGTGTCTGTGTGTGTGTATGTTTGTTTTCAGCCAATGTTAGTGTTAGTATATTTTATGTGTGGCCCAAGACAGTTCTTCCATTGAGGCCCAGGGAAGCCAAAAGATTGGATACCCCTCCCTGCAAACCCTTGAGAGTATGACAGACTCTGCTTAGCTCCTCCTACCCTTCACTACTGCTCTCTGCTTGGTTTCTCAGCACCCAGCCTTACGACTCAGCAAATGCCCTTAGGGAAAGCTATGAGAATGGAAGCTCATCTCGGGACTTCCGCCTTCTTTCTGGAATACAGTCAGGCCTGCAAGTCCTGGTTGTCTTGGAAACTGGATGCCTCCAAATAGTATTTCGGGAAAAAAAAGTATTCAGTTGTTCTCAGGGGAAAAGTGCCTCTGATTGAAGCCAGTTTCTCAGAGCTGAAAGTGAGAGTCCCTGTCATTTGCCTTTTTACTTTGTTTACACTGTTGTTTTGCTGAGAAGGTTTAAATTTTTGTGTAGTCAGATGTATCTATTTCTTTATGGTTTCCGGCCTTGCTATATTGCTTCAAAATGCTGTTTCTAAGCCAGGTTTATAGAAATAGTCATCTAAATTTTTTTTAGTGTTTTTGTTTTTGTTTTTTTTTTTTTTTTTTTTTTTGAGATGGAGTCTTGCTCTGTTGCCTAGGCTGGAGTCCAGTGGCACCATCTCGGCTCACTGCAACCTCCCCTTCCTGGTTTCAAGCAGTTCTCCTGCCTCAGCCTCCTGAGTAGGTGGGACAACAGGTGCATGCCACCATGCCCAGCTAATTTTTTTTGTACTTTTGGTAGAGACAGGATTTCACCATATTGGTCAGACTAGTCTCGAACTCCTGACCTTATGATCTGCCAGCCTGGCCTCCCAAAGTGCTGGGATTACAGGCATGAGTCACTGCACCGAGACTTTTTAGTGTTTTTATGGTTGAATATTTAATGATTCATTTCAACCTGAGATATGAGATGAAGATCCAACCTTATTTTTTTCCATGTGACTAGGACTTTTGTCCAGAGCCATTAATTAATTCATCTTTTGTGAGGATCTGAAATACAATATTTATTGTTAAACACATGGCGTCTCATTAATATTTTAATTTCCATTATTTTGCTTACTAGTGAGATTATATATATTTTACATGTATTTACTGGCTTTTTGCTATTGTTTGGTTTTTCTACTCATTCCTTTACCCTTGAAAAATTGTCCTCTTGGTGTATTTATGCTGATATTTAATATAATATTTCTGTTGATATTTAAATCATACTGTGAATGTCACTAATCTTGATTGCTCTTTTTCATTTTTCTTTCAATTTTACTTATGATTTTTATATAAGGAATATTATATTTATGTAGTAAAGTACATTTATATATTTATTGTTATCTTCTTTATTTTTAGCTTTTGAATCTCTTTCTTACCTCAATCAGTAAACTATTTTAGGATTATAAGTATGGATGTATGTATGTATGTATGTATGTATGTACATTATACCCTTAACTTTTTAGTCCTTTTGTATTATCTTTTGATTGTATGGTGTGTGTGTGTGTTTGCTGCTCGGTAATCAACTTTTCCAGCAATGTTGGTTGAGTCATCCATCATTGCCCAGATTGCTCCTTCAACACATGTTCCCCTTTAAAGACAGGGTCTTATTTTGGGCCATCTGCTTTATTTTCTTCTCACTAATTTGTGGGGAAACTTTATTCTTGTTAGTATTCTACCTTTCTTGTCTCTCATTTTTGTTAAACAGAGCATATATGTGATAGAAAATAGAATCCTGGCCGGGCGTGGTGGTGCTCATGCCTGTAATCCCAGCACTTTGGGAGGCCAAGGCGGGTGGATCACCTAAGGTCAGTAGTTTAAGATCAGCCTGGCCAACATGGTGAAACCCCATCTCTACTTAAAAAACAAACAAACAACAACAAAAAATTAGCTGGGTGTGGTGGTGGGCACCTGTAATCCCAGTTACTTGGGAGGCTGAGCATGAGAATCGCTTGAGCCGAGATTGCACCATTGCACTCCAGCCTGGGCGACAGAGCGAGACTCTGTCTCAAAAGAAGAAAAAGAGAAAGAGAAAAAGAAAAAGAAAGGAAAATAGAATTCTGCAGATGAGCTTGCAGTGAGAGATCCCAGGCTTCTGGGCCACCCGTCTGCTTCTCAGAGCTGTCACTTGCCACCATTCCTGCTTTCATTTCACCTGGCAGTCCCCTCCCTGCCAATTGCAACCTGCTCGTCATAGCTCCTCTTGGTTTGCCCATTTGAAGCAGTGGAGATGATTGTGTGCAATGGCAGTAGAGCTTTTTGCTGACTTGCCCTTTTCACCTCTCTGATCAGACCCATCCACCTGTCATTTTTCGTATGTATTTTTTTCAACCCCAGTTCCTTCTCCGTCAATTCTAGTTGGTATTTCCTGACTTCTCCTCTGTTAGGTAAGGACCTTCCTAACCTTTTCCCACCGCCCCGCATCTACCCTTCATATTGTCTTCACTAACTTTCCACTTACAAGACTAATAACATTTTCTTGGATTAATTATGCTTATTATTTCAACTTTATAGTTTGATTCCAAAGGTAGAAAACAAGTAACCCTTATATTGTTATAATACTACAACTATTATTAGTTGGGTCAACTGGCATGCTAGGACTACCTTTTTTTTCCTGTGCAGTAACATATTTTAAATTATTATAGCAGATAATATATTTTACTCTGTTTACTTTTTTTTTAAAGTGTTAGCTATTGACTCTTTTAAGAAAGAACAAAATAAAGCAAAAACCTGTGCCATCAATGAATGTGCTACCCCATCTGCAATGAGAGAATACTTTCCTCCCCTTTAGACACTGAATATTTGAGTGGGGAGCTCCTCAAAGGGGCCATCTACACATTTGTTGTGTGACATTTACTTTTTAGTGCCTTAACTTCCCTTGCACTGTACCTCACCCCTGTCTCAGTCCACACCCGACCCTGCTCATCCCAACCCCACCCTGGCTCAACCTCCCGCTCGCCATGGCTCCAGCTCAACTCCTCCAACCCTAGCTCACCTCGAGAGCCCTGAGTCTTCCCGTCTCCAGCCCCTCTCCAAGTCACCACCTCCCGGGCAGGAGGGCTCACATCAGACCCTGACTCAATGCCCCATTCACTCCTCAACCCCTCACCCTGGCTCAACTCCCCTGACCTGGCTCACCTGGATCCCCATTCCAGCACAACCCCCACCCCTCTCAACTCACTTACCCTCACCTCCCATGATCCCTCTCCTATTTAAGGATAGTTTATCTGCTTTCTGCTGTGAGACTACTCTTGGCTGTTGAGCTACAGTTTTTTCAGACCCAAGGCCTGTGCTGTCTCTGAGCCAAATTCTGGTCCTGTGGCAAGGCAGAACCTGCCCCAGAGTCTCTGCAGTGAGCAAAGCCCAAAGACTCAACAGCGAGGAGTAACCACATGTGGGAGCTGTCAGCTCACGGGGATTTTCTCTCCTCTCCAGGGGCAGGAATTCTCTTCATTGTCACAGATCTATTCCTTACTTAAAGCTTTTCCTCACTTCTTATTCAGGGAGTGATGTTTAAAGATATCATATATTTATTTGTTGATGTCCAGTGCTGCAGAACATATGCATTTTGAAAACACACATCCTTCTTTTTTTTTTTTTTAAGACAGAGTTTCGCTCTTGTTGCCCAGGCTGGAGTGCAATGACACGATCTCGGCTCACCACAGCCTCCGCTCCGGGTTCAAGTGATTCTCCTGCCTCAGCCTCCCAAGGAGTTGGGATTAGAGGCATGTGCCACCACGCCCGGCTAATTTTTGTATTTTTAGCAGAGACGGGGTTTCTCCATGTTGGTCAGGCTGGTCTTGAACTCCTGACCTTAGGTGATCTGCCCACCTCGGCCTCCCAAAGTGCTGGGATTACAGGCATGAGCCACTGCACCCGGCCAAAAAACACATCCTTATTTCTACTTCTTATTCCCTTCGTGCGTGCACTCATTCCCGTGCGTGCACTCATTCCCGTGCGTGCACTCATCCCCATGCATGCCAAGGGCACATGTTCTGGAAGGTCCCTGGGAGCCACATGGGGTTCACGGCCTCAAAACTGAAGCCCTCAGAGGTTATTTGATTCATTAGGTGGGGTAAGATGTGAACCTAAGAAGAATGACTTCTTGGCAGAAAATGAGGTAACAGGGAAGGAATTCACGGATACATGCCAGGAACCCAGAGCCGCCTGCGATGTGGGTGGGATTCGGCATTGGGAAACCTTGTGTGGGGGGCCTTAGGAGAAAGGAGGATTTGACTGCCGATGGAGGGGGGTGGTAGGAAAGTGCCTTCCAGGTGCAGGCAACAGGAGTGGTGATTGTCTTGGTAGAGGCTGGGTGAACTGCAAATAGAGTTGAAGGAGCTGGGCTGAGCAGATGGGATTTCACTCCCCGGGTGATCGGTGGGACCCAGCAGGGGCAGTCCTGGACTTTTCCTATGGCAAGTAAGAGAGTTGCAGGAGCAGATGTTTTTAAGCAGGGAGGAAACACCAAATATGGATCATATCTCTAGAGAGTGTGCCCTGTGAGTGTGGAGGGTGGAGAGGAGTCAGGCCAGAGGGAGGTGCTCCGTTGGGGCCAGACCTGAGGGTGACGTTCTGAGCAGGAGAGGAGGGAGGAGGCCAGGTGGAGGAGCGGCTTGGGGGACATGGGCGGTTGTGGTGGTGCTAGATGGGCAGTGGATTTTTTTTCCTAAGGCTGCCATGACAGATGACCACAAAGTAGGTGGTTTAAACATCAGAAATGGATTCTCTCACAATTGTTGGGGGCAGATGTCTGAAGTCCAGGGGACGGCAGGGCTGCGCTCCCTCTGGCAGAGCCGGGGATTCTGTGGTCTGTAGCAGCATCGCTCCAATCTCTCTCTGTCCTCATCTGTCCTCTCTGCACATCTGTGTCTCAAATCTCCAGGATGATCTCATCTTAGGATCCTTAATTATGGTCTATAAAGATGTGATTTCCCAACAGAGTCTCCTTCACAGGGCCCGGGGTCAGGACGTGGACCTATCTTTTCTGGGAGATACATTTCAACCTACTACAGGCAGTTAGTGGGTAACTGAAGGAGAGGGGCTCAGATTCCTCCAGAGGGGCCCGATGTGCAGAGGAGAGACCTGGACACCCCCTTAAGAGAAGAAACGAATCTTCAGAGGTTCAGCTATTGCTTGCGATGTCATCTTTCCTTCTTCAGAGGTTCAGCTATTGCTTGCGATGTCATCTTTCCTGGGCTTATCTCTGCACTCCAACCCTGGACATTTTCTCCAGTCTTTTCTAGTGGCCACCATCTGGATGATTATGACTCTGGAAATCTCTGTCCGTCATCCATTTTTTTGTCTCCTCTGTGAACGAGCAGGTGTGATGGCCTGAAACCAGAGAGGGAGAAGGCTGAGTGTACCAGGGCAGGGGAGGCGCTTCCTGGAATTACGTGTCCCAGGACAAAAGTGAAACTGCCTTCGCTGACTCATGGAAAAGTTTGAAAAGATCATGTTTCACCTGTGCCTGGGGGATCTTTGTTTTTGGCATAAGCTGAGCAGATTGTTCCAGGTCAGAAAAAACTAAGCCAAACAAAACAACAGAATGACTTAATTATGTACCAGCACCCTTTAAAATTAATTATGCTTGCTTGCTTTTTTTTCCCCTCAACTTTCAGTTTAAGTTCTGAGGCACGTGTGCAGGATGTGCAGGTTTGTTACACAGGCAGTGTGCCATGCCCATTGTGGTTTGCTGCACAGATCAACCCATCAGCTAGGTATTAAGCGCAGAATTCTTTAGCTTTTCTTCCTGATGCTCTCCCGCCTCCCACCCCCTGATAAGCCCATGTGTGCATTGATTCCCCACTGTGTGTCCATGTGTTCTCATCGATCAGCTCCCACTTATAAGTGAGAACATGCGGTGTTTGTTTTTCTGTTTCTGCATTAGTTTGCTGAGGATAATGCCTTCAGGCACCATCCATGTTCCTGTGAAGGACATGATTTTGTTCCTTTTTATGGCTACATAGTATTCCATGGTTTATAAGATTATGTAAAGAGATTGAACCTACAACTGATTGGGGTACCTGAAAGACATGGGGAGAATGAAACCAATTTGGAAAACATACTTCAGGATATCATCTGTGAGAACTTCCCCAACCTAGCAAGACAGGCCAACATTCAAATTCAGGAAATGCAGAGAAACCAAGTAAGATGCTCCATGAGACAATCAACCCCAAGACACATCATCATCAGATTCTCCAAGGTTGAAATGAAAGAAAAAATATTAAGGGCAGCCAAAGAGAAAGGCCAGGTTACCTACAAAGGGAAGCCTATCAGACTAAAAACAGTGGACGTCTCGGCAGAAACCCCACAAGCCAGAAGAGACTGGGGGACAATATTCAACATTCCTAAAGAAGAAAAATTCCAACTCAGTTTCATATCCAGCCAATCTAAGTATTCATAAGTGAAGGGGAAATAAGATCCTTTTCAGACAAGCAAATGCTGAGGGAATTTGTCACCATCAGGCCTGGCTTGCAAGAGCTCCTGAAGGTAGCACTAAATATGGAAAGGAAAAAGCACTCCCAGCCACTACAGAAACACACTGAAGTACACAGACAAGTGACACTATGAGGCAACAACATAAACAACTCTGCAAATAACCAGCTAGCATCATGATGAGAGGATCAGACTCACACATAGCAACATTAACCTTAAGTGTAAATTGGCTAAATGTCCCAATTAAAAGACACAGAATAGCATGCTGGATAAAGAGTCAAGACCTATCAGTGTGCTTTCTTCAAGAGACTCATCTCACATGCAAAGACACATGTAGGCCGAAAATGAAGGGATGGAGGAAAATTTACCATGCAAATGGAAAACAGAAAAAAGCAGGGGCTGCAATTCTAATTTCTGACAAAACAGGCTTTAAACCAACAAAGATAAAAAAAGACAAAGAAGGGAATTGCATAATGGTAAAGGAGTCGATTCAACAAGAAGAGCTAACTATCCTCAATATATAGGCACCCAACACAGGGGCACCCAGATTCATAAGGCAAATTCTTAGAGACCTACAAAGAGACTTAGACTCTCACACAATAATAATGGGAGACTTTAACACCCCACTGACAATATTAGATCATCAAGACAGAAAATTAACAAATATTCAGGACCTGAACTCAGCTCTGGATCAAACAGACCTGATAGATATCTACAGAACTCTCCACCCAAAAACAACAGAATATACATTGCTCTCATCACCACATGGCACTTTCTCTAAAGTTGATCACATAATCAGAAGTAAAACTCTCCTCAGCAAATGCAAAATAACTAAATCATAACATACAGTCTTTCAGACCACAGCACAAACTAATTATGCTTTCTAATATGAACCTCTGATTCTTGATTATATCTTGTACATACATGTGATTTTCCTTTTAGTTTTGGATTTCTGGACCTTGACATGTTTACCAGGAGTACTAGATTTTCTTGCTGTGTTCCTTTTCTTGGCATATGACTTTGATCCTTCTGAGGGGTTGGAGTCAGAATCTAATTACCACTACTTTTTCCTCACTCCTCCCTCATCCAGGTGTCTGTTATCCAGCCTCCATCTCTTCTAAGTTTGCCTTCTCCTCTCAGCACCTGGAAGCGACCACCCCATTCAGTGGTGTCATCTCTACCTAGTGACTCCTAGGAGCCTTTTGAGTATTTTCTGACTTCTAGCCTGCCCCTTCTAGCACTCTCAATGCCTTGTTGCCTTTTAACCATATTTTTTTTTATATATATATATATATATATATATATATATATATTTTTTTTTTTTTTTTTTTTTTTTAGCTGGAGTCTTGCTCTGTTGCCCAGGCTAGAGTGCAATGGCGCAATCTTGGCTCACGGCAACCTCTGCCTCCTGGGTTCAAGCAGTTCTCCTGCTTCAGCCTCCCAGGTAGCTGGGATTACAGGTGTGTGCCACCATGCCTGGCTAATTTTTGTATTTTTAGTAGAGATGGGGTTTCACCATATTAGCCAGCTTGGTCTCGAACACCTGACCTCAGGTGATCCACCCACCTCGGCCTCCCAAAGTGCTGGGATTACAGGTACGAGTTGCCGTGTCTGGCCGTGTTTTCGTTGTTGTTATTTTTTTAATTAAAAAATTTTTTTAAATGTTTAGAGACAGAGTCTTACTATGTTGCACAGACTGGTCTTGGAACTACTAGGCTCTAGCAATCCCCCCACTTCAGCCTCCCAAAGTTCTGGGATTACAGGCATTAGCTACTATACCTGGCCAGTCATATTTTATGTTAATAACACTTGGTTAGCCAGGCGTGGTGTCTCATGCCCATAATCCCAACACTTTGGGAGGCTGAGGCAGGTGAATCGCTTGAGCCCAGAAGTTTGAGACTAGCCTGAGCAACACAGAGAAATTCTGTCTTAAGAAAAAATAAAAGAAAAAAAAATACTTTGTTGAGGTATAATTGATATATGAGAAAGAACACAAATTCTAAATGAACAGCTGTATGATTTTGACAAATATATATACCTGTGCAGTCATCCCCCTACTCAAGATATAGAGCTTTTCCATCACCATAGTAAATTTCCTCTTGCCCCTTTCTACTCAGTCCCCGTCCCATCAGAGGCAAAGACCTGTTCAGATTTCTGTCACCATGGATTAGTTTAGCCAGTATTGAAACTTAAGTGGAATCACACAGTGTGTGCTCTGGTGCCTGGATTCTTTCACTCAACATAATGGTTTTGAGATTTAGCCATGTTGTGTGTACCATTAGGTTGCTTTTTTTTTCTTTCCATATTTAACAGCTCTTTTGACAATTCATTAAAGTATACAACTTGATAGTTTGGGGCATATTCCATTATTAATTTTAAAAATTGTGGTGAAATATGTACAACATAAAATTGTTCATTTTAACCATTGTAACCAGTGTACAATTCAGTGGCATTTGCAATGTTGTGCAAACATTACCACTATTTCCAAAATGTTTTTATCATCCCTCTCCCCGCAGTCCCTTCCTCCTCCTTCCTTCTTCCCCTCAGCCGCTGGTAACCGCTCCCCTATTTTCTGTCTTTATGAATTTGCGTATTCTAGATATTTGCATAAATAGAATCATACAATATTTGTCTTTTTGCATATGGGTTATATCACTTAGCATGATGTTCTCAGTGTTCATCTATGTTATAAAATATATCAGAATTTCCTTTTTTTAAAGATTGAACATATTCCATCATGTGTATACCACATTTTGCTTATCCATTTATCTGTTGATGGACATTCGGGTATTCCATGTTTTCACTACTGTGAATAATGCTGTTAGGAACATGAGTGTACAAATCTCTGTTTCAGCTTCTGCTTTAAACCCATTTGGGCATATACCTAGGAGTGGAATTACTGGATCATATGGCAATTCTAGGTTGAGCTTTTTGAGGTAAAACCAAGCTACTTTCCACAGTGGCTGCACCACGTTAGACTCTGACCAGCAATGCACAAGGGTTTGTTTCTTCACATCCTTACCAAACACTTGTTATTTTTATATATAGGTGTGTTTTAAATTGTAGCCATCCTAACAAGGGTGAAGTGATTTCTTTTTGTGATTTAGATGAGCATTTCTCATGACTCAATGACTAATGATGTTGAGCATTTTTTCATAGGCTTATTCACCATTGTATGTCTGCATAAAAAGCAAATTTGCTTTTTCTGCTATCATTACTTCATTGAGAGATAATTTACATACAGTGAAATGCACAACTCTTAAGTGTATAGTTCAATGAATTTTCACAAACGAATGTGCACATGTAAATATCACTCAGATTAAGATATGATTCCATTACCCCAGAAAGTTCTCTTGTGCCACTTTCTAATAACCCCCTTCACTATTTTTTATTACTGTATACAGTATTCGTCTTGCCTGTCCTTGGATTTCGTTAAACAGAATCCAACAGCATGCACTTTTTGATGTCTGGCGTATTTTGTTCAATGTAATATGCATGAGATCCACTGGTACTGCTGTGTGTATCAGGATTTTGTTCTTCTTTTGTTGTTCAGTAGAATTCTCAAGTTTGATTATAGCAGACTTTGCTTATTTAGTCTCTTGATGAATATTTGGGTTGTCTGCAATTTTTGGATGTTATGGATAAAGCTGTCCTGAACATTCTTGTACACATCTTCATGTGGATATAGACTTTAATTTATTTTGAGAGTGTATCCGTGAATGGAATTGCTGGCTTATAAGGTAGACATGTGTTAAACTTTAATAGAAACTGCCAGTTTCCCAATGTGGTTCTTCCATTTTACACTCCCACCTGCTGGGAACATGAGAGTTCCGCACCCTTGCCAACATTTGGTATTGTCAGTCTTTTTAATTTTAGCCATTCTGGTGGGTGTATGGTGGTATCTCATTGTGGGTTTAATTTGCATTTCCCTGTGACTAATGATATCGAGCCCTTTCACATTTGGAAAAGGTTATAATTTAAATTTTGTACATTAAAAAGAAATCAAGTTAGAAGACGTTAATGAACACCTGCAGAACAGACATCCCAAAGCCCAGAATATCATGTGGAAGCCGCTGCCCTGACAGCTATGAGTCAGACAGACAGATGTCAGTTTCAGTTACACCTTAAATCACAAATGAGTTGCCAAGTCAGTTTAAAAAGAATAGGGTTGGGGGCATATATTTAAAGAATATTTTGAAAATAGAAGAAAATGGCAAGGCTCTCTCCTCCCACACCAGCTCCCACCTGAGAGCCAGATATTTAGCAGGAAAATCTGATCATGATGCTTTCTAAGACCCTGCGAGATTCTCCACTAGCTTTGGATGCACTTCAGCCTCCTCAGCCCTCCGTGGAAGCCCGTCCTGGCACAGAATTCCCCACTCGTCAGCTCCACGCCTTTGCACATGCTTGCCTCCCGCCTGGGACACGGTCCCTTCACCCTCTCTAGTGCTGCAGACCTCCCGCCTCCATTGCTTGGCTAACGAGGCACAACCTGGCTGGGTGCCAACTCCTCCCAGCCTGGGCCAGTTGCCAGTCGTCTGTGCTCCCACCGTCCCCTGGGCTGAGCCTGGCGTGGTCATTGTTTACTTCTCTGCCTCGTTCCCCAGACTGAATGTCCTGAAGGGAGGGACTTTCATTTCAGCGATCATTGTATTTTCAACACCCAGCCAGCGACCAGTGAGCCTGCTGATGGTGAATAAATGCTCATGAGTGATGACAACAGCCAGCTGAAAGCAGTGCAGCCCTCCTCCCTGCGGGGCATGCTCTCTGTGGATGTGCTGGTTTAGTCACACACATTTTAAGTGTGACGACACCTATATATTCTTAAATCTGTAAAACAAAGTACACACCACAATATCTCGAGATCTGCCCTTCTCCTTTGACCACTCCACCCCAGCCTGTGACAAGGGGCTGCCATTTCCCCCTGTGGGGCCAGGGATGAGTCGGGTAGAGCACCCAGGAGCTGGTGCAGATGAGAACAAGACCAGTTAGGGGGCATGTGAGGGAGTGCTGTAGGCACCAAGGCCAGGACTAGGCAAGAATTTATTTGGATTTGTGTCTAGCAGAGACTGGGCGGGACAAGAAGGTGGGCGCATTTCCCCACTGAAAGAAAGCCAATCAAGTGAAAATGAACAAGAACACAAGCTGAGCTCTGTGTCCTGTGTCCCTGAAGGGGTGACTGAGCAGCCTCCGTTCCTGGGTGTAGAGGTGACACCACCACTGTCCATCCCGGAGCCTCACCCAGGGCATCAGCATAGCATGCTCACACTTTAGGTCCTGTAGACAAAAGTCATTACAGGCTCCCAGCCAGGAGCGTAGGCTGAGGCCGGAGAGTCTGCGTTTCTCACACACTCCCAGGGGACGCTGATGCTGCTGGTCCTGGGACTGCACTATGAGTGGCGGAAGTCAAACCTGCGCCTGGCAGAAAACAGTAAATAGGTCATTTGGCTAAATCATTAGCCAGGTTGTTAATTCTGCATCCATTAGGTTGGGTTGTACTAAATTAGGCCACACTTTTTGTGAGGTAGACCAGTATTTGTGCATGACAGGCCCGACATTTGTGAAAACATTGCCTTGAAAATAGTTGGAGAGTTTTATTTCTCATGAGTGGAACATGCTGTCGTCTGAGAGCCTGCTTCAGAGCAGCTGGCTGGGAGCCTCCGGAGTGGGAACCACTTGGCAGAGTAGGTAAAAAATCCAAAAAGGGTTTCAAGTCTTTGAGTCTGAAACAAATGGACAATGTAGATTCCTTTCTTGAAATTTTATGCAGCGTTTTGCAAGGAGCTTATGAAGCTGATCATAGTCCAGAGATCCTGAAAGGTCCAATTTGCTTGTCTTTTTTTTTTTTTTTTTTTTTTTTTTTTTTGAGACTGTGTTTTAGTCTGTCACCCAGGTTGGAGCACAGTGGCATGATCACAGCTCGCTCACTGCAGACTTGACCTTCCAAACTCAACCAATCCCTCTGCCTCAGCCTCTGGAGTAGCTAGGACTACAGGTGTGCACCACCACACCCAGCCAATTTTTGTATATTTTTGTAGACACAGGGTTTTGACATGTTGCCCAGGCTGGTCTCGAACTTCTGAACTCAAGCCATCCTTCCTCCTCAGCCTCCCAAGGATCTGCGCTTATAGGTGTGAGCCACCATGCCCAGTCTGATTGTCTATTTATATCTTCCTCTCTCTTTCTAGAAAAGGATGGGAAGCAGCTTTCTGTCTTCTGTAGTTTTCTCACAGCCTGTGAACCTATTTGTACACAACTACAGTTAAGCAGGAGACTAGGAAGCTTCATCAGAATTTTTTCCTCCTTAATTTTTTTTTTTTTTTTTCCCTCGCCTAGGCTGGAGTACAGTGGAGTGATCTCAGTTCATTGCAACCTCTGCCTCCCAGGTTCAAGTGATTCTCCTGCCTCAGCCTCCTGAGTAGCTGAGATTATAGGTGTGCACCACCATGCCAGGTTAAGTTTTGTATTTTTAGTAGAGACGGGGTTTTGCCATGTTACCCAGGCTGGTCTTGAACTCCTGACCTCAGGTGATCCACCTGCGTTGGCCTCCCAGAGTGCTGGGATTACAGGGGTGAGCCACTGTGCCCAGCTCCCGTCCTTAAAAGTGTTGTATTTTCTGATTATTAAATAAAAATAGATGTTCATCGTAGGGGAAAATGAGACTTTTTACAACTTTTTATAACCTCCTCATTCAGAATCAATTACTACTGAAGGTTTAGTGCATTTTCTTTCTTGTTTTTTGTCATGCATTGTTAATAGATGATTTTATATAATTTTTTAAATGTATATTTATTTTTTTATGGTAATTTAAGCCTTTCCTCATGATTAAAATTCTTAATATACCTCAATTTCACTATTGTTTGATAACATGTAAGATTATACAATAGAAAAAGGGTTTTTCTTTTTTAACTTTTAAAAATAATTTCAAAAGGATGACTTTTTTTTTTTTTTTTTTAAGATGGGGTTTCACTCTTGTTGCCCAGGCTGGAGTGCAATGGTGCAATCTTGGCTCACTGTAACCTCTGCCTCCTGAGTTCAAGTGATTATCCTGCCTCAGCCTCCCCAGTAGCTGGGATTACAGGTGTGTGCCACTACACCTGGCTAATTTTGTATTTTTAGTGGAGACAGAGTTTCACCATGTTGGCCAGGCTGGTCTCAAACTCCTGACCTCGTGATCTACCCGCCTCAGCCTCCCAAAGTGCTGGGATTACAGGTGTGAGCCACTGTGCGTGGAATTTTTTTTTTTTCCCCCCTCAGACGGAGTCTTTCTCTGTCACCCAGGCTGGAGTACAGTGGTGTGATCTTGGCTCACTGCAACCTCCACTTCCTGGGTTCAAGTGATTCTCCCGCCTTAGCCTCCTGAGTAGTGGGGACTACAGACATGCACCACCACACCTGGCTAATTTTTGTATTTTTTGGTAGAGATGGGGTTTTGCCATGTTGACCAGGCTGGTCTCGAACCCCTGACCTCAAGCAATCTTCCCACCTCCGCCTGCCAAAGTGCTGGGATTACAGGTGTGAGTCACTGTGCCCTACCAAAAGGAGAACATTTTTGAAAAAAAAAAAAAAAAGAGAAATATAGCACTTTCCTGACGTCTTCTGGGAATATAGTGAAGTCCAGAGAGGAAATTTTCTTAGCTGATTTGTGGCATTAATTATATCTAATCTAGCTGCACCTAACATCTAGTAGATCTCAATGGCTATTAATAAAATACTAACGTGTTTTATTTAATTATATATTATCTTGTATAAGCATATATTCAACTTTAATGAATGATCCAGTTCTCAAGACAGAAACATGGAATTGTGTGTTAATATGACAGGCTTTGGAAAATTGTAACTGGATTTTGTCATTATTCTATCCTTATGACTTGTTGATGTTTGTATTAGCTAATGCTACATGCATCACCCCAAAACATAGTGGTTTAAAATAATAATTATCATTTCTTTTCTCTCACAGTGTCTATGGCTCGGGAACGTGGGAACCTGGTTGGGCAGTTCTGACTGAGGGTTTCTTGTGAGTTGCAGTGGGGATGCTGGCTGTGGCTATAGTTGTCTGAAGGCTTGACTGAGGCCAGAGGGTCCCCTTCCAAAGTGGCTCTGTCTCGTGGCTGGCACATTGGTGCTGGCAGTTGGCCGGGGGCCTCAGTTCCTCTCCCTGTGGGTCTCTCTTGAGTGTCCACAGGGCATGGCGGCCGGCTTCCTCAAGAGCCTGCAATCCAGGAGACTGGGGTGAAAGCTGCAAGATCCTTTAGGATGTGGCCGTGGAAGGCATACACCATTAATCCTGCCATAAGGGGCCAGCCCTGATTCAGCATGAGGGGTGATCACCAAGGATGTGAGTACCAGGAGGCAACAGAGACCACTGGGGCCATCCGGGAGACTGGCCGCCATAACTGTGGTTGTGAATATTAGAAGTACAGGGTGCGGAATGAATAAGAATATTATACTCATGAGCTCTTTCTCATTGAGTGAGTTTCTTTCTTTCCTTTTCTTCTTCTTCTTTTTTTTTCCCAATGAGCTGGAGTTTTGTTCTTGTTGCCCAGGCCTGGAGTGCAGTGGCAAGATTTCAGCTCCCTGCAACCTCTGCCTCCCGGGTTCAAGCGATTCTCCTGCCTCAGCCTCCCAAGTAGCTGGGATTGCAGGCACTCGCCACCACACCCAGCTAATTTTTGTATGATTAGTAGAGACAGGGTTTCACCATGTTGGCCTGGCTGGTCTTGAACATCTGACCTCAGGTGATCCACCTGCCTCAACCTCCCAAAGTGCTGGGATTATAGGCATGAGCCACCAAGCCTGGCCGAGTGAGTTTCTATATTCTGCTCTTCTAGCCTTGCTAGTTCCTTTAAGTTCTCTGTCAAGCTTTGTACATCCATTGTAAAAATTCCAAGCTTAATTTCGAAAAGATTAAGTGAATCAATGGTCAGAAGAACATGTAATTGTTACAGTCACTGCCTTCAGGTCAACTGTTAACAGGCTTCGTTTTCTTTCATCACAGAACGCTTGTACGATCACTGCGTGGAAACCATTCCCGGTGTCGGGAAAATTAGGCGAGCCTCTGAGATAGAAATAGATTAGGTATATACATGAACTTGGTAGAGGGATTAGAGTTGAACAAAGTAGTAGTTTCATACATTACTAATCTAAAATCATAAATCCCAAAAGAGGTTTGCAGTGATAATAAGATTTATATTTTATGCAAAATTTAGTCTAAAGAGAAATTGTTTTGAATTACTGACAACCTTGAATTTATCAAATCCTAATTACAGGGCTACAAGGTGACCCCATGTTGGAAAGAATTATCTTGATGTGTTTTACATATTTATTTATTTTATTAGTAAAATGTCTTATTTCTTTATTTAAAACAGTTTATTAGGCATCTCTATTTGAAGCAGAAAAGCATAGATAAAAATACAAATATTGGCCTGTCGCAGTAGCTCACGTCTGTAATCCCAGCACTTTGGGGAGGCTGAGGCAGGCAGATCACAAGGTCAAGAGATCGAGACCATCCTGGCCAGTATGGTGAAACCCCGTCTCTACTAAAAATACAAAAATTAGCTGGGCGTGGTGGCGGGCGCCTGTAGTCCCAGCTGCTCTGGAGGCTGAGGCAGGAGAATCGCTTGAATCTAGGAGGCGGAGGTTACAGTGACCCGAGATCGCACCACTGCACTCCAGCCTGGGTGACAGAGTGAGACTCTGTCTCAAAAAAAAATAAAAAAATAAAAAAACACAAATATCACCTATAGCACTGCTGCCAACATAACTTTATTTGTGTAATTTAAAAATACGTGACCTCAAAAGGACATTGAAACAGACCCAAAATCTATAATAAAATCCCAAAAGACTGCTCCCTCTCACTATGTGCCTTGATGATGGCTACTTAAATTTCCTACATCCCCTTTCAGAAAAATGAAAGACATTTTACGAACATAGCCATGCCAAAGGCACGCACACATTTTAGAAGTTCACACAAGAAGAAATAATACGGTATCAGCTCCTCTGACCTGTGGTTACTATTATTACTTCTCACTGAAGACTCTCCTATGAAGCTCTTCCCACATCAGCACGTGCATCACAATTTCATTCCTGTTTTGGGTGAGTGACATCGTGTCCCATAGCATATATTTATTTATTTTTGTTGTTTTTGAGACAGAATCTTACTCGTCACCCAGGCTGGAGTGCAGTGGCATGACCTCGGCTCACTGCAACCTCTGCCTCCCAGGTTCAGGTGACTCTTGTGCCTCAGCCTCCCAAGTAGCTGGGATTACAGGTGTGTACCACTGCAGCCAGCTCATTTTTTGTATTTTTAATAGAGGCGGGATTTCACCATGTTGACCAGGCTGGTCTTGAACTCCTGACCTCAGATGATCCACCTGCCTTGGCCTCCCAAAGTGTTGGGATTCCAGGCAAGAGCCACTGTGCCTGGGTTCCAGAGCATGTATTTCATTAGCCAGTCATCTCTTGATGTATGTTTTATATTTGGGTGTTTTTCAGGCTGTGTAGTTACAGGTCTTTATACAGATACAAATCTCTTGACTTCCTTTTTTGTTTGTGAGACAGGGAGACAGGGCCTGGCTAGAGTGCAGGGCCATGATCATAGCTCACTGCAGCTGATTCCTGGGCTCAAGTGATCCTCCTGCCTTAGCCTCCCAAATTGCTGGGAGTACACATGTGTGCCATTGCACCTGGATAGTTCTTAAATTTCTTTTTAGAGATAAGGTCTCATTATGTTGTCCAGGCTGCTTTCGTACTACTGGGCTCCAGCATTCCTCCCGCCTTGGCCTCCCAAAGTGCTGGGATTACAGGTGTGAGCCGCCGGGCCCAGCTCTTGACGGACTGTTGTCTCTGAAGTGAATTCCTCAGAATGGAGTTCTTGGGTCCACTTTCATTTTCTTTTGAGTTTGGCTCTTGCTTTCAGATCTATATTGTTCATCCCCAGATCTGGGGGCACCTGCTGAGAGTGACACCACACTGGAAGGGAGCTGCGTCTTTGAGGTCTCTGGGGACCTGAACTCATTTCCTTTCCTGACTGTAGAGGGAACATAAAAAGCTTCAAGCTCATGGCACTGCGTGTCGGCCCACAGTTTAGAGTAAGCTGGGTGTTATTCCGGGTAGGAGGCACTGATCCATTTCAGGGGTATGTGCCTTCATTCAGCAAGTGCTTATTGAGCGTCTTGTAGATGTCAGGCACTTGGGAAGCAAAATTAAAAAGATATGATCTTCCTCCACTTGGAGCTTATTGTTCAGTGAGGGCTGGTGTGTGAACGGCAGCCCCGTGAGACCGTCAGAAAATGGGCGTCAAAGGGCTTGGGCCATACTGGCAGGAGACTCAGAAATGTGCAGGCCGACTTGGTGATAGGGTCAGGGGCAGGGAGGATGGGCATTCCCGGCGGAGGCCACTGCACCTGCAAAGGCTTTGAGGCCTGAAAACATGAGGCACGGCACCAGGGGGAACACAGACCACCAGGGGCTTGGTGTGGCCATGGGGGAGTTCAGAACTATGGCTGCAGCATGCTCGGCCGCTCAGTGGCGCAGCACAGGACCGTGGCGCCCAGGCTGCTGGGTTCACCTGGTGTAAAATGGTTTTGGAATGGGTGGCATGACGTGATTGCCAAATTATTGTTTTACAAGCTAAGAAATAAATTTAAAAGTCATAACGCATGTCATCATCATTTTATTTATTTATTTATTTATTTTTGAGACAGGGTCTCACTCTGTCACCCAGCCTGGAGTGCAGTGGTGCGATCTCGGCTTACTGCAACCTCCACCTCCTGGGTTCAAGCAATTCTTGTGCCTCAGCCTCCTGAGTAGTTGCGATTACAGGTGTGCCTTACCACACTTGGCTCATTCTTTTGTATTTTTAGAGACAGGATTTCACCATGTTGGCCAGGCTGGTCTTGAACTCCTGATCACAAGTGATCCACCCACCTCAGCCTCCCAAAGTGTTGGGGTTACAGGCATAAGCCACCACGCCCAACCCATTTTATAAGTATGTTTTGTGCCCAATCAAGTAGCAAAGACATAATCTTAAAATAAAGGACAGTTCTTCCCAAGGGGAACAAAAAGTAGGCAGCCTGACACATGCATAGATGATGTATGCTGCTGTTACACACACGCACACACACTCAACTGTGTTGCTGTGATAACAAACCACCTCAAGTCTCAGTGGCTTAAAATAACAAAGGTTTGCCTCTCACTCATTCATGCTCTTGTGCACTGGCTGGAGGGGGCAGGGCTCTGCTCTCTTTGCCCTCACCCCAGAGGCCCAGGCTGAGAGCCGTCCCATCTCCGAGCTTCATGGGCAGTCAAGACAGAGAAAAGGGAAGGTGGCACATCGTCCACCGTCTCTCGAAACTTCCTCCTGGAAGCGACACCTGCTATTTCACTTACATTTCATTACCCAAAGCAAACCAGATGGTCAAGTCAGAACTCAGAAAGGGTGGGGAAATGCAATTTTACCGAGAGGCAAGAAGAAATAGATAATGGAATAATGCCAGTGCGTACTGCGGCTGAATCCAGTGCAACTGAATAGTCCTGGTTCAAACAATTAAAAAAGACTGTGTGTGTGTACTTTCACCGGCTTCTTCACAGACCGTCGCCCATACTTGAATGAATCTTCCTCCTGTGCGTGCTACTGTATAGGATAAATGGAAGAGAATGGAGGGTGTTGTCAGGGACGTTTTTGAGGAATACTGAGGTCTACTTGGGGCGGTGAAACACGCTGGATGATGAGCTTCCAGCTGCTTGTTTTCCTGCTGGACTGTCTGTGAGTTCATCTTCTTATTTATAGCTCCTTGTTACTGAGTGCCTCCCAGCAGCAGCTTCCTTTAGCCCTCTCTAGGAGGAGACAAATGCCTATTCCTGGCAGTCCGGGCATGTCGTCTTAGGTGTCCTCTGGTGACCTATGGTCTGGTGTTTTGCACAGTCTTCTTCACCACGTCTTCTAGGAGGATTGAGAACTGAATTTGATTTTAAAACGAAGCTTGGTAATCAAGAATAGTAACAGCTGGCTGAGTGTGGGGGCTCACGCCTATAATCTCAGGACTTTGGGAGGCTGAGGCGGGTGAATCACTTGAGGTCAGGAGTTTGAGACCAGCCTGATCAACATGGTGAAACCCTGTCTCTACTCAAAAAATACAAAAAAAAAAAAAAAAAAAAAAAAAAAAAAAAAAAAAAAAGCTGGGCGTGGTAGTGCATGACTGTAGTCTTAGCTACTCAGGAGGCTAAGGCAGGAGAATGGCGTGAACCCATGAGGATTGCAGTAAGCCAAGATTGCACCACTGCACTCCAGCCTGGGCAACAGAGCAAGACTCCGTCTCAAAAAAAAAAAAAAAAAAAAAAAAGAGCCATGGCAGTTCTGAAGGGGAAGAGCAAGGAAGGTTTCTTCCTTGCAAAACACAAGGCTGCAGTGTGGAATCAGGATTGCCTTGGGGCCAAGGTAGATTGCTAGACCAACGGAAGCAACTCTCAGTGCATTCGTGTGCTTATGGGGAGGTGGGATGTGCTTGAGCATGCTGTTACTACCAATGGGAAAAGAATGCATGTGTTCATATATTGTGCTAGGAAAACAGAAAAAGGTAAATTTAAATTTCCATAATAAAAACCATGGTGGATTCAAGACCTCACTGTGAAAAAAAATAAACTTTGAAACTTTTGAAATTAAATACAGAGGAATATCTTTAGGGTTTTTGAATAAGAGACATTGCTTAAACACATGACAAAAAGCATTCCCATGAAAGAAAAGATTAATAATATGACTGCATTGAAATGTAAAATGGGCGCCGAGCGTGGTGGCTCAGGCCTGTAATCCCAGCACTTTGGGAGGCCGAGGTGGGCGGATCACAAGGTCAGGAGATCGAGACCATCCTGGCTGACACAGTGAAACCCCATCTCTACCAAAAATACAAAAAATTAGCCGGGCGTGGCAGCGGGCGCCTGTGGTCCCAGCTACTCAGGAGGCTGAGGCAGGAGAAAGGCGAGAACCCGGGAGGCGGAGCTTGCAGTGAGCCGAGATAGCACCACTGCATTCCAGCTTGGGCGACAGAGCGAGACTCTGTCTCAAAAAAAAAAAAAAAAAAAAAAAAAAAAAGAAAGAAAGAAATGTGAAATGGGATGGTAAATGAAAAAGCAAGTGGTGTAGAGAAAACAATTGCAACACCCTCGACAGAGCTTCAGGGGCAGCACTGACAGAGGCACCTACTCTCTGTGGTGCCTGAGACGGATCGCCTCTTTAAATTTCGTGTCCCAGGGCCTCCTTTGCTACATCTTAGTGTCAGCCTTGGGCACCAGTGCCATCCTGATGCCAGCTTTAGTGTCCAGAGTTGTGTTGCCCAGTAGTGTAGCTGGTAGCTCCAGGTGGCTGTTGGACACAGTGCAACTGAGGTGTGCTGTAAGTGTAAAATATGCACTAGATTCATCCCCAAAAAGTAAAATAGCTCATTAAAATTTTTCTATTGATTGCGTTTTGAAATGGTAATATTTTGGATATGTTGAGTTAAATCAATATATTTATTAGGATTTCATTTGGCTTTTATTAATTTGGCCACTAGAAAATTTAAAATTATCAGCCAAGGGCAGTAGCTCATGCCTGTAATCCCAGCCCTTTGGGAGGCCGAGGCGGGCAGATAATTTGAGGTCAGGGGTTTGAGACCAGCCTGGCCGACATGGTGAAACCCCATTTCTACTAAAAATACAAAAATTAGCCAGGCATGGTGGCGGGCACCTGTAATTTCAGCTACCTGGTCAGCTGAGGTGGGAGAATCGCTTGAACCTGGGAGATGGAGGCTGCAGTGAGCTGAGATCGTGCCATGGCACTACAGCCTGGGTGACGGAAAAAAAAAACAAAAGCAAAACAAAAAAGAATTCATACTGATCAATGAGGAAGAGACAAAGAAGCCAATGGGAAATGGACAAAAGACATAATTAAATCCTTTAGCAAAGAGGAAATCCAGACTGCCAATAGGTACATGGAAAGATAACCAGTCTTACTGGCAATGAGGGGAATGTGAAGTGAAAACACAGTAACAGTGTTTACGCATCCGATTGGTGAAAATGCAAAGGTATTGGGAATTGGTGAGAATGAAGAAAAACTGTAACATTCACCCATGAGTGGTGGAGTTGAAGTTGTTACAGCCGCTTTGGAGAGGACTTTGGCTCATGTTCTACCCCCAGCTTGTCCACTTAGAGCACTGGTTCTCTCCTGGGGGCAATTTTGCTTCCCAGGGTGCATTTGGCAATGTCTGGAGGCATTTTGGGTTGTCATAAATGAGGGTAGAAGATGCTCCTGACATCTAATGGGTAGAGGCCAGGGATTGTATCGTACAGGGGACAGCCCTCCCAGAATAAAGAATTATCTGGCCCCACTTGTCAATAGTGCCCTAGTCGAAAAACTGACACAGACAAGGATCCCAGTTAATTTTCAGCTGAGGTGCATCACGAGATACAGATCAAGGTTTTAATTTCAGTGCTCTGTGTTTGTAATCACTGAACTTTGGACACAGTGTCTATCAGTTCAGGGGCATGGATGGACATGCAGAGACACTATAGTAATCACAATGCATTTGCCAGTGATTTGGCTAGATCACGTCCAGCATTGCTTGAATAAACCAAGTTTCAGGCTCAAATGTACATGCAGAGCGTTTTGTGCAAATATTTGAAATAGGAAATAATGCTCTCTATTAAATATATCGCTTATGGGCCGGGCACAGTGGCTCACATCTGTAATCCTAGCACTTTGGGAGGCTGAGGTGGGTGGATCACCTGAGGTCAGGAGTTTGAGACCAGCTTGGCCAACGTGGCGAACACCTATCTCTACTAAAAGTAAAAAAATTTAGCTGGGCGTGGTGGCAGGAGACTGTAATCCCAGCTACCTGGGAGGCTGAGGCAGGAGAATTGCTTGAACCTGGGGGGCAGAGGTTGCAATGAGCTGAGATTGTGCCACTGCACTCCAGCCTGGGCAGCAGAGTGAAACTCTGTCTCGAAATAAATGCGTAAAAATAAATAAATATATTGTTTATGGATACATGCATATGTAATAAAAATGCAAAAGCAAAATCAGAGCATTCACAGCAGCACCAAATAGTGATCACCTCTGGGAGGGACGGAGAAGAAAGTACAAAAAGGCATTTCAACTTTTTCTGTAATGCGGATTCCTTTAAAAAGTTTGAAGCAGTTATGACAAAATATTGACCTTTGTTAATGTAACCGATGAAGACATGGGTGTTTATCTTACTTATCTTACTTTCTATTTTACTTTTCTCTATATTTGGATTTTTTTTCGTAATAAACACTCATACACACATACCAAAGGGCACTTGGAACAGGGGCTGCCTGAGTCCAGGCAGCTCACTGGGGTTGTCCCTGTGTCTGTGTGGTTCGCCCGCTTTTCCCCAACACTGATCCATGGTTAAGGTTTGGTGCACGGAACGTTCCACGGGATTCTTTATAATGAGCTGGCTTTGGAGAGGCAGTGGACTGAAGTGGTGGTGTCTGACCTGCAGTGCTGGGTCCTGCCTCCTGGCCAGGAAATCCTCTCCCCTTGCCACTTGCCACTCCTCTGCACTAGAACTGGACCCGACCTTTACCCTCCAAACTTCTAACAACACATCCCAGAAAGTATCTGGTTCGAGATACTAACAATCACACTTAGGGAGTGTATTTAAAAGAAAATAGATGTCATATCATAGAAATTGCAGACAAATCGGAACTCCTAGGGAGACCCTTCAGAAAGGAAGTTTGCTGGCTGGTCTTTGCAGCTGAATTCATTTACCAGCCTTGAGAGTTGACCGGGAAGGGTTTGCCTTGTATGACACCCAGTGCATAGCGTAGTGTGGAATTTAAGGCCAGCAGTGGTGGTTGATGTGCACACTTGGTCTTCTCTACAAGCCACATGTGTTGAAGACTCCCTGTCTTCCTGGGGCCTCCCTCTCATGCTCTTTCATTCCATTTAGGCCCAGGGAAAGGATTCCTGCCTGTGGCACTGGGCTTGAGGCTGCAGTACTCACTGCTTTTCTATGATATGTTGAAGCAATGAACTGGTGTTGAGGGATCTTAGAATTTTTAAGACTTGTATGAAGTATCCTTTCCTTTGGAATCTTGTTTGGAGAATAGCTTAATTAGATGATGTCTTAGTCTGCTGAGGCTGCTATAACGCAATACAGTAAACTGGGTGACTTATAAACAATGGAGATTTATTTCTGACCGTTCTGGAGGCTGAGAAGTCCAAGATCATGGGCCTGCTTTCTGGTTCATAGACAGCACTTTCTTACTGTGTCCCTACAGGGTGGAGAGGGCAAGGCAGCTCTTGGGGTCCTCTTGTATAAGGGCACCAATCCCATTGGCGCTGCCCTTATGACCTGGTTACCTCCCAGCGGCTGCATCTCCTAATACCATCACCGTGAGGGTTAGGATTTCAACATATGAATTTTGAAGGGACACAAATGTTCCGTGCATGGCAGATAGTAAGGCTCTGTCTCCAGAGGACATTCAGAATGGAGCATTTGAGTCAGTCTTCATTCATGCCGCCTGAGTATTCCTAAATTACCTGTGTGAACTGAACCGGGAAGTCGGCTCCTCACAGGGAATCCATCTCTCTTGTGCCATTGCAGCTGCTGCGACCAAATGCTATCACTGATGTTTATCCTGGATGCCCACCCCTGTCCCCAATGCAAGATTCTTTTCTTAGACCCCTGATGATTTTAATTTCCATTGTCTTAAAATATCCTGAGATGATTGAAACTTGCCTAAAATAGTTTACCCAGCAAATCAGACATGTGTTAGCAGGAGCTCATGGCCACCTTTTAGAAATATAGTAGCTCTTTAGAGGCCAGAATTCTTGCATTCATTCATAAAGCCACACAGACATCTCCCCTGACCTATTGCTGGTGTTATTATGGGGTTTTATAGAAATGGATTTTTAAGTATCTGAAATGTACTCTCTTGGTTCTTGGAATTTTTTCTCACACTCAAGCATGGTGACATCCTTTTTATTCTGGGTCATCAGGATGATGGCTCCCCTACTGTGGTACCATAGGCCCCACGTGGTTCTGGGGCTCCCTGGGCCTCTGGTGCCTCGGTCTCTCCCCTGGCTGTCGTGGACTCCCACTTCTTCTGTAGACTGTGCTGGGCCTCACACAGCACCCAGCCCTCCTTTTTCTTTCACAGACAGCTCTTGTTTGCATTTGTTTACAGTGGTTATTGTAAAACTATTTCTTAATGAGGATGTTATTAATGTAAACATTGTGTTTGCTTGCTTTTTTCAATGTTAATTAAAACGATATCATTTCCTCATGAATACAGCTTTGTTTTACATAAGAATTCTAACTGCACAGAATCATATGGGGTGGCTCACATCTGTAATCCCAGCACTTTGGGAGGCCGAGGAGGGCGGATCACAGGGTCAGGAGATTGAGACCATCCTGGCCAATATGGTGAAACCCCCGTCTCTACTAAAAATACAAAAATTGGCTGGGCGTGGTGGCATGCGCCTGTAGTCCCAGCTACGTGGGAAGCTGAGGCAGGAGAATCGCTTGAACCCAGGAGGTGGAGGTTGTAGTGAGCTGAGATCGCGTCACTGCCCTCCAGCCTGGTGACAGTGAGACTCCATCTTAAAAAAAAAAAAAAAAAGTGAAAGTAGTTCTTCCAAAATATTCCTTCACCACCCCACCCACCCTGGATTAGTCAGGGGTCTCCAGAGAAATTGTATGTGTGTGTGTGTGTGTACATATATGTAGAGAAAGAGAGAGATTTGTTTTAAGGAAGTGGCGTGTGTGATTGTAGGGGCTGGCAAGTTCAAACCTGGAGATCTGGGGGAGAGTTGCAGTTTGACTCCGAAGGCAGTGCTGCTGGTCAAGTTTTTTCTTCCCAGGGTGTGGGGAGGCTAGCCTTTTTCCTCTTAAGGTTTTTAGCTGATTGGATGAGGCCCACTCACATGACGGAGGGCATCTACTTTACTCAAAGTCTGTTGATTTAAGTATCAGTCTCATTTAAAGAATACCTTCACAGAAATATCTAGAATAATGTTTGACCAAATACCTAGGTACTGTGGCCTAGCCAAGTTGATACATGAAATTAACCATCACATACCTCCCATTCATGTTCCTTCTGTTCTTAATATTTTGGTGTGGTTCTTCTAGATGTTTTCTATGCAGTTTCCTGTGTGTGCATGTGTATGTGTTGAGAGCTTTAACTCACTTAGATAATGATCATCTTCCTCCCATCCCCAATTTTTTTTTGAGACAGGGTCTTGCTTTGTCACCCAGCCTGGCGTTCAGTGGCATGATCTCGGCTCACTGCAGCCTTGACTTCCCGGGCACAAGCAATCCTCCCATCTCAGCCTCCTGAGTAGCTGGGACGACAGGCATGTGCTACCATGTATGGCTAATTAAAAAAATTTTTTTTTTGTAGAGATGGTGTCTCACTGTCTTGCCCAGGCTGGTCTCAAACTCCTGGCCTCCAGTGGTCTTCCCATCTTGGCCTCCCAAAGTGCTGGAATTATAGGCACAAGCCACTGCACCTGGCCTCATTTAATTTGTTAATATAATAAGTGATGTTCTGGCTGGGAGCTGTGGCTCATGCCTGTAATCCCAACACTTTGGGAGGCTGAGGTAGATCATTCAAGGTCAGGAGTTCAAGACCAGCCTGGCCAACATGGTAAAACCCTGTCTCTATTAAAAAATACAAAAATTAGCTGGGCTTGGTGGCAGGCACCTGTAGTCCCAGCTACTCGGGAGGCTGAGGCAGGAAAATGGCTTGAACCCGGGAGGCAGAGGTTGCAGTGAGGCAAGATCGCACCACTGTACTCCAGCCTGGGCCACAGAGCAAAACTCTGTCTCAAAAAAAAAAAAAAAAAAGTGATGTTTTTAGGTTTCTAAATACTATATCAGCCTTCCCAAGGTGGCTGCCAGCAGGTGCCTGCTGCACATTTTGGGAAGTTTTACCTTAGGAAGCTGGAGGAGTGTGGTGGAGGGAGGAGGTGCTATCTGTCCGGAGCAGAACCCTTCCCTGGTTGAGGTGAGAAGGAGGGGAGGGGAGGGTGGTCCTGAAAGAGACCTAATTCAGGAGCCAGATACTTCCGGAGCCCTGAGCATGTCCCTCTTGTAGCCACCTAGGGAAGGCGTTCCTTTTAACCTGAGCCCTTTAAGTGCAGGTTGGATGTCAGGGTTGGCAAAGGCAGATGCCATCTGGGACCTTCCTGAAGGGCAGGTTTGCAGTATATGCTAAAAGCTTTCAAAATACCTATTTTCTTTAATCCAGAAATCCTGCTCCTAACAATGTTTCCTGAGAAAACAAGAAACAAAATACACAAAGCCTTAGCTCCAGGGCTTTCATTGCAGGTTTTACTCATGAGAAAGTGAGAAACAGATCATCTGAGTATCCGAGAATAGGGGTTTGTTAAATAATGACAATTCTACCCCACATAGAATAGAATACTCCGTATCTATCAGAAATTTTGACACAGAGTTACTTTTATTGATGTGAAGATATTGCTGATATAGTCCTAACTAAGACATATAGCAAATGGTCCTGTTTTAGTTTAAAGAAAAATGTGGGCATATGTGTGTGTCTGGTCTATAACTTTACTTCTTCTCTTTAATTTTTGGATCTTTTTCTGCAATAAATATGAGCTACTTGTGTAATTATATGCAGAGGAAGATGTTACATTATGTTCAATATGTTTTATTTATAAGTCAGGAAATTGTAGAATACTAGAGCAATATCTCCATCCAAAGAAGCTAAAAACGGTTTTTGGGCGCTCCCTGGGTGGAATGACAAGTTTTCCGGCACATTTATGCGAAAGCAGGCTGGTAGGTTAGCTGGGAGAATGGAGGTGGTGGCGGCAGCGAACTCTTAGTTCCCAGAGAGGCTGTAAACCTCAGCGGCTTCTAAGGAGAGCCTGCCTGCAGCCCACTCTTTTCTATTTAAAATTAGATTATTGTGAAACATTTCACCGTATCGATGGAGTGACCTCTTTCAAAGGGCGCATAAGCTAGAGTGTATTAAAGACCCTTTTCCATAGTTAACAGTTATTGAGTTCATTATGCCGTGGTATGGATGTCAGTGTTAGAAAATCAATGGTATTCTGTAGAACTTTAAAAACATGAATATTTGTGATTTAATATTCTTCTGTGGGGCAACTAGGAGCCTTATTGAGGTAAGTGGGCAGAGCTACTCGAGTCCTCTTATTGTTCCATGAAAAATTATATTCTTACTAAAAATTGGCCGGGCGTGTTGGCTCACGCCTATAATCTCAGCCCTTTGGGAGACCGAGGCGGGTGGATCATGAGGTCAGGATTTCAAGACCAGCCTGACCAACATGACGAAACTCTGTCTCTACTAAAAATACAAAATTAGCCGGGTGTGGTGGCACATGACTGTAGTCCCAGTTACTTGAGAGACTGAGGCAAGAGAATCACTTGAACCCAGGAGGTGGAGGTTGCAATGAGCTGAAATTGCGCCATTGCACTCCAGCCTGGGCAACAAGAGCGAAACTCTGTCTCAAAAAAATAAATAAATCAATAAATCTGGTGAAAATCGGCTGGGCCACTGTGGAGTGGCTCTCAAGGTAAACTTTGTGCCTCCCATGCAGTGGTGGTGTGGCTGGCACTGCCAAGAGTGACACTTGATTGCTTGGTCATTAGCTCCTACCCTGGGTTGAATTTTAGCATCTCACTTTATGTACGTCTGTGAGGCGGTGAGCCTCACACCTGAGTCTACGCTGTTTTCCTTTGTTATAAAGTCTCCTTGTCAACTTGGGCTGCTGCAACAAAACACCATAGACGGGGTACTTACTTATAATGGAAGTTTATTCCTCACAGTTCTAGGGGCTGGAAGGCTAAGATCTTACACAGAGTGGAAATTTATTTCTCACATTCCTGGTGGCTGGAAGCCCAGGATCAGGGCACCAGCACGGTGGGGTTCTGGCCCGGGCCCTCTTCCAGTATGCAGACTGCAGACTTCTGCCTGCGTCCTCACTTGGAGGAGAAAGGCACAAGAGAGCTCTTGAGGTCCCTTTTATAGGACACTAATCCCATCCATGAGAGCTCCACCCTTGTGATTTAATCACCCCACCAAAGCCCCACTTCTTGCGCCATTCCACTGGGAGCTAAGATTTTAACGTTTGGTAATATTTAATTGATAGATGTACAAAATCAACTCTCAGTGTATCTATCGAGCTTGGTTCTCTCTCCATGACTCCACGCTGCTATCCATCTCTACCTGACGTCACCACTGGGTTGTCCAGAGACAGTATCATACAATACACTGAAGTCTGCAGGCCATCTGTCCCCACGCCCACCCTGTCCCATAGCCTGTCCCTCTCATTTGATGGCAACTGCATCCTCTCAGCTGCTAGGGCCAAAACTTTGGGGTCATCCTGGGCTCTTTTTCTACTCAACGTCACCTCCATTCTAACAGCAAATCTTCCTTTCCAGAATCCAAATTTGCCTCCCCAACTGCTGCCCCCACCCTGGTGTGACACCATCCTCGCCTGCCTGGCCCCACAGTGGTCTCCCACCAGCTCCCGCTTCCACCCTGTTCTTCTAGAGCCTATTTCCTGCCCAGCAGCCAGAGTGGATGCGGATGATTGGCAGCCGATGGCTCAGGACACTCACCCTACTCGGGGGGTCCCCAGGGCCCTGTCCACGGCCTCTGAGACCCCCTGTTGCCTCCTGGACCCAGGTTACTCCTCTTCTTCTCACTCACTCTGCTCTAGCCCCGCCGGCCTCTGGGCCGCTCCCTGGATGCACCAGGCACGGTCCTGACTTGGGGCCTTTGCTTGAGCTGTTTCCTCTACTGGGGCGTTCCCCCTCTCTTTATCCCTGTGGCCCATTGCCTTGCCTCTTTCACGCACAGACCCCAACCTCACTTCTGCCAAGCCCAGCCTGACCACCCTATTCCCTAGAGAGCTGCACCCTGCCCTGCACGCACCTTTTTTACCCCATCGCCGTCTGCCGCGCTCTGTCGTTTATTTCTCTACGAGCCCCATAGTTGGTGCGTTTCCCTCCCTGGGGGAAGCACACCCCAGGAGGGCTGAGGCCTTAGCAGTTCACTGATGTTTTCACGTCTAGGCCCTCACTCGAGTCAGTGCTTAACACACATTTGAGAAGGATCGAGCAGCTGGCTCACTCTAAACCACCTCTGAGAATTGGGACTCCAGGTCCCTGTCATTGCCCTGTCCAGCCCCCTGGAGGGTAGTGGGTGCCCCTTGGGGTCCCCAGTGCTGACCCACCATGCTCCGGCTCTGCCCCTCTGACCCGCTTCCCCTCTTCATTTCTAGACCGGCCTTATTGTCGCCTGCTACCACGGCTTTGTGGATACCGTGGTGGCCTTAGCAGAGTGCCCCCACGTTGACGTCAACTGGCAGGACAGCGAGGGGAACACAGCCCTAATCACAGCTGCACAGGCAGGTAAGAGCTGGCTTCCCCCTTTCCTCCCAGAGCCGTGGCCAGAGCACCGCCCCCAGGCAGCCCGGGCTCCCGGTACGATGCAGTCAGGATGGAAATGATCGGAAACCATGTCCTGCTACTGAGGGGTGCCAGGGAAGGGCTGATCGCTGTGAGTGCACAAGCTGTGCATTTGGGACACTATGCATTTACCCACTTGTTCAGAATTCAGTGTGGGCAGATCAAGCTCTGATACTGTCCAAAGTTTTTGAATATGAGTCTGCACCAGAAAGCCACCCTTGTCACCGCTTCACCTGGAGCCTCACACTCCATCCTGCTCCAAAGACAGGGGGTGGCACAAGGCTGGCAGACCCACCAGTGGAAGAGACAGTCGTGTGTCTCGGTAGTAGTTAATCATGAAAGTAGACACGTATAGAAGGTGACCTTGCACTTTACCTGTAGAATTAAAGAAATGCCAGGAACTGTTTCTGAGAGCTGTTAGAGTATCCGTGTAACAAGCTGAGACGAAATTAGTGGGAGCCTCTTGTGAGCGGGTATCCAAGCACGTGGCCCTCAGCCCATCATAGTCATCGAGAGGACGGCGCTTATGTCAGTGTTGCCAAGTGCATGGCGGCTCTCCTCCTTTGGAATTGTATCCAGACATTTTTTTGAGGACTGACATGAAACCTATGCTTGCCTCTTCATAATTACACTTCATTTGGAACAGTGGTCTTGACCAGGTTTATCACTGACCCCTTTCAAATTTCTTGGCCTCCAAAGATTCTGTCTGTTTCATTGGTCAGGTTCTCAGTTGCAAGCAAAGAAGCTGCCTGTGGCTGAGCCAGGAAGGACAGGCGCTTGTGTGTTGAGGGAAGCAGGGGAAGCTCACACGGTTGTCAGGGGTTGTTGAGAATCCCACTCAGGGCCTGGAAACTGGAGGAAGTGCCCCGGACCACACTGTATGTTGATTCTGGTTGGGAAACAGCTGTTGCTGTCACCAAAGGGAGACCTCCTTGTCCCTTGTTGCTTCACAAGCCCCTGTACCAAAGCCACCCTGGGTGGATCTGATGGGTGGGGGGCCAGGGAGGCTGGAAAAACCAGTGTTTGACAGTTTCATCCCCCATGGTGGGAGTGGTCTGGGCACCCCACTTTTCAATCAAGACGAATAGAGTGGGGAACTCTCCAAACTTAGAAAGGGCTAGGGGCTGCGCTAACATGTGTTCACCTCCTCAGGTTTCGGAGCGTGAGGCATCACCTCCATGGAGGATTCCAGGCTTTGAAAGCCTAGCAAGAGTGTGAAAAGGCTTTGTAAGGCATTCAGTGATTCATTTCCTCTCGTGGGCCAGCTGCCATGTCAGGGACCAAGGATACAGAAGTACAGGGCAGCCCCATCCTTGAGTAATTCTGCAGCTCATGGGACAGAGAAACAGACGTGAAGCCCGGCACCATCTGTCTGCTGGAGCTCGGTGCTGTGGGACAAGAACACTCCATCTAGCCTGAAGGCTAGAGGTCTCGCAAGAAGGGGGTTTGAGCTGGGGCAGAGAGGGAGCCGGGCAGTTCTCAGGAATGGCGAGTCTTAGGGACAGTGTAGGTGGGCATGGCTGTAGGATGGCATGTGTCTAGGAGAGATGAGGGGAGGACGGGGACCAGACCATTAAAAGTCTAAGCACAGTGCAAGAGAATGTATTTCAGTAACGTGAGGCTGTGTGAGTGGTGACAGGGGTGAGAGGATCCTGGGGGCCTAGCAGAGGGCTCAGAGCACAGGGAAGGGCCGGGAGCTGTGCGGCTGCAAACACAGGTGGCGGTGGTGGTGATGTGGGCCATTGAGGAGAGCTGGGGATCTAGGATGGCTTTGGGCTTTGGGACAGGGGATAACACCAGCTGCAAAAGGCATATAAGTAAAAGAAGAGGAATGGGAGGAACACTGGTTTTGAGCTGGCTCTCATAACTTTGAAATGCTCTGAGACCTCTAAGTAAAGAGGTCTCCATGGCAAGTCAGGAAGAGATGGAGCTCCAAAATCTGGTCCCTGCTAGAAATCCAGATGAGAAGCCGGGCGCGGTTGTGGGCGCCTGTAGTCCCAGCTACTCGGGAGGCTGAGGCAGGAGAATGGCGTGAACCCGGGAGGCGGAGCTTGCAGTGAGCCGAGATCGCGCCACTGCACTCCAGCCTCGGCGACAGAGCGAGACTCCGTCTCAAAAAAAAAAAAAAAAAAAAAAAAAAAAAAATCCAGATGAGGGACAGGTGTTGCTGGTGAGAGCTGGGACATGGATTAGGTCATGACGGTATGAGACTGTACGATAAGAAGGGATTTCTTTTCTTACTGATCTGCCAGAGCTCTTTGTGTGTTAGAGATAATAGCTGTGCTTTGATACTCATGAGGTACTTCCCAAAGTCTTGCCTATTTGCAGGTGTTTTGATTTCGTATTCACCCATGATTGTTTCTTCAGAGTCTGAAGCACAGTGTATATTTTTGGCAAGAATATGGCATTGGCCGTGCTATATCCTTGGTGTGTCCGATCAGGAACACATACCGCCAGTTTGTCCTGATGTGGATGATGCTAAAATTTGATGAACTGCTTACTGTGAGAATCACCACATTTCTCCATTTTAAAGGCAGATATTTCCCCTCTGCAATTAAGAAGTAATCTGCAAGGTGATACTTAGAGATTGTATAAATATCCTGTCTCCCCACCAATTTTTGCCCTTGATAATCCTTTTCTGAATCATTTATTTTACACTTATTATCTGATATTTTTCTATAAAGAAGAGCTTTCCTTTAGCCCCACCCTTTTTTTCAGTACCATTACTCATTTTTTAAAAATGTTGTGTGTTCTACTTCAATAACACCTTAGTTCTTTTCAGTGCTGAAGTTATCCCAAACCTAGCCAGTGGGTAACCCTGAAGATGGCTCCAGTGTCTTTTTGTCATGTTTCTGTCAGTTTTGAGTATTTTCTTGATTTATGGCACACCAAAGTGTTCCACATTCTCCCTGGGGTTTCCCAGTCCCCATCTGCAACCAGCTGTATCTTCAAGGAATGATAGCTCTTTTTTAGTGGGGAATGGTGTTTAGAAACCAAAATCTGGCCTCTAGCTGTGCTCATTTGCACTAAATGTTATTGCTTCTAGGCATTTCAGTGAGCAGAGTTAGAAAAAAAATTTTAAAAATAAGGATACCTCCAATCCAAATGCAACACCATAGTCTTCCTCCTCTTCACCCTCTATATGCTTCTCCCCATTCTTTGTCAGCAAGAAACCTGGTTTGCTGCAATCACAATGCATTTACTCATTTTCCTGTCCTGTGACAGATGTGCACAAAATGGTGATACTAAAGGATAATTTTCAAAAGCTTAAAACTTGACTGTTAGGTGGATAGAAAGTGAAAACTCATTAATTAGTGATGGGCTAGTAATTAGTTAAGGCCAGTTCAAAGGAAATTTGAAGAACAGGCACATAGAGGCAGTCACAAATGCTGAAATACATCTGCTAATAGATGCAAAACTGGTTAATATCCTATAAAGCAATATAATATAATGTTGTGGGTTATCTTTTCTATAAGGTGATGTTATAGACTGAATGTTTATGTCCCCCCTGTCAAATTCATATGTTGAAACGCCAACCCCCAATATGATGCATTAGAAGGGGGGGATTTTGGGAAGTAATTAAGTTTAGATGAGGTCATGAGAGTAGGGCCACCATGATGGGATTAGTGTCCTTATAAGAAGAGGAAGAGACCGGAGCTCGCTCTTTCCCCACCATGTGAGGACACAGTGAGAAGACAGCTGCCTATAAACCAGGAGGAGGAGCCTCATCAGCAAAGGAATCTGTTGGTGCCTTGTTCTTCGACTTCACAGTCTCCAGAACTGTGAGAAATACATGTCTGTTGTTTAAGCCATCCAGTCTATGGTATTTTGTTATAGCAGCCTGAGCTATAACAGGAAGTAAATTATATCTCTACCAGATACAGTGCCATTGCCTTGCTGTAGACAATCAGTTTTACAGCTTAACTTCTATGCCCGTAGAGTTGTGGAGCCGCCTAGGAAGTAAGTACTCCCAGAGGGTCCCCTGGACAGCACCCAGCACCCAGAACCCAGCACCCAGCACCCAGCACCAGCACTTTCCTGGAGGGAAAAGAGACCCAGTCACCTCATTAGCTCAGTTTCCAGCTATGGATAGTTTGTTTGTTTGTTTGTTTATTTATTTATTTTACCAAAGAGTCAGAAATTAGAATACCACCACTGCTACCAACATCAGACCTGCTAAGTAAAAGCCCGTTATTTCTTTGTGATTGTTTTCTTCCAATATATTCCACCAAAAGTTATTTGGTCTTATACACCGTATTCAAAAACGCAGTTCAATTTTTTTTAACTTCATGCCGTCTCTCCAGATTTCAAATTGCTTCCCTTTCCACAAATGCTTATGTTTTTCACTGAATCAGTGACCTATTGAATTTTTCTAAGAATATGGATTGTTAAAATTTGAAAAATTTTCTTTTGCTTCTTGCAATAAACCAATTTCATTTTTAAAATGGTTTCCTAGGCACGAGACAACCGGGGAGCAATCAATCTATTGCAGATGAAGGTGCTGCCCTGATCCTGTAGCCCAGCCGCCTTCTTTTTGAATCTCACTGTCTTTACACTGATCCAGGGTTTTTTTTTGTTTTTTTTTTTTTTTTTTTTTTTTTCTGGCTTGCTCATCCTTCTGCTGGGACTGCGCTCATCCTCCGGTTTATTTTAAGTCAAGGATGACACAGGTCCTCTTGGAGATTGGAGGGCGCTCTGGCAAAGAGAGGAGGAAAAGGCTCCAGCTGCTTTCCAGGCTCCGCGCCCAGCAGCCTGGGGCATGGCGGGAAGAATTCGGGACCAGGTGCAGGCCCCACAGCCACTCCCCTCCTGCGCTGTGTAGTTTTACTTCCGAGTTGAGTGTGGCAGGGGAGGCTGTAACAACCAAGGAGGAGCCCCCGCTCTTTGCCTGGTGGCACCTTAGGGGGAAGGTGGCATCGGGAGCTTAGTGCCCTGCCTGGCCTCGTGCCTGGGGTGTTGCAAGATGTCATCGGTGGGTCTCAAAGCATCCCCATAGGCCACCTCTCCTTTTCTGCCCTTCTATCTGTGGGGCATTGCCGGAGTTTTGCAGGGTTCACTGAATTAGGTGTAATACCTCATCCTCCCCATCAACAGGGGCCTGTCTCTGCCATCTTACTTAAGAAACAGAAATAGGGTGGTGGTCCTTGATGGTTCTAGTCCACTCCTGGCTTCTCTCTGTTGCCTTTCGTCACGGATGGTGTCTTCAGCTGCCCAGGCTGCGATAAGGAAATAAGGAGCTCTCCAGGGCCTCTTTTGTGAGGGCACTAATCCCACCACGAGGACCCCCTCCCTCAGGACCTAATCACCTCCCAAAGCCACCTGCTGTAGCATCGACCTGGGTACAGGATTTTCGCACAGCAATTTCGGAGGACAGAAACATGCAGACTGTGGCAGGTGGGAAGCTGGGTGGGGCGAAGATTCCCGTGTTCTCAGCTCTCCTGGGAGCTGGCCTACCCAGGGGGACCCAGGCTGCCAGACAGAGCTGGAGTCCAAGTCAAGTAGCAGGATTGGATGGCCGGGGTGTGGACAAGGGTCCGGGCTGTCCTGAGGGCAGCGTCACAGCTGGCAACCTGCCTGAGTGGACAGGAGGAGGCGAGCAGAGGCCTCAGCCGTTATCCTGCTTCCTCCACTTGGCCTGGCTGATGTTCTTGGAGTCTGATTTTAAAATACAATACAGAGTGTTTGGGAGGAAAAAACCCCACATGAACAAGGAACTTCTGGGTGAATATCTCCCGTACCTCACTCTCAGCCCTCCTCCAGTTCTGCTCTCTGGAGTTAACTGTTGTTAATGATTTGATGCCTAGATGGGTTTACTCTGCCTTTTACATTTAAATAAAATCATTATTATAATGTATTTTGTCTTCTTGTTTTCTTTCTTTCTTTTTCTTTTTTTGAGTCTGAGTCTTGCTCTATTGCCCAGGCTGGGGTGCGGGGACACGATCTCAGCTCTCTGCAACCTCCATTTCCCAGGTTCAAGCGATTCCCTTGCCTCAGCCTCCTGAGTAGCTGGGATTATAGGCGCCAGTCACCACGCCCAGCTACTTTTTGTATTTTCAGTAAAGGCGGGGTTTTACCGTGTAGGGCAGACTGGTTTTGAACTCCTGACCTCAAGTGATCCACCCACCTTGGCCTCCCAAAGTGCTGGAATTACAGGCGTGAGCTACCGGGCCTGGCCTTTTTTTTTTTCTTTTTTACTGGCTTTTGTTATCTTCCCCTATTTACTGATTTGCTTGAGCTCTCTGTGGCCAGCTCGGTGTGCACCCACCCTCTGGCCTGGGCTCTGATCCCTGGACACCCAGCCTAGGCCGCTGCCTGAGGCTTTGGGACTGAATTGTTGAGGTTGCACAGGGAGGCGGAGGGGAGAGGGACTTCACGTCATTTAAACAAACACAGATTAAAAAGCTTCCTTGTGTGTGTCTTAATTGCCTCAACGTGCAGAAGAGATTTTCCTTAATTTCTTTCTGAAACTTTAGGGGCTGCCCCATCCCCATGGGCATCGTTGCTTAGACACTGGCTCCCAGCCTTGCGCCTCTGGCATCAGCATCACCTCGGCTGGTTCATGTGAGCATTAACACAGGTCTGGTGGAAGCACAGACTGCCAGGCCCTGGCCCTGGAGTCTTTCTTTGGATAGGCCTGGGGTGTGGCCCAAGAATGAGCAGATCAACAGGTTTCCCAGTGAGGCTGATGCCACTGGCCCAGGGACCCCATGTTGAGGATGGAGGGCTTGGAGGTTTTTAGTCTGATGACGGCCAAGGGCGCCTCTCAGTGGACACTGAAGACGATCAGAGTCACAGACCCCAGGAGAGATGTTGTGAGAAAAGACACAGAGGCATCAGGGAATTACAGTGAAAATGACTTTCCTGTGCTGTTTTGCCAAAGAGGCTGTTTAGGCCCAATCAGGTGATGTCCCATTTTAATCAATTTCATAACCAGTTTTATTTATTTGATGATTTGTTAATTTCAAAAGTTGTCTACGCCTATGTGCTCACAGCCAAAAATGACTACAAAAGTAGTATCAGGAAGGAAGAAAAAGATCCCTTCTCAATCTCCCAAACATTCCAGCTCCCTTATCAGCACTCAGGAGTTACCTCTTCAGACCTCATTCAGTCCTTTCCAAACACGCACGTATGTATGTGCACTTTTTATTCACATGACTAGGCTAGTTCTGTTGAGATTGTGTGTTTAGTGGTTTTGTTCACTTAGTAATTAATCTAGGAGCTCCTGCTGCATCGGTGTCCCTGAGCCCTCCCGGGTGCTCATAGCCCTGCCTTCCTGCATGGGATGTGTGGCTCATACCAGTTCCCCACCAAGACTTCAAGTTTGGGAGGCTTCATTCTGATTGCTTTCATTCATTGTGGTGGACCCGGCTCTTAGGCCAGTCCTTGGACATGAAGTACTTGCTTCCTAAATACTTGTTTGAAAAGAGGATATTGTGTAAAGTGCATGAACCATGGTATACTTAACTGTCCCGGTTATTGGACAGGTGAACTTTTGAGTTACCCAATGGCAGCAAGGCTGTCATGAAGTCCTTGGGTTTGGGGTGCATCTCTGAGGAGAGCGTGTTAGGGTCCTGGCAGGAGGCATGTTGAGTGACAGGTGTGCTCAGAGGGCTGAACAGAGGACTTGATGAGGGCCTGTCAATTACAGGGGAAGGGTAGAGTTAAGGGAACCAACATTGAAAGGATTAAGGGGAGGGGCTCTGCAGAGAGTGACCCAGGCCAAGAAGCTGGAACCTGAGAGGCGGCCTCAACCTAGAACCCCAATCAGGGGCTGGAGTGGGAGGTAGGGCTGGATATCCCGCTCCTTCCACCCTGGTCCCCTGCTGAGCCACCCCAGAAACCTCACTGGGGTGGAAACCGGGCAGGTGCTGGTGGTGCAGGTCAGCTTCCTAGGCCGAAAGCAGGGCAAGGAAGAGGAGAAGCAGTGTGCAGACACACTCTGAGAACAGAATTGCTTCAGCAAGGGCTGTGCCTGTTTTAAGTGTACACAGCTGCCAATGGCCGTGAGAAAGCTGTGGCGATTTCTCCTTTCCCCTGAGTGACCAAGAGTGTTCTTGCCAGCCCTGACTGAGATCAGTCTTTTCAGTATTTCCCTACTCACAGCGAACCAAAACTCTGGTTTTCAGTTGTATTTCCCCAGCTCTCTTTTGAGCCTAGTGCCTGTTAGGATGCTTTTGGCTTCAACCACAAGGACGCTGCCTTCTCTTGCAACACAGGACATCTGCAGGTGATGTTGCAGGGCTGCTTCACTGAGTAGCTGGGTGATGCTGGGACCTAGAGCCCCTTCTCAGAAATTCTTTTACCTTTTCCCTCATGGTCCCAAGCTGGCCCCAGCTGCTAGAAGTGCCATGGCTTCACGTTGCAACACTCAGGGATGTCAAGGAAGAGGAGCAAATCCCTGTCGGCATTTCCTTTTATAACACAGGAAAACATTTCCAGAAGGCTCCAGAGGAGTGTCGTTGTCATCTCACCAACCAGGGTTGTGTCACAAGCCTGTGCCAAACCAGTGATGGAGGATGGCTTGTGTAGACGGCAGTCACACTAAGCAGAATCAGCATTGTGAAGCAAAATCTTAAAGCAGCCATATGTTTATATTATTTGCTATGGCAACTAGGTTGGTTGTCTGGGAGTTGGGAGCTCTGGGTTTCTGGAGGACGCAGCATTTATGAGCACAAATTCGGATGCAAATGCCTTCATCTGCCATTTGAGTGTTCTCTAAAAAGTCTAATTTCCTCTGCTATCTAATGCACAATAAAAATACAGCCAAATCTGTACTAGGTCTGTAAATGGAGAGAAATGTATGAAAATAAATCCTCATGTAATCTCTAAATCTCATTTAGCCAGTCATTTCAACTTTCACCACCTCGCCTCTAACAAAAATAAAATAAGATAACCAAAGGAATGAATAAGGAGTCCCATGGATAGAGCTGTGTGTTTATATCTGTTTCCTTGCTGTGCTTTAACAGAACAGCATGAACGTGGTGAAGTGAGGAAACGCCAGGGGTCTCTTTGAGCTGGTGATGGGATAGAGCCCGTGAAGCTTGTTTTGGGTATAAGGAACCTCTGATGTGTGCTTGCAGCTTGTTATTTCTTGCATTTAATTGTAAAATTCTGAAGGCTATGTGCTGAGAGCCAGCCTGGCAGGATGCTGCCCGGAGACGGGGACGGAACGGCAGGGATTCCGAGGGGTGGCTGTGGGTTTGGGCTGCTGTGGAGCCCTGGCTCCTGAGCTGAATCAGGGAGAGTCCCAGTTCAGAGGAGAATGTATGACTTGGTCGGAAGCCAGGAACAATGCCTCTTCATGCTATTTATCTTATTTTATTAAGCAGTGCACATGATCACGATCTTATTTTATTAAGCAGTGCACATGATCACATTGTGGTGTTCATGTTGTTTGGAAGTGCTTTCTTTTTTCTCAATTTGTACCGCTTCAAACAAGAGAGTAGAACTTGGCGAGTCTTGGTTTCCCAACGCTGCCTTATCTTTTCCTGCGAGCTTTTCTGAGCTCTTCTGATTGGCCATGGCAGGGCCACACCCCTGCCCACTGGCCAGCCAGGAGGGCTCCTTAGCCAGGTGGGGGCTTGCCCGGTTCCTGCATCAGACTCCTGCCTGTTCTGCAGAGAGCAGGGATGCTGCCCTCCCCTACTAACCCTGCCCGGCCATCTGCATGGTAAATGCCTTATGCTAAGAATTTCTGGAGTGTGTTCATGCCGCGTGGCTGGTATGATGTTATAGTTTCAAAGCCGACAGCCCCCTCTACTGGCCTCGTCTGGAGAACTGCAATTTGAATGCCTTGAGTCAGTCAAGTCTTAGACAACCCAATTCTGTAACATTTTCCCATTTTTAGAGCAGTTTGTGTTCGTTGCCTGTTTTTTTTTTTTCAGATGGAGTTTTGCTCTTGTTGCCCAGGCTGGAGTGCAATGATGTGATCTTGGCTCACAGCAATCTCCGCCTCCTGGGTTCAAGTGATTCTCCTGCCTCAGCCTCCCAAGTAGCTGGGATTACAGGTGTCTGCCACCACGCCCGGCTAATTTTTTGTATTTTTAGTAGAGATGGCGTTTCACCATGTTGGCCAGGCTGGTCTCGAACTCCTGATCTCAGGTGATCCATCCCCTTCGGCCTCCCAAAGTGCTGGGGTTACAGGCATGAACCACCGCGCCTGGCCAGCCCTGCTAATTTTTATTTTTATTTTTTGAGATGGGATCTTGCCATGTTGCCCAGGCTTGTATCTAACTCCTAGGCTCAAGTGATCCTTTAGCTTCAGCCTCCCTGGCCTCTTCTGGCCTTGGCCTCTCTGCTGGGATTGCAGGCATGAGCCATCTTGCCCACCCTGATACTTTCAATAAATAAACTTTTCCCAAAGGAGAAGTAGGAATGTTTCAGCCTTTTCATCTAATGCATATTTATTGAGCACCCCAGAGCATGCAGTCAGTTGGAAGTTTTAGGCTTGTGAATTGGGTAACGAGGGCTGTGGCGGCTGTGGGATCCCCACACGTGCATGGGAATGTGGGCAATGAGACACCGTGGGGCCGGGGCACCAGGGAAGACCTGGCGTTGGAAGGGATGGCTCATCAGGTCACCAGGTAAAAAGACGAGGCAGAATATTCCAGGTAGAGGGACTCCTAATAGACTGAGTGGGGAAACCCCACGGGCCCACCTGTCTAGATTCTTCCAGGTTTCTCTGAGCAGCATTCCTTCCTTCTGGGAATGGCGCTTCTAGAATGGGGATCTTAAGACCTACGGTCAGACATGGCAGGCCAGATAATTTCTTTATGTTAGAGCAGTACTTTTAGGTTTTATGGCTGGCTTTAGGGAAAGGGGGTTCTGGTCAAAGATCTGCCTTGGGGAAGAGGGATTCCGGTTTGGATGGTTGGCCTCCGGGAAGAAGGGACTGAGAGACGGGAGCGCAGGAGGGCAGAGAGAAACCTTTGCTTCTGAGGCCTTCACTGTGGGGTATTGCTTCCTAAGCCCCAACAGCATTCTGAGGGAAGTGAGTCTGCAAGGAAGGAGAGATTGAAGAGAAACAGGAGGGATCTGATAAATATTCCACAGCAGTGGGCAGGGAGTGGCTGTCAAGCACAGGAGGGGAGAAGCAGGGATGCGCCTCTTTCAGCAAGAGGAGAATCCCCTGCGTTTTCTGTAGGAAATGTGAACTGAGGACTGGCGAGGTTCATAAACTTGGAAAGAAGAGCTTTCTACTCATAAAGGGTTGCAGCCTGCAGGGTGGCCATTGTGGCAGGGAAGCAGAGCCTCTGGCCAGAAGCCAGAAACAGACCCTTCCAGGGGCAGAAGAACAAGACAGAGGAACAATGCGTGTGAACGAGGTGGCTCAATACACACATTCTGTAAGCTATGGGAGAAGCATTGAATATTGATGACAGGAGAAACATGCGCGTGTGCAGTCGAGCTCCGAGCTCCATGCCTCTCCCTGGGACCTGTGTTCAAAAAGCGACAGCGTTAGCAGGATCCGAGGGTGGAATGCTGGTCGGTTGTTTTGTCCAAATCACAGAAGGGCGGGGCAGCATCAGGCGGTTGGTTTATATCAGTGGAGGAGTATTTAGAACGGGCTGGTTTCTGTTTAGCCTTAGAAAGGAAGCCTCGCGGTGGTTAGCAAGGAATGGGTATAACAGGCGCATTGCCCTTCCATCCTGTCATAGCCGGGAGTCAGTTTTCAAGAGTTCTCTGGGGTCCTCTTGGCCAGGAGGGGGCTGGTTCAGTCCGTTGGAGGGCTCAGGATTTCACTTTTCCTTCTCGGAGGCCCATGAATGTGGGCAGCGTGGGGGGCGATGGGGGAAAGCCGAGGGACTTCCCTTCTGGTGGTTTCTGTTCCCTCTGTGAACTTGAAGATGAGTCATCCAGGAGAGGGGTTTGCCTGAGGTAGGTGACTTCCATATGAAAAGTTTAACATTTTCCCCATGGGGCCTGGGGAAAAGTCAACCGGGAAGCACAGGAGGGCTGTTGGGCCAGGCTGAGAAGCCGGTTGGGCCCAGGTGGTGTGGGTGTCCACCTCTGTGTATCTCCCAATAAAGGCGCCTTGGCATCCATGCAGAGCGGAACCAGGGGCGTGGCAGGGCCAGGCGTCATCTCCAGCTTTCCTCTTTTGCATACCACAGACCTGTGCATCCACTCGTTTAGGAGCTCTCTGAATCAAACACTCCACTCCCTCCTCCTGCCCGCCCGGGGTTGGGGGCTGGACTCCAACTCTGCCTCCTGAATGCTCCTGTGGTCTCCTGGTGAGCTCCCCACCACTCGGAGAGCCTCAGGTCCAGGGTGGAGAGGCCCCACACCAGGCTGCACAGCCAGCCCTGAATCATCGTCCCAACCTTGCACTCATTTTGAATAGCTCTGTGCTAGTTCTCCCCTTTTTTTATTTTTATTTTTATTTATTTATTTATTTATTTTGAGACAGTGTCTTGCTCTGTTGCCCAGGCTGGAGTACGCTGGTGTGATCTCTGCTCACTGCAACCTCCACCTCCTGGGTTGAAGTGATTGTCCTGCCTCAGCCTCCCCAGTAGCTGGGATTACAGGCATCTGCTACCACTCCCAGCTAATTTTTGTATTTTTAGTAGAGACGGGGTTTCACCATGTTGGCTAGGATGGTTTGATCTCTTGACCACGTGATCCACCCGCCTCGGCGTCCCAGAGTGCTGGGATTACAGGCGTGAGCCACTGCACCAGGCCTGTCTCCTCTTTTTTAAAATAAACTTTTGATTTGAGAATAGTTTATGCTTACAGAGAAACTGCAAACACTGTACAGAGAATGCCTGTGTGCCTCACACCAGTTCCTCTGTTGTTAAGATCTGACGTCTGTGATGCGTTGGACACAATGAATGGACCTGTGTCAATGCACCATTATTAACTGAAGTCTGTTCTTTATTCAGATTTCCTCAGCGTTTCCCGGATTTCCTTTTTCTGTTGCAGGATCACATGTGGCATTTAGCACTCATGGCTCCTCAGGCTCCTCTTGGCTGTGAGCTTCTCAGACTTCTCTTGTTTTTCACGACCTTGACAGTTTTGAGGACTGGTCGGGTACATTGCAGAATGTTCCTTAATTTGGACGTGTCTGATGCTTTTCTTGTGATGAGACTGGAGTTATGAGTTTTTAGAGGAAGGCCCCTGATAAAGGGCCATTCTCAACACATGGCACTAGGAGACACACTACCAACCTGACCCATTGCTGATAATGTTGGCCTTGGTCCCCTGGCTGAGGTCATGTTAGCAGGTTTCTCCCTGGAAGGTTCTCTCCCTCCTCCCCCGTTTCCGTGTAATAGTCTTTCATGGGAAGTCATTGCGCACAGCCTGCAGGTTAAGGAGAGGGGAACACGTTCTGGCCCCTTGAGAGTGGAGTGCCTGCCTAGATTACTCAGAATTTTTCTTCTGGATTTTTCTATTCTGCTGGTCACCGTTTACACATATTGTCTCCTGTAATTTTCACAAATGGGAGGTGAATATTATCCCTTATTTTACAGATGTGGAAAAGCTGACTGCCAAAAGCCACCCAGATTCTGAGTGGCAGGCCTGGCCCTTGAACCTGGCTGTTCTCAGAGCCAGCTGTCTTCAGTACTGAGCTCATTGTCTACACTGTGTCTGAGTGATGCAATTTCATTCAAATTCACTTCCTCCCTGGGTCACTTGTCACCTTCTCTTAAGCAGGGTAGGGCTCACTGGGGGAGAGGGGGTGTTCTGGGGTTCTCTAGGTGAGCCTACCCTTTAAAAGGGCTTCTCTGAGGATTTCAGGAATTGAGTCAGATTCCGTAATGTCCAAGTTGGACTGGGCTCAAACTAGATTTTTTTTTTGGAGGCAGAGTCTCACACTGTCACCTAGGCTGGAGTTCAGTGGCGTGATCTCATCTCACTGCAACCTCCACCTCCCAGGTTCAAGCAATTCTCCTGTCTCGACCTCCTGAGTAGCTGGGAATATAGGCATGCACCACCATACCCAGCTAATTTTTGTATTTTTAGTAGAGACAGGGTTTCAGTATGTTGCCCAGGCTGGTCTCGAAGTCCTGGCCTCAAGTGATCTGCCTGCCTCGGCCTCCCAAAGTGCTGGGATTACAGGAGTGAGCCACTGCACCTGGCCTTAAAGTAGATTTCAATATGGCGTGTGTTTGGGTTCCCTTGTGCAAGGAAGGCTGTGTGTCTCATATATATAAAGAAAAGGAAAGCTCCATTTGGTTACTCATCATTGTTTTTAGAGAATAAAGGTTGATACTTATACATTCTTAGAAGTATTGGGTCCACCTTTGATTTCCATTGAATGGGGTCATCTGTGTGATGAGAGGTATTATTCTGCCATCCTGGGAAAACCCGTGGGAAGCAGGGCGTGATTTCTTGGATCATCAAAAGCTCAGGCCTATAGTCAGAACGAGCTGGCTGCATGTTGGTTTTTCTGAACGCAACATAATATGCAGAACAGATCTGTATAATGGGCGGTTTGCTTTGTGGACTTTCAATTTTTCGTGTTTCCACCTATTCAAAGCGCTTAGGATATATCAGTGCAAAGGAACATCCTGCTGAAGATTGTGACGGACATGCTATTTCACAGTTTAAAGAAATGGCTCCAAATGAATTGCAATTCGTTTTACTATGACCCTGGCTAAATCTAACTGACAGGTGCCGCCAAGCATTTAACTGGACCATAAACCAAACTGAGATCAAAGGATTCCCCCAGCTTCCCGCACCACCGCCCAGTTTAGAGTAATTCAGCAGCTCTGGGTACCTGACAGCTGGCCTTATCCCCTCCCCGCACATAGTAAAGGACGAGGGAGGGCAATGTGGTGTAAATGAGTCAAAAAAGCACCAGCGACTGGCTGTGAGTCACGCAGCGAGGGGATCGTACCCTTTGTCTCCTGCTTATAACTCGAACACTGTTACACTCATCAGGGCTTCTTTTTCAAAAAGATACAAGGTTCCCCTTTTCACATTTGTGGTGAAATGTGAAAAGGGGACGGGCTGAGGTCAATGGCGAGCTTGCTCCTCAGGACAGTTCACTCCTGATTTTGGTTGCCCGTTCCTTCTTCGCTTGGATTGATGGAGAGCAAACCCACAGGATTTCATACTGGTGGGGCAGCAGCCCAGAGTGGCCCTCAAAGAGGGAAACTGGGTTCCAGCCCCGGCAGTACTATCCCTCAGGGTGTGACTGGGGAGACAGAAACCACTTGATATATCGGAGGGTTTCATATTGGATTTGCTGAACTGAAGGGGCTGGGGGAGCAGAGATCAAGGGCACCCAGCCCTGCCTGCTGGAATCTCAGCCGCAGTGGGGAATGCTGGAAGCTCTGCAGCCTCATGCTCACTTAGTATTCTGTCTGCAGAGGTGGACTGGGCTGGGGAGGCACCTCAGGTCTCATGCCTGCCCGACCCCAGAGTAATGTCCTTGCCACCTCTCTCCCATCCCAAATCTCAGGCAGTGCCACCCATTGGAAGTTTCTGTGCAAACCAGATGCCTGTGGGGAGTCTGGGCCCTGAGCCCGGCTTCTCCGTGATTCAGGGGTTCCTGGGGAGAGGTGATACCAAGTTAAGGAGGGAGTGCATAGAAACGTCCACGAGGCCCCTGCAGCTACAACAGTGGGGGCTGAAAGGAACACGCTGGAGTTGGAACGAATATGTGGGGATTTCTGAACACTGCATCCCCGGTGCATCAGGATGGGGCACTGTGGCTAGGCACAGTGGCTCACGCCTGGAATCCCAGCACTTTGGGAGGCTGAGGCAGGTGAATTGCTTGAATGCAGGAGTTTGAGACCAGCCTCGGCAACATTAGGAGATCCCATCTCTACAAAAAAGAATTTTTTTCAATTAGCTGGGCATGATGGTGCTCGCCCGTGAGCCCAGTTACTTGGGAGGCTGAGGAGGGAGGATCTCTTGAGCCCAGTAGGTCCAGACTACCGTGAGCTATGATCGTGCTCCTGCACTCCAGTCTGAGTGACAGAGAGAGACTCCATCTCTTAAATAAACAAAAAAGATGGGAACTGGGTACCCAGCACCTCCCCTGGGGTTCAGGAGGAGAGACTCGGGCAGACTGCTCATGTTCCCAAGGGGTTCAGACCTCATCAGCAGGGGCCTGGATGGAGGTGGCAGCTAAGGGGAGGGTGCGGCGGAGGGAGGGAGGAAGCTCTTTCCACCAGCTGTGGTTGGTCATGAAGGAATGAGGTCTGAGTTTGGGGACAGTGGTTCTCACCTGCGGTGTTGTTGCCCCACTGATGGTGATTTGGCAGTGTCTGGACACAGTTTTGGTTGTCACAACCTGTGCAGGAGTGGGGGTGGTTGCTACTGGCATCTATTGGTGTAGAGACCAGGGATCTGCCCAGCATCCTGCAGTGCGCAGGGCAGTCCCCACAACTGAGAGTCATGTGGCCCCCCGTGCCGACTGTGCCAAGGCTGGGACTGACCCTGCTCCAGGGCACTGAAGTGGGGGAGGTATACGCACACAAGGACCTATGGGCTAGCTGGCATCAGGCGGCATGGACAGTTGACCCAAAGAGGATGCTCTCCCACTCCATTTTGGTTTTCCTTGGGTGAATTCTGGAAACAGCACTGTTGCTCTGATGGTCTCCTTATTCACCATGAACTGAGAGCACCATGGGCGTGCCTGGGAATGAGCAGAAAGTTAGATCCTTTTTGGAGGTGCAAGGTGAGAAAGGGGAGAAATCTGTGTTCTCTAAGAAATCTCCTTACCTGCTTTGCTTTATAGCTGAGGGCCTTGCCTGCGACACTCTGTGGGATGTGTGGGGTAGGTAGGTGGGGGGAGAGAGAGAGAGAGAGAGAGAGAGAGAGAGAGAGAGAGAGAGAGAGACGGCGGCGGGGGGGAAGGTGGGGTGGCGGATACGGGTGGAGAGAGAGAGACTGCCGCTTCTGGGTGGGAACAGAGGGTGCCAGCGTGAATTGGCACTGTCCTATTGCTGTGATGATGACTTTTTCCTCCCTGCAGCTCCGGAGCACTTGGAAGTGGTTCTGAAGCTCATTTGCAGCTTTGCATCTGTTTGCATGGGCGTCTGCTGCTTGGAGTTGAGGCTTCCTGCCCGCATTGGCTGTCTGAGGCTGAGCTCCCTACCTACCCGCAGAGTCCCTGCCCCCCACGTCCACTCCCAACAGTGTGATGGGACAGCTCCTCCCGCAAGTGCTTTGTGGAAGGAGACCTGCAAGAACCCAAAACAGCAGTGCTGCAGCCAGGGCGGTGCCCTCTGCTTTCCTCTGTTTCCTGGGCTCCGGGAGAATTCTATCTTGGGTCCGAGAAAAACTCACACAGCAGACTGGCTGGCCCAGGGCTGACTCGGTGTTTCTTTCTCCCTCTAGGAAGGCCTGGCTGGAATCAGCACATTTTGTGGAAGTGGGAACCAATACACGTGTACACTTCTCTTTACAGGGCACGCTATCATCACTAACTACTTGTTGAACTATTTTCCCGGTCTTGACCTTGAAAGGAGAAACGCGTTCGGGTTCACCGCCCTGATGAAAGCCGCCATGCAGGGTCGAACGGACTGCATCCGAGCCCTGATGCTAGCAGGTATGTCCACCTGTCCCGTGCAACTTCCGGGGGCCCCGGGACACCAGAGTTGCTCCTTTAAGGAATATATTTTGAGATTAATCACTCCCATAGAAACAACGCCTAGCTGCTGCAATAAGGAATAGTTTCTTCACTGAGGTACACTGCTGTAATTATCTGAGTTTTTTAAAAAGCCAACAACAAATGCTTTCAGGATCACGGGGAGAAGCCATGCATTTGTTCCCTTCAGGACGCCCCTTCCTGCTCCCTGCTGAGCTTTGCAGTGGGTGGCATCTTCCCTCACCTTCTGTTTTCCTCCTGCTCACCCATTCTACACCCCCAGCCCTGTCCATATCTGTTCTTCCTCAGAAAGGGGAGATCTCTTGGCTGTAAATGGCAAGACTGTGCTGTTGAAGGTGGGTGTAGGGATGGTGGGAACGGCCCAGGCCATCCTAGGTCCCTGCTTGCTGGTGGGTGGCATTGCATAGTAATGTTACGAGGCGATGTGGAGTTGCATGGTAATGTTAGGAGGTGAGGTGGAGTTGCCTGGTAACATTGGGAGGTGATGTGGAGTTGCATGGTAACATTAGGAGGTGATGTGGAGTTGCATGGTAACGTTAGGAGGTGACGTGGAGTTGCATGGTAACGTTGGGAGGTGACGTGGAGTTGCATGGTAACGTTGGGAGGTGACGTGGAGTTGCATGGTAACGTTAGGAGGTGACGTGGAGTTGCATGGTGACATTAGGAGGTGATGCGGAGTTGCATATTAATGTTGGGATGTGATATGGAGTTGCATGGTAATGTTGGAAGGTGACGTGGAGTTGCATGGTGATGTTAGGAGGCAACATGGAGTTGCATGGTGACGTTAGGAGGTGATGTGGAGTTGCATGGTAACGTTAGAAGACGACATGTTGTGTGGTAACATTAGGAGGTGACGTGGAGTCACATGGTGACGTTAGGAGGTGACGTGGAGTCGCGTGGTGACGTTAGCAGGTGACGTGGAGTCGCGTGGTGACGTTAGCAGGTGACGTGGAGTCGCGTGGTGACGTTAGGAGGTGACGTGGAGTCGCGTGGTGACGTTAGCAGGTGACGTGGAGTCCCGTGGTGACGTTAGGAGGTGACGTGGAGTCGCGTGGTGACGTTAGCAGGTGACGTGGAGTCGCGTGGTGACGTTAGGAGGTGACGTGGAGTCGCGTGGTGACGTTAGCAGGTGACGTGGAGTCGCGTGGTGACGTTAGGAGGTGACGTGGAGTCGCGTGGTGACGTTAGCAGGTGACGTGGAGTCGCGTGGTGACGTTAGCAGGTGACGTGGAGTCGCGTGGTGACGTTAGGAGGTGACGTTAGCAGGTGACGTGGAGTCGCGTGGTGACGTTAGCAGGTGACGTGGAGTCGCGTGGTGACGTTAGCAGGTGACTGCGGAGTTGCGTGGTAATGTTAGTAGGCAATGTGGTATTGCATGGTGATGTATGTGGCAAATTCTGTTTTCTTTGATGTGTCATAGAGTGGAAAATTCTCAGGCTATCAAACTGAATCAACCTCCCTTTGTCTTTCGCGCCATCTTGGAGAAAGCACTTTCCTGTTCCATCTGTGAAATGGGAGTAATGACCTTTCTCCCTCACCTCCCTGAGGCTAAAATATGACAACACTTTATATACTGCTAAAGGCTATCCGGCTGCAATGAGCTACTAAGCTAAATGCTACACAACTAATAGCTTTAATTCTGTTCTTCACTCTGAAATAGAATCAATGATCATCCTTCGGGCAACCTCTTTGGGTTATTTTGAGAATTAAATGAGAAAATACGTGTCAAGCGCATGTGGTGTTAGATTCAGTGAGCAGCTGAAATCTCAGTGAATGTGCGATGCTGCTTTCACCGTTACTTAATTCTGTTATTTTAATTTCTCTTTATTTTTGTTCTTGGCACTGGGTTCAGCCAGTCCTGCTTGGCATTGCAAGTTCCTGAAGAAGTGGATTTCCTCTCTATTCTTACTTGTTCTGCTGCGGTAACAAAATACCTCACCTGGGTAATTTACAAACTGTAAAATGTATTGCTCACACTTGGGGAGGCTGAGAAGTCCAAGATCAAGGTGCCGGCAGGGCCGATGTCTGCTGATGCCCCTTCCTTCTTGCTGTCTCCTCTCATGGCAGAGCGGACGCCGAGGCATCCTCAAAACCTCTTTCATAAGGCACTAGTTTGATTCAGGAGGGCACAGCCTTCGTAATCTAATCACCTCCTCAAGGCCTCACCTCTTAATGCCATCCCAGGGAGTCTGAAGTTCCAGCATAGGAATTTTGGAGGGTCGTCACCATTCAGACCACAGCACCACCCCTGTCTTGGTTATCCTGAGGGTGGCATCAGAGTTTTCCCAGGCATCGGTGCTTCCAGTAATGTCACTTTTCTGTTCCAGGACCCCTGCTGGGCTCCCACATTTAGTTGTCTTCTTAGTTGTCCCCAGTCTTTTTCTTCTTTTTTTGTCTTTTTTTTTTGAGACAGTCTCACTTTGTCGCTGTCCCTAGTCGTCGTCTTCTTTCCAGTCTTCTTCTTCTTCTTTCTTCTTCTTTCTTCTTTCTTCGACACACTCTGTCGCCCAGGCTGGAGTGCAATAGCGCAATCTTGGCTCACTGCAACCTCCACCTCCCAGGTTCAAGTGATTCTCCTGCCTCAGCCTGCCGAGTAGCTGGGATTACAGGCACCTACCACCACACCCAGCTAATTTTTGTATTTTTAGTAGAGACAGGGTTTCACCACGTTGGCCAGGTTTGTCTCGAACTCCTGACGTCAGGTGATCTGCCCGCCTTAGCCTCCCAAAGTGTTGGGATTACAGGCGTGAGCCACCGCATCCCGCCCCTAGTCTTTTCTCGGGTCTGTGAAGTTTCTGTCATAACCTGTTGCCTGTGACGGGACAGTCTTGATTCCAGCCAGTGTGCAGCGCTGCCTCGTCTGAGCCTATCTGTTGTTTTTCTCGAGATCAGTCTGGAGTTACAGGATTCACAACTGCTTCAGATTTATCTTTCCTTCTGCTTTAACCTTAGGGGATTCTTTAGTCCTAGGGGATGCTATAAGAAAAATAAGTTCAGTGAATAAGAATAGAGGCTTCAAAGATGAAAACTTTCTTAGAAATAAAGAAAAAAAATCATAATTAAAAGTGAGTCCCATCGATTGTATTTTTGATTCAGAGATGATAGTTTCATTTAAAAAAAAATCAACGAGATATCAGTTTCAACAGAGTTTTGGCCCTGCCTGCCCTTATCAATGAGAAATGGTTCCTTCTAATTAAATGGTGATTATGTGGTGCTTTTGTGTTTGGCGGGAGCTTCAGATGCTTTTGCTATTTCTGGATCTAGTTATAATTGAGTGTAGATCTTTGGTAATTTACTTTTTCAACTGAACATTTATGATGTCAGTCACATCAGTGCACTTTCCGACTGAACTAATTTGAACTGCAAACCTTTTGTAGGTCAGTTGCCCTCTCGTCATTTGGTTCAACTGCTGTGCTTTCTTCCCTGGGTCTCCTGGGGGTTTCAGGCATGTGTGACAGCATTTAGAGGATTCCAGAAACACCTTGCACATCTCTTGGAACGATGAGCCTGTGGGCAGTGGGTTTGCTGCTGACATTGCTTTCCCCCCATCAGTTATTTGGATACAAATTTGGCATTAGATTTTATACTCTCCCTCCCCTGTTCCCCACTTTGCAGGCCCATCCCCCGTCACAGTCTAGAACAATCCACAGATTATTGTCTGTGGGATCCTGTAGTGAGTCTCTCCCTGTCCTGTACAAGGTACAGAGCAAGAAGCTGAACAGAAATAACGCAGGAGCCAGGACCCAGTTTCAAATTCGTCTTCTCCACTTCCCATCTCTACACCTGCAGCCTGTCACTCACCTCTCTAGGACTCAGTTTCCTCTTCTATAAAATGAGGCTAATGATAGCACCCACTGCAGGAAGGCGGGATGCGGATTGAGCAAGTTCACGTGGGAGCAGCCCCCAGGTGCCTGCCTGGCTTGGAGAAGCCTTCTGGACATGTTGGTTGTGATTATTGTTATTGTTATTATTATCATTATTGGTGAGTTTGTGTGTTCAATAGTTATCTGTTAAGTGAATGAAAAAATATGGTTTGTTTTTCCCTTTGAAAAATATCTTGTGAATGAGATACTTAAACTTTCTTAGTGAGGGTAGTAAGCCCCTACCTCAGGGTTTTTGTATTTTGCTTTTTTTTTTTGTTTTGAGACAGAGTCTCACTCTATCGCCCAGGCTGGAGTGCAGTGGTACGATCTCAGCTCACTGCAATCTCCGTCTCCCGAGTTCAAGCGATTCTCCTGCCTCAGCCTCCTGAGTAGCTGGGACTACAGGCGTCTGCCACCGTGCCCAGCTAATTTTTGTATTTTTAGTAGAGACAGGGTTTCTCCATATTGGCTAGGCTGGTCTCAAACTCCTGACCTTGTGATCTGCCCTCCTCAGCCTCCCAAAGTGCTGGGATTACAAGTGTGAGCCACCGCACCTGGCCGGGGGTTTCTTAATTTCAGCACTGCTGACATGCAGAGCCAGATAATTCTGTGTTGTAGGGGCTGTCTTTCAAACTGTAGGATTTTTAGTGGCATCCCTGGCCTCTACCCACAAGACGACTGTAGCACCTCCCCAGTTGTGACTACCAAAAATATCTCTAGATGTTGCTAACAGTCTCCCAGTTTGGGGGAAGAATTGCTTCCCGTTGAGAACCACTGATGTAAATAATTTAAATGGGAAAGGATATACAAAGTGAGAAGAAACATTTTCCCCTCTGTGTACTCTTCCTCTCTTGTTCTGTATTCCTCCCTCAAATAAAAGTGTGACATCTTGGCCGGGCACCGTGGCTAACGTCTGTAATCTCAGCACTATGGGAGACTAAGGTGGGTGGATCACCTGAGGACAGAAGTTCGAGACCAGCCTGGCCAACATGGTGAAATCCCGCCTCTACTAAAAATACAAACAAAATTTAACCGGGTGAGGTAGCACACGCCCGTAATCCCGGCTACTCAGGAGGCTGAGGCAAGAGAGTTGCTTGAACCTAGGAGGTGGAGGTTGCAGTGAGCCGATATCGTGCCACTGCACTCCAGCCTGGGCAGCAGATGAAACTCTGTCTCAAAAAAAAAAAAGTAATGTATTTTTTAGGGAGCTTTTGAGCTGCCTCTTAAGCTTTGGTTGTAGTGTAGAACTTATAGAAAATTTTCATCTTCTACTATTACTACTAAGCTTACAGTTCGCCCAAGAAAAGTGGGTTTTATTTTCCTTTTCCAGTAGATGGATAAGTATTGTAAAAAAAAAAAAAAAAGTGTTGAATTGCTTCCCCAGGATTAGTGGACAGCAGTAAGGACAGATGTTGGTATATTTGTAAAATTTGTGCAAATATTTTAAGTCTTATTCTTTCCATTTAAATATGTGATATTAAGAAAAATTAAACCATTTAAAGAAACTAATAGCCAGAGCCTTTGTTTTAGACGGACACTTCAGATTTTAATAAAAAGTATAACCGGGTTCTGAGAGGCTGATCGATTGCATCTTTGGTTTTGGCCTCGTAAGGAATAACTCAGGCTGTTCTGAAGAGCATTGCAAGGGGAGTTGCAGAACCTTGTTAATTCATTGAAATATTAAGGCCCACAGTGACAGGTCTGTTTAAATAGGTGACTCCGAGAAGCATATCGAGGATGTGATTTTTTTCTGAAGACAGGCAGAATCTGTGGAGGTTAGCAGGTTCCAGGCTTGCTTAAGGGAGTTCACTTTCAGACCTGAAGTGCGGTGTAACTGCCCCAGCCTTCAGGAAGCAAAAACAAGCAGCAGTAACCTCAAATCTTGCTGTGATTCCAAGGAGCAAAGTGGATTTAAAGGACGGTGAGGAACAGAGATCACAGATGCTCCCACTGTGGGTCGGAGGGTTGCTCTTGTCTCAGGGAAGCCCTGATATCTCCTGGAAAGTCAGATGATTTCCAACCACATAGAGGTTTCTTTCTGTTTATAAGGAAAACATACGTTTCCTATGAAGTGTGAATTTGCCATGTAGAATTGTTTGAAGTCATTAGCCAGAGGAAGGATGAAAAGTCAAGCATTCTGTGTCACCTGAAAAGCAAACCTTGAGACAAGGACTTGAGGGCAAGTAGTTTCGTAGGAAGGTGGCCCCAGGAAGTGGAGGGAGGGAGCGGGAAGTGAGATTGGGAAGAATGGAAGCTAAGACATGTCCACCAATGAGCAGATTCCCCTTGTGGGCAGCTGGGACTCAGATCCCCTGGACCCTCCAATATGAGGAAAAGATATCGCAGAGATGCTGGGACGTTTATTTTCCAACTCCAGTCCCTCTTTGAGGGGAGATGAGAACTTTGAGCACACTTCCCACCTGCTGTGTGGCGGGGGGGGTGGCTTGTCCTCCCTGCTGGGCTGGAGCACAAGCTCTTTCTCGGGACCCTAATCCAGATTTGTCATCCTGATTATACCCACAATGCCCAAGATGCAGGCTGGAGGTGGCACAAGAGGAAGCAGTGAGGGCTGGTCCATAGTGGTCCCCTGTGGCCAGGAAAGGCCCCCTTGCAAGAGAGAGACCTGAGCTGGGGTTTATAGGATGGATAACATGGGGGTGGGTGGGGGCTGGTGGAGAAACAGGAAGGGAAGTGACACATTCAGGGCTTCACGCTCCACCCACCTCCTGCTAGTCCTGGGCCTGGCCATGGCTCCCGGAGAAAGCCTTCTTGAGAATGAGTGATGGAAAGTATAGATTTTTTTTTCCCATTAGCACCTGTTTGGAATGTTTTTGGCTGCAAGTAACAGAAATCCTGACTAGACAGCAGCTTAAAGAAAACAGGCTGCATTTCTCAGCTCCTTAGAAGTCTGAGGTTGGCAGTCACCCTCCAGAGCTGGCCCTGGACTTCATGAGGACAACACAGACCCCAGTGGTTTCCTCCTGTCCATTTGGCTCCCCTTAGCCTGTTGATCTGTCACCCCTTGATTCCACAAGAATCACCCAATCCGTATTTCAGACAGGAAGCTGCAGCAGCACCAACCATGCTGGTCCCTTTCGTCAGGATGCAAAACCTTTAGGGCTCAGTCACCACTGCTGGGTTGCTTGGCTACTTGTAGCTGTAAGGGAGGCTGGAAGAATGGGGAACAGGATTGCAGCCATTAGATTCGACTAGTGCTTCTCAGCTGGAGGTAATGTTGCCCCAGGGGACATTTGACCATCTGGAGACATTTTTGGTTGTCAGAACTGGCGGAGTGCTACTGGCATCTAGAAGAAGGTAGAGATCAGGGATGCTGTTAAGTGTTCTCCAATGCACAGGACAACCCATACCAAAATAATTACCTGGCCTAATATGTCAATAGTGCTGAGGTTCAGAAGTCCTGGGTTAGACTGATTGTGATGCATTGCCAAGAACTGAGGATGTTGCTCCCTCAAGTGAAATAGAGGATTTTTGTGTAGACTTAGAGCGCTCAACAAGGCAGCAAGTGGACCCATGGGCGGCAGCCCCACTTTTGTCCGTATGGTTGAGCCCTGGGCAAAACGACACTAGGTGGAAGGTGAGGATGCTGGGGGGTCTGCTGGCAGGAAGATGGATACAGTGGCATTTCAGAAATCCTCTGTATTCTCTGAAAGGTGTTTGCATAAAATGTTATTAATCAGTACTTATCTTTTATAATTTAATTACTGTGTTCAGGTCATTAATATGACCCTTTACAGTCTCTTCCTAAGGCAGCTGATCCCTAATTTATAGCATGACTCGGATTCTAGGATCCAGTGGCCTTTGTTCCTTAGAGTCTTTGTCTTTTCTGAGATCATTTTGAAAAGATAGGTGAACATCAGGACGAAGAGTGCAAAACTTTGGACAGCTCTTCCTCTGGTTTTCCATTAGCATTCGAAAAATGTCTCTTTCAGGCAGTGTTCATTAAGATTTTAATTTTGCAGTTTGTTCCTTTTTTAAGTGACATGCAATTAATTAAGGTTTAATGTGTCATCTATTTTTTGCTATGACACTTTTACTGCCCCCTTTTCATTTTAGTCAGTTTATAAATTGTACTCTCGCTAATGAGTTCCATCCTGATATCCAGTTCCAAATAATTACCACTCTTCTAATATGGCTATTCTTTAATGTGTCACAGAATTCAGATCCTTACCAGGCAAGCTCAGGTGAGCTGGGTCTGCGGGAGCCATGAGGCCACTGTGGGCCGGCAGGCCAGGGCAGCGGCTGGGGACCCGGCCTTCCTCAGTTCAGCACATATTGATCGGCCATCACATGTCAGACAACTGGGTCTGGGTCTGCATGGGATATACATGAAGAAGCGTCTGTTGGGCCCAGTCCCCGAGGAGCTCACAGACTAGATAACTGCCCTAGTTCTCCATGTTGCTTTGCTGGTGGAGATGGGACTAATGGGACTTGAAATCCTCAATGGTTTCTTTGGTTTTGAAATGGAGTCTGGCTCTGTTAGTCAGGCTGGAGTGCGGTGGCGCCATCTCGGTTCACTGCAACCTCCCCCTCCCGGTTGAAGCAATTCTCCCACCTCAGCCTCCTGAGTAGTTGGGATTACAGGTGCCCGTCGCCATGCCAAGTGAATATTTTGTGTGTTTTTAGTGGAGATGGGGTTTCACCATGTGTTGGCCAGGTTGGTCTCAAACTCCTGACCTCAGGTAATCTTCCCTCCTTGCCCTCCCAAAGTGCTAGGATTACAGGTGTGAGCCACTGCGCCTGGCCCCTCAATGATTTTTAACAGTATGTGGGATTGAGATTGGACCAATATTAATTGAACAGCAATTCCATATTAATTTCTATACTGTAGCATTGAAATTTATGCAGATTTCATCAAGTTGAGTTGAAGTTTAACTTTGCAATATTTAATATTTGGGGGCAGTGGGTGGCCTGGGGAGATTTATTAAGTGACTAGTGACTAGTGTCAGGGAGACTATGTAAGGGGACCTGTCAGACAACCAATAGGCTGTGGATATCAAGAGATTTATTTTAAGGAGCTGACTGTGTGGTTGTGGGGATTGGTGAGTCTGAAATTGGTGCAGTAGGCTTGAAGGCTGGAAACTCAGGCAGGAGTACGTAGATGCTGCAGTCTTGAGGAGGAATTTATTTTTCTCCAGGAAACCTTGGTCTTTGCTCTGAAGGCCCTCAGCAGATTGGGCGAGGCCCACCCACATTATGGAGGTCAATCTTGACTTAAAGTCAACTGATTATAGATGTTAACCACAGCTGCAAAATACCTTCGGGGCAACACTTAGATCCATGTCTGATTAAATCACTTGGTATTCTAGCCTAGCCAAGTTGACATAGAAAACTAAAACTAACCATCACACCGGGCCTGCCAGGTGGTAGGAAGTACATTAGACTGAGGTTAGGACACCCAAGTCTTAGACCCTGTCTCTGTTACTAGCTTGGGGGTCTCAGGCAGGTCCCACAGCCACTGTGACTGCCATTCATTTTGCAACAAGCCTTTTTAAAATTCATGCCCCCTACCCACCAGGATGAGATGTGTTGAGCAAACAAAAATGAATTTTTCTATTCTGGAAAAGCCCACCATCTGTTAAAGATAGACAGAGCTCGGCCAGCTAGTCCGCAGTGGGAGAAGCAAAGGACCACCCATTTCCCACAGTCCAGGACCCATGGCAGTCCTCAGAGTGAGGCCACAGCTGGGGCGCCACCACTTTGCGAGTCACTGTTACTAGTCGTATTTTTAGACTATTCTAACCACAGCATTCAGGTATCCAAGGCAGCTTTATTGTCTGTTCTTCTCTCCATTGACAGAAAGCTATAGGATCTTATTTCTTTAAAAAATTCTGTAATTTGGCCGGGTGTGGTGGCTCATGCCTGTGATCCCAGCACTTTGGGAGGCCAAGGCGGGTGGATCACCTGAGGTCAAGAGTTCAAGACTAGCCTGACCAACATGGAGAAACCCCCTTTCTACCACAAATACAAAATTAGTCCGGTGTGGTGGCACATGCTTGTAATCCCAGCTACTTGGGAGGCTGAGGCAGGAGAATCGCTTGAACCCAGGAGGCAGAGGTTGTGGTGAGCCGAGATCGCACCATTGCACTCTAGCCTGGGCAACAAGAGCGAAATTCCATCTAAAAAAAAAAAAATCTGTAATGTAGGTGCTGAATTCAGGCAGGGTTTCATTCAAGACAGATAATCAAATGGAGCACTTAAAAGGCAGGTTGGACTGGGCTGGGCAACGGTGGCTCACGCCTGTAATCCCAGCACTTTGGAAGGTGGAGGTGGGAGAATTGCTTGAGCCCAGCAGTTCGAAACCAGCTTGCGCAACAGAGCAAGGCCCCATCTCTACAGGTGGGCCGTGGTGTAGTCCCAGCTACTCGGGAGGCTGACTTGGGAGGATGGCTTGAGCCCAGGAGGTTGAGGCTGCAGTGGGCCGTGTTCCCATCACTGCACTCCAGGCCCAACTTTGGGTGCTCGGATGAGCGCAGGGTTCGCGCAGTGGCCGGGTCTAGGGTGCCCTCTGTTAGGAGGCTTGGCTTTGCCCCAGGCTCTGCCTTGGGAGGGAAGAGTCCTTGTTGCCGCCACCCACTCCTGTGTGTGTTTTGCGTTTTGCAGGGGCGGATGTCCACGCGAGGGACCCCCGCCGTGGGATGTCGCCGCAGGAATGGGCCACTTACACGGGCCGCGTGGATGCCGTCCGCCTCATGCAGAGGCTGCTGGAGCGCCCTTGCCCGGAGCAGTTCTGGGAGAAGTACCGGCCCGAGCTGCCGCCGCCCCCCGAAGCGGCGCGGAAGCCCGCGGGCTCCAAGAACTGCCTGCAGAGGCTCACGGACTGCGTGCTGTCCGCGCTGACGCCGCGCACCATGCGGGGCCCAGAGGACGGGGGTGCCCTGGACCACATGGTCCGGATGACCACGAGCCTCTACAGCCCCGCCGTGGCCATCGTGTGCCAGACCGTGTGCCCCGAGAGCCCCCCGTGCGTGGGGAAGAGGCGGCTGGCGGTGCAGGAGATCCTGGCGGCGCGGGCGGCGCGGGGCCCCCAGGCGCAGGAGGCGGATGGGGTGGGAGGCGCAGGGCAACGCGGGCAGACCGGCACGGAGGATGTGGACTGCCGGGAGGGCTCCCCGAGAGCCGACCTCCCGCCCCCGTCCCGGGGCCCCGGCGCGCCCTCCTCGCGGAAGGCCAGCCTCCTGCCCCTGCAGCGCCTGCGGCGGAGAAGCGTGAGGCCCGGCGTGGTGGTGCCCCGGGTCCGAGTCAGCAAGGCGCCGGCGCCCACCTTCCAGCCCGAGCGGCCGGCGCGGAAGGGCAGCACCAAGGACAGCGGCCACCTGCAGATCCCCAAGTGGCGGTACAAGGAGGCCAAGGAGGAGAAGCGGAAGGCAGAGGAGGCCGAGAAGAAGCGCCAGGCCGAGGCGCAGAAGGAGAGGCGCTCCGCGCCCTGGAAGAAGAGGACGTGAGGGCCTGTGTGCCTGGCGTGGGGGCCGGGGCCGGGGCGAGGCCTCGGGGCTGGTCGCGGAGAAGGAGGCGGCCTCGTTGCGCATCGCACCACGGACGCTCCATGGACCACGGGGCCACGCGCATTTCCAGGCTGTCTGTCCAGGCTGCTTCCAGGAGAGGGCTGGGGGAGCCACATCGATTCGCCTGTCACCAGCCCTCCTAGCAATCAGTACACCTAGCGGGCACGTTGCCTAAAAGGCTCCATTTAGAGAACCTCAATTAGGATTTTTTTTTTTTTAAAGATCAATTTATCAAAGGGCGTTTTCTGCGTAATTTTGTATTTTTAATCATTATTTATCAAATTTGCAACGTTTTACAAGTGATAGGGCCCCTTATATCCAAGGCAGTTTTAATACACTTGCCTGAAGACCTTTTGTTTAAAATACTGTTTCTAGCAATAAGTATTCATGATACCTGTATGAGTTCACACAGACATCATGGGATTCTCCCCTTTTTGATTGTTTGGTCTTTTCTCCTCATCGTGGGTGTAGGTGTGCGCTGGATGTTCTTACTAATTAGCTTAAGTGATGCCAGATAGTTCTGTTTGACAGAGGCATTGACTCAGTTCTTTTTAAAACTCTTATCCGGCACTCAAGCCTGTATGGGAGGCCGAGACGGGCGGATCACAAGGTCAGGAGATCGAGACCATCCTGAACCCGGTCCCCGTCTCTACTAAAAAATACAAAAAACTAGCCGGGCGAGGTGGCGGGCGCCCGTATTGTAATGGCGTGAACCCGGGAGGCGGAGCTTGCAGTTTCCGGCCACTGCACTCCAGCCTGGGTGAAAGCAAGACCCTGTCTCAAAAAAAAAAAAAAAAAAAAAAAAAAACTCTTATCCATACAGTAATATATTGAGGGAAAACATATTGTCAAATTATAAAACAATGGAGAGATAAACATCTATTTATTGCTAGAATTAAACTCATTTTAAGCAAAGGGTTTTAGATAAACTGGATAGGAAATCTTTAACATTAAAAATAGATATGAGAAAAAAACTGTCATTCGATAAAATGGGGCAAATTTAATAAATGATTACCAGAAATACAAAATTAAGCCATATGTGCTCTTAAGTAATTCAAATCCGGATATCCTTAATATGTCAAAAAGATGCAACAAGAATCAGGAGCCCAGAATGATACAAATTACAGGAATGGGGAGGAGGCAATTTGTAGAACAGGCGAGAGAATGGAATGGGGAACAGACTTGTTTTCGGCAAATTCTCCTGGAGTAGACCGGGCAGCCCCCTCCTCCAGGCTCAGTTCCAAAGAGTCCCGTGTGTGGGTATTTCTTTTCCTTTTCCTTTGAGGACTGCACTTGGTGTTTAGTTCATCCTCATGCCGACCTCATAGAATTTCCAAGATGCGGGGCCCTGAGCAGGGCAGGGCACGGGTGTGATTTGCCTTGGGTCACAAGCTCTCGGTGAGGGTTTTAAATCCACACTTTTATCTCCAAAGTCACATGGAGATCACTTTTCTCTCCAAGGTGACATGAAGATCACTTTTCTTGGTGATCAAATTTGAATTTATCAAAGGGAGTTTTCTGCATATTTTTGTATTTTTAATCATTATCAGATTTGCAGTATTCTAATTCGGCAGTGCAGGGTATGAAAGCTGGAAACTCAGGCGGGAGCTTCTAATTCTAATGGCTCTGGCTGTGTGGGTTGTAGAGTATCTGTCACATATGCACTTTATTTCAGTATTAAATACTTGGACACGCACGATCACAGGCCTATTTGGAGGCTCTGTACTATAACCCTAATAACCCTAGATACATCGTGATACAGAGTGTCTGTCTCAGGACGCAGGCAGGGCTGGTGCAGGCTTCTCCATACTCCCTTCCACTTGGCACCATCAGGCATCGAGCAACCAGGGATCCTAAACTAGCCTCTCCAAAAACTCCATTGAACAGGACTGCAGGCTGCACCCAGGTTAATGGAAGATTGGTGCGATGATGATACAGTGTTTAAGGTCAGATTGCAGTGAGTTCCTCCTTAATCCCAGAAAGGTACCGTGATGAATGCCGCAGGAGACTGGACCCTCTTTGAGAACTGCAGATACTAGTTGACTGTGGGTCACTCTCGTGGCCAAGGAGTTGGGATTGGCCATGTCCCCTTTGAGGAGGTGGGGACTGTGACTGAGACTGGTTATCTTTGGGGGTTGTCTTTTCTGACTCCTTTGGCATGTGGCACCTTCCTGCCACACGTACATAATTCACAGCATTACCAAGACACCACGAGCCCCACCCCCACCTCTGTCAACCGAGGACCCAGCCAGGCAGTGCCACGTGGTTTTCCAGGCACACTTCTCAACACCGGCTACCCCTGCTGTGAAAGTTCTCAAGGTCCTGGTCCCAGAAGGCGAGCCCTGGGAGCGTCCTAAAGCTCTGCAGGTGACTGCACTGCAGCCTGCATTGAGAACTGCGGCTCTAACATAGTGATTTCAGGAGGACACCCATTCTGAGCTCCCACAAAGGCTCCACCTTCCCAAGAATGTCTGATTGTCATTGGAACAGCCAGGGCCAGGCAGCTTCTGCTTGGGCTGACGTGGCATCTGACCCTTGGTGGGTTGCCAGGCATTCCTGGCATGGTATGGGAGTGGTATGGAGCCCCCACTTCTACCCCAAGCCTGGGTGTCTGCTGCTTCCATATCAAAAATGGACATTTCTGGTCCTGCCCAGCTGCTACCTCACCACAACCCATGCTCAGAGTCTCCAGGGTTGTGTGGAACAGCAGTGATGGGACAGCAAATTACTGGTGATTTCCTCAGGTCCCACGCTGTTCTGGAGTGGACGTGTTGTGGCCCTGCCTCCAATGTGTTCCAGCCTCATCCAGGTACACAGGATACTCTGGGGCCAGCAAAGGGCTTGTCCAGTGATGCTCCTGGTGTCCACAAAACAGCTCTAGAGATACCTGCATTTTGAAAAGCCTGCTGAGCCAACAAGCGTGGGGCAGGACATGGATTTCTTTGGCAAACCTGAAGGAGGGCTGGCCACTTGCCTGGTGAGTGGAAGCTGCTGTTACCTGGCCAGTGTTTGCAACTTGAGGGGAAACGACAGCTGCATGGGGGGAAGCCTCACCTCCTGGGGAGCTTTGGTGTGGCCTCAGTGGAAAGATTGGATTTTGAAAACCTGCCAGACCCAACTGAAAGAAGGGTCATTCCTGATTGACTTGGAGACTCTCCCCAGTCCCTCTCTAGACTCATTCTAGCCATAGCCTGCCTGTGGACAGCCCTTCCCTTTGGCCCATGCAGTGGGTCCAGGCAGCTCCTGCAGCTGTGCTCGTGGCTGCTGGCCCAGCACTTCTCATTTTTGCCATGTGGAAGCAGATTTGCTAGTAGAGGAATTTTTCAAGTCAAGGAAGTGTTGCCAAGCCTCTAGCCTCGACCTGTCGGGGGCCCTTCTGCTCTTTGTTTCTTGTTCTCTTTGGAGTGGGCACAGAGGGGACAGGTGGGCCCCCAGTCAGGCTCAGGGAGTGCAGGAGACCAGGGAGGGAAGCCCAGATGATGGGGAAACAGAGCCACCTTGAGGGGGTGTCATGGAGTCAGTGTCGGGGTGACCTGACGGGTCAGTTTATACTTAAGCAACATTATTATGTTCACTTCTTTTGGGTAAGGGATTCCTCACGGGAGGTGTGGTCATCTGGTCATAGAGGTGGGGAGAAACACCTGCTCATCTTCCTGAGCCATTTGGAAGCCCTTTCCTCCAGCCCTAGGTACTGGTGACACAGGCCCCTCGGTCTCAGGATGTGGACAGGGCTGGGAGGGGCAGGCTTCTTGTCCCATCCCCACTCAGCACCGCTGGGTATCTGGCAGTCAGGGGTCTCACAGTGGCCTCTCCAAAAGCCTAGTGTCTTTAGAGAACATTTTTCATTTTTGTCTATTTTCGTTGCTTTGAACAGCTGCATTCACTCACCGAGGGCTCACCCTCCCTGCATCCCCAATGTGGTTCAGGGAGGAGGGGACCGATGAGCACCAACTCCTTCTCCTCTTCTGTCAGTGGCCACGGCAGTGCCCTCTCTGGCTTTGCCTCCACATTCTCCTGCCTCCGTCACCTCATCTCTTCTTCCTCATTAGCCTTTCCTTCCTTTGCCTGTTTTCTTCTCCCAGCTGGTTAAGTTCTTGATCATCCCTGGCACCACCTACACTAAGGTCTACCAAGGACAGAAAAGCCAGGGCCTCTGCGAGGCATGTGGTGTCCCTGCGGGGTTATCATGGTGGGACCTCCTAGACCCCAGACTGAATGAGTGGCAGGCCTGCTAGTGTCTGCGCTGATGGCTTAGAATTCCTCCACAGCTGTGCCTCTCCCACCGCCTCTTCTTTGCTCGGAAGGGAGACCTGGTTTGCTCTCCTGCCATGACAGCGCAGCCCCTGCTGTGCAGAGGGATGGGACTTGGGGTCCCTACCTGCACCCTGATGTTTATTAACTGTAGATAGTGAATTTCAAGTTGACAGGTACTTTCTCAGGGATTTATATATAAATTTATATATAAAAATAGAGGAAAAGTTGAAGTCTATTTTACTACTTTTTAGTGTTTGAGTAAATTATGCTTTAACTGGACAGAAAAAATATTTCTCAGACAATGTCAATGCTGCTGGTAACAACTGAGATACCTGGGGCTTACCCTTGATGGAGACTTCTTGGTGATTCTAGATCGGGGACTTTGGTGGCAGAAATGGCTTTGGGGTGGGTGTGAAGTCGCTTCAGTCCCTCTGAGTTGCCTCTTGTGGATGGAACATGTGTATCAGCAACAATGAAATCCACCTCCGTGTGCATGGAGGCGGCTGATGAGAACACAGATAGGCCAGTCCTCTCTCTTCCCTCCGGAACCGGCTGCTCCCGGTCTGACATTGGAGCACATGAACTAAGAGTGACAATTGTTTCTACTTGTTTCTGTGAATAAAGTGTTCTACAGTCAGCCCAGCACTAAACTCACCAGAAAGGAGGAGGGAACAGCATGGAGCCGTTCATCTGGAATTACCTCGCTGTGCAGAGGCTGCCCCTTGGCTGCACTTGGGAACATCGTGGACGTCTTCCGTCCTGTCAAGCTCCTCCTGACAGACTCCTGGCAGCACTGGAGACCTCAGGACTATGGAGATCAGAATTGCAATGGCTTTGTCATCTCAGCGTGGCCACTCCTGAGGCAAGAGGCTCCTCCTGGGAGCGGGAGAGAGGGAGTCCGTGATGTCGGTTGGAAAATAGGATTTATGGATGCAGGAGGGCCATGCTGGGCCCCTCTGCCCGCTTCTCTCCCTGCTGTTGGTGGTGACCAGGTCTCAGGAGTGGAGATGAGGCTGTTGTGAGTGAAACAGAAGCCCCTGGAGTAGGGCCAGACCCCAGGCCTGAAAAGGATGCACAGCCTGCTGTTTCCAGGCTGTTGGGAAGAAGCGTGGGTACCGAGTGATTATGATGAAATGCATCCCAGAGAGGAAATGAATGGGCCCTGAAAAGTGAGTCTGCCATATCCCTGGTAGCCCGCCTGCAAGAGCACTACATTCCCCCCAGCCCCGCTGTCCACACTACATGACGTGGGAAGGCTGCTGTTCATCTGTACCCTGGGGACCCGAGTGTGCTCTGCGGAGTGAGGCACAGCCCTGATGTGCGCCCTGCGCTACTCTTTCCCCAGGTGCGCCGGAGACTCAGGCTTGCTCATTTCCGTCCTGACACAGCTCACTGTTCCTGAGTGGTCAGAGTCCCCCTGTGCTGTGTCAGCTCCTAGACACCATTAGTCTTTCACATGATAAAGCGCAAGCACTTTTTCCCTTTTGCAGTATTTGGGGAAATTCTAGCACACTCCCTGGGGATTTGCAAAGGTCCCTCTGCCTCCCACAGTGGGTAACTGTGTGGATTCTGCACCTGGTAATCAGTGCTTCCCCTTGGAAACACCTGGGGACCCTGTTTCTTTGGGCCTGGTCCTTGGTTTCTACACCAGCCCGTTTCAGCCGGCACCTGCCTGGGACTGCCTGGAGGGCCACAGTCCAGGGAAGGACAGGTGGGACCGTGACTATGACATCTTTCTAAAACAATAAAGTCCCATTGATGACAACTGCAGTGGGATGAATGCCGTTGCGGCGGTCATGCTGGGAGCTGCGGAGAGCTTACAACAAAAGCAGTGTCTCTCAAGGCGCTGCTTGCATCTTCCCCTCCACGCCTCTCGGTGCGTTTGGAACTTGCTTACACACTGGTATAACTCTTGAATCAGCTGCTCATTTCTGTGCCCTTGCACTCCCAGGTTCCTTCATTAACATTTTAAATAAGTGACTAAAAAATCTCCTCTGGAGGTTGTTTTGAAAGAAACAGGAAAAAGAAACACACACTACCTGGATTGCTTTGACTTACTTTCGAGCGACTCAGCTGAAAGCCGGTATTACATACACAGTTTCCTCAGGCTCACCCAGCCTGAATAAGACTTGATAAAAGGCACAGCCCTCGGCAGCAGGCAGTGCCAATGTGGCCAGTGTACACTAAGGTGTGAGTGTGTGCACAGGCGAGCACACGTGTGTGTACTCATACACACAAATGAACTAAAGGGACACTGGGCTTTGTGCCGGCAAAGGTTACAATGCTGCTATAGCTTGGCTGTGGGCAATGTCAGATGGAACCTGCTTTGATGGTGTGTTGTTCAGTGTACTCAGTGGGGTCTCACTGTCAGCATTCCGCCTGCTGTGGCACAGAACACGGCTAGGGTCATCATAGTCCAGGTTTTTATTGAAAGGCAGCGTTGACCCAGGCGGCTCATAGAGAACCCATTTGGCCAGCTCTGGGCCATCTCTCTGCCTCTGCCCTACCTTGGCTGCACGGAGGAACCCAAACCCAAGGGGCCCAGGCCCAAGAGGATTCTTTACCCCTGGAAGAGCTCCCCAGGAATTCAGCCTACAGCCCTTGACATTTGGCTGCAGGTTACCCGTAGAATCAACACCTTATCCTGAGGAAGCCCTGGTATTTCCCCAAGTCTGCCTATGTATTAGATACTCTAATCAATGCTAACACAGTTTGGTTTTTGAAGGAACTAGTTTTGTCATAATACTACACCCTTCTATTGTATTTAAATAAAAAGAAAAAAAAAAAAACCACGAAACTTTCCATCCGGTAAAGCAATGGTCTGTGTTGGCCTGATGCTTTAAGAAGTTTGGGGAGGTAGGTATGGAGGCACCTTAACACCAGTTTTTTGAGCAAAAGTTCTGGTAGCTGGTTTAGAACTGCACAGCTATGGATACACCTGATGAAAACTGCAAAAGGCGATGACAGTCCCAGAAATATGACCAGCATCCCTGTGAGCCTTCGGGGCATCCGAAGGAATTTGAAACTTATACCCCATTCAGATGAACTGTAAAAGCCAGTGTACTGGAATTGTCTTTGGTCTGCCTGGCATTTGGGGGTGTCCAAGGACCTGTGTTTTTAACAAAGATGACTTTATGGCCATTCTAAGGATTGAACAGATTCCTGCACAGGGTGCCAGGTTGCAAGTTAGGTCCTCTTAGTATAAGCTGTCTTTTTTTCTGAATGTAAACCTATTTGCATTGTCATTTCTAATAATCCATTAGGTTTCTGGATATTGTAAAGATACTAAGTACAGATATATTGTGTAAATTTCATAGTGTTTTATTTTGAGGTGAGAGTTTTGTTATAGTTTATAAAAGATATTTTCCTATTCAGACCTCAGGGCTATTTGGGAACCTACAAATAAATGTGATTCCCAGCAGCTTCAATTTTTGATATTCAAAAAGTTAATAATCTTTAAGCTAAATATAATGTGATATTAGTCAGAAAAAAATGTTTTTCCCTTTTAACTTCTAACAAATTATGTACTAATGTTTAAAAAAATATGGAAAAAATGGGATAATGTAAAAATGTGGGAGAATTGTAGCTAAAGAATAAAAAATCACTTGTTAAAACACATTCTTATGGTCCAAATGTGTGATATTTGAATAAACTTAAGTGTGTATAAATTAGAGAGTGATACAGTGAACTATACCAGGAGTTTTTCATGTCACTCCCTTCTTTTCATTGAAATAGACATGCACCTTCTTATTGTGACAAACTTTCACTTTATTTTTCAAAGATAATATTTAAAAATTGTGAGTTCCCCACAAATAGTTTGTCACATGTTCAGATGATCTCATTACAATCCGCCTCTTCTCAGAAGAACCCACTGGCAGGTGGGCATCCTTCAGGGGTGTTGCCATGAATTTATGTACATACATAAAAACAAGAATATAGTTCAGTTTCCGTGTGTTCTTTTGCCTAAATGGTATACTGTACAGGTTGTCCGTCAGTTTCTTTTCTTTACTTAAAATATGTCCCTAGAGAGATTTTTAAATAATTTAAATATTAGTTTTATTTTCTTTTGACAGCTAAAAAAGTAATACACAAATATGAGAGAAAAAAAACTAAACATTTTACAAAGTTCTCAGATGAAAGTGACTTACCTTCCCCCAGGGCAGTCCCTCAGACCAGCTATTTGTACATCCTTCTAGAAATATCTTTTTAATGCCTTCTTCCCTCTGTGCTGTGCAAACAGGACCCCATGGGACATACAGTCCCATTCACTCACTGTGTTTTGAGAAGGGTGTGTTGGTCCCCACTTTGTTCTTTTTCACTGCTGTGTAGTATTCCTTAGCAGAAGTGCACCATGGTTCATTTAACCATTTTCTCATGGGTGAACTATTCAAATGGTCCCGGTTGTCATGATTTGCTAGTAATGAAGATCCTTGTACCTACCCAATTATATACACAAATGGATATCCTTTAAGATAGCAGTGCAGAAGTGAGATCTGCCCGGGTTTAAAGAATATGTGTTTTAATTGCCATAGTCACTGCCATGGCGGCCTTTTCAAAGCTCTGCGGTGTGTGCAACCACCAGCAGGGGGCAAGAGAGGTCCTTTCCCAACAGTTAGAAAATTGTATCTCGTTTTAATTTTCATGTTCCCAGTTGTTGATGAGGCTGAACATCTTTTCACCTGTTTTTCAGCCATTTTAATTTCCTATTTTTACACATTGTATCCATGTCTCATCTGATGTTGTTGTTTTTTTTTTTTTTTTTTCCTAAGGATGGGAGTGGTGGGTGGAATTTTATTTTACTTTTTTATTTTTGAGACGGAGTCTCACTCTGTCTCCCAGGCTGGAGTGCAGTGGCATAATCTTGGCTCACTTCAACCTCTGCCTCCTGGGTTCAAGCGATTCTCCCGCCTCAGCCTCCCGAGTAGCTGGGATTACGGGCACTAATTTTTGTATTTTTAGTAGAGATGGGTTTTGCCATGTTGGCTAGGCTTGTCTCGAACTGCTGATCTCGAGTGATCCGCCTGCCTCGGCCTCCCAAAGTGCTAGGATTACTGGCGTGAGCCACCACACCTGGCCCCTCATTTGGTTTTCATTTCACTTTTTGGTGTCATTTTTGCTGGAGGTTGATATGTATTTGGGATCATATTTCATTCATGTGGCGTGCATTTTCTCTTGTTTTATCACTTATTAAGGTATCTTCTGTAATGCAGAAGATTTAAATTATAATTAAGTCAAATTTGTCCAACTTTTGTTTGTTTTGTTATTTGCATCCTGTGTTTTTTTAAAAAAGGCCTTTCCTACCCCCAATGAACAATCTTTTTCTTCTATACTTTCTTCTAATGACATATAGGTACTTTGTTTCCCTTTAGCTGAAAGACATGTACATGTGTACACAACTCACTTAGGTTGTATCTGATGGGACTGAAAACAACCAGCCCCTATTTATTTGGGAAGCTCCGTTTTGAATGTAGGAAATTGGAAGTCTCAATCATTAAATATCATAATCCTACGTGATTATTAAGGAAGGGTCTAAGTAGGGAATAAAATGTTATCTATGAACCTTTGTCCTAGGGAGAGATTGTTATGGGCGATTATTTGTGCTCATTTGTGAAAGAGCCAATGTGCCTGTGTGTTGGGTGAAATATGATTGAAAAGGAAGGTAACACACAAGGGAGGATCCCCATGGGAAATCCAGAGAACTGGGATGGGAAAAGGGAAATGGGGTTGGGGAGGGCTAGGAGAAAGGTGGTCTTGTCTCCTTCATCTTCCTGACTGGAGATACTGGGGGCACGTGCGCTAAGTTCTTTCCTGTGGAAGAGAGGAGCACCTTCCCAGGGAGCTCGCCCAGTCCAGCTGCCTCGCGGCTGTGTCTGCCCACGCTGGGCTGAAGCGGTCCAGAATGTCCGCTGAGGATTTTGCACATAGCCCCTTGTGCTCCTCCTTCACCAAGACCCTTTACGTGGTCTTTGCTCCCAGCAGGTCATGCCTGCCATTTTCCTTGATGATGTCCAGGCTGGTTTCCATCCAGGGACATGAAAGGTGGCCCCAAAGCTTCCAGTCTGATGACAACTTTGATGTGCAAATTGCTCAGGCAGAAATTGTCAGCTTGCCAGCCAGGGGCTTCCCAGACCTGAGGGGTCACTGTTCCCCCAGCAGTGTGGCCTGGGCAGGAGTGGGGAAGGGGTGACAGCCGCCGGGCAGGACGGCCGCCACTGCCATACCCCTCACATCGCCTGTACTTCCAGCCTTATGCTGCCTAAGCCCTTTACTGCTCTCCCTTAAAAAGCCAACAGAAACCTAGCAAAAGGTTAATAGGTTCTTTTGGGTAAAAATAATTAAAATACATCAATCCAACTCAAAAGCACCTTGATATTCCAAAAGCAGTATTTTTAAAACAAGAAATCAAGAAATCGGTCAGCTGCAAGGAAAAGACTTCACCATTTTGTCAGCTCTTATGTAAGAAAAGCCTTATTAATCCCCACAGCCTAGGTGAGAAGTTAGACCCGGAGGCCCCTCTCTGGGCCGTGGGAGACAGGAGGGTTCGGGTGCACGAACTGTGCGGGGAAGCCGGTGCCCTGTACTGAAAAACGCTGTGGAATGTCCTCAGCCCAGTGCAAGGGGGTACCTGGGGAAGCCGCCCTCCAGCCTGGGCTAAAGATGGCTGGTCTGTGTCCTGCCAAAAGGGCCTGCCTTGGTGTCAGCCCTGAGCACCCCAATGCCCCTTCACCCCATGACAGGGGCCCTGACCTGCTCGTAGTCCACGGTGACCATTTGAAGGGATGAGAAGTCCTGCCTCGCCAAGCCCCATCTGAAAGGGCCTCCCAGGTGCACACGAGCTTCTCCTGGCTTGATTTAAGCCCACAATGTCTGTTGGAGGGTGAGAGGGGGCAGGTGGGGTGGTAGAACCACGGCCACCTGCGCTTCCTCCCCCTGCTTTGCAGGTGCTGCCCCTGAGGGTCTCCTCCACGTGCCCAGCCCCAGGCTGTGTTCCTCTAACTCCACACACTGGTCCTCATTGTGGACTCAGGGCCAGGGGGCCCTTGAGACGTTGCAGCAACTCTCATCTTCTCGGTGATGAACCGCAGTTACCTGCACCGTGGTTCTCCGTGGGCGGTCCCCGGACCAGTAACATCAGCATCACCTGGAAAACTGTAGAAATGCAGGTTCTCCAGCCCCACCTGTATGCCTTTCTTCGAGTTGCCTTAGCCAATTACCACAAACATGGATAGCTTGAAATAAATGTATTCTCTCAAAGCTTTGGAGGACAGAAGTTCAAGGTCACGTGATGTTGTCAGGGCCGCACTCCCCCTGAAGGCTCTGGGGGAATTCCCTCCCACCTCCTCCAGCCTCTGGCGGCTGCTGGTGACCCTTGGTATTCCTTAGCTTGTAGCAGCATCGCTCTAGTTTCTGTCATCACGAGGCCATCTTCTTTGTGTGTGTGTCCAAATGTTCCTCTTTCTATAAGACCACCAGCCATTGGCTCATCGCTACCCTCATCCAGTGCAACCTCATCTTAACTTGCTTGTATGTACAGAGACCCTATTTCCAAATAAGGTCACATTCACAGGGACATGGGTTAGAACTTGAACATATTTTGGGGGGGACACAATTAAACCCACACCACTACCACAGACTATTGAATCAGGATGCTGAGAGCCTGGAAGGGCCCTCACCCCACCACCCTGGCCAGCTGCAAATCTGATGGCAACTTCTCCATCTGTGTGAGGGAGACATTTCCACCCCGGGGCATCGGGATGGCTGCACACCCAACACCCGACACTGGACACACTCAATCAACAGTGGTGTATTTATCACACGCACTCACAGCCCAGGAGGAGGCCACTGCCTGTCAGACCACAGGGGGAACAGCGTAAACAACCAGGGCCTGGGCGAGGCAGGCTCTGTGGTATCGAGAAGGTGGGGTGCCCCCACCCCATCTCCACAGGAAGATACAATCGGCTTGTTAGGAACATTGCAGGGGCTGGTGGGCCATGGAAGCCGCTCTGTAGGGGTAGCAGGACTGCATCTGGTCCGGTGACAGGAGGGCAGGTTGGCTGAGGGCCGTATCCACGGCAGCAGAGCAGTACAGGACTGTATCTGGTCCGGTGACAGGAGGGCAGGTTGGCTGGGGGCCGTATCCACGGCAGCAGAGCAGGGAGCACAGCGCATGGTTGGACCACTCCGTTCTCTCCTGGGTTCACCCAGTGTCAGAAGCAAAACATCTTGAATTTTAATTTCAGGCTTTATATTGTATTATTTGTGAAATAGACCTCAAATCGTTCACCCGTTCTCTGCTACCAGCCTAACCTGAGCTACCATCACACCTCCCTGACAACGGCCTCATTACACGTTCGTTCCCCGCAAATCCATCCTTCCCACAATGGGCAGAGGATCTGTTGAGGGTATGGATGGGATCCTGCCGCTGTCCTGCTCAAAACCTGCCAGCAGTCTTTGGTTGCACCTAGAAAAGCCACCCAGCCCCTGGCCCATGGCCTGGAGGCCCATGGGGTGTGGCCTACCTGCTTGTTCCTCTTCCTGCTTTCCCTGCCCGGCCTTCAGCCCAGTGTCATTGCTCAGGTCCTTGCCGGACCCCCAGCTAAATTTAGCTCCCCTTGAAGTGCACTGCCCCCTGTCACTCTCCTCTTTCCTTTATGGCATTTTCTCTACTCTTCTGCCTGGAGTCCATTCCCCATGACGCGTCCGTCCCAGCACCTAAACTGGGCTTGGCCCACGGGAGTTGCTACCTGGTATTTGTGAGCTGACAGAGAGGAGAGCCGGGGCCACGTTTTGACTTGGGCCTCGCGACTGAGCAGGGGCCGTGAGCAGAGCCCAGCTCTTCACCCCGGCAGCGGCAGCCTGGACCTCGGAGTCACGGCATGGCCTGTGGGTCAACCCTGCCCGCGTTGGCTGTGGTGTGGGCATGTTATTTAATTTCCCATGCCCAGGGTCCTCATTTGTAAAGTGGGGATTGTAGGGTTTGCATAACAATTTAATTAAATGACAGAAATTCGACTCAGATCTTTAACGAGGCTGCTGCAGAGCTGGAGGTCACTGAAAGGTGGTTTCCTGCCTTCCTCTGTCCTGCTTCAAACTAAATAACAGATGGCTACAAAACCCAGGACCACCAGGGTCATCTTCCCGAGGGTCAGTCACTGAGGCTGCAGGTGAGGGAGGGCAGTTTTAACCCAACCCCACCCCTGTCTGCCACGCCCACCGGCTCACTTTCCAGCAGCTCTAAGTTTCTCGACTATTCAGGGCCCACAGCCGTGGCTGCCTGGGCTTTTCCATTCCTGAGACTAAAAGAATGTTCACAGCTGGAACCTGACCAAACCCACCCAGTGACCCCAGATGAAAGCCCCCTGCACCCCACAGAGAGGCAGGAGCGGAGAGAGGGCCTCCAGTCACTCCGCGCTCCAGGGCCCAGGGCCCAGCTGGGGTTTCCGGCTCCCCCGTTGGCACCTGTTCCCCTCTGCATCGCTGGCAGTGACTCATTCCCAGGGACAGAGCTGCCTTCCTGGGAGAGGAGCAGGAGCTGGAGGAAGCCAGAAGCGAGGCTCAGGGCAGTGGTCCACCTCCTCCCTTGTGCCCAGGGGTCAGAAAAGTGACCTGCCGCCAGGGGCTGCGTATTGGCCTGTGGGAGGTGGCTGTCCTCCCAAATGCTGCAGGACATTGCTGATTAGCCTGCTTCAATGAGGGCATTGTTTGACTAGGGACATATTAAATGACAATGGAAACAAGTGAAATCAGCCCTCCAGGAGACAGCAACGCGGAAAGTACCTGCTCCATTAGGCTTGGCTTGGCTCTCCTCCCAGAAAAGCAGACTGGATGAAGGCACTGTGCCAGCTTAATGAAACCCAGCAGCAGTCCGCATATTCTAGGCTGTGTGGGGAGGGGGCTTTGGGGCAGAGGCGGGGTTCCAGCCCTGGCTACACAGTTTCTCCAGCCTTGGATGCATACTCTCTGTATGACTCTGACAGGGTGTTACGTCCTAGAGAAGAGCGAATTTCTGAATTCGCTGCAGACCCTGCCTGGGCCAGTCCTGGACAGAACGATGCTGGGGGCCACTCTGAGCATAGACTCTGTGCCCATCACCTTGACTGACAGTCCTCAGGAGTTCTCCATCTCTGCCTCCACACTCTCCCAGTGATCAGGAGCAGTTCCCCAAACTCCGTCACCCCCCAGCGATTCTTGATGGAAGGTAGATCAGCATAATACAGCCTGCAGTGGGGTGTGTTTTAAAGCAGGGGCCCCAACCCCTGGACCAAGGCCACACAGCAGGAGGTGAGCAGCGGGTGGGCGAGCATTACCGCCTGGGCTCCGCCTCCTGTCAGATCAGCGGTGGCATTAGATTCTCATAGGAGCGTGAACCCTATTGTGAACTGCACATGCGAGAGATCTAGGTCTCACACTCCTTATGAGAATCTAGTACCTGCCTCATGATCTGAGGGGGAACAGTTTCCTTCTGAAACCATCTGCTGCCCCCTCTCTGGCCACCCACCCACTCCCAGTCATTGGAAAAATTTTTTTTCACGAAACCAGTTCCTGGTGTCGAAAAGGTTGGGGACTGCTGTTTAAAATCCTTCTGAATGATCACGCCTTCCATTATAGGTCTCCAGGAGAATCAGGCCACAGCTCTTTGCCCCAGGCCCTGTGTGAGCCCTGGCTCTGGTGCACTGCCTTACACCGTGCATGGCCTTCCAGCTGGTGAAGAGATACCCCCGCTCCTTGCCCCTAGGGCCATGCTGTCATCATGGTCTGGAAGACCCCGTGGTGTCCTCAGTACCAGCAACAGCGTCCCAGACCATCTGGGCCCAAATCTTTCCAATCCTGGTAAGAATAGGCGAGCAGCCCCCAGGAGAAGCCCCCCGTTTCTCCCAGAGCCTAGAGTAAGGCGTGGTGAAGAGGCCTGGCCTGGGGCCTTCTGAGAGGAGGGGACCCCTCCGGGGTGGATGGTGTCCCTAATCTGCTCTCCCACCGTCCAGCCACTTGGAACGAGGAGAAAAGCTAGGGCGACAGGAAACGTGGGCCTTCTGTGAAACGGTGGAGCCTCTCCTCTCGGCCCTTCACCCTGCAGGTGGCACCCAACTGCAGCCCATGCTGGCATCCTCATGGATAGAGCTCCAGCAAGCATGGCCTGCTGCTGCCTCTAGACTGCAGAACGCAGCCAATAGATGAAGGATTTCATTATGTCCAGCTTGTTTTCTCATCTCCAAGCGAGGAAAAATCATGCCGCTTTTATAAAGAAATTATGGACATATGGGAAGCTTCAGAAAATCAGGGCTGAGAAAGGCATGTGACAGCCTGCTCAGACACAACCCACTGCCCCTGTATTTCTGACCAATGAAACAGTATGCAAAGGGGTCTTATTCGAGACTCTCTGCCCAGACTGAGCACAGAGCGTGGCGTGCCCCTGACCCTCGGGCAGCAACTGCTCCCCCAAGAGAAGGGCCTCGGCCAGAGGAAGCTGCATAAAGAAATGGGGCTGAGGTGGCTACGGAGCCATCTGATGCCTGTGTCTGCATCTGTTTCCCAGAAAGGTTATGGGTGCACCAGGCACCCCGACTGTAAGGTTTCAGGACACAGTTTCCAAGTCCGCCCTCACTTCTGACAGCAACTGCAAGCTTGGAGGGTTCCCCAAGCTACCTCCCACTTTAAGAGTTTGCTAAAAGGATTCACAGAACTCAGTGAAAGCTATTATAGTCATTGAATACAGGGCAAGGGCACCAACAGAAATGAGCCAAAGGCAGAGAAGCATGGGGCAGTCAGGGAGGCTCTGAAATGTGAAACTTCCACTGTCCTAAGGATGCGTCGCCCTCCTGCCAATGATGCGTGGCAAATGCATGGAGTATTGTCAACCAAGGAAGCTTGCCAGAGCTTCAGTGTGCAGAATTTTTATTGGGGCCTCACTACACAAGCATGAACAAATGATTGATTGATCACATACATAATTGAAATCAGGCACTAAGGCCACCTATATATTGTGTAACTCAAAGTCACCATGGTTGGTCTTTCCTGCATGGCCAGCTCTTATCCTGAGACTGTCAGATGTGGCTGACTCTATGCTAAGGTTCCACGTGGCCAGCCTTTGCCACCAACAAAGACATTCCTATCAGGTATGCCATCAGTCACCTCCTAGAGCTGAGGGAAATGGCCAGACCTCTCTGTGGGCAAGGCCACATTTTTTCCTATGTACCTGGCTCTGGGCTGCACTGGTACAAATCCCAAGAGGCCCACTGACATCCATGTAGACACACTTGATACTGGGTCTAATTGTATCACAGGGTCATGCCGTGAGAACAGACACATAGAAAATGGCAGAACCTCAAAGGCAATCAGGAGCCTGGCTTCCACAGCCAGTGATGCAGAGCTTACCCAACGAAGGTTTTAACCTTCGGTGAAGGATGAGTCAGTCACAACAGGCCCCACCCGAGGGGACAACTTCACCAACTCCCCTGCTGGGCACCCATGCTCCCTCTGGGGCCTCAACCTTGACCTTTAGTCTCTGTATGTTTTCTTCCCTCCTTTTCCCCACACATCCTTGGAGATCCTTTCTATTGTCCACAACTTGAATGCTGACTTAGCACAATTGAACCAATAATTGGCTAAGTGGGTTATTTTCTGTTGCTCCAGTGTGCTCTGTCTTGAAAGTGGGCTCTGCTCTATTTTTTTGGAGACAGGGTCTGGCTCTGTCACTCAGGCTGGAGTGCAGTGTTGGGGATCTTGGCTCACTGCAGCCTCAACCTCCCAGGCTCAAGCGATCCTCCCATCTCAGCCACCCAACTAGCTGAGACTATGGGTGTGTGCTACCATGCCTGGCTAGTTTTTGTATTTTTTGTGGAGATGGGGTTTCATCATGTTTCCCAGGTTGGTCTTGAATGTCTGGGCTCAACTGATCCTCCCACCTTGGCCTCCCAAAGTGCTAGGATTACAGGTGTGAGCCATTACGTCTGGTTGGCCTCTGCTCTTCTGAACTCGCAGCTTCACAGGGAAGCTACTGAAAGGTATTGAAGAGTAGTGTCTCTTCCTTTGTTCAAGGGAAAACCCATTCTGGCTCGGCCATTGTGAGCATATGTACCAGGTCAGGTTTACCTGCATATCACAGAAAATCCAGTAATCATCATTGTCACTGTCACTGTCATCATCATGATCATGGCCTATACTTATAAAAGTGCCTACCATAGTAGGACCCCAAGAGTTAGAGGAACAGCTAGGTCCTCTGATTGCCAGTCACGTAACAACGCTGTAACATAGATACCATTTCATGCTTGTTTTACAGATGGGGAAACAGATACAGAGAGGTCAAGTAACCTATCCAAGGTCTTGATGCTAGTGAGTGAAGGTGCTGAGATATAACCCAGGGTGTTCAGCCTCAAAATCTGTACTCTGAACTTTTCTGTTACAACCAAGAAAATAGTGGCTTAAATACTTAAGGGTTTGTGTCCCCATAAGCAAAGTCCAGAGAGGCAGACTGGGGTGATCATGGTGGTGCCACTGTCATCAGGGACCCAGGCTCCTTCTGTTCAGTCATCCTTGGAAGGAGCTGGCATTACCTCATTGCCTCATGATCCAAAGTAGCTGCTAGAGGACAAGCCATCACACCTGTTTTCCAGGCAGGAGGAAGAAGTGAGGGGGAAAAACAGGCAAATCTTCTGGATGAGTCAACTCCTTTTAAGATACCATCGTCTTACATAGCCTATTGATTAGAATTCAGTCATGAGCCGCACTTACCTGCTAGGTTGGAAAATGGAGCAGTAGAACTGGGCCAATTGCTGGCATGTATATAACGGGGCTCCAGTCCAAAGACAGAGGGAAGAATGGACACTGGGAAGCAACTTGGCAGCAAAGCCAAGAAAGTCAGTTTCTTAATTGTGTTTTCTTCCCTGAAATGTCTCCTGTGGGGCAAGAGGGAGGCGGCCCTATCCTTTTTTCTGATTTTTGGAGCTCTACACCATTCTAGACCTGCTCGCCCCATAGGACTTTCTCTTACAGTTCCCTATTCTAGGACCCCTGAAGACCAGCCCTGAAATGTGTGCATAGGGGGTCCTATTTGGTACTGAGAGAGACAGGGTCTAGAGCATAGAGTTGGATTTCTGTACAGTGAAAGCAGGACTTAAGTCTGATCTTTAAAGATTTCCTCCTTTTCATGATATGGCCCACTGTCATTGTCATTGTTATCATTGACAATGATGACATCTCTTCAAGATTAATAGGTTTCAGACTTACAGTGTTACCATCCTGGGAGCTGGACCTAGACACCTGTGAGGCCCCAATTATTGACCTAAATGGTTGACAATTGGAGGATCTAGCTGTTCCTCTAACTCTTGGGGTCCTACTTTTACCTGAATGATGGACTGATTGGTTCAATCAATTAAAAATGTGTGAAAATGACAGTGGAGCTTCCTGCTCTTTAGAAGTTTGTGGTAGAAATCATAGCTGTCATATTGATCTTAGCTTTGCCACCTACTAGCTATGTGATTGAAGTACATTATTTTACCGCACTAAGACTCAGTTTCCTTATCTGTAAAACAGCAATGATAAAAATGTCTACCAGTAGGATTGTTATGAGCATCTAGCACATAGTAAGTGTTCAATAAATGTGAGGAGGAGGATGATAATGATGATCATGATGGTGGTGGTAGTGATGGTGGTTGTGGTGATAGTGATGACAAATGATGGTGGTGGTAATGATGGTGATAACAGCAATGGTGGTAATGACGGTGATAGTGATGATGAAGGTGGTGATGGTGATGATAGTGATGATAATGGTAATGATGATGGTGATGGTAATTATGGTAATGGTGATGGTGATGATGGTGGGGATGATGGTGATGGTGATGATGGTAATTATGGTAATAGTAATGACAATGATGGTAATGATGGTGATCATGGTGCTGGTGATGATGGTGATAGTGATGATGAAGGTGGTGATGGTGATGATAATGATGATAATGGTAATGATGATGGTAATGGTAATTATGATAATAGTGATGGTGATGATGGTGGGGATAATGGTGATGATGATGAGGGTGACGATGATGGTAATTATGGTAATAGTAATGACAATGATGGTAATGATGGTGATCATGGTACTGGTGATGATGGTGATAGTGATGATGAAGGTGGTGATGGTGATGATAGTGGTGATGATAATGGTGATGATGGTGATGGTAATTATGGTAATGGTGATAGTGATGATGGTGGGGATGATGGTGATGATGATGAGGGTGATGATGATGATGGTAATTATGGTAATAGTAATAGTAATGATAATGATGGTGATCATGGTGCTGGTGATGATGGTGGTGATGATGGTGATGGGGATCATGATGATGGTGATTTAGGACCAGAATCTCCTTCAGTGGGAAATCCGTCTACTTCAACACTTTTGTGATTAATGAAAGAAAGAGTATAACTCTGACTAAATTTATATGGGTTAAACAAAGCATTAATTAATAAATGCCCATTTGTCATTGTCTTATTGTGTTCAGGTTACTTAATTGTCCTTGAAGAAAATGCTGGTTTAGTGATCTAATGCTCTTTCTTGGACACTGCAATAGTGTTGCACCTGAAAAGTAATAATCTTTTGGTTTGGTTTTGTTTCCTAGGATAACTTTCTTTGGGATCCTTTTGATATACTAAGAGCATCTATGAGGATGGCCGAATAATTATTAGACTGAAAAAACACAGTATTAAGGCAGGGTAAATCCTTTAGCTGTGAAACTAAACATTACATATATGAAGTCCTCAGCATCATGTTAGGGCTGTTAAATGTATGTGATGTGACATTACAAAGTAATTTGGGATGATTTCCTTAGTATGCAAGATGGAAATGATTCATAATTACCCCAAACACCGTTTCTTAGGTATTGTTTTTATGCATGTATTAATTACGGCTGTGGTTGTTTTTGTTTAGAGATGCTTTGTACTCCAGTCTGTCTTCTTAGGCACAGCCTTATCTGTGATGGGGCAAGTCTCAGGATGTGGGTTCTTGCATTGGCCACTGCTCCCATTGGGTGAGGATGGAGGCGTCATTGCTATAGAAGGCAGGGAATTTGTGATGAAACTTGCATCTTTTGAAAAGTTTGATTTTGGACGGTGCTCTGAAATTTGTCTTTTATATATGCGTGACGCAATCTAGTTGCACATGTTGCAGCTAAAAGCGGAACCAACTAATTGAACATTTTCAGAGTCTGACGGAAATGGTGGGTGCCAGCATTCCTGGTCTATCGTCCAGTTAGTTTGGAGGTTTGGGTAAGTGCCAGGTATGGTAAGAAACGACCACATTCCCCCAGAGCTCACATCTAGCCTTCACTCCTGTGATAGAAACAGGGATTTGTTGAGGGGCTGCGATTGGTAGGAATTCTGCTAGCAGACAGGGACACAGGACAAGGCCAAAGTCCCTGCCCTGAAGGAGATCTTTACCTACACTGGTTTCTTTTCATGCTGCTGTTCCGCAGACACACACATTTTCCTCTCAGCTATTCATCCCTTTGCCATGCCCACTGATAACTGGGAGGTTAATCAGCCTGAGGCACACACGGTTCATTTTGGAAAGCAGCTGCCATTGTTTGCAAAGAGATTTCTAGACCTGTTTTTGAGAATATTTAAATAGCTGAGCCAAAAGCCAGTGTGACTGTCCTTCCTGCCCTAGGTGGGTGTGCTGGGAAGCCACTGAGGGCATTGATCTTGGCTCTTTTTTGTATCAGTGACTGAGAAAACCACCATTAAGCTGGAGAGCAACTGAACATTCTCCCTGAAGGCGAAGATTTGCTTTATCTAAAATTTTCCACTGCGTCCAGGAGCAAATCTGCATCACAGCAATTTACTATTTTCTGCTCCAGGAACTGGAAAACACAAACAAGCTTGAGCTACTTCAGTTGCTTCCACGAAACGTGCTGTCATTACTGAAACACATGTATTTTTTTTTTTTCAGGATTCCAGGTTGAGGGAAATTTGCTTTTGATTGTTTAATTGCATTATGATAGATTTTTAGTGGCATCTCTGGCCTCCACCCACTAGCAACCTCCAGACACTGTCAAATGTTCCCTGGGGGGCAACATCACCCCCAGGTGACAATCATTGCCCTAGAAATAATGAAGATCATTATTAGCTCTCTAAGCACATTCCATGTTCTCAATACATCCCTATTTAAAGAATAACACAAGTGGGTTTCTGGCGACTTGCACAGGAAACTGAGTCCTTATGCTACAAAATGTTGGAGTCTTTCTTTTAAGTGACCCTCGGCAGTGCAGAATGGTGATGTCGAAATGTAATCAAAAGCTCGTTCCAGGCCTCTGAGTAGAGTTCCAAATCCTCCAGATTATATTAGTTCATTATAGCAGACCACGCTGGGGCTTTTCCAGTTGACAAATTAGATTTTTTTGAAAGCATGGCAGTTGGATTTATGAAAATAGTTAGGATTAAAGGGGAGGATGAGGGAAAATAATTTTCTCTTGTCATGAATGCCCTTAATTGAATTTTAGAAAGTCTGTTTAGAAGAGCAAGGCAAATGCTAGACAGAAGGTTGTAAAGATTTGCAGAGAGGTCGAAGTAAAAACACATCCAAGATGCTTTAACGACCCAGAGTGAGGAAAGAAAAAGACCCTCTCACATTGTTTTATATTGTTTTACACTCAGTACCTGTTTTAATAAAAAGCAAGGAAGTAAAACCAAAGACAGCAGCCCGAGTGCCAGGCCCAAAACCAGGCCTGGGTCTGCCTGGCCTAAACCCAGTAGTTAAAAATCAACTCATAACTTAGAAACCGATGTTATTCATAAATTCCAGACATTGTATAGAAGAATGTTGTGAAACTCCCTGCCCTGTTCTGTTTCTATCAGTGCATGAAACCCCTGTCATGTGTCCCCTAGATTGCTCAATCAATCACAACCCTTTCATATGAAATCTTCAGTGCTGTGAGTCCTTAAAAGGGACAGAATTTGTGCACTCGGGGAGCTCGGATTTTAAGGCAGTAGCTTGCCAAGGCTCCCAGCTGAATAAAGCCCTTCTTCCTTCTACAACTCGGTGTCTGAGAGGTTTTATCTGCAGCTCATCCTGCTACAAGAGAAAAATCAGCCACAGTGAATACTTACATTAGCTAATTTTATGTGTCAACTCAGCTGGGTCATGACACCCAGAGATGTGGTTGAACATTATCTTAGATGGTTCTGTAAAGGCATTTTGGGATGAGACTAACATTTAAATCAGTAGACCTTCTGAGTCAAGCGGACTGTACTCCATTATGTGGGTGGGCCGCATCCAATCAGTTGAAGGCCTGAATGAACAGAAGAACAACCTTCCCTGAGCAAGAAGGACTTCTGCCAGCAGACAGCTTTCGGACTTGAACAGCAGCACCAGCTCTTCCTGGGCCTCCAGCTTCCTGCCATCCCTGAAGATATGGGATTTGCTAGGCTCCATAATCTCATGAGCCAATTCCTTAAAATAAGTCTCTTCCTATATGTGTGCATGTGTGTGTACACATGGATAAACACGTGCGCATACACACACACCCCCACTGGTTCTATTTCTCTGGAGGACCTGGTGAATACAACTGTGATGAGGATGTCTCAAGTTCGCAAAGCCTCATGGTTCGCCACCACCACCCACTCCCTCCCTCCCTCCCCGTTCTTCAGGCGCATATGGCTGCAGGCGCCTCCTGGGAGGGTTGCAAAATGCCTGTTTTTTTGTTTTGTTTTGTTTTTGTTTTTATACTGCAGAGGCCAGCAAGATGCCAAGTCTTAGGGAAAGAGAAGTTTACTTTTGGATTTGTAAAAAGAAGTATTTAACCAGCACAGCAGCTGTGAAGATAAGAAAAGCTGCAGAACTGCAGAATAGCACGGGCTGCCGAGGCAGTGGCAGATGCTTTAACAATAACCAACGAATTACAAACCCGCTGGGTCTGGCCATATCTCCCCATGGCTCTGCTCTCTCACCCCCAATCCCTGCCCTTTCTCAGGCTGCCTGCGTGGCCCTCATCCAGGCCTGCACCCTCCACTTGGCTGGTGGTCATTCCACGGTCTCCTTAGCCAGGTTCCTGTCCATGCCATGGGCACATCACACCCTGTAGCTTCCTGATACACACACGGGGGGTCACCTGGTGCCCAAACCTAGTAAGTGGCAGGAGGCACCTGAACCTGAGCCCCGCCTGAGCTTCTGGGTTTTGCGGTCCAGGCACTGGCTCCATCAGGGGCTGGTTCTAGTTTGAACTGGAGCTGAGGAGGTTCTTTGAAATGGTGTCAAAATGTCAGAACTCCAGGACACATTTGAATAGGGTCCCAGTTCTCCTTCCTGCCTGGACCCAGAAAGGAAATGTCCCAGGGATCCTCTCCCTCTAGGAGGGGCCTGCTGAGAGAGCGGGCGGCCCCAGGGACCTGGCCTCTGGGTCAGGGCGGGGCAACAGGGGTGTCCCAGGGACACATTGCAGGTGTGGGGAGGGGCTGCTTGCTTCTCGGGTGGTCGCAGGGGAGAGCTCAGGACTTGTGGTCCATGGGGCAGCAGATGAATGAGTCAGGGGCACTGGAAAACGATGTGCTCCTCCTGGTAACCCCTCCAGTCTTGGATCATTCCAGTGACACTTACAAACACTATGAAGGAACTTCTCAGTGAAAACATTCAAAGAGCTGCGCTTTGTGCTGGGGCCACCTGAGACCAAACAAAGACTGCGGCGGAGGGCATGCAGGAACCAGAGGCACGCATGCGCTGCTGACCTCTGGGTGACAGGTGGCCCCTGCAGGGTCCTTAGGGCCCAGCACCCTTCTGCCCATCCCTGCTCCGCCAACACTCACCTTGGCCCCTGGCCACCTCTCCATCTCCTCATTGTTCCTGAACACAATCTTGAGTGGCATTGATCCAACCATCCCTTTCTGGAATCTTCTTGCCAACTGCAAACCTCTGTACCCCTCTAGCACCCTTTGTCTATGCTGGGAACCCTGTCCTCGTGATCCCAGTAATGCCTCTCATTTACTGAGCATCTGTATTAACCATGAGGTTAGCGTGTATGACTTCTTTTCATGCTCACAAAGCTCCGTGAGTGCAGAGTTGCAATTGGGTAGGTGGGGTCCAGAGACGCTGATGGAGCCTCTTGCTCCGGCAGGGCTGAGGTTTGAGCCTGCACAGCGGTGACTCTAGAGCCTGTGCTTGCCCCGGTGCAGTGCCATCCCCCCTCGCCCTTCCTCAAGCCTGCCATTCACCACCTGGCCATTAAGGCACATATGTGCTCATGAGCCTGTCTTCCCCGGCTCTGCCCAGCAAAGGACAGCTTGTCCCCCACACTGTGTCCCTAATCCAGGGGCAGCAGCTAAGCAGAGTTTCTTGCTCCCTGTGGGGATTTTTAGGTCAGCACTTGTCCTCCTCACAGGTCTCCTTTCTCCGTGTTTTGTGCCTTCTGTTTAAGCTCACCCTTTCCTGGTCCTGGCTGCTATCATCTAATCACCCCTGGGATGTGCTGCTTCCCTGAGGATTTCAGTACCAGTTTCGTAGTCTCTGGGGTCTCAGCATCCACACTGACCCTTCCAGGTCTTCTCATTTCTTCGACTTTCCTCACATGGCTCCTTGCTGTCCTGCTGACTGGCTCCCCTGAGTTTCTGACTGCCAGTCTTTCTTGCCTCCCTCAGAACCGCAAGCTGCCCTCTCCATGGGCTAGCCTAAAGTGTCCAGTTCAATGGCTTTTAAAAAGCATATTCATGGGTATGTGCAAGTATTCACATGGTTGATTTTGGAATATTTTCATCACCTCAAGAAGAGACTCTGTACCCTTTGGCCATCACTTTCCTACTCCCCCTGCCCCATACCAGCCCTAAGCAAGCACTGTCTCTATAGATTTCTCTGTTCTGGACATTTCATATGAATGACATCACACATACGATCTTTGGTGACTGGCTTCTTTCAGTTAGCATGATGTTTTCAAAGTTTATCCATGTTGTTGTGTGTTATCAGTCCTTCATTCCTTTTCATGGCTGAGTAGTACTCCACTATGTGGCTATACATTTTGTTCATTCATTCTTCACTGGATGGACATTTGTGTTGTTTCTTCCTTTCGGCTATTATGAATGCTGCTGCTCTAATCATGTTTACACGTTTTTGCATGGACATGTCGTTTCATTTTTCTTGGGTGTATATACCTAGGAGTGGATTGCTGGGTCATATAACTCTGTGTTTAATTGTATGGGGAACTGTTTTTCTCACTGTTTTTTCACACGGGACTGTTTTCCCAAGTGGCTGCACATTTTGCACTCCCAACAGCATTGTACGAGTTCCAATTTCTCTGCATTCCTGTCAGTACCCTTGTGTCATTGACTTTCTGGTTCTAGCCATCTTGGTGAAGTGGTATTTCATTGTGGCTTTGATCTGCATCTCCCTGGTGACTAAAGACATTGAGCATCTTTTGATGTGCTTATTGGCCATCTACTAACAGTGGCTTTGACACTGGACCCTGAGCTTCAGTCTTTCCTCCTGTGAAATAGTATAACCACCATCCATGGAGCACAGTGGCAACACTGTGACTCTCTGGGCTGAGGACACATCTGACAACAAGTGATCCCACAGCCACTGGACCCAGGGACAGGCAGCCTCTGCAGCCGAGGGTCCTGTCCCTTTATGTCTCTGCTTCCAGTTTTTTCTCTGTTCTTCCTGCAGCCAGGCTTGGGATGCTGCATGGCCAGAGATGCTGTATCAGGAAACCTGCAGCAGGTAAAGGTTCTCCCAGCAAAGTTTTTGCAGAAAAGCAATGCACTAAGTGAACTGTTCTTCAAATGGTGTGAGCTGGGAGTGAGGTTTCTGGCTTTTCGGCACATAGGTGATGTTCTTGGGTGAATGACGTTCCCCCAAAAGATATGTTGAAGTCCTAAATCCCAGTGCCTCTGAATGTGACCTTAATTGGAAACAGAGTCTCTGCAGATGTAATCAGGGAAGATGAGGTCATACTGGAATAGGGTGGGCATTCATCTAATGACTGGTGTCCTCAGAAAACAAGGGAGATTTGGAGACAGACACACAGACAGGGAATGGCCATGTGACGGCGGAGTCAGAGACCGGAGTGATGCTGCCCACAAGCCAAGGGACGCCAAGGATGGCCACAGCCGTCAGGAGCCGCCAGGAGCTGGGAGAGGCCAGAAAGTCCCACTGGGCCTGCGGAGGGAGTGTGGCCTGGCCAACACACTGATTTCAAACCTCTCCAGAACTGTGACAGAACACACTCCCGTTGTTTTAAGCCACACAGTTTGTGGCTTAATTTGTGACTTTGTTAAGGCAGCAATAGAAAACTGACACTGGATAATGATGTTCAGGAATGATGTGGAGAGCCCTGGGGGTGGTTCTGTTCTATGCTTGTTGGATGCTTGGCATTTCTGGCAACCACCATATATTTACTGAGAATGGACTCTGCCCAGTGACAGAAAATGAGTATGCCCCTCGTTCCTTTCCTCAGCTTAGCATGGGAGACAGGAGGCAGGAATACAAGCAGCAGCTTCAGAGGCAACACCCGACAAGGCCAGGGTTGTTGGAGGTGTAGACTCCAGCTACACCCAAGCTGGGGCTGTGAATGCGGCCCCTGGTGCTCCCTCTGGTGCTCTCTGACAAATACAGCCCTGGGTGAGAAAACCTCAGGCCCCTCCCACTCAAATTCCGATTTGATTCTGGATCGCCAGTCTAATAGTTGTGATTATTTTCTCACAAGGGTTACAGGAGACCTTCTGATTAAGGCAAACGTCTTGTACATCAAAAGCTGCTCACCGTCACCCCTGGGCTTACTATTAATCATTCTCTCTTACATCTGTTCCCAAAGGGCCTTCCTGGCACAGGCCAGCTGCTGGGCCCAAGTAATATGCTTTAATCAATGGTATTAAGCTTTTCCATGTTATGACATTTTAAGTAGATAATTAGACTCGAGTCACCAGGTGTCCAAGAGTTCGACTTTTGTATCTGGAAAATAAGTTTTGAAAACGCCCATCATGTACACATGTATGGGTATTTGTACTTCTATTGAAACCATCTGGCAACCCCGGTAAAATATAAAAGGGAATCTCTGATCTACAAGAAAAAACAAAGCTGGAGAGAAATGCAGGAGCTTTATTATAAATCATCAATATTCTTGAAGTTAACAACTGATACACTCACTTAGGCAAACAGTTTGGATTTAATGATCTAAAGGCCACAGATGCATGCCAGATCTAGCTAAAAGTACATAAAAAGCACACCTCTGGAAATCACAGCCCTCCCTCCGGCTGAAGACTGAGAAGCATTCAGCATGCTTCTGGATTTCTGCAGCGGCAGGGGCAGGGGTCTGCACGGGCCTGACCTGGTGTTGCTGGAGCGCAGCATCCCCTCCTGGGTGCTACTCCAAAAGGCAGGCTGGGAGGTGCTTGCTGGGGTGTTCCATGGTAGCGCTGCTGACCAAGTTTGGGTCTCCAAAAGCCACCCTCAGTTTATACCAAACTGATGAGGAAACAGGTGGCGACAGGGTCTTGAAGGGTACACGCCGGCTTCCCTTAAGTTGATTAGATGGGAAACCAAACACTGCCTTTCAAGTGTGAGGCTGTGCTGTGCTCCCTCAGGGAGGATGGGCGCTGGGTCTGACCAGGTCTGCCTCTGCCCTCACCAGCAGGCAGATGTGAACAGAACAGTACCAGAAAGGCTGGTGGTTGGCAGGTGCTCACGGCATGGTTGCTGGCCTGCAGCAGATCGGCTGTGGGTGAGCAGGACAGTCAGGCCCTCCGCAAGCACCGTTCTGGAGTTTCGTCTGACTAGGCGAACCCTCTGGCTTTTCGGACATGCAGGGTACTCTACTGCCACCAGCCAGTGAGCAGACTAGGACATCTCTAGACAGGAAATTCATCTAAAAATCGGAGGACAACGTGACGCACCCAAGTGACGACGGACCCAGGCAGCTGTGCACACAGGGTGGAAAGCATTTGGAACGGTTAGACCCATCAGTGGACAGGTTTTTCTAGCACAAATGGAATGTGGTGTCTCACGTCCCTAGGGAGACAAGGGGCAGGTTTCTTATCTGCTCTTTCCAAGCTTTCAACTCCCTGGCTCAAGTGTCCCAGAATGAAGTAGAAGTCTATTCCTCCACCCTGGTCCGTGGTCACTTCCAGACTCTGAAGTGGCTCAGGAGGTGATTCCTTAAGGCCAGCTTTGCTTGATCTCCTGGTGGAGCCTGTCTGGGCTGAGGCGATGCTGGGCTTGCCATGCCGAGATCTCATACCAGCAGTCCTCCCTCGGAGCTACCTGCCTCCAGCCTCATTTTTTGGCATGTTGACTCTTGGAATTGAGGAGCTATTTCTAATGTTGACTCTTGGAATTGAGGAGCTATTTCTAAGATGCATGCTTTTTTTTTTTTTTTTTTTTTTTTTTTTTGAGACGGAGTCTCGCTCTGCTTTTTTGGCTTTTCTCATGGGTGCCTCCTCAGCCTGCACAGGATCCCCCATCTCACAAGGGAGGGAAATTTGGCGTTGCTCTTCCCTGCCTCTAACGGTCTTTCTGAGGGGCCGCCCAAACTCATTCCCTTAGTTCTTACTTTCCCGCAGGTGTTAAGATTTTACTGTCCCAATACTAAAAAGCATGCAATGGCTGAGCTTTTCCCCTAACCTTAATCTCATCCTCTCAAATGTGTGCCTTCTTGTTTTTAAGACCACAGACAAGGATGTCAGGCGACTGCTGAAATAGAACTAAAGCTAAAAGTTTTTCTCAGATCTTGGCAAATTCTGCTAATGGCACCTCTAGGGGCGCAATCATCCTCAAACGACATCCAACCGGACTCCCCATAAACAAGGTTTGGGCTGGAGCGGTTTCTAGTTTTTAATATGGAAATGTAAGGCAAAGGACAGAGCACTTGGTTTTGCCTTAGATTTCCCAGCAGAGCAGGATTTGGGAGAAAGTGCTGGTTTTCTCTGTCAGGGAAATACCAAGTACAGAAGAGCCGGGGCCGCGGGGGAGGCTGGTGGGGTCCAGGCTCACTTGCGTGGCTGCTGGATGTGCTGGGTTCTTGGGGAAGGATGCTTGTCCATGGAGGCATGCGGCTTCTGGTGAGCCACCTGCGCGGCCGCCGGGGGGAAATCTTTGTCACCCTGTCAGGATACACAGAAAGCTCAGGTTGATCAAGAAGCATGGGGTTCATGGATGAGGAAGCCCCAGGCCAGTGCCCACCAGCGTTTCTGCAGGATGCATGGGGTTCATGGGTGAGGCAGTCCCCAGGCCAGCACCCAACAGCATCTCTGCAGGAAGCAGTGGGTTTGTATGTGAGGAAGAGCCAGGTCAATGCCCACCCGCGTCCCTGCGGGATGCATGGGGTTCATGGGTGAGGCAGTCCCCAGGCCAGCACCCAACAGCATCTCTGCAGGAAGCAGTGGGTTTGTATGTGAGGAAGAGCCAGGTCAATGCCCACCAGCGTCCCTGCGGGAAGCATGCGGTTTGTATGTGAGGAAGCACCAGGCCAGCGCCCAACAGCATCTCTGCAGGAAGCATGGGATTCATGTGTGAGGAAGCCCCAGGCCAGCGCCCACCAGTGTCCGTGCAGGGCGGGCATGGACTGTGAATGGGTAAAGGAGGGTGGAAGCCTGTCCCCTCTGGGTGGTGGGGGGCCCAGGCCATCAGAACCGGGGAATGGCAGGTGGCACTGAGGCCCACACCCTGGCAGGACAGCAAGAATGCTCACTGGCTCTGCCCCATGCCGTGAGACACAGGAACACGCGACTCCCACAGAACTGACTTGGATGCCTGGGGCTTTCTTCTGCTACATTTGTATTTGTGACTATTTACATTGGGGGCAGGACAGAACCAAATCCAGGATCTTAAGTTCAGATGTGCCACCACAGCTGTGAGCTAGGCCTGGGGCACTGGCCGGGAAGGAAATGCATAGGGCGCCTACGAGACAGAGCCAGGTTCGGCCTGCCCAGTCTCATGAGGGACCCGCTATTTTCCAGAGGGATCAATGGGCTTCGTGCCAACTGTGGGTGTGGCCAGAGTGGGGCCCACACGAGCAGGCTGGAGCCACACTTCTCTGGCTGGCAGGTTGGCTGGCTGTGGTCACAGCTCCACCAACAGTGGGCTGTCCCCAACGCTGGCACTTTCTTCAGGCATCCTCTGATAAGAAAGTGAATGTCCTGAGAACAGCAGCCCTGTGGACGGCAATACTGTGGGGGTTTGCTGGCAGGGGTTCGCTGGCGGGGGTTCGCTGATGGTTTACTGGTGGGAGGCCTGCGCTTAAGTCACAATGTTGGGTCTCACCAAAGGGCGGCTCTGGAAAGGTAAAGGATGTGACCCAAACTGTGAGTCTGGCCTGGGGTCTGCAGAAGCACCCTCTGGGGAAATGTGGCAACCAAGAGAGCCATGGCCACAATTGAGATGAGCAGTGGTGCTGGGTTATTCCAGGTAGAGTTTAATAAAACCAGAAGGAACCAGGAGACTCCATGCTGCCATGCAAAGGCCTCAAACCCACTGCAGACACTCCCAGACTTACCCGGGCAATGACCCCAGAGATGAACACAGTGGGTTTAGGTGGACTGGAAAACAAGAAAGGAAAAGGCAGATTTAACAAAACAGTCCAAAAAAGGGGACACAGTGGCAGAGCCAGGCTGGAGGGCGTGGAGGCGGAATGGGGAGCGAACCTCTTCCTCTGCATTATTTGTTGTAATGACCACACTACGGGGCTCGGGAGCCTCCTTCTCCTGAGGCTAGTTCAGCCCCGAGTACGAGAGAGAAAGAGACTGCAGCCAACTGCAAGTGAATTGCCTACAAGCACTTTCTATTTGTAGTTTTTTTAGAGGCAGGGTCTCTGTCACCCAGGCTGAAATGCAGAGCCACGATCATAGCTCACAGCAGCCTCCACTCCTAGACTCAAGTGATCCTCTTGCCTCAGTCTCCCGAGTAGCTGGGACAACAGGCGTGCATCATCACACCTGGCTAATTGTTTTATCTTTGCGGAGGCAGGGTCTTGCTATGTTGCCCAAACTAGTCTTGAACTCCTGGTCTCAAGCCAACCTTCCACCTTGGCCTCCCAATGTGCTGGGATTACAGGCATGAGCCCCCGTGCCTAGCCTATTTTTGTTTTTTGGTTAAATCAACACTTTTAACTGTGGGCAAGCCCAATTCTTTTGATTTAATGAGATCATGAAACAGGCGCTTCACTAAAGCAGGGGAGAAGTAGTTTTACATGGCGTGGACTTGGAGACTTTCTCACTGCCTCCTCAACCCTGGGCTTCCCCTTCCAGCATCCTCACAGGGCAGATTCCAGAGCCAACACAAACTTCCCATCCCCCATCAATCCCCGAGCATTACAAACATAAGGTCCTTGGGAAACTTGTCACCTCTTGACATGTTAACTCACACTGAGCTCACCACACTGTGGAGTATTGAGGGAACGGATACAGTACCAAAGCAATACAGCCCAGTGTGAAAAAACAGAGAAGCCCAAACAGGCTCAAATCACCAGCAGGTCCACCACCTGGAAACACGGCTGTTAACATGGCGCTATCCTTCCAGGCTTTCCTTCTATGCATAGATGTACGTGCTTGTCTTCTTCTTAACTTTTTTCTTACAAAAATAGTCACACTGTTTTGTAATCTGCCTTCTGAACTAAGACTATGGTAAGCATCTCTCCATGTAATTATATACTCTCCTGTACATTTATTTTTGATGGCTACATGTGCCAAAATTTAAAACATCAGGACACAGTTTAAGGTAGTGGATAAGGTGTGTGCACTTCCAAAATGCCTCCACCAAGAGGTACAGGCACCCAAGAGCAGGAGGTGAATACAAGGTCAGCCCAGCTGGGACAGCACGATCGATCTGGAACACTCATGGAGGTGGGCGGAGAAGAAGCATCTCCCTCTTGGCTCAGTTTTGCTTAAGGCCAGCCCTGCTGGGCAGAGGGGGTAGAATTTATCCCTTGAGCTCCCCAGCCTGTCTCTTCCCAGCTCTACTTCTCCTCTGCTGCTGGTGGTCTTTTTAACTTGTCTTAGTTTTGTTTTGCTGCAGGCAAAAGTCCCAGCATTCAGAAAGTTCACTGACTGTTTACTTCCCCAAAGAGTTTACCAAAAGCACCTGAAATTCCCCCAAGTAATTTCTGTTACTTGGCGAGATTAAGAAATTTCAAGTTTTACGAAGCAGCACAGAGATACCCCATACATGACCTTGGTTTTATTTAGTGTTAGTTGTATGGTTACCAAGGTTGGATTTTCTTCCCCTTCCTTTACGTATATGATTTAGCTATAGGATTAATAGCCGGCCAGAGATGAGTAAGCTCAGCTCCAGTTTAAGCCCCACCACGTGGTATAACTGAATTCATTTTGATTCTTAAAGCATACCCTGCTGTGGTGCCTGATGCCACTAACAGGGGAGGGCTTCCAGGGATTCAGGCCAAGGAGTTTGCATCCAAAGCTTGGGAACTGTGGTCTGAATTCTAACATTTTATAAAAGATTTGGAAAGGAATACAGAAATAGCAGTGCAAAGTTTCTTAAAGTCCTTTGGAATGTTCTTTTAAACATCTATGAACAGCCTTAAGCAGGGATGGCCCCACTCTGGTAGCAAATCATATACTATCATCTTCAACAAGGCACAGCCGTCTTTCCACAGCAGGAGTGCACAGTGGCTTTCACTGTCTCCATGTCTTACTTGCTTTTTAATCTGTCAAGGCTCTGAAAGGCGGAAATACAGGAGATCACCCCACTCCAGAAACTTGATAAAAATGTCATCCATAGAGAGTCAATCTAGTAAGAATACATGCATAATAAAGGGAATTAGCTTCCCCATCAAACTGAGCCCTAAAAGGTGGCTGAGGAAGCTTGAGTAATTGTGTACATATATAGGTAAACACCCTCCCCTCCACACACACACACACACACACACACACACACACACACACACACACACACACAAGTACCTTGTTTTATGGCATCGGCTTATTGCAGTTCACAGGTAATGTGTTTCTTTAGGAATTGAAGGTTTGTGGCAACTCTGCATAAGCAGGTCTATGGGCGTCCATCTTCATTACTATTATGTCTGTTATGGTGCTCTGCGGTCATTGATCTTTGATGTTACTATTGTAATTGTTTTGGGGCACCACGAACTGTGCCCTTATAAGATGGTAAACTTAATCAACACTTGTCGCATGTGTTTTGACAGTTCTACTGACCAGCCATTCCCTGTCTCTCTCCTTCTCTTCAGGCCTTCCTACTCCCTGAGACATAGCAATATTGAAATTAGGACAACTAGCAACTCTACAATTGTCTACAATGGCCTAGAAGTGTTCAAGTGAAAGGAAGAGTCGCATGTCTGTCACTTTCAATCAAAAGCTAGAAGTGACCAAGCTTAGTGAGGAAGACAAGTTGGAAGCTCAGACAGGCTGGTCTCTTCTACCAAATAGCCAAGTTGTGAATGCAAAGGAAGAGTTCTTGGAGAAAATTAAAAATGCTACTCCAGTGAGCACTGGGGTGAGTGACAAGGAAGTAAAAGAGCATTATTGTGGATATGGAGAAAGTTCGAGTGGTCTGGATAGAAGACAAGCCACAACATTCCCTTAAGCCAAAGTCTAATCTAGAGCGAGGCCCTAACTCCCTTCAGTTCTATGAAGGCTAAGAGAGGTGAGGAAGCTGCAGAAGAAAAGCTGGAAACTAGCAGAGATTGGTTCATGAAGTTTAAGGAAAGAAGCCATCTCTAGAAGACAAAAGTGCAAGGTGAAGCAGCAACTGCTGATGAAGAAGTTGCAGCAAGTTCTCTAGAAGATTTAGCTAAGATCATTGATGAAAGTGGCTACACTAAACAACAGATTTCCAATGTTGACAAAACAGCCTTTTATTGGAAAAAGATGTACTCTAGGACTTTCATAGCTAGAGAGGGGAGGTCAATGACTGGTTTCAAAGCTTCCAAGGACAGCCGACTCTTATTAGGAACTAATGCAGCTGATGACTTTAATTTGAAGCCAATGCTCATTTACCATTCCAAACATCCTAGGGCCCTTGGGAATTATGTAAAATCTACTGTGTGTGTGCTCTATACATGGGATGACAGAGCCTGGATGGCGGCACATCAGTTTACATCAAGGTTTACTGCTTATTTTAAGCCCACTGTTGAGACCTACTGCTCAAAAAAAAGATTCCTTTCGAAGTATTACTGCTGATTTATAATGCTCCTGGCCACCCAAGACCACGTATACAAGGAGAGGAGATTAATGTTGTTTTCATATCTGTTAAGACAACATTCATTCTGCAACCCATGGATCAAGAAGTAATTTCAACTTTCAAGTCTTATTAAAGAAATAAGTAATTCCACTGGTGGATTTGGGCAAAGTAAATTGAAAACCTTCTGGGAAGAATTTAGATGCCACTAAGAACACTCATGATTCATGGGAGGAGGTCAAAATATCAATATTAACAGGAGTTTGGAAGAAGCTGATTCCAACCCTCATGGGTGACTTTGAAGGGGTTCAGGACTTCACTGGAGGAAGTAACTGCAGATGTGGTGAAAACAGCAAGAGAACGAGGATTAGAAGTGGACCTGAAGATGGAACTGAATGGCTGCAATCTAGTGATTAAACTCCTCAAGGATGAGGAGTTGCTTCTCATGGATGAGCAAAGAAAGTGGTTTCTTGAGCTGGAATCTACACCTGGTGAAGATGCTGTAAACACTGTTGAAATAACAAAAAAGGATATAGAATATTACATAAATTTAATTGATAAAGCAGTGGCAGGGTTTGAGATGACTGACTCCATTTTGGAAAGAAGTTCTACCATGGGTAAAATACCATCAAACAGCATCGTATGCTGCAGAGAAATCTTTCCTGAAAGGAAGAGTTGATCTATCTCACAAACTTCATTGTTGTCTTTTTTTTTTGAGAGAGGGAGAGAGTCTTACTCTGTTGCCCAGGCTGGAATACCGTGGTGCGATGTCTGCTCACTGCAACCTCCACCTCCCAGGTTCAAAAGATTCTCATGCCTCAGCCTCCAGAGTAGCTGGGATTACAGGCGCACACCACCATGGCTGGCTAATTTTTATATTTTTAGTAGAGACGGGGTTTCACCATGTTTGCCAGGCTGGTCTTGAACTCCTGGCCTCAAGTGATCTACCCGCCTCGACCTCCCAAAGTGCTAGGATTGCAGGCGTGAACCACCACACCCGGCCTGTTGTCTTATTTTAAGAAACTGCCACAGCCACTTCAACCTTTAGTAACCACCAGCCCAATCAGTCAGCGGCCATCAACACTGAGGCAAGACCCTCCACCAGCAAAAAGACTGAGCCTCACTGAAGGCTCAGATGATCATCAGCATACAGAATTTTTAATTGTTTTTTAATTTTAAATTAAGGTATGCATATTGTTTTTTAGATGTAATGCTAGACGTAATGCTACTGTACACTTAATAGGCTACAATGGAGTGTAAACAAAACTTTTATGTGCACTGTGAAACCAAAAAGTTTGTGGGACTCACTTTATCGCAATATTAGCTTTATTATGGTGGTCTGGAGCAGACCCTGCAATATCTCTGAGGTCTGCCTGTACATATTCATTATTGAAAAGCAGACAAGCAAAAAAAGTTAAAATCACTTGTAATTCCGTATTTATGTGTGTATTTATAAAGACTGACACACGCACAGAATTACTGTCCCATCACAACTGCTGAATGGCCATGGAGACTCTGGGGGCTAAAGGAGATCCCAGCAATGAGGGTGGTCTACGCTGTGAGTAGGCCACCCTTTGCAGAGGTGGATGGAACTCTGGACGCAGAGGTGCTGTCCAGCAGCAGGGTGCCAGCCTGGAGAGGCCTCCATGTTGGGTGTTCCTGACAGGCTCCTTGGTTGAGCCCAGTCCCACTATGTAGTAGCTACCACGTGAGGCTCTCTGGGGACCTGGCTATCAGGAGTCTGTTTCCAGCACTGGTCCCCTGTGTGCACTGATGACGGATGTCTGAAACCCAGGGACCTGCCACAGTCCCACCCTTCCTCCCTGCCCTCGGTGCTCCTCAGAGATGATGTCCTCTGGGCGTCTCCTGCATTGATCACGACAAGGGTGGGGTTCCAGGCCTCGAGTATGTCCCAGGGGAAATGTGTATGAACAGTGATGATACGAGATCATGACCACTCTGCTCTAGCCTGAGTGCTGGAAAACACACAGGGAAGCCGAGGCCTAGAACCCAGCCACTGACTCCCAGTTCACGCTGTTTCCTTTCCTAAACCCACATTTAGCACCTCACTCCCACATGAGCTGCTCAAGGACACTGTCCCATCACAACTGCTGAATGGCCATGGAGACTCTGGGGGCTAAAGGAGACCCCCAGGAGTAAGAATGACCCTTCCCCCACAGTCCCAGCTCATTCCAGGAGTGTCCAGGGCCGTGGTTGCAGGTTGCAGATTCTAAGAGTCCACGGGAGGCATTCACAGATGGCGCTGTCCTTGCAAAACCCCAAATTTTATGGGGATAGATCCTTTGTGGTAAGCCATGACTGAATCTGCTGAGCTTTAGTGGCTTGCTGGATTCTGCTCATAAAGACAGGGCATGTCAGTGAAAATCATGCTAGGCTCAGCATAAGAAATGTGCCTCTGCCAGCCATCGGGTGGTGGGGGGTGAGGTGAGGCCCGCCGGGTGCGGCGATGAGCCAGGGGTTGGTGTGCTTTGTGCTACATCCTATACAAAGTGGCCAGTCATTCTGCTGGATGTGGTGCTGGCAACTTGGCTGAGTGATGGCAAGACTGAGGGTCTGGCGCTGCAGTCAAAGGGACTCAGGACGGAAAGGCCATGAACTTGCCCTTGTGCACACCTTGAGGGCTGACTCCGAGCTGAGGAGCAGGAACAGGGAAAGTCACTCAGTGGCTTAGGTCAGAGCTTAGGTCAGAGCAGTCTTTTGGGGCACAACCATAACAGTGTGCATTCCACCCAATTAACTTGGGGAAGAGCAACATGAAGACCTGAGACTTCATCCTGCACTGCTGTTCTTCAGCGCCCCCATCTGTTTGGTGCCGGTAAGAAATAAGGCACTGAAAGAAAGAACCCTGTGTATCCAGCACTTCCGCAGGTGAGGTCCTTGCTTTAAGACTGCACTTTTTACACAATATTCAAGAATTGTATTTCGTGAGAAAGTCTTATCGAGCCCCAAGAGGCGACTCGGTGGGAAGTGACAGGACACCAGACTGAGGGGTCTCCTTTAGCTCTGGTCTGCTCCAGGCAAACGTTATCGCTAAAGACAGTCCAAGCTCTCCCTCCCTTCTAACTTCGTTTGGAAACCCCAGCCAGCTCAGCAACTAATTACAAACAATATTACCATTTTAGCCATTTTTAACTATGCAGCTCAGTGGCATTAAGTATATTCATAATATTATGCTATCATCACCTTTATCTATTTCCAGAACTTTTTCATCATTCCCAACAGAAAGTTTGTCCCCGTTAAACACTAGCTCCCCATTCTCTCCTCCTCCCAGCCCTTGGCCATTTCCATGCGTTTAACTATCTTAGGGATCTCAGGTTAAGTGGAATCATACAGTACTTGTCTTTTTGTGTCTGGCCTATTCCATCTAGTATAGTATTGTCAGGGTTCATTTATGTGGCAGCATGTGTGGGAATTCTGTTTTGAGGCTGAATAACATTCCGCTGTACGGACAGACCACATTCTGCTTATCCATTTGTCTGCTGATGGACACCTGGACTGCTGCGAATGGTGCAGCTATGGACGTGGGTGTATAAATATGTGCTCAAGTTTCTACTTTCAATTATTTTGTGTGTAACTCAGAAGTGGAATTGCTGGGTTATATGGTAATTCTGTGTTTAACTTTTTGAGGAATCACCACCCTGTTTTCCACAGCGGCTGTTCCATTTTAGATTCCCACCAGCAACGGACACGGGTTCCTATTTCCCCATATCCCTGCCAACACTTGTTGTTTTCTGTTTTATTTTGATTTTTTGGATAAAGGCTCTATTCTAATGGGTGTGAAGAGGTATCGTACTGTGGTTTAGATTTAGCAACTAATTTTTAAGAATAAGCTTCCCTGCCGCAGAATAATAAGTATCAATCTGTATTGATCATTAATCATTAAAAGTCTTTATGAACCAAAAGTCCTCCCCCAAAAGTCTTCTCTCCTCTAAAACTGAAAAGGCCATAATTGGCTGTAAGGACATATGGCAGCTGCCCATGAAAAGATGGCAAAAGGCAGGCCTCTTCCAAGATGTCTAGCGGCGATATGTATCTTCACGTCACTCGCCCCGTGACGCAGCGTATGCTGCTGAAGGTTTCCATCAAGTTTGGCCCAAAGGCTTCACAGCCCAATCCTTTTTTCCAACTATAATTAACAGTAACTTAAATTGGCAAATAATTGTTTATGATGTTCATATAGTCAAAACAGTTACTAAACTCTTTGAGATATGGTAGCTTGAACAAAATCTCACAAGCGAGAAACCCTGGTCAAGAGTCTGGGTGTAAGGCTGTACAGGCAAAACACGCCTATTTTAAATGCCATTAGGCTTCCATGCAAAGTATAACCTGCATTTCTCAAGTCTATAAAGTATGATAGCTGCTTTGAGGATTTATTTGATCTGATGAAAATCATTCTGACAGATGCTGTTTTGAAGATGCAACATTATTTTCTCTCAGGAAACAGAGAGAGTGAAAACTATCAACCCTGCCTGCCCCGTATCCTCAGGCCTTTCCAGACTTTAAAAATCACACTTATTTAAATGTAAAGGAACTGCAAGCCAGGCAGAATTAGCCAGGATTAGAATCCAGATAACACTTCCTATACACTAGCAGAAACTGCAGCTTTTTCACACCTAGACTAAGCAGCCACCTGCTGTGCGTGCACGTGGGTCTCTCTTGTCCATCTGGTAAGGACCACATCAAACTCTGAAAAGGACCCTTTGTCCTTAACAAAAGTTCACTATTTCTTATTTTCTAAATTTTCTTAATGAAGAAGATTTACACCGTATTGGCACTCTGTGGAGACTGCAGACAGGAAGGATGAAGTGCCAGAGACGCTCAGTGAGGGAGTAACCCTGCGGAATGCAGATCTCATCAACACTGAGTTTGATGGTCTCATCTTTAAACGAATGTGGAAAGGGCAGAGAAACCCAAATTCATAGTTTTAAAACTTCCCTAAACTCCCATACAGCAATTATTTAACTCAATATATTCAAATTACTGCCATCCCAACACGTAACTCATATAAAAATTGAGAAGACTTAACGTTCGTTTGTGTTCTAAGGCTTTACACACTCCCTCGCCATCGCGGGGCTCTGACAGCGTGGTTTCTGCGCCAGTTCTGAGAGGGGTAAAGTGACGCGCTCTGTGAGTTAGGGCTGGACAGGAGGTTCCCTACCAGACAGACGGCTGCTGCAATCTACACCTTCATCCTTTTGCAGTCAAGAGCTTGAGGGCCTTCAGTGGGGGCCGCCTGGATGTCTCCCAGGGGCCCGGATTCTGTCTTCTTGTACTTAGTCCAGCGCCCATCCCAAGTCTAACGACTCTTCCACAGGACAGCCCTTTGATATTTGAAGAAGGTTACCACAAACCCCCAGAACATCCCTTTCCCAGACTCAAAGGCATGATTTCAAATTCCTTCACTCTCTCAGCTATTCTCCCAACTGCATTCCAGTGTGGTTTCTAGAGTTTTGCCTAGAACTGTATGTGACACCCCACATGTACCTACTCAGTCCCCACAGGACACCGATATTGCAATAATACTTTCTCCTGGGCTACAGAGAGCAGGTCAGCCAGAAAATGAATCCGGGTGTCCCAAAAGGACCAACTGTTAATAATCTTCAAACAGGATTGCTACTGATAGGCAACCTGTGGACAAAGTAATTTGTATCTGCTGCCCTGCTCCAGCCTGGCTCACCATAGCTAGTTTTGTGGGGTCCTTACCCTTCTTCCTTTAACCCTGGGGGAGCTTCTGCACTCTTGGAAAAATGCAGTGCCCTTCTTCACCCCAAAATAGGATTCTGTGCAACAGCAAGGGGTCCGATGTGCATCTGACTGGTCAGCCTCTTCCTTCCCAAGCATCCTGGTAGGGATTAGGGTCAGCTTAGTTACCACGCAGTTGCATTCTGGGATGGGGAGAAACATGCGCGCGCGCGCGCGCACACACACACACACACACACACACACACACACACACACACACCTGTGCGCGGAGTAGTAGTGAAACTGGGAATCTGGTCAAGTCTCTGATCCCGCTGAAAGTAATAAAAATGGCAGCAAAGGCATTACTGTAGAGTTGTATGTAACAGAATCATTTTCATGGTAGTTTTGACCTGCGTTTATGGAAGTCTACTCAAGTTATCCTCTGCAAATGCTGTCTCCTCTTCATGTAAATGTACTCTATCAGTGGGAAGTGTGTACACACAAGGCAGGGACACATGGCCTTTAATAAGCCACTGGGGCTCTATTTTCCCTAAAGGACAGAAATGGTCTCAGGTGATAAAAGTTACTGTTTACCAATCACCACTATGTACTATGGACCAGCTGCTGAGTTAGGTGCTCCCCTTAGAAGTGCTGTATCTAACTCTCTTGGTCCTGTGAGGCAGGAGCTGTCCATTTCACAGATTAGAAGGGTAAATCAGAAAGGGCCGGTCATTTGCCTGAGGGTTGCACAGTGATAAGTGCTGGGAACCAGACTTGGAACGAGGGCCGTACAGGGCATGTAATCTTGGCCCCAAGCCCAGTCCCCTCATTTTAAAGGGCTTAGCTGCCTCAAGTTTTAGCTTGTCTTCTGTATATGATTTAGAGACGCAGAGTTTTAAGGTAAGCAATCTAAATGTAACCTGAGAGTCCTTTATTCAACCAGACAGTACAATACATTCAAATCTACCTAAAGATTTACTTTCTGACTTGATAGTGGATTTTTTTTTTTTTCCTGAAAAATGATCACTTATGTCTCTAGCATTTAACTATCACACAAAGCACTTCCACATAAATCATTCGCTCATCTGAGTTCCTTCGGCAGGCGATGTTCCATTTTATGGAGGAAGAAATGGTGCTTCAGAGAGGCTGGAATCTTGCTTGGGGTCCTGGGGGCAGAGCCCGGGAGAAAGCACAAGGGCTGTGCTCTTCGGTTGGGTTGCTGAGATCTCTACCATCTCAGACGACTGTGTTCCTCAGTCTCGGGAACAAAATGCAGGGGAGGCTTCAAACCATCCAACAGATCCAGAGGCAGCCGACAGGTCCAGAGACGATTCAGAACCACAGAAAGGAGGGACAGTGGCAAATGGACACCATGAGTGTGGGCTCTGGTGTTGGATGATCTGGGTTAAAATCCTGACTCTGCCAGGGACAAGCTGGTGAGCTGGTGCTTGGCTTTTCTGAGGCTTAGTTTCCTTGTCCATAAAACTGGACAGCAACAGACCCTACCTCCTTAGGTGACTGTATACATGTGTACACACACACACACACACACACACACACACACACACACACAGCAGAAAGCAACAGATTCTAAACAGGGTCGAAAGAGAGTTTCAGAATTTGCTTCTGGGCTGCCTGGTGGGCTCCGTGCTTTCCTGAGGAGGGAAGGCAAAGAGACTGCTCTTCCAGGGTAATGACCTTGAGAACTGGGCTGCACCTCGAATCAAACCCTGTCAGTGCAGAAGAAAAGGCCCCTGGGCCTCGCCCACTGTGTGCTGATGAAAGGTAGTCACAGTGTGTGCTCAGCACGTGTCTGTGCGCTGATGAAAGGTAGTCACAGTGTGCGCTTAGCACGTGTGTCACAGAGAGGACACGACGCTAGAGCACTGCAGTGGGAGGACGGGGCACCCTCGATCAGCTTCTGCCCGCACAAAGTGACTGGGGCCGGGGGCCCTTCTCATGCACTGATGAAGGGGTGACTTAGGTTGCGGCCCAGCACAGGCGCTCATTGACTGGGAAAAGCAGTCTCTTCGTCAGGAAAGCACGGAGCCTGCAGGGCAGCCTAGAAATAAATTCCAAAACTCTTGTTTTGACTCTGCTCGGAATCTGTAGCTTTGCGCTTCCAGAGTTTATGGAAAATATAGTCCCACCTGGGGTGACTTTTTAAACATTTCCTAGTAAGTCGATGGAAAACAAATCCATTCCTGCATTTTTAGTTCTTGAAATACCTTCTTGGCTTGGTCTTAATTTATTTGGGCTATTAATTTTCTGGACAGCAAAATAATAATTAGCATGGCTGGTGAGCAGAGGGAAACGTCTCACTCGACTGCACCCAGGCATTTCTGGGCAACGTCCTTCTTCAGAGTGTGACAGGTGAAGCCGTCTCCCTCCTTCAGCCTGGCTTCAGCACTGACAACATTCCCACAAGATGGCACTGCTGGTCCTCTCAGCCCGTGAAGGCTCCGGCCAGCTCGGCCACAGCGAGGAGAAATGGAACCTGGCCAGGCACTGCGGGCAAGGGCTGCTGGCACCTGGACACGAGGTGCCCCTTCTCCCCAGGAGTGGCTAATTGTCACATGAGTCCGACCAAAGGTATATAGAACTCAACTCCAGTGCTGCAAACACAATTCTAAACCCGAGAGAAAATAACCTGGAACCTAATTCCTTCTAAATTTGGTATATGAAATTTATAAAATGTTTCAAAAGGGCACAGCCAGAGGTGCTCTTCTAGGGGAGAATACTTGAGTTCGCACTGGTCTAACAGCACCTTCTTTGCAGTGAGGTGGTAGTTTCATATGACTGGAATCAGTGTCTTCAAATCCCTCAGTGAAGAGGCTGCGACAGCAATCTGCCCCTTCCTCAGACCTACTGTTTCCAGGACACTGTGATTTCAGGACAAAACCTCACCCCAACCTGTTCTTCTGGGTCTGGGCCAGGTCTGGGTCTGTGTGGGAAGGATGCTGTCATTTGGGGGTTCTGAAATATTTCTCTCCAGGTAGCATTCCACCCACAGATGGTTGGCTAATTGTTGATCCAGATGTCAAAACTTCACAGAGATTTTTTTTTAGTTAGGAAAGGCTAAAACCCCAAGTTCTGATGTGTCGGGTGAACAGGGCTCATCAGTAGATGACGTGTTCCACACTCTGCATGCAGTGTGAAAGCCACAGACTGGGCGTCTAGTTTAAATAGGCGGGGACCTTCATTTTCCCTCTAGACACAGCTCCAGAAAGCTCCTGTGGGCCCAGCACTCTACCCATCCCAGACCACTTCAGCGTCTGGCGTGTGGCTCCTCCCTCCCTCCTCCTGCTCTTCCTTGTTCTACCTCTTTCCCCGGATGCAAAGAAGGGGAAATAATGACAGGAAGTGTTAATTACCCTTCTTACATCTTATGGATTTAATACGTACTGATGGTCCTGCACCACTGAGACTTTCAAAATTTATCACACATACAGAAGCGACCACATCTGAGGGGCACGGCCCAGGCACCGCTTCCTGACAGTGAGGGAGGGAGTAGGGGGTTGGGGGGAGGCCTCAGCCTGGTGTAGAAATCCCAGACATTCTGCTGCCATCTCTACAGGAGTCAGAGGCGATTCAGAACCACAGACAAAAGCAGTGTCATGGCACGTTTGAGGGCTTGGGCTTAGAAAACAGATGGTTCTGGGGTCAAATCTCAGTTCAGATGAGCAGCCTCTCAAAGCCTCAGTGTCCATCTGTAAGATGGGAATGATTCCTACTTTGTAGAATAGGGAGTTTACATAAAATAGTGTATTCACTGTGTTTGGAATAGACATCCACTGACAAGCTCATGTTTAGTGGCGATAAGTAATGAATTAGTTTCCTATGTGAAGACAGTCTAGTCATTGCTTTTTGTCCTCTAAAGCATAACACTTCCTTTCTCTCTCTCTCATTTGTTTCAAGTCTGGGGAATTTCAGAGTTTCTCAGGGCTTCTTTGAAGAATGCCAGTGTGCCCACCTTGAGTTTCCTCACTCCTTTGTTCTAAGCATTGCACGGTGCCATGGGGCAGGGTTTGAGGACATTACTATGAGAAAAGGTTCCCCCAGCACCAAAGAGTGGGAATCCCTGTTCACCTCCACTCCCACCTCCACTCCTGAACAATTCAAACACTATAAAGCAGCAAAAATGGCTGCTTCCTTTACTTAATGAAATGTTCCAGAGAAGATAACTTTTAGGAAGAATGTAAGTTATCGTTAAAGGCAAGGGGCAAATTTTTAAAAAAGTGTGCATGTTTAACTACATGGCAACGTGGAAGATACTGGGGGGAAGCCCGCCTAGGTGTAGCTCCAAAGCTACACCATTGGGAGACCTTGGCTGTAGGTAGGCCACCTCTAAAAACGCTAGATCAGGCGTTGGACACAGTCCTTTGCAGGATTCAGAAAGGCTCCTGGCACCGCCCTAGGAAGTGCCTGCTCACCGTGCTTTATTACATGGTTAGCTCGTTACAACGGAGAGACGCGCGGCTGTCCAGCAGGGCTGAGGACAATTGGTACGATGATTAGTCTGTATAACGATCATCTATGTATTAAAAACTTTACATGTTGCTTGATTTCAGGATGTAACATTTACCCTAAAAACGGTTCCATCTTTGATTCCGAACACGTCCATGTGTTAGAGTCATTCTTGGGAATTTCAATTATGGGAAGGTGCTGGTGACTGCTTAATGCTGATTAGACAGGTGCTTTAAAAATCACTCTATTAATTGTCTATATTTTGAAATGCAATCTTCAGGCTCAAGGGTCATATGATAAATGGTATAATTTTGGGGAGGTGGGTGTCCATGGTTCAAAGTACAAAGTATGTATTTTAAATAGGATAAAACTATGATGGTTCTAAAAGGGAAAATGATCATGCAGGTAGAAAAAATCCAACGAGACAACTGTCAATGGAATTCCTATTAGAAAGCAGCACACACTAATCCAATACCAGAAAACTCATCTGGTCTGAGTCTACTTCCATCTCTGGAAGCACAGGCGGCTGACCTTCAATGGGATCAGCTGTCACTAGACGTTTTCATGCAGAACCAGCAACAGAATTAGAGAGATGCCAGAGTTAACTTGTAATGAGGATACTTTCCAGCCAGGCATCTCTTAGTCACGGAGCTATGCATCCTGCAAGAGTCAAAGCATGGCCTGGGAGAACCACGCACAGTGTGGGCTCAAGTCAGGGACACTGCATGATGGAGGAGGGCTTTCTGATTCCTCTGTGGCTGGATTCACCAGGAATTATGTCCTTAATCCACCTTTCCCACACACAGCAAGGGAGGGAGTTGGTGAGCTGAGAGCACAGCTACTCGCCAGCCAGCCAGGCTGACATAGTAAGTGGCCTCAGTGGTCTCTGGATCTGCAAATTCAGCTGCTACCTGATTGGAAATGCTAGCTCTGTAAGCCCTCCTAAGACCATACCAAGACTTGGGCCTTTTCCAGACTTAGCAAAAAAAAAAAAAAAAAAAAAAAAAAAAGAGAGAGAGAGAGCAGGGTCAAATAGGCAGAAAACTAAACCCACAACGAATTCTGTTTACTTTTCAAAACCAGCTAGTGAGTTAGGACAACTTACATTCAACCCAACAGCCCTACCTTCACCCATGTTTATAGCAAACACTGCAGAGTATTAGAATAGCATGGGAGCACAGTAGGGCAGGCTGTGGTATAGACCAGCATCAAAGTCCCCTAAAGTTCGGGTTTCGAGAAAATGCACTGTGAGCCACTAATTAGAGTCTTCACTGACTCCCTGATATTGACTATTCATGATGCCCTGATCTCTAGTGACTGGGTCTCTCCCGGGTAAATTAATATTCAGGGCCCTAAGGTTTATTGTGGTTTATTGATTAGTGGTTTCATTCATTTATTCACATACATACTATATATATATACATATGTAGATGTCATTCTATCTATCAGTCAATCATCTATCTGTCAACAAAAGTTCTCTGAAAAAGGAGTTTGGAGGAAAGAGACTTTATGCCAGTGAACAGTTTGCAAACCAGGGAGACACAGCCTCCAATATAAAATGAAGTTATGTTCCAAAGAACAAAGGAAGGCTTGGGTTTTAGAGCAAAAGTTCCTACCCAGGTTCCCAATCAGGTCTGTTAATTCAAATTTAAAAAATGGGGCCAGGCGTGGTGGCTCACACCTGTAATCCCAGCACTTTGGGAGGCCGAGGCGGGCAGATCAGGAGATCAGGAGATCGAGACCATCCTGGCTAACACGGTGAAACCCGTCTCTACAAAAAATACTAAAAATTAGCCAGGCGTGGTGGCGGGTGCCTGTAGTCCCAGCTACTTGGGAGGCTGAGGCAGGAGAATGGTGTGAACCTGGGAGGCGGAGCTTGCAGTGAGCCGAGATTGTGCTACTGCACTCCAGCCTGGGTGACAGAGGGAGACTCTGTCTCAAAAAAAAAAAAGAGAAGTTTGCTTAGTTCTGATTGGCTGATACAGCTGAGCCCTGGTTGTTTGGTTCAGGTGAGCTCTAAAAGTCCCAAAGATAAAAAGGTGCAGGTTTTGGGGGAAATTCAGAGTACCTATATGACTCCTAGTCAGCAAATGGCCACTTGGCTCTATTTAAAATCTGGACCCAGTGAGCCACTAAGGATCTATATTGGAAGACTGGCCCTTCCAGGTTCACATTTGTTCACATCTACCTACCTACCTACCTACCTACCTACTTACCTGTCTGTCTGTCTATGGTGTTTATAAGTATCAAGCATGCCTGAAAATAAGGAAGCATTTGCACAATCTCTAGAGCACTTCCTACTTTTCCTGCCTGTCCAGTTGCTAGAGGGACATGAGAGCTTGTCTCTGCTTCTTATCACTGTCACCTTCTTCCTCCTCTCCACTAACAGGCATTTGGTGTTCACAAGCTGTATAGGACGCTGGGTTAGGGACTGAGGTGAAGATTGGTCCCAGAGGGCTCCCTAAATAGCAAGAGGCCATCAGGCCACACCTGTGAGGTTTCCCAGAAGCTAATGCAAAAGCAGGTCACCATGGGTTTCTGGAAACCTGGGCTGTCTCTGTTTTGATGTGGCCAGTCTCCGTGGCAACCATATGAAAACTAAGTATGTCCTTATCGACAGGAAGGACTTCCACAAGACTGATCCTCATCAGGGATGAGAACTCCCCCACAGCTGTTCCTGAGGACAGATAGGGAACCACAGAATCTCTGTGAACTTGGCGAATGCGCCTTTCCAGAGAAGAATGAAAGGGCAGGGGCAGGAAGTAAGGGGAATGTCCAGTGTGTGCTGCACTAGGCCCCAGGCCCACAGCTCTCACTCCCACTTGCTTCTCCCAAAGGTTCCCTGCGGGGGGGGGGGGTCCTCTACCTTGAGGCAGCTTCCTTTGCTTTCCATGGGGCAGCCAGATAACATGCTTTACCACCAGCAAATCTCACCAGTGAAGACATCCATATGCCTTGTTATTTACAAAGTGAGGCGGCAGATGCTGGATGATGGACAGAGCAAGCTGCGACCTGGAGAACTCCTCTCCGAGCTGAGATGCACCTGGAGGGCATGGCCTCCAGCAGGAAAAGGGTAACCAGAATGGAGCTCTGGGTGGGCCCCTCCACGGGCAGGATGTGACATGCTTCTAGGGAGCATTAGGGCTCAATGGAAACTTTCCACTAAGACGTCAGAGGGGAACTGATTTGTAGTGTATAATCCTCACTTTGAGGTGGTATGCATGAGTAGACACCTACATGGCAGCCTTCCTTCCTCCACATGGCTGGGCAGGTAAGTCCACCCATCTGACTTCTGAGACCCACTAGAGAAGTGACAGAAAGTGCAAGAACAACACAAGCGCATTTCAGGAGAACTGCCACCACCATCTCTAAGGACAGCCCTGCAAATGTTAATGAATTAGAATGCAAACTAAGGTTGGGGCCAAAGGAGGAACTGGAGGCTCTTTGTTCTCCTTTTCACACCTGCTGGGACCTGTAGGAAGGGGAGTCTTATTAGGGATGGAAGAAGGGAAGGACGTTTTCAGTTGAGGCACAGGTTCTGGGGGGGAGCTCTCACTGGCACTGTGGAGCCCCAGGGGCTGCGTGGATGTGTGGGGCATGGCAGTCAGCATGCATGGATCTGTGCTCACCACCACTGTGCCTGGGCGCTTCTATCAGGTAAAATATTCACTGAGCAACCACCCAGTGCTAGGTGCTGGAGACCCAGGAGCGACCACCCAGATGGGGCCAGCCCTGCTGGGGTATGAGGGTGCTGGGCTCTCTGCAGCATTACAGGACTCAAGGCTGACTTGAACTGCTTTGCAAACTAATCCAGGGCCCTTGTTTCTCTGGGTCACGTGCTATAGGTAAGATGGCCCTACGGTTTTACATTTTGTTATCTCAAACCAGAACACACTGGCTGACCAGCACAAGAGAGAATGTGTGAAACCAGACCTTTCCCAGAAGAGCTGGGCCATGTGGCCCCTGCTCTGAGTAGCGGGTGTGAAATGCCTGTGTCTGTGCTGTTCCACGCATCTGATGAACAAGCTGTCACCTTAGAAACCAGAGGGAAGAAGCCCACATAGAGGTGAACACCCAGGAGGCTAACCATGGCATCTGGCTGGGGCATGTGGGTACTTGGTCAAGACCTGAAGCAACTGTTGGCTATGAGGGTTTATTTCCCAAGGAAACAAAAAATGCAGTGTTTAAAGTGAGATACATGCATAAAGCACCAGAGAAGTCATCTGCCTCTGTGTTGCTTGTTTAATAAAGGCAGGTGAAGATGGAACGGGAGCACTAACTCAGAACACTGATTTAAAAGAAGTCAGCTGTATCACAGAGAATGCAAGTCAAAGAGGAGTTCTTTTCAAGCTCAAGATGCAATCTGCTGCTTTTCCTCAGCATTTGCCTCAATAAGGAACCAATTTGAATATTTTTAAACCCAGCATCTTTATGGTTCAGTAACAGGGCTGACAGTGAGCCCTAAAATGGTTTTCAAGGATATAAGTACAAACACACTGTGCACTGTAGTTTCCAAGAATGATTGCAATGTCAGATGACATTGTATTTGTCTTCTATCATTTTCTTAAAATAAATAAATAAATAAAAAGGTGGGGTGGGGCGGTGCAACCAATCCCCTGCCATCTCCTCTCTGACCAGTAGAGGGAGAATGAACTTCATTCAGGGCAGCAAATTAGGCCTCAAGTTATCCCTAGGATGGTGGTTATATCCCTGATTCCCCAGGACAGTCTGGGTTCAGGCATCTGTCCTGGTGTCATTACTAGTAGTGCTTTCTCTCACTGTCAAAGCATGTCAGACTAAATATGCTGCATGGTCACTCCAAGCTGAGACACGGAATTCTGGTATGATCCTGAACTTTTCTGGGGCTCTTAAGTTTCATTTTTCATGGAAGAAATGCTCGGATTGCCTGTGTTTGGTTCCACCTTGATACTTGAGCCAGCTGATAAACAGCAATTTCAAGGCTGGCTCATGTTCTCTTTCCATCACTTTCCTGCCCCTCCAAGGGCAGGACTTATACTTTCCCAGCTGTGTTTCCACAAGAACTTCCCACTTATCACAACACGGCTTTAAGCTTCTGCACGCATGACTCCCCTTCAAGGTCAAGGACCATGGTGGAATTTGTTGTGTGCCCAGCGCCTGGCACATGGTCTGGTGCACACACATACTCGACAAATGCTCTGAGCACCAAATGACATCACCGGTCAGTGACCCTCAGCTTAGCCCAAGTTTGTGGTCGTGGCCAGGCAGTGAATGAACCAGGGTGCTTAGCTGGGACTGTTTGTTGCTCATTTCTTAGGAATAAGTAACTCTCATGCCCTGCTTGCCTCAAAGGCTTGCAAAAGAGCGATTAGAGATAGTGGATTTATTTTTGTGACCTGACAATCTGGCTGCGCTGGATCTGCTGGCTATGGGGTGATATCTGGAGTCCCCAGGCAAACGGGCTCTTCCTCCAGCTTTTGCCAGACTGACCTGGAAGATTAGCTTTTCTCCCTCTTTAGAGGGAGCTCAGGCTAACAGGTACTTCAGATCTTTTCAAGTCAAACTTGAGAATGGTGATAGAACCATGAGTTGAAGCTTAAATGACAAAAACAGTAAGCTAGAGGCAGTACAGAAAAGAGGAATGGGGTGTCATCAAAGACACATTCACGAGCCTGAATTAACAAATTTAACGGGAAAAAGCCCATCTACCTTCTTTACGGCAACTCCTGGCAGCTGCCAACAACAGCTGGATGCCTTGGCAGGACTCTTGCCTAAACCAGAGAAAGACTAAGGATCAAAGGTAGCTCATCTTGTAAAGAAAAGATGTCTTTTTAATAAAGTGTGATGCCACTCATGACCAAAAATACCCATGCAAAAGGGACAGTAACATGCAGACAGATGTGCACCCTTACCCTGAGCAGAGACCATCTGGCATGCCTTGCCTCCTCAGCCAGAGTCTCAAATGCCTGAAGGATCTGGGTCTTAAGTTTTCAACTTTTGTCTCCTTACCTAAGGCTACCCCACAATTTCTGGGTTTAGTCATCGGCAAGTGAGTGTTGGCAAACAGCCAGTTTCTGTTGATTTCCCCTTATCACCAAGCACCTGGGAGCAGGAGCCAGCTGCAGGCTCTGTGAGGAATGACTCACTCTGGGCAGCAGGACACACCTTACAAAGCAAGGGTGCTCCCAAGATAGGGAGCTTACTTGTTGGGACACAGAAAGATGTTTTTCCCTTTAGAAACAATATGGATGATGCAAACAATACGGTCCCTAAACTGTCTCAGAAGACACGCGATCCAAGCGTAGGCTGTGAAACACTAGCGTGCTAGCCTTGGGGCTGAGAGCTGGGCCTGGCTGGCTGTGGGCTTCTACAGAGTAGCTGCAGCCCTGTGCACAGGCAGGGGGCTGTCACCCACTCCCGTGTGGGCAGGTCTGTTTGCTGCGTGCTTTAAGTGCTTTAAGGTTTGGAACAACTGTGTAGAGCTCTATTTTAGTATTCCGGAAGCACCACTGAGGAAGTAGTCCAGTGAAGTTAGCTCTAAAAAAACTCTTTTCTCTAACAATTAAAAGAAATATACCAAAGGATCCATAAGGGATGAATAAATTATTAAACTATTAAGAAGTTGCTATAAATATGCAGTGTTAATTCAATAATTCATAACAGACTGGTATAACAAGATTTGTTAAGGCTCATAAAATACTACTGGCTTTGGCGGTAGCTAGTGTCCTGGGGTGCATGCCAATTGCTTCTGTACACAGCAGCCTGGGTGTGGGGGGCACAGGGAGCCTCCCCTGGCTGGTTGCCCACCCAGGGACCCCCGTAGAGGAGAGCACAGGGCCTCGATGGGGGGATGTGCCTTCACTGCCTCTCCAGCCTGGCGGGGGCCAGGCACTGGCTTGTCTCTGTAGCTTCACAACAAATGCAGCAGTGGTGAGGATGGGGAGAATTCACAGCACCACGCTGTGACCGAGAGCAGCATCCCGAGGGCTGGGTAACCTCTTGCCTGAACCTGGGAACAGGAGGTCCTGCCTGTCAAATACCAGGCCAGCCTGGTGACCTTCATCTCCACAGGTGCCTTTGTACCCTAGTTTCCTTCATAGTCCCCGATCTCTTCTACCTGGAGCCCTTGGGGCTACATAGATTTCAGAATTGGGGATTTTTTAAGTTTTATAAAGGTAACATGTCATAAAAATCATATATAGTGAACAGCTCTAGAGGGACTTGGGCAGCACCCCATATTCAAATCCATTCATTTTTCTACAGCAAAATGTATGAATATTACACTAAGTAGGATTTAGGGACCATAAAGAGCCTCACATCAGTTCAACTTTTGCCACCATGGGTTTCAGTGTGAAAACATGAAGCCCTCTGCAGTTTTCCGAGGGCTCTGGAATGTGTATTCGCTTGCCCTGGAGACATGGGCACTTTTCGCTCACCACTTCCTATGCGTCTCTGTGCTGTCGCCCAGTCTGCTGCCAAGAAAGGGAAATGGATTAGAAACAGATAAGACAGTAAAACTGTCAGGAGGTAAAAAGATTACTCCTGGATTACATGGAGATGCCACGGTCAGCTCTCTACACTTATCTGTATAGAGTAAAATTGAATTCATCCAATTAATGAAACCCTTGGCAAAGCAGAACAGAACACATGCAATCAGGGAATTTCCCCCAAATTGTATCTTGGCCTTTTCTGGGTCAACAGAACTGAGCACCAACACCTGTCTTCTGTTTGTGCGGCCTTTCGCTGATTTCAGAGCCCACTGCCTGTGGTCCCTCAGTCTTTCCTGTGCAGTGTACAGGGCCAGGAGCCCACAAGCATCACTGATCTCCTTTTCATACAGGTGAGGAAGCAGCTTAGAGGCAGACAGTCCCTGTGGTCATGGAAATGGGAGGAGTGGAGCCAGGATAAGCACCTGGGTCCTCAAATTCTCTGGCAAGCTCTGGTCTTCCTACACCTGTCGGATGCACAACCTCAGAATTGTGGCCCAAAATACATTCTGCCTGGCTCTCGTCCTGCAATGCAATTTGAGTAACCTGTGGTCAACTAAATTCTGGAAGCACTACTTCCTGCATCCTCCTCTTAGTGTACTGGGGCTCTGAGCCATCTTAAGGAAACCAGATTAACTTCATTTCACCCATTTCCTGAGTGTGTTTGAATAAGGAAGCCTTTTGGGCAGAACTTCCATTAGCATCAACCCACTGTGGCCCACACTACAGAGGGCTGTGAGACAAGTATTAAAGGCAGAGTTTAAATTGTGTTCCATATTTTATGTAGAGGTAAAGATGGCTTACACATTTTGGAAAGAGTTTTACCTCAGAGGCTAAAGAGGGGCCACAGTGATCTAGCGGAGGCCCCGGGCTAGGGAATCCATTTCTCCATCCTCTTTTTCTCCACCACTGGGCCATGTGCTATTTGGTCACTGGAAGGAAAGTCTGTGTGGCGGAAGCCTGGGCTCTCTCCACTGCTGTGTGAGGACAAGGCTGTACCTTTGGCCCCAGCCTTTCAGTTGCCTTGTCATTTGTGATGAAACAGAAGCAGTTCCACACAGCATATCCCCACGGTATGTACTATCTGGGCAAAACCTGTTAGACAACGGGCATTTTTCATGGAGAAAGGAGAACTCAGCTTTGGTCTAAGAGGCTCTCTGTCCTCCTGCAGTTTTCTTTTCCTACTCAGTGTCATCTTTCACGGGGAGAGAAGCAGATTTAAACGTAAGGTGCTGTCACACCTTTGAGTGCTGATTTTCTTTTGTTATGATTTGATATATCTATGTGTTGGGAAATTCCAGAAATTATGAAATCCTTGGTTAGGTGGGTGTGCTGGACCAAGCGTGCTTGGTGAGACATTAGTTCCATGAGCCGTACAAAAGTGACATTCCTTTGGGGATTTATGGCCCTGAATCATGTAAGAGCCCGAGAAACAAAACATGTCTCGAACATGCATCATTTCAGGTAGATGAGAAAGAAGCCACAGTCACCTCAACCCTCTGGACTGCAGAGACTCAGCTCACATCAGCATTTGCATCCAACAGCACAACATGGAGAGCAGCACACAACAAAAACAGGCAGAAGTGTCTTCATAAACACATTTTGCCCACATATTCTGTATTAACCAGAGCCATCCACTTACAGGGTGTTAGGATTACTTTTAGTTCCAGGTGCTTGACTATAAAATGACGGAGACACATCAAGTACTAATGAACATACTACTAATAATAGCTAGTATTTCTTTCTGACTCTGGGCCCAGAACTATTCTATATACTGGAGACACATTAACTCATGTAATCTTCACAACAGTCAGCTTAGGTAAGTATTATTAATAATCACTGTTTACAGATAAGGACACCTGCACAGAGAGGTTGAATAACTTGCCTAAGGTTACACAGTGAGTAAGAGGAGAAGCTAGGAACCAAACTCACAAGTGTGACACCAAAGCCTGGACTCCTAACTGCAGCTGATGCTTTCAAATCCAAACCTCAAATGCATTAACGCCTTATATGGCTTGGGCACAATCTTGAGAATTTATTCAAATGTTACCTGGTTTGTCAGAAAATCAGAGACAGACTTGTTAAGACAAACTCACTTTCCTAATCAGTGACGAGGCAACTGAGAAACATTTTACCTGGAAGAATTTCTTGTCTCTTGTTTATGAGACAAAAATGATGATGGGATTTGACAAGGACATGCTTGCACTAACCTAAAAACAGTATCCGAATTTAACACATTAAATTGTACCTAATGAAGAGGCCAACAGATGTGTGCACCTCATCCTATGCTGTAGGTGGGAGCATTGCCCTGGAGAAAAGGGCTTAGCATTCCAGAAAAGCCCAGAAAAACCTGATGCACAAGGCATGCTTCAGGTCCACCTTCATGAACAACACGAACCTCCTGTGTCCTCCCGTAATTAGGTAACCTGGTCACGTGCTTCCTCCTTTCTTGATCTGAATTCCCACAACTATAAGAGGGAAGGATGGCAGGCTAAGTTAAAAACCCACACGGAGAAGTCAGAGGGGACTGGCTTTAAAAGGAAGCCATGGGTCTGTCCCCAAGTCAGTCGGTCAGTTTGCAATGTCTGAGGAGGCTGGGGCTCAATGTCAAATGAATAATGAAAAATCAGCTGGGCATTTACATTTAAGCCAAGTGCTATGAAGGGGAAGGCCAAGGTGCTAGAGGAGCATAGGGCAGGGGTTTACACTGGTTTGGGGGGCCAGCAAGATTTCAGCTGATATCTGAAAGGTGTAGCTTAGTCAGCTGAGCAAGTGTTGAGAGGCAGACACATGGGTGGGCTTGGGAATGGGAGAACTGCCCAAGGGTGGATTCTGCCTTTTCTCAACAGCAGCACAAACTTGAGTAATTTAAAGACTCATATTGAAAACCCCTTAACAATGTGGCCCCAGCACTCCGCTGAGGACAGGAAAGCTGGTGGTGTGATACATGGGTGACATGGTACATAAACTATGTGGTGCACAGGCAGTGTGATGTGCAGGTGGTGTGATGCACGGGTGCTGTGATGCATGGGTGGTGTGATTTGCAATCAGTGCACGGACAGTGGTGCACAGGTGGTGTGATGCACAGGTGGTGTGATGCATGGTTGTGATGCATGGGTGGTGTGATTTGTGAGCAGTGTGGTGCACAGGTGGTGTGATGCATGGGTGGTGTGGTGTGATGCATGGGTGGTGTGGTGTGATGCATGGGTGGTGTGGTGTGATGCATGGGTGGTGTGGTGTGATGCATGGGTGGTGTGGTGTGATGCATGGGTGGTGTGGTGTGTGGGTGGTATGGCACACAGATGGTGTGGCGTAGAAATCACATGACGCACAGGTGCTGTGGTGCAAGGGTGGTGTGATGGATAGGTGGTACTGGATGAGCACTGGCTCTGCTCATCATCCAGTTCTCTTTTAGCTTAAATTCTCCATGAATCACCTTAATTTGGTGCCTCACCCCATGCTGTCACTACCTCCAAGTGGCTCTATTCTTATTTAGGCTTGAAATTCTTAAGAGTTAGATGCTACACTGAAGAGTTGAATCATCCTTTAATATTAAGTACAAAGGAATTCCATGGGCAATACGAACTTGAGCATTGTTACAACTCCAGGCATATATACCAACAGGCAGATTATAAGGGGCATATGCTGTCAGAGCAGAGAAATAACTTGGGAGAATATAAACTCAAATGATCACTTTGAGGACAAAACTTTTAAAACCAAATTATTAATTCTTCTCTACTCTGTAATTGCTTAAAAGATTTTCTATCAAATGGCTTTCCTACAGTTTCAGCATCACCAGCAATAAAAACCTGGATCATTTTACAGGGTGACGCAGTGGGCACAAGTGCACACGCACACATACAGAGATACACACATACACAGAGACACACAGACACATAGACACACACATATACACACAGATACACACAGACATACACAGACACATATGCACACACAGACACACATAAACATGCAGACACACACAGACACGCACACATGCATACGCATACACACGTATCAGACACACACATATCAGACACACACACACACATCTCCCTAAACAAACAATTCTGCCCCTTGTATCCTGGGATGCACTAATATTTTCTGCATGGTCCCAGCCCTGCTGATCTCCATCCACTAAACCGACTTCACGACCCACCAGCGGGCTATAGCGTACAGTGTGAAAAGCACGGCGCCTCTGAAACCATGTCATTAATGACAACAGTTTCCACGCTTTCACTTTTCTCTGTCATCGTAAGCAATGGGGGAGAGTCCTTGTGCGGTTGTGCAGGTGGACTCCTATGCTGCAGGCCCATATAGGAATGGGTTTGGGGTCAGCAGATAAGGCTCTGGACGCTGCGAAACGTTCTCAGCACCTCTAACTAGGGTGCGAGAGCACAGGAGCACAGCTGCGCCTGTTGTCAGGTGAGTGATTTTTCTGACAGAGTAAAACCTTATTTCGTTGGATTTCACTAATTTGAAGTTCATGTTCATTGGGTCAAAGGTTATAGGCAACGTAAACAAGATAGTAGAAAGAATATTAAAACCAAAAGACCCTAAATCTACAAATAATTGATACGTTCATTAGAAGTAATCCTCCCTTGTGCTTTCAGTCACATCTCCTCTACGAGGAACTCACTTGGCACCTCTGGAATAGACAAGTGTATGCTATGGCTTGATCATGAAAGTAACACCACCACATTTCTTTATAAATATTTAATAACCTGGATTTTTAAAAAGCACATCTGACTACCATTCACTATAATTAACACAAATAGCTGAAGTACTACCGTATGAGGTACGCGTTATAAATGTTTTTAGGTTTGCCATTCAGGACGTGTACATGCATTCCTATAAAAACCCAGGCGAGTTACTGGGGAAAGATGAATAAAAGTCTGACTATGTGATGCTGCAGCTGTGGCGCTCACACAGTGTGACTACTGCGTGGTGTGGTGTGCCAGACCCAAACGCAGGACACTCCCAGAGGAACGAGATAGGTAAGGGAGCCCAGTACGTCAATCCCACCACTGGGCAGAGCTTGGAAGGGATTTTCAAATCCAACCTCATTGCTCGGGTGTGTTCAAAACATCCCACCACACTGCCCAGAGTGTTGCCTCCTGGTCAGATGGGTTTGGCAAATGGTTAAACAGGGCTGTGTGGCTTTCTCCGAGGCATGGTCTCCAGGCCAGGTCACAAGCTAAGGTGCATAATGAATTTCCAGGAGAGAATCCTTGGCCGGGCGCGGTGGCTCAAGCCTGTAATCCCAGCACTTTGGGAGGCCGAGACGGGCGGATCACGAGGTCAGGAGATCGAGACCATCCTGGCTAACACAATGAAACCCCGTCTCCACTAAAAATACAAAAAAATTAGCCGGGCGTGGTGGCGGCGGCGCTGTAGTCCCAGCTACTCGGGAGGCTGAGGCAGGAGAATGGCGGGAACCCGGGAGGCGGAGCTTGCAGTGAGCCGAGATCGCGCCACTGCACTCCAGCCTGGGCGACAGAGCGAGACTCCGCCTCAAAAAAAAAAAAAAAAAAAAAAATAAAAATTAAAAAAAAAAAAAAAAAAAAGAGAATCCTAGAGGTTGCTTGCCTCCGACCACACAACAGGAAGCCAAGGAGCAGGCCTGGAACTCTGCTGCACAGCAGGGTTCCCACCCTCCACGAGGGCATTAAAATGTGGGCAACGGACCAGAGGCTGACACCCACCTGTAACACGTCCCAGGGTATACCCCCAAAGGGAAGAGTGGTGAGCGCTGTAGCCCCTCTTGTATTCTTTAGGGCAATGGTTCCGAGTGGAGTCCTGGGACCCAGGGCATCGGCATGGATTCACCTGGGACTGGTCAGAACGCACATTTCTATACATGACATAAGCCTTCCTCAAACACAGGGGCCCAGCGATCTGTGTGTGACCAGCCTCAGGTGATGCTGGCGCTGCTCAAGGCTGACTGCCAGGCTCTGTGATGAGGGAGCAGTGCCCACATAAAGAGGCTGCCTGGGAGTTTCCCTCACCTCCACCTTCAGAAACAAATCAGGGAAAAATCACTTCCTCAGCAAATGACCCCTCCCCTTCCCTGGGCTCCAAAACAATCCAGCCCCAAAGCCTCAGGGAGAGGTGGCTAGGGCCCTTCTGAGGGCCTGCTCTTGGCAAGGGGCCATACGGAAGCCTTCACAGCCTCAATCGCACCAAATCCCCTGAAAAGTCCTGTAAACGGGTATCACAGGCCATCTCCAACATGAGAAGCTGAGACTCAGGGAGTCGCAGTTATCTGACCCAAACCACAGAACGGCCCTGGCAGAGGCAGGTTTAGCTCCTGTTCTCCGTGTTCACCCCACTGCACTGAGAGGCCTCCTGGGAAATGTGTCCACAGCCCCAACACAGATAGAACCATGAGGGGGCCACAGAAGCCTTTCATGGGGCTTAGGGCCCACAGAGCGCTCTGAGCGAGGCCCCAACACAGATAGAACCATGAGGGGGCGACAGAAGCCTTTCATGGGGCTTAGGGCCACAGAGCGCCCTGAGTGAGGTCAGGAGGCCTCTGGCATCGAGCCTCGAAGGGTGGTGGGATGATGGGTGTGCTCTGGAGGGTGCAGAGGAAGGGATGGGGGTCCACACCGATGGAGGGGCTGGTGGGAAGCACAGCGCCTGGGAAGGTGGCCGGAGAAGGTTCCCTGATGGCAGAACGTGCCCTGGCTTCTGTGGGTGACAGAGCAAGCAGGCTGGGAGCGTCCTTCAGCCCTGCACCTGTGCCTGAGTCCCAATCACCGGGTGTTAAGGGACACTGTGGAGTCAGTGAGAAGCAGGTACAAAAGGGAGGGGCAAATGGAATTGTTTGGGGCAACTGAGGGATCTTGGGCGTCTGCATCAAGCTGCCCAGTTACACCACCAAGCTGAGCCGGGAAAGTGGTGAGGGCTCAGAGGTTGTCCGCGGAGGCACGGTGTGAGAAACTGTGGCTGAAATGAATTTACCTCGGAGCGTATTGTGTGAGGACAGAAGGGACCAAGAGAAAAGGCAGTGTAGCTAATAAATAACAACTGAGGTCTTTAATTAAATATCAGTGAATCTAAGACTTGAACTCTTTAAACATCTGAAGTTGTCAACATGAAATAAATCTGGCCAGGGGGTCCACACTTCCATGTTTTGAAATGAAGGGAGAGAAAAGGGTTTTGCTCTTCTGTACACAGCAAGGGGAAGGTCGGTATGAGCAGACCCTGGGATCAGCAGGGCCAAGAGTAGTGCGTGGCTCCCAGTTGCGGCTGAAATCTACCCACCTGGGGTGGCCTGGAGCTTTTACCTTCATCAGAATTTCATTTGAACTTTGCCCTGATGCCAAGCGATCCATGTCTGCATTCACCCTCTATGAAGGCCAGCCTCGGACAGGGTGGAACTAGAGACAAAGGTGGTCTCTCACTACCCTGGTCTGAGGAAGGATTCTCCTTATGACTGCCCCCACACTGGTCCTCTGAGGACACACGCACACCTGCCTCCTCCAGCGTTTATGCTCTGTGAGAGTGATGACTTCTACGCTCTCTTACTCTATTGGCATTAAAAATCCTCCGAACTCTGACAGCACTTCCTCTATTTCCTGGAGTCGGTGCTTCTCACCACCCCGCCCTCCAACTGTCTATCCCCATCTTCCTGATGAGACCTCAGCCACCTCACTCTGGGTGGGACGTCTGTTTACTCTTTCTCACACAGAGCTCTGAATAGAGCCTCAAGAATTGCTGATTCACTGACTTCATTAAACCCAAGTTTGGGACTCAAGAGTAAGTTAGTTTTTCAATGAAAAATGACGTGTGTCTAGCATTTGCAAGCACTGCGTGGGTACAAAGTAATATACTACACAATCCTTCCTTAAAAACAGGACCAGGCAGGGCAGGAAAGACTTGAGGCAAGCAACCACTACGTGCCAAGTGAGAGGCTGTTCTGGCTGAATTTCACCCCTGTCCTTCCCAGCAACATATTCATACGTTGAAGTCCTAACTCCCAGAATCTCTGAGTATGACTCTTCTTGGGGACAGGGCCTTTAAAGAGGTGATTAAGTTAAAATGAGGTCATTAGGGTGGACCCTCACCCAGTATGACTGGTGTCCCTATAAGGGGAGAGCAGGACACAGACAGGCCCAGAGGGAAGACCATTTGAGGACACAGGGAGAAGACGGCCATCTACAAGCCAACGAAAGAGGCCTCAGAAGGAACCAACCCTGCTGACACCTTGGTCTTGGACTTCCCACCTCCAGAACTGGAGACAGCAAACTTATGCTGCTTCATCCACCCAGTCTGTGGCACTTTGTTAAGGCAACACTAGCAAACGAACGCAGTGACACACACAGCATGTGCAGAAAGAATTCAGATGGGAGAAGCTCCTGTGGGCTGGGGTCATAACGGAAGGCTTTGAAAAAGCCACTTCAGTGGGGCCTGGAAGGACTGGTGCAATTCAGGGTATGGGGGGATTGGGAGACCCCTCCACATAGGAAGGGCAGCAGAGGTGTGGAGGAGGACTGAGGACTGAGTGTATTCTGCTGAGTAGATTTTGGCCTCTGAGGTCCTGATTCATGGAAAAGGTAGGCAGTGATGTCTGTGAGGAGGGCTGGATGGGGTGGGGGAGACTGGGCAGGGTCTTAAGTGACAGGTTACAAAGGGCAGGAGCCCATAAGAACAACATGGCACAGGGGAGAGAGTTCTAGACCAGGGCAAGGGAAGCCCCGTGGGTCCATACATTAGCCTTGAAGTTGGCGGGAATGCCCTTAGCTTCTCAGGGCTACTGTTATTCAATTGCAGAATGACGATGTTGAACTCTTTCAGTGGTTATCAACTTCTTCCATAGCAGTAGATCCTGTTTTAAAACATCAAATCTGAATGAACCTCAAGATATCAAATGGATCTAGGTGGGGCTCCTATTGAAGTGGGGGAGGCAGAATCCTGAGGTGGACTCCAAGGCATCTACTCATTAGTGCAGGCCTCCATATGACACAAGCACCCATGAACCAGGCTGAGGGAAAACCAGTCAACCAGCCGACCAACTAGCCAACCAATTTGCCTTACATCTTCATCTCCGTTGACATCTGACTGGTATTTAGCATGCCCTCTCAGGGTGAACTCTGCAGGCAACCTTCCCAAGCCAAAGGCTCCATAATTGATTCCTAGGGAGTAAAGGCTACGGGCTGGGGAAACTGGAATCCCAGGCAAGACAACCTAACGTCGGAATGGAAGGTCAACTGGACTGGGCAAGACTGAGACAAGGTGACCAGTAAGAGGTTCTGCGGCAAACCAAGCCTAGGATCTGCGGCAGTCGGAGCATTTCCTCGTGGGAGTTATGTTCTAGGCATGACAGCAGGACTGGGCTGGGCAGCAGAGGAGGAGATCACAATGACTGATTTTCAAGCCCAGGAGGAACAGGGAATGAGGGAGGCAGAAGAGTGTAACAGAGAACCACCACCAACAGCCATTCATAACGTGCTTTATCTTGCTCAAGGCTGGCATCTTTTCATCTGAGAGGGGTTACTGTTTTACCCCCCATTTTCCAGCTAAGAGACCAGGCGCTGAGAGTTGAAGTGTTTTCCACAATCACACAGGCAGCAGGTCCCAAAGCTGGGACTCAAACCCAAGTCTCCTGCCCCAAGCCCTGTGCACTCCATCCACCAGAGGCTGAGGTGAAGCTGGACCAGGAAGGAGTCATCCCTCTAGCCAGCAGGCACGCCTGGTGTGCTCTGGTGGGGAAGCAGGGCTGGGCAAGTGCTGCTGCGTTTATTCCTCATTTGGGTGATGACAAAGGTGGGAACATGCAAGTTCTCTAATGGACGGTGAACAGAAGAAGGCAGAGAGGTCTGAGAACTGCACATCAGGGAGCAGTCAAGATCCTATCAGGCTGCCCATGTATTTCCTCTTAATATTTGACAATGAAAAAGGTAATTAGGACTCTCAGCAACGCAGGCTTGCAATGGAATCACTTAAACTAGGCTGCGGGTTCTTTCCACATGGAAAGGGCATATGGGGTGTAGAACCGTGAGAGTCACACTGAGATCCACACCTTTGGAAAGTTGTCTGATGTAATTAAAAATTGGAGTAGACATATATGTTTTGACATAACACAGATCTAGGAGGTATAAGGTAAAGATTCTTAATTTAATGGATCAAGAAATAAAATTCAGAACACCCATGAACTAGGCTGGGGAAAAACCAAACAACAAACCAACCAACCCTCCATCTTTATCTCCACTGACATCTGGCTGATATTTAGCCTTCTCAGGGTGAACTCAGCAGTATCAGCAGTGCCTGTAACTTTTTCATCAACAGAAATCACAGATATTAATAGTTTTATATCACATTCCTGTTGTTGCAGATACCAAGAAATACTGTTGACATTCATCACTACTCTAAAGTGATGGCAGTGATCAGACCTATCAGGAGACCTTGTTATTAAATCTTTAAAAAATTACAATTTAAAGTAATATTTTGATATTTGTACTTCATACTTCTTCCGGCAAGAAAACAGGTAATACAAATAAAAACAAAGTCAGGAAAAATATAAAGAAAAAAATTCAAAAGGATTTGAAAAGTGAGGAAGCACAGATATTCAGATACACAGCGATATGGGGATCTGTGTCCCCACCAAATCTCATGTCGAATCGTAATCCCTAAGGTTGGAGGTTGGGCCTGGTGGGAGGCGACTGGATCATGGGGGTGGATTTCTCATGAACGGTTTAGCACCATCCCCCCGGTACTGTTCTCGCGGTTGTGAGTAAGCTCTCGTGAGACCTTGTTGTTTAAATGTGTGCAATACTTCCCCTCTTGCTCTCCTTGCTCCTGCTCGCACCATGTGAGACGCCTGCTCCCCCTTTGCCTTCTGCCATGATTGGAAGCTCCCTGAGGTCTCCACAGAAGCACAAGCCGCCATGTTTCCTGTTCAGCCTGCAGAACCATGAGCCAATTCAACCTCTTTTCTTATAAATTACCCAGTCTTAGGTATTTCCCAGGTATTTACACTGCTATAGTGCAAAAATGGATTAACACATATGAATATACAGATATGCAGGCCATAAAGGTCTCCGTGTCTTCCAGAGTTATGCCACGAATGTGACTTAAATTTGCTTGTGCCCAAAGTGCAAGGAGTTATGTGGACAGTTGCTGAGTTCCTGTTTATGGAGGAGAGGAGGAGGCCCCAAACGTAAAATGTTGGAGAGGTTAAAGACACAGTAGCCTGATGTCCCTTGCGTTTGGTCCTTGGGAGGATGCTGCTGTACCTGCACTAGGGAGTATTTGTGAAGTAATAGGAATGGCAGCCAGATTACAGGGCCCAGGACAGCAACAGGAGCAACTTCCCAACCATCAGGCTGATGCCCCACCCACCTCCAGGTGCCACTCACTCCGGGTCTAAACTGCTCCTGGCCACACTTTGCACCATTCCACCCTTGAGGACATGGAGTAGAAGCCTGAGCTGCCAGTGGGTTCCTACAGCAAAATCTTCTGAGCTTGAGAAACGCAGGCACACTGGCAATGTCTTGTGGGTCAGTTACCAAGCAGTTCCTGAGGACCCAGCAAGGTACTTTTGAAGAAGCTGCTGGGTCATTTCTAGGTACATAGCACCTCTCGGAAGGAAAAGAAAAATGCTAAGAAGAATTAACACAATTGTTAGGAAGTGAGTGAGTTAACTAAGGTCTCAAGGAAAACAGGGGTGAGTTTTCCGATGCCACAGAGAGAATGGACAGGCTGCTGTAGGCAGGGAGGCCATCAGCCTCATTTATCGTTCATGCCCCCGGCCCTAGGAACTCACCATGGAATTCCAACAAGGCACTGAGGTATTTATCGCTTTCTTTGCATGTCAGCTTGTCACGTGTAACAATTAATTTGATGATCCCAAATTGGACCTGACAGGAAACCGCTCAATGATACACCATGCCCAGATTTAGCAGAGATAAACACTGCTGTTAATGTCTCCAGCAGAGGATGTGAGTATCAACCCAGGGCTGCTTTCATTAATGTCCATCTCACTCAGTGTGGGCCCACCTCATACTGGCATTGCTCCCTTTAGCTGATAGCTGTGGTCAATTTTAGAAGTGTGGTGTCCTAGGGTTGCCTGCCAATTATTTCCCATTTTCAAGGTGATGAGAACGTGACAGGGGACACAGAAACTGAGCTCCATTGGTGAAGAAAGAGTGGGCAGAATGAAGCTGGATAAGCCCTGAAACTGTTGGTAAGAAGATAAAATGCAACTAAGAGAAATTGTGCTTTACAATAAACTTTTCAGGAACACATCTATCATGCAAAGTACACTCTTTTGAAGTCTAGATATTTGTGGGTAGGCCCCTATACTAACTGTGACGGTTAGTACAGAGTGTCAACTTGATTGGATTGAAGGATGCAATATTGATCCTGGTGTGTCTGTCTGTGAGGGTGTTGTCAAAAGAGATTAACATTTGAGTCAGTGGGCTGGAGAAGGCAGACCCACCCTTAATTGGGTGGGCACCATGGCCTTTTGAAGTCACAATTACAACACCAACTAGGTGACAATACTTTGTAGGGCTGTGGCAAAGTTCTCCAGAAGGCTGTGTATGCTCTCAATCAGCCTCCAATATATGATACTGTTTCTCCCATAGCCAGGATTCACGGGTCCAGTAATTAAGGGGTGGAAGTGGGAATGGCACCATTCACCATCACCCCTAATGATCCACTGGCAAAATTTTTGCTTCTTGTTTCCACAACATTATGTTCTGCTAGCCTAGAGGTCTTAGTTCCAAAGGGAGGAACGCTGCTACCAGGAGACACAACCATGATTTCATTCAACTGGAGTTAAGATTGCCGCCTGGACACTTTAGGCTCTTCTTACCTTAAGTCAACAGGCTAAGAAGAGAGTTTCAGTGTTGGCTGGGCTGATTGACCTAGACTCTCTAGATGAAATCAGTCTACTACTCCACAACGGAGGTAAGGAAGAGTACGCATGGAATACAGGAGATCTATTAGGGCATCTCTTAGTCTTACCAAGCCCTGTGATTAGGGTCGATGGGAAACTACAACAGCCCAGGCAGGACTACAAATGGCTCAGACCCCTCAAGAATGAAGGTTTGGGTCACTCCACCAGGGTAAAAACCATGACCTGCTGAGGTGCTTGCTGAAGGCAAGGGGAATACAGACTGGGTAGAAGAAGGTAGTCATCAACACCAGCTACGACCATGTGACCGGCTCCAGAAATGAGGACTGTAATTGTCATGAGTATTTCCTCCTTCTTTTGCTAAAAACATATTTGTGCATGTATATGCTTGTACGAAGAAAATATCTTTATTTTATTTCCTTTTCCTTTATCATGTGACGTAAGATTTATTGACCTCATCAGCATTTAAGTATTGTTAACCTTATGTAATAGTATTTGGGTTAGGGATTGGTGCATTTCTGGTTGTACAAAGGATAGCTGTATTATGTTGGGTGTAACTATGACCTTATTACTGTATTTATTTGAAGATGTATGATCTCAGGAAATGTGTATGGGTTCAAGCTGACAAGGGATGGACTTGTGGTGGTTAATAATGAGTGTCGACTTGATTGGATTGCAGGATGCAATATTGATCCTGGGTGCATCTGTGAGGGTGTTGTCAAAGGAGATTAACATTTGAGTCAGTGGGGTGGAGAAGGCAGATCCACCCTTCATCTGGTGGGCACCATCTAATCAGCCATCAGCAAATATGAAGCAGGCAGAAAAACAAGAAGCGAGAGACTGGCCTCACCTCCTGGCCTACGTCTTTCTCCCATGCTGGACGCTTCCTGCCCTTGAACATCGAACTCCAAGTTCTTCAGTTTTGAGACTCGGACCTGGCTCTTCTTGCTCCTGAAGCTTGCAGACAGCCTACTGTGGGACCCTGTGATTGTGTAAGTTAATACTTAATAAACACACTCTCTCTCTCGCCATATATATATATATATATATATACATATATATATATTCACGACTGCAGATGGTCAGATGCTGGCTGCTATACCATGCCCGGACCCAGATGCCACAAGAATGTCACCTTAATGAAAACTATATGGGGGAAAATGACAACATCTAAGTGACGACACTTTACCCACCAACAGCAACGCCCTTCTCACACCCGCCACCCAACGACTGATACTCATGCCAAACCTTTCTTGAAATTACTATTCCCCACCATCCTTTACAGACTGCACTTAGGAAGGAAGGAGCCCACAGAACCGAATATCAATCACAGAAGCTGCATAGCAAGACATTCAGTGTTCGATGTACCGAAAAATCCTCTTTACACGTCTTTATGCTTCTGGCCACTGCAGCCGCAAAGTACAGCCATTAGAAGGGACAGCCATCTTTCAGAGTCATGTCCCTTGATGAAATGTCAATGCCAAAGAAACATAGACAGATATGCCTTATGTATTTTGCCATGTCTCCTCCCTCTTGCCATCACCGTCTCCTCTAAAAGAGTAAGCAATTAAAAAAGAAAAGCTAAATGTTCAGTCCCTGTAAAACAGCACTTACAATAACAAACTCACACTGACAGAGACGGAAGATACTGTAATAATAGCCCATCAGGTCAAAAAAAATTAGAAGATAAGAATGGTAAAAGCCATGGCAATTAATTCAACTCCCTACACATAGTCTATCCTGTAAATATAATTTGATGTGCACAGGGCCGCTCAGCTGGCTATCAGTGCAGTGGTCAGCTCAGGTCTTCTAGGCCAGTCCTTGTTTTGCAGCATGATGCCTTGTAAGAACAATTCAGTGGCTGCAAAGCTTTGGAAATAGTACTTAGCTCCTTTGGGTCATCCGAGCAAAACTACTCTTGTGAAGCTCATTTCATTGGGATATTGGGGGAAGAAATAGCAGAGAAGGAATGGAGGAACATACAGAAACAATCATTAAGAAGACCCAGGCAAGAAACAAAACAGTTCTTGAGCATTTTAAGTAAAGAAAAAGGCAGTATGCTACAGCCACTAATTAACACGTAGCCCTTTCTGAGGAGAGATTCTATCACAGGCTCCAGGCCAGATACTAAAGCAAAAGAACGTGTGAAACCAAGCTCCTACCTCATTAAAGATCTCCGGTCTGAGTCGGTCCTACATGTTATTATATGCCATAATCTTCATCTTCATTACAATGCTGAGTCGTGACACCTTCTGTGTTGACAGAACTCCTAAGGATACAGGAGACTCGCACATCTTGCTCTGCATCTTAGAGGACTGTTTGCTATCCAAGTATACTTGCTAGGTGTCTACTTGGAAGATTATTGAAGTAAATGCCAAAATACAAATGGTGCATCGTTTGGGTGCAGAAAAAAACATACAGCAAAAAAGTAAACCTGTGGGATGTCTTCAAGGCACCATACAGCAAAGGCAATCTATTTCCTTGTGCTACCCTCAAAATGTTATAGGATAATTTCCAGTAAAAACTCTAAATTAAAATGATTTAAAAGCACAGCACCTCTAATCCTGTTTAAGCCTGAAATGATTTATAAATACCTACCCAGGAACTACTCTGCCACCAAAGGAATGCAGATGGCCTCGGTGAGGATTAATCAATCTCTGGAAGGTTCTTGAGGACTGACTTATACTCTCTTATTTTCTTCAGAGTCTAGCAAGGTTCCACCTCCATAACAGGAACCCCATGAATATGGGACTGCTATTAACTCGTGCTGTGCTTTTAGTTCTTTTCAAAGCTTACAGATATTCCTATTTTCCCCTCATTTTCTTTTCTCCATAAAAATCCCGTAAGAGAAACAGACACATGCACAAATCTTGTGCTACAGATGAGGAAACAGGCACCAAAGGTTCATGATTTACCAGAGGCCACCCAGGAGCAATGGGCTAGCACCCCAGGGCCCATCAGCTTAGGGCTTTCCTAGACTAAATGCTTTACACACATTTCGAGATAGACCAGGGGAGTCTGGCTCTTGCAGACTCTGTGTACCTAAATTGCTTGATTTAGGAGTCATAAATGTGGTCCAGGATTTTCAAAAAGTTATAACCAGTAAATGAACTAACAGACCAAAGGCTCAGCCTGGGTGGGGTCAAACTAAAGCTGCAGAGGAAACATTCCTCCTTTCTGTTTCTGTGTCCCTAAGGGATGAGGGCTCCAGTGACTTGGAGGGCAGAGTGCTGGTGCTGCCCCGGGCCTCTCACCGGGGCACGCAGCCATCTGGACAGAGTCAAGCTCTCAAAAACCCGAAAGCCGCAAGAGGGTGTAGCTCCCTCCTCCCCCCAGGAGGAGAAGGCGGGGGTTCTGCAGCTGCGTGCCGACCTGAGCTTCTTGCTCACCTCTCTCCCCTTCAGGCTCCCCTCTGACCCAACACCCCATGGGCTTGGCCTCACTAAGGCCGGGAAACGGCTGCATTTGTTTCTATCTCTGATCACATTTGGAATCCCTGGCAAAGTGAAAACAAACCTTCCATTCTTCAGCTGTGTTTGTTTTGGGCCCATTTGGCACCACCCTTCCCATTTCAGGCTTATTTTTTTTCCACTTATAGTCATCACTAATTTGGTAGAGGTGAGTCATTGGTTTTTACCCTGGCTCCAGCTTCCTCTTATTTGTACTTTTCCAGTCTAATTTCCTTTCTTTGCAGTGCCTTGAAAGTCTCCAATCGCTGGCCTCTGACATAGTTATATCGGGTCCTGAGCTTGGGCTATCTCTAGTCCTGAGGTGCGTGGGCTCCTGCACGCTGGGCCAGGGATTTCTGAGAGTTCAATTGTGTTCCTGGTTCTGAGGCTCCTGCCTGCAAGATCTGAAGACTCACCAGGGCAGCAGCTGACCTTCCGGTGGAGGCAGGGAGCCTCCGCAGAAGCCAGTGCCACTGCAGAGCTGCTCCAACACTGCCGGGGTGTCTTGTAAAGCCCCAAAGCTTCAGTTGACAATTGGGGTAAAAGGAAAATCACTGAAACTCCTCTGTCTTAAATGAGCTGGATGCAAATCAGTACCTAATAACACAATCCTAGTGCTGAAAAGATGACTCTCAGCTTAAACATTTGAAGTAGGATTTTAGGCCTTCTTCTCAATAATTTCCCCATAACTCTTTGGGGAAAGATGACTAGTTAACAGAGCAGAAACGGTGGGCAGGAGACTGGAAGTCTTTGGAGTCAGACACATTTGGATTCACATCTTATTTGTCAGTTACTTTGGTAATGGCCTTAGGCATGTCATTAGTCTTTCTCAGTAGATGTCCTTGACCATAAAAGAGAGTCCCACCACTTACCTTGTAGGATGTGAAGACTAAATAAGACTAAGTTTGTAAAGCACCTGGTCTAAAGGTAGCTGTATTTGCTGTTATTTGGCTATTAGACTTCCTGAATGTTGCTGAATTGCTTAAGTCATACCAGGGACAATCTTCTAAACTTCTCATTCTCCAAGGCCCGATTAAGATGAGACATAATCATAAACTCAACAGGACACATCACAGATGCTTTCAAAATAGATTCAAGTCCCATGGGAAAAAAAACGTTCAATTCTGCCTGTTGGACAGTTGTCATTTATACTCTGGAGTCCTTATAAATATGGTGGCCAATTAGGAAATTATCATTACTCACCCACAGTGAAAGAATAAACTATTCACGAACCATTTTCCTCCTTTAACACAGTGTTCACACATTTCTGAAATGTGTAGGCTTCACTTGCATTGCAGAGACTGGGATGGTGCGCGTGTCTCAGATGAGCACTGCTCACAGCACGGTGGGGAACAAGCAGCACCACGAACTCTGGGAGCTCAGGAGAAACAGTCTCAGGCCCACCCTAGCCCTGCTGAGGCAGAATCTGCATTCCGACCAGATTCTCAGGTGATCTGCAAGCGCATTAAAGTCTGGGAGGCTCCTTGGTCACACAGTGGAGGCAGACATGTGACAGTGAAGGTGCTGGCCCTGGCGCAGGAGGCTGGGTTCTGACTGCTCTTCAGCCCCTGCCACTTTGGCTTAGCCCTGATGAAGGGCCTGAGGTTTTATCCCACTTGTCAGCTACTTTGGCTTAGCTGACGGACAATCGGCAAGTCACATCACCCTCTAAGCTTACCCTCGTTACACCCAAAACTGTGAAGGGCCTGAGGTTTTATCCCACTTGTCAGCTAACACATCAGCCTGCCACTGTGTGTGTGTGTGTGTGGAAGGGTGTGTGTGTGTGTGTGTGTGTGTGCATGTGTGTGGAAAGGTGGGGGTGTGTGTGTGCATGTGTGTGGAAGGGTGTGTGTGTGTGCACGTGTGTATGGGTGTTCATAACAGAAGGTGCAAGACCTCTGAGTCAGAGAGAGCAGCAAGAACATCTTGGCACTAGTTTGCTAAGTGCCAATCCCCACAGTGATGTGACACGGTGAGGGCCAAGTGTTACCTAGACATGTAGTGGAATCATCGCAGAAGAGAAACCCCAGAATTAGGGAACACTGACCTTGTACAGGGCTGCTGGTGACCTTCCCTCTCCACTATCGAGAGGGAGAGAGACTTAGCTTGATCCCGGAATGTAAGCAACTGTTTCAGGGGAGCGGAAAGGAGACTTCTGTAAGCTGTATTGTCCTAAAATGTCTCCTTATACAAACATTATTAACTTGGCTGTAAATGTCTTTGCTCAGAGGACCTGGACTGTGCAGAAACATGAGATGTTCGTGGGAACGGTCTCTCAATGTGCCCATGTGTCAGAATGGGTGGCTGGCACACAGCAGGCAACAGTACCTGGCCACTGTCCCGGGGGAGCCTGTAGTCTGAGAACTACCCACAGTGGAACTACAGTGTCATGAGAGGGGAAGTCCCAGGTGCCTGTGGGAACACACAGGGGTCAGCACACCCTGATGAAGGCAGGGCTGTCAGGAAAGCGTTCCTGGGGCTGACTTCCGAGCTGAGACCTGATGTTTAGATTGGCTGGTTCTGAGTGCCAGGCAGGGAGCCCTGACAGTCGGCCGTGACAGGGTGGTGGGGATGGGGCCTGCTGCCTTGCTCCTGATGCTAAAGGGCCTGACTTCATTCTGAGGGTTTGGATGTGGGGGACTGGGGAGTGGGAGAAGTACATGTTGATTCCCTGGTTCTGGCTTGGACAACTCTGTATCCAAGTTAGGAGAGCCTAGTAACAAGATGGAAAGGGGAGCAGAGTTTGAGGGATGAAAATGGTGTGCTGTTTGTAGGCAATCTGCTATGTTTCTGGGAGTATAAATTGAGATATCCAATCTATGCAGTCATCCCTTGGCATCCATGGGAGAGTAGCTCCAGCACCCCTGTGGAGACCACAATCCTACAGATGCTCACATCCCTGATATAAAATAGTGTAGTATTTGTGTATAACCTCCACACATCCTCCCATATACTTTAAATCATCTCCAGTTAGTTACAATTTCTAATAAGATGTAAATGCTATGTAAAAAGCTGTTACCCTGTATTGTTTAGGGAAGATGACAAGAAAAAGAAGTCTGTACATGTTCAGTACAGATGCAATAATCCATATTTTTTTTCCTGAATGTTTTCAGTTCACAGTTGGTTGACTCTATGGTGGGTTGAATCCTTCAATGGGGAACCCCACCAGCAGGCTGACTGTCTATGATTAATAGGCAAAGAAAAGAACATGAAGGCAGTCGTAACTTACTTTTTTTTCTGGACATCAGAAAGTGAGATTTTATTTTTTGTATTTATTTACTAATATTTGTTTACAAATATTTATTCTTTTGATAATTATTTGTTAATCTTCTTTTTAATCCATTGGGAATTTGATGTGTTTATTATTGACTTATATGAACTTCCCATTCATTTTTAGTCTGTATTAGGTTTTCTGCTATCACTGCTACTGTTTAGAATCCTTAAGTGTGGAGTTACTTAAAATGCTGGGGGAAGGATTTAGACTGAGCCCAAGGGATAGGCCAAAAAGACAGCGAAGAAGACCTCTGATGGACCAAGACTATGTTATTTTGCCCTATTTTCAGAGCTTCAGGGAAATTAAATATAAACAGATGTATTAAATATAAACAGTCAATTCTGCGTTTAAGAAATTAAAGCAGTGCTACTAATTGATGATTTTACTGATTTGTTATTGTTCTTGAGAAAACCTGACCTTCCAGTAAGTTCAAGTAAACAGATATAATCACCAAACTCCTGGGTTCAAATTAATCACACACTATGAAAAACATGTCTTGCCTTAGACACAACTTTTGATCATGACCACAGCACTGGGCAGGGGGCTGGACTGTGGGGCTAACCCATGAAGAAGGTCTGGAGAGATAACCCCATGTGGCACCCTTGTGTCAAAGTGTGAGTGAACTGGGGGGAGAGATGCGGAGAGGAAAAGGTAGGGGGAGAGGGCCAGCCAGCACCATTCCCAGCATCAGTGACATCATTTATTCTGCTTTTTCCAAAATGAACATTGATGCTGTTCCCCCAATCAGTAAAGATTCACCATATTTCCACCTCTCGAAATTCTATGTGTTTTTTCAGGTTCAAAGGGTATCAACTTTCTCGTGTTAATTAAATAGCATGTTAACTGACAACATCCATGTTGTTAATTGTCCTAGTTTTTTTCTCAACCCACAGAACTTATTTAATATTGCAGGGTATCAACAACACTTTTCCCACAAAAAGTGTAGGTTTCAAAAATGTCAAAACAATTCCCTCATGTCCACTTCCCACTGAAGGATAGCTGAAAGTTAACCTCAGCTACAGAGGTCATGCTCTGCTGTTCTGTAGGTAGGAATGTTAGATAAATGCAATGAATTCATGTTCTTATAATCAAACAAACTTTATACCCAACCTCTATCTTTGAAAATAGGCTCCCATATCAGAACATGTATATTTCTACTCCATCATCTTAGCTTCCCTCCCCTTCATTTCCTACCTCCCACGATGTTCCCCCAAAAAGTAAACAGCAATTACTTCTCTTAATTTAGATTGGCCAAAATTGCCCTAAATTTCATTATCACTCTGAAACTGCAACAAAGGAATGCTCAACAGACATCATTTATAATCTTCTTTATTCCTGACTTACATAAATTCAAAGTGATCTAGTTAGAGGTTTTGCCAAATTCTTGGAATACCAAAGACATCCCCTATTCTCCAGTGTTCTTTCTTCGGTTGTCCTACCTAGAATGCCAGGGCAACTACAGCCAACCACATTCTGACTAGCACACCAAACACTCTTGATCGTGCCTAGTTTGCAGGATCCTTAGCCTCAGGCTTGCCCATACATCCTGAAGCCATGTCCAACAGAGATGCTACTCCGGTTCCCCTTAGCAGAAAATTCATCTTTACGGCGACCCCAAGTTAACAGTGGAGCAGACGTGCTCGGACATCTGGGTGCTGCCAGAGCCTGCCTGGCGAGCTTCTGCATGCATTTGTGGGCCCACAAGGACACTGACTGCACAGCTGTGTCCTGGGGCAGCTACCCTAGCATCTGTCTTCATATCCTTTTTCCACATGCATTCTGCAGAGGGCCTTGGCTACAATTAACAGTGGTTACAAAAATTCAATCAGGCTGTCCTGACGGGCGGTGTTCTCAGGAGATAAAGACCCCTCACTGCCCCTTGCCTTCTGTGCTTTCTTTGCAGCATTGCTAAGTCTACTTGCCACAGCTCATCTTCAGCTGTCCATGTGCTTATCATCTGTTGTTCCCAGTGGCCTGCTTGCCCTGTGAGAAGAGGGATTTTATTTTGCTCACGAATGTGTCCCCACTGTGTAGAGAGTACCCGGCACAGACAAGGCACTTACGGACATCAGGGGAATAAGCAAATGCCCATGTGCAGTGAGTAGGTGCTCAGATGTGCGTGCCAGGGAAAACAGCCAAGGGCTCCTGCTGAAAAAATTATGAGGACACAAAACCCTGTCCTATACAAGTCTACTACAAGAGTGGGGCACTGAGAGCCCTGGTGTGGGGGAATCTCTCTGTACTGAGAGCCCGGGTCGGGGGAATCTCTCTGAGCCCTGGTCGGTAGGAGCCCTGGTGGGAATCTTTCTGTCCTGGTCGGGGGGAATCTCTCTGTACTGAGAGCCCTGGTCGGGGGGAATCTCTCTGTACTGAGAGCCCGGGTCGGGGGGAATCTCTCTGTACTGAGAGCCCGGGTCGGGGGGAATCTCTCTGTACTGAGAGCCCGGGTCGGAGGAATCTCTCTCTACTGAGAGCCCTGTTGTGGGGGAATCTCTCTGTACTGAGAGCCCTGGTCGGAGGAATCTCTCTCTACTGAGAGCCCTGGTCGGGGGGGTCGGGGGGAATCTCTCCCTCTACTGAGAGCCCTGGTTGGGGGGTGGGAAATCTTTTCTCTATGTAGAGAGAGCCTGCGGGGGGGAATCTTTTCTTTATGGAAGGGAGGAATCTCTCCATAGCTTTGGCTGGTGCCAGTTGTACCTCAGAACCTGGACCTGGATTCTGATCTCTTGCTACCAGCCACATTGACTTCAGATCCCAAGTCCTGTGCGAGGGTTCCTGAACCTCAATGCCCAGGCTCCAGGTCCTAACATTTGGCTCAGCGGTGCTCCCTGCACTTCATTCCTTTTCTGTACAGACCTGGGCCGCCTCCTCATCCCTACTACTCCAGGAGACCTCCCCAGCCTGGCTTCTGCCCGGCCACACTGCCTGTGGTGCTGGTCTTTGTGCCTGACTTCCCAACCTCCATGCCACTGCAAACCACACATCTAAGGCAACTGTAGCAATGTCTGACTTAGGGATAGTCAGATCACCCGATTCTGGCCAAGGAGTTTGCTAGGGGGCTTCTGACGAAGCTTTACTTCCTCCTAAAAAGAGATGAAAGAGGAGATGCCTGTTTCTCCCTCTCAATGCCACTTGTCTGGGTATGAAGCATGGATCCACTACGGCCAACCCTCTGCCAGCCTGTGGAGGCAGCTGCTCCAGGAGGAGGGCAGAGAGGTGGCCCTGGAAGAGTCCCAGGGACCCACCTCTCCTGTGGTCAATCCCATCCTGAGACTTCTTCGAAGAGTCAATGTGTCCTTGCTGCTTGGGCCTGCAGCCTGGCTGCATGAGATGCCTCTCTCCCCAACCCTGAAGGGGCCTGACGTCCCTGAGGAGTTCAGCCATGGCCCTCCAGAAAGTCCTGTCACCACAGTGAGCTTCCACTTTCTCAGCGATGACAATGTGCGGGCTGAACCTAGCCATGGTTCCCAATTGTCAGGCATAAGGACTTCCTTTTTATTGAGGTAACATTCATAGAACATTTTAACCACCTTAAACTGTACAATTTAGTGGCTTTTAATACATTCGCTATGTTATGCAACCACCACCACCATCTAATTCCAGAACTTTCATCATCCTCAAAAGCAATTGATACCCATTAAGCAGCCACTCACCATTCCCCTTTTTCTCCTCAGCCTCTGGCAACCAGTCATCTGCTGCCTGTGTCTATGCATTTGCTTATTCTGGATATTTCATATAAATGGCCTTGTTGAATATGTGGCCTGGTGTCTGGTTTCTTTTAAGTAGCACAATGTTTTCAAAGTTCCTCCGTGACCATACCATTAATCAACCACTCCATTCTTTGTATGAATATACCATGTTTTGTTTCTCCACTCATCGGATGATGAACATTTGGGCTGTTTCAATTTTTTGGCTATTGAATAATGATGGGATGAACATTCATGTACAAGCTTCTGTTTGAGCACTTGTTTTCAGTTCTCTTGAGTATATACCTAGGAAGGGAACTGCCAGGTACACTCATGTACAAGTTCCTGTTTGAGCACCTGTTTCCAGCTCTCTTGAGTGTATACCTAGGAAGGGAACTGCCAGGTCACATGGAAATGCTGTTCAGCTTTCTGAGGCTCCACCAAACTGCTTACCACAGCAGCAAGGGCCTTGTTTTTTGTTTTAAAAATATTTTTATTATGGTTAAAAAACATATATCACAAAACTTACCATCTTCACCATTTTCAGTGTACAGCTTAGTAGTGTTAAGTATATTTACATTGTTGTGAAACAGATCTCCAGAACTTTTTCATCTTGCAAATCTGCTACTTTGTACACATTAAACACTAATCCACATTCCCCCTTCCCCAAGTCCCTGGTAAGCACCATTCTAACTTTCTGTATCTATGAGTCTGACTACTTTGGATACCGCACATACATAGAATCATGCAGTATTTTTCCTTTGGTAGCTGGTTTCTTTCACTTGGCATAATGACCTCCAGGTTCCCCCATGATGTGGCATATGACAGGATTTCCCCCTTTTTAAAGGTTGAATAATATTCCTGTGTGTGTGCGTGTGTGTACCCTACATTTTGTTTCTCCATTCATCTGTTGATGGGCACGTTGAGTCGTTTCCACCTCTTGGCTACTGTGAACAGTGCTGCTATGAGCACGGGTGTACAAATATCTCTTGGTGACCCTGTTGCTTTCGATATATGCCCAGAAGAGGACAAGGGCCAATTTTTAACACAAAACACTTTGTGGATTGCTACCCGATATATGTTTCACTTTTGGTATCTAGATCCTTCTGGATCTTTAGCAAAATCTGACTTCTCACCTCTCAAGGCCCCCACTTAGGAGCACCTGGATTAAGTGATCCTCAGGTTATGTCCAACTCTAAAGCTGCTGATTCTATGAGAATCCCTTGAGTAGAACACCACCCTTGATACTCCAGCCCATATTATTCTACAGTAATGACTACAGTCCTGCCTTAGGGGATGTGCACAAAAATCAAAGTAAACATCCTGCCTAGAGAGAAGGGAAGGCCCAACAGAACATGTGAGGATAAAGAATTTTCTTCCCCAACATGGCTACTATTGCATTCACTTTTTTTCACCAACTGGAAAATAAGAAGTAATAAAGTTAATTGACTATATTATCTTTAGAGAATCAAAGTCCAAGATGATTATTACTGATTCACCAAGTGTTTTCTGAGTGCTATGCCTTCTGAGACAATTGAAGTCAACAGGGCTTATTTAGATAAAAAGGATTTAAAAACTTCAGGCCTAGTCATTTTAATGTAATAAACTCAATAAGGGCTCTTACTTTGATATGGTTATTATTACATATTTCATTCTATAAAATCCAAGCACTGGAGAGTTGATTTAAATTCAGTTCATATGTTTATGTAATAAGAAAACACTCCTGATAAATAGTGCAACCTTTTGAGTCACACCATAAAAACAAAAGAGCCGTCCGTTCCAACAGGCTGACTGCAGTGCAGACGCACAGAGCAGAGCCTGGAAGGGAGAACTGATAGCCCCATTTCCTTTCTTCCCTCCTCCCATCAGATCAAAAGAGCCCTGCCGGTGTAGATGGGAGTATGACAATCTTAGAAGGAGGCTGGGACCTGTGGAAGGAGAGACAGCAGGAAGGGGCCATTCGGAAGCTCATAAATCACACCTGGTTTCCACATCCGTTATGTAGCCAGATGTTGTACAAACACTGTCTCAAAGCCTATTACCAGCAGCCACTGGCCCCGGAGGAAAACCTGGCCGCCCGCACTTTCTTTCTCATTCCCAAATCTAAGGAGTTCAGCCAGGATCTCGTGACATATGGGTACCCATATGCTCCATCTCTCCGTGGCGAGGCTTTGATTCACTGCCTGCCAGCCTCAAGCCTTTCTCTGGCGTCCACCTCCAGGAGAGGAGGAATCGGGCGACATTCACTGGGAATCCTGACAGTGCTATTACTCTGTGTTCATAGGGCGATTCTGGGCAAAACTCCTTAAAATGCTCACAGTGTAATTTCTGCTGATCATGCTAAAATACACATATCCACAGGTGTTGGGAGAAATGTTTAATTTCTATTATATACAACAGCAAAAGTGGTATTGGGCCATGATGAATTAATCTATGATTAAGGCAGTCCCTTGTGCTTAAGAAGGCAATTATTTAGCTGGGAAAATGAGCTAAACATGAAGATATATTCTATTCACATTTATTTTTTATCTAAAGAAACAAAATGAATTAAGCTTTGCCACTATTTACTATGTGGCCCCCAGGCAGACTGTCCCTCACCAGCCTCCTGGTCCTGAGAGCTCCCGGGGAAGCAGCGGGGCCGCCACCCACAGGCCTCCATGCCCTTCACTTGCTTTCAGTGTCTTGCAACATATCCATGACTCCATCTGGTTAACGGGGTAATGAGTTCAATTCTCTAGTATCATCCTGAATATATCCCAAGTGCCTCAAACTGTGCTCAGATGTTGAATTTAGAGTGAATTTAAGCTGACTTTTACAAAATGGACAAGTGGCTTAAACAAAATTCCTGAAAAAATAACCTCTGGAGGCTGAAGTTAATCGCAATACAAGCACAAGTGAACATAAGCAAAGAGAAGCGCTCCTACCTGTTGTCATTGGTCTCCATGTTACAAATGTCAACGACCCAATCACATCTGACAAGCAGCAGCTCTCCCCCACAAAACCTAAAATTGCCTGGAAGCCCATTCGAAATTTAGATTTACATCCTGAATTATTAACGAGAAATCCCATCTCCAGGGTATCTGGACCTTGAGATTAGCTAATGATAGTCACTAGAAATAGCAAGACATTTAAAATATTGCTTATTTCATCTTTATCAAATATCTTACCATCCATTTTGTGTATGTTTCATAACTTATCTAATGGCAGTGTAGTGCACATGTATACTTTTAAAATGAATATACATATATTGGGGATGCATGCAGAAAACATTTTTTTTTTTTTTTGAGATGGAGTCTCGCTCTGTCGCCCAGGCTGGAGTGCAGTGGCGCGATCTCGGCTCACTGCAAGCTCCGCCGCCTCCTGGGTTCACGCCATTCTCCTGCCTCAGCCTCCCTAGAAGCTGGGACTACAGGCGCCCGCCACCACACCCAGCTAATTTTTTTGTATTTTTAGTAGAGACGGGGTTTCACCGTGTTCGCCAGGATGGTCTTGATCTCCTGACCTCGTGATCCGCCCGCCTCGGCCTCCCAAAGTACTGGGATTACAGGCGTGAGCCACCGCGCCCAGCCAGAAAACATTTTTCTTAATTGATGGAGTGTGTGATCAAATTTGGGGCTACACCACCGTACACAGCATGCCCCTGGTCAGGAAAGCAGGCTGCTGCAGTGCTCAGCCTGGGCAACAGTAAACACTGGCACAGGGGAAGAGAGAATCATTTACCGTGTAAGCATCACAGTTAACAAATTACCGTGCTGTCTTTGCTGTTGGGATGCCCACAGAGCCGGGAACTGCCAGCTGATGGCTAGTGTCACAAGGTGCTGCTTGCTTGTTGTGGGTTGAATTTACGTTTCCCCAAGAAACATAGGTTGAGATCCTAGGCTTCAGTACTTAAGGGCATGACCTTATCTAGACAAGGTTGTTGCAGATGTAATTAGTTAAGAAAAGGTCATACTGGAGAAAGGCGAGCCCCTAATCCAATGGGGAGGGTGTCTTTATAAAAAGGGGAAGTTTGGTCACAGACAGGCACACAGGGAGAACGTCAGGCAAAGGCAGCAGAGTGAGGCTGCCACCAGCCAAGCACTACCAGAAGCTGGGAGAACCCGCGACAGACCTTCCCCAGCGCCGGCAAAGGGAGTGTGGTCCTGCCGACACCTTGATCTCAAGCTTCTGGCCTCCACAACTGTGAGACGCTACATTTCTGTTTTCAAACCACCCAGTTTGTGGAACTTTGTTATGGGAGCCCTAGGAAAACAAATGTGCTGCTTCTCGGCGGAGAGGCAGCCGGCCTGCCCGGAAGTTCTGCCCACTCTAACCTGGGTGGAGATGAGAGTGGGTTTGTCCTAATGGCAATCTCGATGCTGCCATTGGACAGCCTGCAGCCTCTGGAGAGGCTGCCAGGTGCCAGCTCTCCCTGGGCAGCCTCGCTTGCGCAGATGTCATCCTGCATGGGGCTTCACACGCAGTGGATGCTGCCAGCAGACTCGGCTGCCGTCAGGGGGTTTGAGGGCTTGTGCTTGTTCTGTCAACTTTCTGCTGCCCAAGTTGCCACAGGCAAAACGCTTACTTTTACCACTCCCCTGCTGGCACATAATCTGTGACACTTCAGCAATGCTCCATTTTGCCTACAGCCTTGGTCTCTGAGTCTCAGTCTGACAAACCCGACAGGAAGAGTTGCCCAACAGCAACGGGAATCTTCCTGATTCTCCTTCTCAGGGCAGATGCGCTATTTGTTACTATTTTATGCTGCCATGAAATCAGGACTGCTTTTTATTCTGGGGGTCTTGCTGTGCCTTCCATACAGCTTCTCCCTGGAAGAGGCATCTCAGTCCATAAGCAGTGACAAGCAGTTACCCCTCAAACAGACATTCCATGTCGCTCAGGGCCCAGGCCATGTTGCGGCTCTGCCTTTGGCCAGGGCAGGGCTGTGTGGCCCACGGCACTCCAGCACCTGGGTCAGCTGCTGCTGGCAAGTGGTGGGCCCTGCCTGCCAGCACGGGGCACTCACAATATTGGAGCTGAGCCCGGTACGGTGGCCCATGCCTGTAATCCCAACACTTTGGGAGGCAGAGGCAGGCAATCAGCTGAGGTCAGGAGTTTGAGACCAGCCTGGCCAACACGGTGAAACCCCGCCTCTACTAAAAGTACAATAATTACCCAGGCATGGCATGTAGCCTGTAATCCCAGCTACTCGGGCGGCTGAGGCAGGAGAATCACTTGAACCTGGGAGGTGGAGGTTGCAGTGAGCCGAGATCACGCCACTGCACTCCAGCTTGGGTAACAGAGCGAGACTCTGTCGCAACACAAACAAACAAACAAACAAACACACACTGGAGCTGACAGCTGGCTGGCGCTCAGCATCCCTGGTCTGCTGAAATCTCCACCCACATCATAGAGAACAGGGACACGCCCCTTTTAAAAGGCAGCTGACAACTAGCCTGGATACAAAAGGTGACACTGGAACTTAAGGGTGATGTCGAAATTGGTTCACCAAACGGCTTAAAGTTCAAACATGCAAATCATGGCTCAAAGATAAAAATTTCCAGGCATACAGGCCTGAGATTTAAGCTGGCACATGGCTGGGCCATCTTTTCACTGAAGTTTAAAATTTTCTGTTTATTATCTTAACAATGATAATAATGAGAACCATTAAAAATTGCCATAGATCACCATTTGGCATCTGCTACGGGTTGACTTGCGTCTTCCAAAAAAGGCATGTTGAAATCCTAACTCTCAGCACTTCAGAATGTGAGCTTATTTGGAAATGGGATCTTTATTAATCCAGTTAAAATGAAGTCATCAGGATGGATCCTAATCCAGTATGACCAGCATCCTTATGAAAAGGGGAAATTTGGACACAGAGACATGCAAAGAGGAAAGACGATGTAAAGAGACAAAGGGAGAAACCATGTAAAGGCACAGGACTGGAGTGACGCATCTACAAGCCAGGGGATGCCAGAGATTGCTGGAAACCACCAGCAATGGAGCAGCATGGAACACATGCTTCCCACAGCTCTCAGAAGCCACCAACCTGCCAACACCTTGCTTTCAGCCTTCTGGACTCCAGAACTGAGATGACAAATGTGTTATTTGAAGCCACCCAGGTTGTGGCATTTTGTTAAGGCAGCCCTGGGAAATAAATACAGTATCTCTACAGTAGTCACTGTTTCAGGCAAGCATCATCAGTGAGTGCTCAAAGTAGCAGGCGAAAGTTTGATGAGAAACACGATACCAATAGAGTTGCAAAGTATTCCCCCGTGAGATACGTATGAATTACAAAGGGTAAAATAGTAAACTGATAGAGGAGAAACTTGGCAGATGCCATCTTAACCTAATGATCAAAGCTAGCACCACTGGCCATGAGATGGGGAGTGGAGGACAAGACCTCGCTTCGTGCGGTCCCTGCCCTTAAAGCAGGACATGAATTCAATCGTGGAGGTACATCAGAAAAACTGAACTGAGGAACATCCTACAAATAAATGACCTATGCTCTTCAAACATGTTAAGGTCATGAAAGATTTTAAAAAGCTGGACAACTGTTCTAGATTAAAGGCGACTAAAGAGATATCACTGAATGAAGGTATTATCCTGGGCTGAAATTTGTGGCAGTAGTGGGAAAACGGGCCAAGTCTGAAGAGTCTGTAGATTAGGCAACACTACTGTTTCAATGTTAGTTTCCTGATTTTGATAATTATACAGTACTTGCTTTTAGTAAACATACACTAAAGTATTCCAGAGTAAAAGGGCTCTTCAGAAGAAAGTTCGTATAAACAGACAGATGTAGATTTAGGCATATGTGAGGGTAAGAAATGGGAGGAAATTCTACCATATGGAGAATATGGTAAGGGGTAGATGGGATTTTTTTAGTCCTTTTTTTTGGCAACTTTTCTGTATGTCTGAAGTTATTTCAAAATAAAAAGTTTTAAAAATTCCCACAGATGTAATAACAGCTATCACTTAATATGTGACTGAGATGGTTGAGGTGTTTTTACATGTTGTCTAATTGACCAGTGAATTATAATCACATGAGGCAAATACTATGATTCCCACTGGCACTCTAGGCCTCACCCAGGACTAAGCAGAGGCCCACCTTGGTTGGAAAGGGATGGGGGAATTGAAAGGCTCTTACCCACAAGGCTCAGCATACACACAGAGCCTGCTGAAGTCCAACGGCAGGGCAGGAAAATAGACACACCTTCGAGGCACTCATATCCTAAGCCACTACAAGTGGGAAGGTTATAATCCTACCTTCAATTAATTTGATGTTTGTGAAGTCTTCAGTCTAACTAAAGCAGAAACACAGCCCAGACCCGGTTCAACGATAAATACTAAATTCACACACACACACACGAATGGGTTTGAACAGAAAAGCATGCTGTTTTCTGGACTGATGTAAATATTATTTACTTCAGCTTCTAGTGTTATTTCTGTCTCTGTCATTCTTTTACACACCAGGTTTTACTTTAGTTCAAAATTAAAAGACCCTCAAAGAAGTGATGTGACCCATTGTAAAGGAACAGTTAACAGAACAAAGGACCAAGCCTGGATGTCAGACCCATCAGATGAAGATTTAAAATAACTGTGACAAATACGTGTGAAAAGACAGAAAGTTTCAGCATGGAAATGGAAGCTATGTATTTTTAAAAGCCAAATGGAAGTGGAAATGAAAAACAGGATATCAGAGATGAAGAATTCTTTCACTGGACTTATCACCACACTGGGCACAAGAGAAAAGAGTCAGGTTCAAAAGAAACCATCTACACTGAAATAAAAGAGGAAAAAGGAGTCAGTGGCAAAGGGGAGAAAAACAGAGCATCTGAGGCCTGTGAACATATCAAATGGTTTAATACGGGTATAGCTGGAGTCTCAAAAAAAGAAGAGAAAAATGAAGCAAAGAAATTTTTGAAAAGACAATGGCCAACAATTTTTCCAAGCTGATGACCCCAAATCATAGATCAAAAATACTCAGTGAAAGTAAGATACATACAAAGACAACCAAACTTGGTGCATCACAAACACACTGTTGAAAAACAGAAATAAAGAGAAAATCTTGAAAGTAACCATAGGTAAACAGAAACATTACGTACAGAGAAAAATGACAAGAATTACGGCTGACTTCTCACTGTACACAATGGAAGCCAGAAAAAATGGAATGCCACCTTACCCGGCCGTGAAAACATCTTTCAAAAGTAAAAGCAAAACGAAGACATTTTTGGAAAGACAAAACCTGGAAGAATTCATCTCCAGCAGACATTTACTATCACAAATATTTTCAGAAAGAGAATAAAACAGATAGAAACCTGGTGGGAAGAAAGAAAGGACACCAGACAGAATGAACATTAGATGCACATAATGAATCTTTAAAAGATATTTCATATCTATCTTTCTTTAAACATCTTTAAAAGGCTACTATTAAAAACAGTAACAATATAAGTGGAAGTTGTAGTCAGTGGTGTGTTGGAGCTGACTGACACTGGCATGTAGAGCTGACTGTTCACATACATGCCTTCACAAGTCTATGTTTAGTGATGTCATGTTGTTAGTTTAAAATTGGCTGTAGCTGGGTGCAGTGGTTCATGCCTGTAATCCCAGCACTTTGAGAGGCTGAGGTAGGAGGATTGCTTGAGCTTGAGAATTTGAGACCAGCCTGGGCAATGTGGTGAGACCTGGTCTCTACAAAAAAAATTTAAAAATTAGCTGAGTGTGGTGGTGCACACCTCTAGTCCTAGCTACTTGGGAGGCAGAGATGGGAGGACCGTTTGAGCCCAGGAAGTTGAGACTACAGTGAGCCAGGATCATGCCATTGCAATCCAGCCTGAGTGGCAAGATGAGACCCTATCTCAAAAAAAAGCAGGTTGTGGGGGGGGAGGGGTGGCTGTGGTAGGAGTATTCACACTATAAAAATAACAAATGCTACAAATTGGGGCTTTTAACATTTTTTTCTTGGAAGGCCAGGAGTCAAGTAATCACCAGCACATTATTTTTTATAGTACTGGTAGAAGTATATGATAAAACACAAAGTGGGTAGAGTGGTAATTAGAAGTATACTGTTGTAAGTTTCTTAAGTTGTTTATAAAGTAGTAGACTAGTTTTTGAAGGCAGACTAAGTTAAAATGAGGGTTGGCAAAGCTGTTCTATAAAGGGCGAGACAATAAGTTCAGTCCATCATTACTATTTATGTATTCCATTTTTGTAAACTTGCCTACTTGCTAAAATTTATTTGTAACCCCAAAATCAAACACACGTTGCACCTTCATGGTCAGTCACAGACACAGGTAGAGCAGCAAAGGCTTTTTATAGTATTTTTTGTGACAATCAACCTGCATTTTCCCAGTTGAGGCTGAAGGTGGTGCTCTGCCTTGTTTCCGTTTTCATACTGTACACAATGTGCTTCTCATGGCTTCCACGGTAAAGACACTCTTTTCATTTTGTTTTGTAATTAACAAATATATTGGGGAAGATACTTTGAGACTATGCAAATATCCTGTTGACTACATAAATACCGGGTTTTTCCTCAAACTTTTACCCATTAATTCTGACATCCATCAGTGGATCTTGTCTACAACAATTACTGTGCTGTTCGCCTCCTGGTGATATTCTAGTTACCTCCTTTCTTACACATTAAGTAACTGGAGTTCTTCTACAAAAAATAGCTATCTGTTCTCCTGGCTTATTAATTCAATTATTTATATCAGTATGGACTCATGGATATTTATTTTACCGTATCGGTTAAAATCTAACACTATCGGCCAGGCCCGGTGGCTCATGCCTGTAATCCCAGCACTTTGGCAGGCTAAGGCAGGTGGATCACAAGGTCAGGAGTTCGAGACCAGCCTAGCCAACATGGTGAAACCCCATCTCTACTAAAAATACAAAAAAAATTAGCTGGACGTGATGGCGGGTGCCTGTAATCCCAAATACTCAGAGGCTAAGGCAGCAGAATCGCTTGAAACTGGAAGGCAGAGGTTGCAGTGAGCTGAGATCACATCACTGCACTCCAGCATGGGCAACAAGAGTGAAACTCCATCTCAAAAAAAAAAAAAAAAAAAAAAAAACAACAAACAAAAACCCAATACTATGACTTTGTTGCAAATTATTCCAGCTAAGGCCATATAAGGAGATCCTTCAGCTGGGCTTCTGTAACATTCTGCCCTGCCCCAAACCTTTCTGGAGAACTTCCTTATGTTCTGGCACTACAGTGTATTCCAGGCTCATCTAGTATTTTTCCTGTCGTGGCCTGGAATCAACTACTTCTCCAAGGAACCCTGGTTCCTCTGACTGGGGAATGGTGTTTAGACACCACAATCTGGGCCCCAGGGATGCTTATGGCTGCATGGGTGTCAGTTCTTCAGGCCCTCTCAGTGAACAAAGCTAGGAAATACAGGTATGACACTAACCCTCTTATCCATATTCATTTCTGTATATCTGTATAGGTATGTTTGTATCTACCATCCATCCATCCGTCCATCTATCCAAACCATATGTTCATACAGATACTTCCAGTTCCCATCCAACAGCACCAAGTTCATTTCGATCTTCTCCCTTTCCTATTTGTAACCTCTTTCTCTGACAGTGAGGAACTTCGCTCTTTGTTTGCTGAATCCTAGTATTCACATAAGGCAATTTCAGAATTGCTAAACCATGCCCTTTAAGAGGCCTGTTTACTAACTGAAATACACCATTTATGCATAGTTCTTTATTGTCTTTGGCCTTATAGTAACCACTTAAAAATGTTGTTTTCCAAAGTTACTTAATAACTCCCACTCCCCTCAATTTGGTTACATCAAGCAATTGCATTTCCCACTCCCTTCAATCCCTCAGTGCTTGTGTGCCATTTTGGGTCCCTCCCACCTCTTGGTTGATGTGCATTGTTGGCTTACTCGTCAGGTATGTGAAACAGTGCCGTGGTTCTAGGTCAGAACTATGCAAAAAGCCAAGCTCAGGGAAGAACTGTTCCTTATTCCCCATTCCAGTTTCTCCCTTCCTTCCACTCCTTTCCTATCCACCACTTGTCAGTGACCAAACCTGTTCTTTTCTGGTTTACCCCTTCTGTTACCCATTCCTTCTTCATATCTTGTACCAAGCCCAGTTTATGGCAGAATGTCAGTAACTGTTTGACATTCAACTGTTTTCTGTAGTGAACCCTGACTCCTGAAGTCCATTCTATGTCTGCGGTCTCTCCTTTACATAATGAAACTGGCTACTTCATCTATGACACTTGACAAAAGGCTTGAAAACCACCACTTTCCTTAATTGGGTCAGCTCTGAGATGGAACCAAGCAGCCACACAGGGAAGTATTAGCTAATAATAATGAAGGCTATTACTCTTCCTGGACATGAAGAGCCACCAGTAACTAGAACTCAGGTTGATGGAAATTCTTTGGCAGCATTTTCACATTTTGGCTCTATTTTTTTTTTAACACAGCTTCTCAAAACAACTCGGAAGCATAAGAAATTATGTTTAAGTCTGTGGAAAACTACAAGATTCAAGGGAATAAGAGTTGCATAAACAATTGCAAGAAAAATAACTACTAGTAAAAGTTGCAGGGCTTTTTTTCCTGTCAACACAATAACATCTTTCATCTTTCATTTGTCCCTTTTCTCTGTAATCAGTACTTGATTTTCCAATTAATGGGGAAGGAAGCCACCAGAGATGAGTCAGTAAATTTAAAACTAGTCTTAAATGTCTGGCAAGGAAAAGGAAGTGTTGCAAATGTACATCTATGGCTAAGGAGGAAACTGGCATTTGGTGTTAGGTACTCATTTTCATATCTGAACAACACTGGGATCAAAATTAAAAAATACAAAACTTTAGGATCAGCGTAATGTGGATAGGAAAGTCACATATGCCATAAGACATTTCCAAGAGGATAATTAAGTGTTTTATACATTCTGCAATTAAGTAGGCTTTTCCATACCTAAAGTAAAACCAGTCCAGTCCCCTGAAACCTTACTGTAAAGTGATAATTAGAGCATCTACTGATGGTGAGGCATGAAAAGGGTAGGATTATGGGTTTCAGGAGCATAGACAAGGTTATGGGCAACCCCAGAATCAATAAGTTTCATTTACACAGAGATCAGGATTGTAGTCTCTGTGGATCCAGGGACTTATGTGACATATCAGCGGCAAGGGCTTCCAAATCAAGACAGACTCAAGGCTAAACCCTGGCCAGGCCAATGACTGATTACATATCATTAGGTTGGAAACCTCCCTAAGCCTTGCTTTCTTCATCTCTATAATGGGCACAGTAATACCAACTTATGGGTGCAATGAGCATTAAATCCAACGTGAAGCACTTAGCAAGTGCCCAGCCAAAACAAGAGCTCAATGGGTAAGCAAAGCCTTGTGGAGGAGCGTAGGGAATCCGGAAACTGCCACCAGCGCTGGAATGCTGGCACTGCCACTTACCATGTGCCCTTGGAAAAGTCACTTCACTCTCAGAGCTGTTGAAGAGAGAGTAGTAATTCAGAATGGGAGTAATGGCCAATAATAACCGGCTCTGAGATAGGGATGATGACAAAGTGAGTAGTAGCACAGACCAAATGAATTAATATGAACACAGCAGTTAGAACAGGGCCAAGCTCATTGCACTCTGTAAGAATGAGTGATGATGATTATTAATTATGATTATTCAATCAGCCCACCAGAGAAATGGGGAGTGCGAGTGCACGGTGGTAAAAGTAAACTATTACACAGAGTACCAGGCCTGGTGGAGTGTGTTAGAAAGGGCTATTTTGGCACCTTACATCAATAGCTGAAGAGTATACACAGGCTTACCCCATTCTGTAAATGCTGTGTCAAGTTGTTTAACCCACAGCAGTAAACAGCCAAGCCAAAGTCAAGAGGACAAGTGCTAACACACTCATCAGGAATGTATCCTAGCAATTTGGCTGCAGGGAACAATATCAACAAAAGCCTTGCTGATGTGCTTTGCAAACCATACCCTGCAGTGGGCCTGCTTCAAAATATCTGGTTCTCTAGAGATAGAGAACAAATCTTTAAGGTAAATAAGATGCTACAATCTACAGTGCTGGGGTGCTCCATCTTTCTTCTTCAACCGTTCATCCTCTGGCTTATTTATTTAAATTGCTCATCTTCTAGAAAAGCTACATTTCAACTCATGAAAAAAATCAATACAAAGAAAACGAGTGGGCTGTTCTGTCCTTATTTCTAAACTTGCTAATAAATTCCTACCTCTCATTGTATTGACACTGTGTTAGGCAGGGAACTAGCTGTTGGGACCTTATTCCACTTAAACTCACCAAGAAAAGCATGTGTTTCATTAACTTTCCAGGACTCTTTCTTCCAGGCAAGGCGTTATCTCTTGCCCTCTTTCTTCCTTAGGGAAACAGGTTGTTCTGAAGAAGGGCAACGACACCCCAGGTTTCTTAGAGGGAAATTACTACAAGCTTACACACTCTTAGCCTCAATTCCCAAACTCAAGAATGCTCGGAAAATGGAAGGTTTCCTAAAAGTTATACTGAGGCAAAACTTAACCTGAAGTGACATGAGTCCCTAAATTTAAAAAAATTATCTAATTCGGTTTGAACATCACATACAGATTACAATATGCTGCCTCAGACCCCACTGGGGGTGCTATGTGGTATGTGCAAGGTTTTATTCTCCTAAAAGCAGTATTATCCTCCTAAACCCCCAAATTTCTCCATTCCAAAATAAGCTGGGCTGTAAGACTTTCAGATATACAACTGGGAACTTATAGGAGAGTTGCTAATGCTGTTATGTTCCAAACACAGCTTTGTGAACACAGTCAATGAGAAAAATAATTCTAGTGTTTTCTTTTTTTTTTTTTGTGAGATGGGAGTTTCATTCTGTTGCCACGGCTAGAGTGCAGTAGCACGATCTTGGCTCACTGTAACCTCCGCCTCCCGGGTTCAGGTGATTCTCCTGCCTCCCGAGTAGCTGGGATTACAGGCACATGCCACCACACCTGACTGATTTTGTATTTTAGTAGAAACAGGGTTTCCCCATGTTGGCCAGGCTGGTCTCGCACCCCTGACCTCAAGTGATCCACCCACCTCGGCCTTCCAAAGTGCTGGGATTACTGGCGTGAGCCACCATGCCCGGAAAATTCTAGCACTTTCTTTAAACTGCCTTCTTTTAAAACCAGAACTGGGACTGAATCTTTACACTGCTAATCTCATGATTTAAAATGGACAATAATCACTAATAATCACTCAGAAACGTCACCCAAAATGCTGTCCTTCCCTCACATGGCCGCTCCATAACTCATACTGTCTTGAGGTTTTATAGACAATACTCAATGGGGAAGGCTACTTAGAAGCAGACAGGCAGGGTTACCAAGAACATGTACCACTTCCTCATGTGGGTGCCTGCTCTTGGCAAGTACCCATTTGGAAGCCCAGCCCACTGAACACTGCATGAGAACTGGGTTGAAATTCCTGCTCCATTACCTAGCAAGATGCATGATACGGGCAAGCTGATATCCTCTTTGGGGTTCTTTTTCCTCATGCACAAACTGGGGAGAATACCACCTACTATTCAGGATTGCTGGAATGAAATGAAATAAAAGCATGCACCTAATCCGCAGGAATCAAGGTTAGCTTCTTTCCACAGCCTCTTTCCCTTTCCACACCCTCTCCTCTTCTGGCCGAGACATCATCTGGAGACAAGCTATAAGTAGAGAGCTCTAGTGTTTTCTTCTATGTGGACGAGTTCCTGCAGAGGTGTGTTAGTGGTGCCTGTTTGCGTATTGCAAAGTCGAGGGAAATGGATTCCTTTCAAGCTCCCTGAACCCAACTGGAAATCTGAACCTTTACGGAAAATAGGTGTTGAGTGTGGGAGGAGGGGTCTGCAAGGAGACCCCTGTGCAGGCCCCAGGAGGGTTGGGAGCAGAGGTATCATATAAGGACACCCAGTCCTCATAAGGGCATGGCCTTGTAATTCTAGATCTGGCTGATGATCTGAGGGAGGAAATGCTTTAACCATTCTTAAATCAGAAGTTTTTGCCCCGGCTCCACAGACAGACAGGTCCACCCCTGAGGTTCAACCAGTGTGGCAATTCTCAAGGGTCTCCATGTGATTTCAGTATGGAAGCCTAAGTTGCAAACTACTGCCCAGAAATTGTTAGTATTTGTTTCTCTAGAATGACAACAGAAATCTGGAGTACAAAAGACTCACAGGTGCAAGAATTTGCCTGCTTTGTCCACTCTGGTGGTCTAGCCTTGGGGAGAGGGTGGCGGGCAGCTGTGTCCACCATCAGAAAACGAAGGGGCCACAGGCAGTTGCTCCTGCTTGGCTTGGCCTGCCCTGGCTTCTGGGAAGGAAGGCACACTGGCTACACCCAGGCACCTGGACAGGTGGAGGTAGGTCTCTAACTGTGCAGACAGACGGGGCACCAGCCCTGGATGTGGGGTGGGAACAGGGTGGGCTCGTGGGAACTGGTCAGGGAAGAGGACCTCTAGGGGCTCTATTTCTCCCCTGAGAACAAAGCCCCCTCGGGCTTCCTGATTAGGAAGGGAAAAATACACAGAACAGGGCCCCACATAGCCCAGGAGTTATCAGAATCATAGAACAGAGAACAAATGTTAACGTTTAACTGAATACGGTTTTTGGGAAACATGCTCAAGTCACCAGCATCGTCCCACCTGGGGCTTTCCCATTCCTGGTCATCCTTGTCTTTCTCTTCTTTGGTGTCTCCAGTATGTGGGTGTTTCTGCACAATTCGCATTCCACCAGCTTTCACTGAAATGAAAACAGACAGAGTGGGATTAATGTGGAAATGGGGCTGCCTGTGGATCAGGGGGACCAGTTGGAAAGGTTTTGGTTGCTCAATGGCCACAAGTTAGTCTGGAGAATCTGGCAATGACAATGATTAACTAGGGAAGGTCAAGGCTGTCGGGGTAAATTCAAAATGATACAGCACTCAGCATAATCTCTTACTATAGATCTGCTCAGAAACTTTCCAAGGCTCTTGCTTTTCTATTTGGTCACCTTTCAAGTATTTTGTAAGAGCAGCCATGTAACCAGGGCACAAACTACACAAAGAGCATGGCTGCTGCTTTCAGTTCTCCACAGCCTCAACACAAGGGCTCACCTCAACCCTCCCCTCTGAAATTTACCTTCTCAAATATCGAAGATGTTTTTGATGGGGTGATATGGTGATGGGTGACATCGGACAGCTACTGTGCCTTCACAGAGCCCAGGCAATTGGCAACAAAACTTCTCCTGCAGCTTTACCCAAACTGTGCTGTGAAAGCCTACTGCTGGCCAATGTTAACTTAGTTTCAAAAAACAGCTTTATTGATACGTAAGTCATGTAGAATACAATTCACTCATTTAAATGGTGTAATTCAATGGCTTTGAGTGCATTCAGAATTGTACAACCATTGCCATAATCAGTTTTAGGAGATTTTCATCACCCCAAACAGAAACCCCACACCCATGAACAGTCACCCTCCATTCCACCCCTCCCAACTCCAGGCCGCCAGTCACCTGAACGTGCTTATTCTGGACATTTGATATAAGTGGAATTATAAAATATGTGGCCTTTGGTGACTAGCTCCGTGCACTTAGCGTATTTTCAAGGTTCCTCCATGTTATAGCACATGTAAGTATCTCATTCCTCTTCTTGTCAAATAATATTCTATTGCATGGATATATCACATTGTATCTCTCCACTTGTCAATTAGACATTTGTGTTGTTTCTACTTTTTTGGCTATTATGAACAATGCAGCTATGAAGAAGTTATACACAAGTTTTTGTATGGACATATGTTTTCATTTCCTTGAGTATATACCGAGAAATGGAACTGCCAGGCCACATGGTAACTCTGAATTTATCCTTCTGAAAACCACCAAGCTGTCTTCCAAAGCCTCCACACTATTTCACATTCCCACCAGTGTGTGGGTTCCAATTCTCCACATGTTCCCAACACTTGCTATTGTGTGTCTTTTTAATTATAGCCATCCTAATGGGTGTGATGTGGTCTCTTATTGTGGTTTGATTTGCAATTCCTTTATGGCTAATATGTTAATACTGTGTTGTAAGGGGTAGGGTGACCTAGGATCTAATAAGAGTGGGAAATGCTAGGTTGAACAAAATTAAATAGGTTTCCCCAAGGGAGACCTTCTTGGCCCTTAGTGTGCTACCCTGCATGAGGAAGACTTACGGCAGGCATAGAGCATGCCGGCTCTCCCCAGCCTATCTGACCACACAATTTTTTTTTTTTTTTTTTTTGGTATAATACCAGTTATCCTCCATCAAGACCACAGTGTTCCATGGAACGGAATTTGGAAAAGCTGGCTGCCCCTATATCCAAAAAGCCAGCCTCACATGGTAGCCACCAGCATGTGTTTTGGGGTCAGCACGTTCCTCCATGCCCTTAGCTATGTGGTCTCAGACTAGAGTCTGATTCTCAAAGATTCCCTGCTTCATCTGCAGAAAGGAGGTAAACCTCCTCAGACTGTTGAGAGAGAGGTGTTCGGGAGAGTGGGGTGCTGGCTAGAAAGCAGGGCTGTTTTCCTTGCAGTCACTGGCCCCCGAGGCTCTGGGTGCAGGCCTTACTGAGAGCTTTACCCTTCAAGTCTCCGCCACAAGATGGCTAACATCATGATACAGTCAACTTGCCACACCATGTCCTCTGGCATTTTAAATTGGGGTGGACCCTGCTGAGTCACAAAAGTCCAGGCCAAGTTTCTTTATGCCGCTGATGAACGGGAAGGAGAATGGGCAGCCTGGGGCTTACATGCTTCAGGTTTACTGGTCTTCCATTTCCCTGGAAGACTCTGTCAGCCCCTGACTGGAGGGAGATGGTGACATTTGCTCCCAGGACCAGCACTGCCCCAGCAGCTGGCTGTTAGAAAAGGGCAAAAGAGAGCAAGGAAAATAAAGAACTGTGTTTAAACCATTCCTCTGCTGGCTTGGGTTTAGAACTAACATCTCCCCGCTGCCTGCACCTCTTATCAACAGAGAGGAGATTCTACTTGGGGCAGAAGGAAACAGAATCCTGTTCAGTAATTCTCTCAAAAATATGCTCTATATCCCATCAATTGATTTTTAATCATTGTATTTTTAATCATTTTTAAAAAATCTAGAGCTTTTGTCTCAAATTCACTAGGTCTGTATTTGATGGGGTCTTATTCTTTTCTTGTGCGTTCAATTCCTTTATATAATCATTTTAGTTATATATCCAATTATTTGATTTTCTAAAGTCCTCTGGAGTCTAATTCTGCTGTCTGTTTTTGTCTGTGGATTCTTGCTCTTGTCCTGGGAGACTGTGGAGGAGGAATCTGTCTTCACTGGGCTTTACCAGTAAGGATCTTATGGGGCCTGTGATGACAGCAACCCTCTGGGGAGATGCTACATGTGTTTTTGTCAAGTCAGGAGTATGGGTGTCTGAAAATCCTTTTCAAGGCAGATTTCTCAGAAGACAAATTGCCAAACAGTGCAAATATGAACAGAACTCATGTAAACGCAAACCTTTGTTTACAAATTCTCAAGGAGACTTCTGTCCCCATGTAGAGCCCAGGCTGACACAGCCCGGCTTCCTGGCCCTCCCAGGGCCACTGGGCAGGTTTCCCTCTTCCACCCTTTCCCCAGGGGTGTGGCCTCTGAGCATCCAGCCTTGGCTATTCCCTGCCTCCTGTGGGCCCACCTCTCATGCTAAAGGTCTGAATTTCAGTTCTTTCTTCGTTTTGGGTTTCTAGGAATTCCTTTCACTTCAAGGTCAAATTTTTTTAAAAAAGCAAAAAGCCAAAGACAAAACAGAAGAGAACTACCATTTGCAGGCAGCTTTTTAATCTAAGATTTCCCAGCCTACATAGTTGGCCTCCCAATCAGAAATGGAGACTGAAAATACAATTATCTACACCTTAGGGTCATTTTCCACTCTCTTGAAGCATAGGATCTCAGAGTTATGAATGTTTTGGGCCCAAGGAAGAGCTTAGAAGAACTGTCCCACTAAATGCTCTTTAAAAATTAATTTTCCTCCCCGCTCTATCCCACCTCTTTCCCATACTCATCAGAAATTGATGAAAGATACTATTATGGGCTGAATAGTATACCCCCAAAATTCATAGGTTGAAGTCCTGACATACCCTTAAATTGCAATTGTATTTGGACAGAGGGTCTTTAAAAGATAATCAAGTTAAAATAAGGAATTGAGGTAGGGCTCTAATATAATAGAAATGGTGTCTTTATAAGAGAAAGAGACACCGGGGATGTGCACACACAAAGAAATGGCCTGTGAGGAAACAGCAAGAAAGTGCCGTCTGCAAGACCAGGAGAGAGGCCTCAGGAGAAAGCAGGGCTGCCGACACCTTGATCGTGGACTTCGGCCTCCCAAGCTGGGAGAAATAAATGTCTGTGGTTTAAGCCACCCAGTCTGTGGTATTTTGTTAAGGCAGGATGAACCAATAATACAGATGCCCATTTAAAAATGATCTCTGAATCTTTTTAACTTGGCACACGTAAAACTTTTAAACTATAACTCACAGATGTGTTCATAAAGTAAAAATAAAAAGAGCTGTGCAACTAACTACAAAGAAAACTAATGATGAATGTCAAGGTGACATTTGAAATGATCAAGTCTTCCGCAGCTCCTGCAGAGCAGCCTGTCCACTCCTCCACTGAAATAAGCACACAATGTCAGGGCTCAGTCACCCAGCATTAGCACTTGCATTTAATTTAGTTTCTAAAAACAATTAACTTCATTAATCCCTCTCAGTATGTTTGGTGATTAATGTAGCAATAAAAAGTGGCAATAATCATAATAACTCAAAGCTGAGACAGGTTCATTTTAACTTGCAATACTGCCAAAAAATATGACAGGACATATTTATTATGATTGTTGCATCACTGTCTCTAGAACTCTTCATTTGTAAAACTACAAAAGCAGAATTACTTTTGCAGAAATCTTTGCAGAATGATTTGCAAATAAGTATTTTTAGGAGAAACAGAAAAACCTTAGATTTTTGTTGTGGTGGTTGTTATTCAAATGAGAGCTTTGAATGTAAAGAATAAGCTTCCTCTTAGCAGAAATGCTGTGCAGCGGCTAAGAACACAGATGCTGGAGCCAGAATCTTGGGTTCAAATCCCAGTTCTGCCTGTGTGTGCATGTGCCTGTGCACATGTGTGCCTACGTATGTGCTTGTGTGTGTGTGTGGCTGTGTGTGGGCAAGTTGCTGAAGCTCTCTGTGCCTCAGGGTCTTCCACCTATGAAGAAAGGGTGACAATGTTCCCCTCTCTCAAGGCCAACTGAGGATTACATGAGTTAGCACACATGAAATGCCTCCAACAGGGTCTGGCACACAGGATGTGCTCAACTGTTAGCTAGTCTTATTAAACGGGTTTTTAATTTAACATTTAGTACTTAGAGAGGCCTCTAGAGTCCTCAAATCGTTGGTGCTTTTCCAGTTCTTCACCCTCTCTTCACAGCAGTTCCTTAAAGAGCACTGCCCTATGGGTTGCTGGGGAATGAAGGCCATGCCCTGTAAAGCACCTGCCCACCGTGGTGCTGATCACCACCAGGACCTCTGTCACTACATCAGCACCTAAGTGAGGAAGCTTCTGGAGAATTACAGATCCAACTTCTCTTCATCACCACTCTGTGCCAAGCACTGCTCTAACCACGTGGAGTCCACGTATCTTTCCACTGTACAGCAGCCCCACGGAGTAGATCCTGAGGCAGGGAGAAGCGGAAGCCAGTGACCCCAAATCGCACAGCTGGCAAGCAGCAGATTGGGTTCCACCCTTAATCATAGGTAAGCCTTTCCTTGCTCAGACTCCTTCCAGGAAACAGAGCACCATGGCTTCTGAGAGTAACTCAAAGGAACGGCCTACAGATAGGGCCAGGTTATTACACTACCCAGATAAGGGAAGGTGAATTTGAAATGAAAAGCTCTCTACAGAGCAGCTGCCCGCCCAAATGGGAAGGGGAGTGGAGGAAGCTTTACCCATGGTCACATCCGGGAGGTAAGCAAACACCAGGGAAGCAAATGACTACATGGGATCCTGGGCCAAGCATCCATCCTCAGGTGTCAGGATGCCTGGCTGTAAGACGGAGTCACTGGTGGCTTGCTATCTGCTAGTGCTCAATAGCACACTAGAAAATGCTACTGCGGGAAGAAGAAAGGGGAAATACCGGAAGAGTCCCATGAACCAGGGAGCTGTTTACAGCAGGGGACTAGGAAGGGCTGTTAATTCACACAAATGTCCCATTCACTGCAGGTACTGGAGCATGACGCGCAAGTATATGCTACCTTTGTTCTTTCCTGAGAAGAGTTATTGAAATATTATTCAAAGGGAAGCTCTTCTACCTAAAAGAAGAGATGAAAGGTTCTGAGGACTGTTCCGGTGGAAAGAACAAAACAAAACAGAAAACCACCACTGCTGCAGGTTATGATTAAACCACAGGATTTTAGGTAGAGCAATGTATTGGCAGGTAAGCAAAGGGGTTGGTGAGATTAGGTGGGTAGAACTTCCCAATGTGAACAGAGCAAGAGACTATGGTCTATCTTAGTTAAGAAGAATGACTCCACCAGGAGAGAGGAAAATCACTGGCAAGTGGAGACTCACATTTATGGAAGCCCATGCACCTGAAGGTGGGAACCCTAAAAAGTGGAGAGGATAAAGAGGTGAGAGGCGGTAAGAACGTACGCAGAGAGAGTGCTGACAGTCTAGCCCAATAACAGATACAAGTTATTGAAGACCCCAATGAGAACCTTGCCCCCAGACCAAGTGGAGCCCTTACAGGAGCTTTCACGTGTGCACATATAAGCTAGAAGTAATGGTTTGTGCCAAAAAATGAGCCGGAGCCCCAGATACATTCCTGAATTTGCACTCTTGTTGGCTTCATACTGCTATTTATTCTGTGCTCAGAATCATAGACTGTGAAGGTGAGAAGGCTCTTAAATTACATGGAGCAACCCCGTTAAAGAATGAAGTTCAGAGACATAGTGGGACCCCCCTGGGCCATGGAGCTTTGACTCTGAAGTAGTAATGTCTGACTCCATCTTCCACAGCAGTGTGTGTTCCATCCATGACATGGTTTTTGACCCAAAGGACAAATTCAGTACCCACTGGGCCAGGATGGGCACCCTGCCAGACAGCTGACTGGGCCCCTTTCAAGCTGGGAGGTACATGGAGCAGCTACATGTATATCCTTGAGTATAGGGAGGATGATTTCAGAAAGTTTAGGGGAAAGTAGGATCTGCTGCCTGTAGGTGCTTTGGAAAAGCTGGCATTGGGAGTTGGTTGAGACAAGGACTAGTCAGGTGTTCGCCAGTCCCACCCCCGGCTTCCCCGTAGTTGGATTGGGGGCATCAAACTGGGTCCTGCCCAACCATATGGGGAAAAGTGACTTTGGTGGGCAGCATCATGTCATCATGTTCCCCCACTCTGGAACCTGCAAGTGTGCTGGGCTACGTGGCCAGGGGAAATGAAGGTTGTAGATGGAATTACAGTTGCTAATCAGCTGACCTTAAGCTGAGGAAGAAAGAAGGGAAACTGCTATTCTGTGCTTAGAATCACAGACTGTGAAGGTGAAGAGATTATTCTGGATTACCCAGATGGGCCCATGTAATCTCAAGGGTCTCTAAATGTGAAAAAGGGAGGCAGAAGAATCAGGGATCCGAGTGTGCAATGTGAGGATGTGACTGGTCATTGCTGCCTTTGAAGAAGCTTTCCTTGGCTTGTGGAGGAAGGGGCCATGAACCAAGGAAAGCAGGCAGCCTCTAGAAGCTGGAAAAGGCAAGAAAATGGATTCTCCCCTGAGCATCCAGAAGGAACCAGTCACCCTGTGGATACCTTGATTTTAGCCCAGTGAGACCCATCTGGGACGTCTCACCTCTAGAACTGTAACATAATAAAACTGTGTTATTTAAAACCACTAAGTGTATTGTGATTTGGTACAGCAGCCATAGGAAACTGATGTGATGACGCACACCACTTGCGGGCCACACCATACAGACCCCAGCACAGTGACCTACATTTATCCCCTCTGCAGCAGCCACACATTGAAAAGCTAGTGTTATGCAGCAGGGGGTGTCTGGGCCTCTGAATTGTTCTTTGTTAAGAAGACCGCCCCCCAGGACAGAAATAAACTTGGATTAGTTCGGCCACTGAGAATTTGGGTTGTTACAAGACGAAGTACCATTTTCTATACCTAATCTAGTACTTTATACAAAAGTGAATATTCTCTATAGAAACAAAAAAGATTTCTGAAGCTGGGAAGGGGAAAGCAGTCACAAAACGAAGTAAGAATGCACAGGGCACTGGCTGAAATGAAAAGGACACTCACCAAAGACACGAAAAGGCACAGATAACCAAAAATGGCTAGAGAAGGTTGGGCGTGGTGGCTCATGCCTGGAGTCCCAACACTTTGGGAGGCCAAGGTGGGCACATTGCTTGAGCCCAGGAGTTTGAGACCTGACTGGGCAACATAGTAAAACCTTGTGTCTACATAAAGTACACAAATTAGCTGGGTATGATGGTGCACACCTGTAGTCCCAGCTACTCAGCACACTGAGATGAGAAGATCTCTTGAGCCCAGGCGGCCAAGGTGACAGTGAGCCAAGGTCATGCCACTGCACTCAAGACTGAGTGAGACCCTGTCTGGAGGAAAAAAAAAAAAAAAGGCTAGGGAAGAGGCGAAATGTCAGGGGCCGCCTTGACAGAAAGCTTCTTAAAAAAACTGTGCTAACTAAGGGGTCTTGTTTTCCTTGGCATGTTGGGAACAAGAGCAGACCTCTTATCTGGACCCTTCAATCTATGGTCCTGACTGGTTGACACTGGGATTATGCTTAGCAAATCTGTGACCGCAGGGCTAATAGAAGACAAATTAGTCTTCCGTTTCTAGCAATCGATAATCTGAAAGTCTTTCTGCAGGGAGATAATTCAGGGAGAAAATTCAGGGGGAATTACACTCGAGTTTTGAAAGGCATCCTTAACTCATGTCTGAAGGATCAATTAGTATAAGAACTAAGTTACTTTGAAGTTACTAAAAAAAGTAACATGGTCTATTTTCCATTTTACTTGAAACAAATACAACTGTGCTTATATTTCCATTTAATTCACTTTGAGAGGGGATGTAGAGTCTGCTTTTCAAAGAAAACCATATGTAAGATTAGTAACATTCAAAGCTATCATGTAGCAGATTTATGAGAACTCTACTGACACATGGTTTTGGCTCCACTGGGAAATGGAGGGGAACGGGGCCAGCAAAATGTATTTAACAAAGAAATTTTACCCATCTCACTGCCACAGACTCACAAAGACTGGCAGAAATGAGTAATAGCAAGGCTTATAATTAGGTGCCCCTTTCTGCTATGGAATGCTATGACTGCTGTTAGATGAAACAGAAAGAATCTCACTAATTCTAACTTTGCTAATCTTCATTTGCAATAACTCATCAAACAAGCAGTCTCACCCCATTTCTCTGCAAAGATTTTGTAGTCAGGAGCAGTGGTGAGGTCTCAAATCATTAAGGCTGGATTACTTTTACAGAGGACTGCAGACGACAGCACATTTGCCAGGACGTGATGCAGTGCCATCCATCACTTGTAAATAACAATACCTGTATTTGCACGGCACCTTTCTCTAACACTCTTCAGAAGCCTTTACAAACTGCCTCATTCGTCTCCCACCTTGGGAGGAGGCACCTGGCCAGTGACAGAGTCGTCCGACGGGTTGCTGAAGTTCCAAAAGGCAACAGCCTTTCTAGCTGCTCCCACTAGGTCACTAGCTCAGGCGAGTTGGCAACAGATAGTCCAAACAGTTGGGTAAGTTTTTTTTTTTTCAGACTAAGTTTTCGCTCTTCTTGCCCAGGCTGGAGTCCAGTGGCGTGATCCTGGCTCACCACAACCTCTGTCTCCCAGGTTCAAGAGATTCTCCTGCCTCAGTCTCCGGAGTAGCTGGGATTACAGGCACCCATCACCACACCTAATTTTGTATTTTTGGTAGAGAAGGGGTTTCACCATGTTGGCCAGGCTAGTCTTGAACTCCTGACCTCAGGTGCTCTCCCCACCCGCGTCTCCCAAAGTGCTGGGATTACAGGCGTGAGCCACCGCACTCGGCTCTGGGTCACGTTTTTAAATGGCACTGTGCTCGGTATCTCAACAGTAAGATGACTGCTGATTTCATGAGTTAAACGTGCCAAGTGCTTAGAAGTGTGTCAGCACATTGTGACACTGAACACACTTCATTAGTGTTTCCACTAGTCTGCTGCCTGAACCGGCTGAGAGGACCACCTGCATCCCTGTGCACAGTAGAGAGCGCTCAGAGCCAAGGAACTTGTGGGCCGGGTATGCTATGGGGGCAGTGAGGGGTGAGAAGAGGCCCTGGGGAAACTCAGGAGCGCTTATTAAGTATTTTGTGCTGCCCCAGGGAATAAAGAGATGGAGAAGACTCAACCCCGGAAGCAAGAAGACGACAGGCAAAGGTTAGAGCACGAAGGAAAACAAGGGGATTGCAGGAATGTACAGGAGGAGATATGGGCCAGACAGCAATAAAGAGAAGACACAAAAGAACATTAAGATAGTCACTGTAAGAGAATTTTATTATTTCTGATTGAGCACTGAGGCACAAGTCTGTTATTCAATTTAAGCACTTAATGAAAGCATTCTCAACATTTTTAAGGCAGTGATTTTGGTTTATGAACTGTGCTCTTGGCAATCCTTGATGATTATCCTTTATTGCAGTGGACCGCCTTTTTTTTTTTTTTTTTTTTTTTAACTATCTACCCTTCAGAGCTACCTACTGTCTGGCAATGCCAGACTAAACAAGAACACCGGAGCTTCCTGCCAAAAAACACACACAGTCCTCTGTTAACACCTGGGAAAGTGCATTTGAGGGGTGCTGCTGGCATTTGAGGGGTGCTGCCGTCAGGCCCCTCCTCTTAACTATCGTCTTGGAGACAGATGACAGACGGTGACAGCCACAAGCCAAGAGCTCACCCCATAAGTCTAAAAGAGCTGCCCTGAAGTCACTAGAGGAGTTTACCTGTGGGATGAACAGTGCTGGTACCCTGACGCTGAAGAGGGCCAGGAGAGTCATGGCAGCAAACGCAGCCCCTCCTTGCGACTTGCCCCGAGGCCCAAACCTCGCATTTCATAAAGGAGAAAAACTGACTCCCAGTGAAGCGTGAAGTGATGTCCTCAAACTCAGAACCCAAGCTCACTGCTACACTAGCACAAATAAGCTGCCTCTTCCCTCCTGAGAGGTAAATAAGCTACTTACTCTGTAATTCACAAAGCCTAGCTGTATACTCTGCAATCAAAAGAAAACCAGAGTCCAGAAAGAAATTTTTCCCAGGGAGTGAGTATGTACAGTTTATACCTCTGACCTTAAAAATCTCCATATGGGCACTTTGGAAGGCTGAGGCGGGTGGATCACCTGAGGTCAGGAGTTCGAGACCAGCCTGGCCAACATGGCAAAACCCGGTCTCTACTAAAAATACAAAAATTAGCCAGGCGTGGTGGCAGGTGCCTGTAATCCCAGCTACTCGGGAGGCTGACACAGGAGAATCTCTTGAACCCAGGAGGCGGAGGTAGAAGTGAGCCAAGATCATGCCACTGCACTCCAGCCTAGGTGACAAAGTAAGACTCTGTTTCAAAAAAAAAGTAATAAAACAAAACAAAAAACAAAACAAAGAAATCCTCCATATGGGTATATCCCTGTATGCAATTTAATTACTGTACTTTGGTTCTGTATCATTCCAATAGATATGCTTTAATGTAATCCAGGTCCTGGAGAGCGGAGGGCCAGCGCAGTTCCTGGAGGCAGCCCTGCCCCAGGTGGAAATCAAGGCGCTCCTCCCCATGGAGGACAGGGACCCGCTGTGGTAGAATAGAAGTCAGTTATCCTTAAAGGAAATCCCATTAAAAAAAAAATCTCCCTTTGAGGTACTTTTTTTTCTTTTTTCCTTAAAACCAATGCAACACAAATTCCCCCAAAGCCCATTTTCCACCCAGTGGAATGATTTTCTAAAACCCCATGCCTCTTAAGTTCTCTGGCATCAGTTAGACATTTTTCTTTTCTAGTGCCAGTTAGTATTGTCGTAGAGAGCTTCCATCACCACCGAAAAATATTGCCTACTCTGGACTGCAACATATTTAAAGAACCGCTCCTATTCGTTGTGCTGGGGCAAGGAATTCCCGCCCTACAGTAGAGGACAGCAGAGAAGGATAATGGTAATTTTTTTTTTTTTTTGAGATGGAGTCTCGCTCGCGTTGTCGCCAAGGCTGGAGTGCTTTGGCTCAATCTTGGCTCACTACAACCTCTGCCTCCCTGGTTCAAGTCATTCTCCAGCCTCGGCCTCCTGAATAGCTGGGATTACAGGCGCCCGCCACCACGCCCAGCTAATTTTTGTACTTTTAGTAGAGACGGGCTTTCACCACGTTAGCCAGGCTAGTCTTGAACTCCTGACCTCAAGTGATCCACCCTCCTTGGCCTCCCAAAGTGCTGGGATTACAGGAGTGAGCCACCGCGCCCGGCCAGGAATCTTTATCGTAACAAGAAAATGGCACAAATGTGCCACCAAAAGAAGCCATGTTTCTCAAAGACTTCTGTTCCTAGAAGACTGAGTTTATGACACTAAGGTGTGCTATTAAGACCCTAAAAGAACCCCACGCATCCACACATTGAGGTGACTTGGCTTCTGAGACCCAAGGCCTTTGATCTTCTCACCAGTGTCCCTCCATATGGGCCGAATGCCACTGGAAAGGAGAGTAGAAACGGAAACAGACCCCTCTGGAGAGAGTCCAAAGTGCAAACAGGAACCGTGCCCAGAGAGAAGAGGTGGTCGCAGGAGCATGAAGGCTGCTTAGATCCCTAGGTTCTAAGACAGACCGCTCTTTCCTGGCGTTAACTTCCTCGGCTCAGAAGTTTAGGATTTGCTCAAAAAGAGAAAAAGCACCTTTGGGGAAAAAAAAAATCTGGATGTGGAAGAAACTGGCGGTGAAAGTCATATTGAGTGATTAATGATAAAAATTATTTCCGCTCCTTGGTTCTTGAATCGGTATGAAACGCTGGCAGCCTCTAATTAATCATTACCATGATATTAACACCACTGACTTTTCATTGTTTCTGTTATTTTCTTTCTAGACATCTGTACTTGTACCTTCTAAGTAAATATTATCCGCCAAAACTTTGTTACAAGTTGTGCAACTGGGTTCGCCCAAGGCACCGGAGCCCGCGCGCAATCGCACAGGTACGCGGCGGCCCGCGCGCCTTAGGAAGAAACGCGTCTCCGCCGCCGGCAAGCCGGGCCGAAGCTCAGGCGGGCTCGTCCCGGGCCTGGGCGCCCGAGCTCTCCGCGGCCCGCGCCCCTCGGGCGGACATCAGGGCCCGGACCAAGTCTCAGCGCCCGCCGGGGCCCTCCCCGCGGAGCCCCCGCCCGGCGCCCCCGGGTTCGAGCCCGCCCCCGGCACCCGCGCGTGGAGAGAAAGGGGAAACGAGTCAGTACCGGCGGGCGGGTGTCCAGCTTTAGTCTCTAGTTTCCCTTCGGGAGGCGAAGACATGGCGCGGCGGGGCTTCCGCGGGGCCGAGGCGGCGGCGCGGTTCTCGGGCCAGGCGGGAGTGCGCGAGTGAGCGCGGGTGTGAGCTCCGGGAAGCGAGCGGGCGGGAAAGCGACGTGCGCGTGCGTGGGGCGCCGGAGCCGCCTGAACCGAGCGAGTGCCACTGCCGTTAAGGGGGCGCGGCCGCCGCGCGCCGACGTGGCGCAGCCAAGCCCACCCACGACGTGCGCACTGACGTCACCGCGGCCCGCCCGCCCCGCCGGGCCGCGAGTTACGTATACGGAGCTTGCGCAGCCGGCCGTGCCACGTCGGACGCTGTGGCCGAGGGCGGAGGCGGGGGAGGCGGGGGGGGGCGGGGGGGGGGGGGGGGGGGGGGGGGGCGGGGGGGGGGGGGGGGGGGGGGGGGGGGGGGGGGGGAGGGGGGGGGGGGGGGGGGGGGGGCGGGGGGGGGGGGGGGGGGGGGGGCGGGGGGGGGGGGGGGGCGGGGGGGGGGGGGGGGGGGGGGCGGGAGGGAAGGGAGAGAGGGGTGGGGGAGTGAGAGGGAGAAGGAAGCAGAGGGAGGCGGGGTCCTCGGCTGGCTGCGGGAAGTTAAGCAGGATCTAGCTGAGGATGCCTCCTGCAGCGAACGCGCTCAGCCAGTCTCCTGGCTATGCGGCGATGGCGGGGTGACGGCGCCCAACATGCGGGCTAGGGCCAGGGCGTCCCGGCGGGGAGGCAACCGTCCCCTGAGGCCCTCAGCCCCCGCCGCGGCAGGACCTAATGAAGCGCGGAAAGGCGAGCCCAGATGGCAGCGACGGGGGTCGAGAGAGCAGGAATTTGTTAAAAGAGGATGCGAGGGGAGAGCCTGCTTTCCGAGTGAGGGCCAGCGCTGCCCTCCCCCGGTATGGACCAGAAATAAAATTCTAAGCGCCGCAGCCAACGGATGGACCCTCAACTCCGCTGGTGGCCTTCTAAGTTGTCGTGAAAAACTAGTTCAGCCCTTGCTGCGAAGTGGAAGTCAAACATGGCCTCACAAATATTCGCACGGAGACCCTATAATAGACGACTCTTTAGGTCTGATAAGAAACATTTGCAGTGTATTCCCGGCTTCATCTGCATGATAACACCTTGGTCTCCAGAACTCCGTAATGCAATCCGGACATTCCCCTCTATTGAGTCCAGGTGTTTAGATAACTCTCAACCAATTGCCTATCAGAAAACCTTTAAATGTACCTATGACCCGGGTGTCCCCACTTCACATTTTACCTCCTAAAGAGGCAACCTACATCTTATGTATTGATTGATGTCTCATGTCTCCCTCAAATGTATAAAACCAAGCTGTTACCTGGCCACCCTGGGCACATGTCATCAGAACCTCCTGAGGGTGTGTCACTGCACATCCTCAACCTTGGCAAAACAAACTTCCTAAGTTGAGACCAGTCTCAGACACTTTTGGTTTTCACCATCATCTTCCTGTTGCCGTGGCTGATGCCTGGCTCTTGTGTCTTGGATCGTGTTGTTCCCGCCTGCCCCAGTGCTTTGCAACTGCTGTTAACTTCCACGCTGCCCTTGCTGGATTCGCATTCAGACAGGATTAATCTCTCTAGCGAAGGAAACACAACCCCTCTCTTGACTGTACTTTTCCCTTTGACAACAAAACTGTTCAAGGAGGTTGAGCTCATCTCTTGTCACTCCCTCCAGTCCAGTTTGTCTGGTTTTCATCAAGCTCTGCAGCGCTGTCCTCAACCATGGGAGGTCCTTTTGTGGAAGTCACTTACAACTTCTGTGCTGCCAGATCCAACTGTCATTTTCCACTTTCATTCTACTTGAGCTCTTAGTGGCACTTGATGTAGCTGGCCATCGCCCTCCTCTTTTGCTCGTCCAGAGGTGCCACATCACTGCCTTACCCTCCAGTTCTCTGGCCACCCTGGCTGCTCACTCTGTCAGCTTGGCGGTTCGCCCTCTTCTAGATTTATAAACATTTGAGTATCCCACGGCTTACTTGGCCTTCTTCTGTATCCAGACTTCCCATAGATAGTCACATGGAGCCTCGTGTGGACAACTATCATGCAGATGCTTACGGGTGACAAGTCTGCAACCCCATTTATTTCTGCCCCTGCACTGAGCTCCAGACTCACCACCATCACCACCTGCAGATGCTTACCGGTGCCAAAACTGCAACCTCATTTCTCTCTTTCTGCCCCTCCACTGAACTCCAGACTCACCACCACCACCTTGGCTTCTCTATTTGTTGTCTAACTCAGTGCTGCGCAACTCTTTGTGCATCAGGGCACACGTGGAAATGCACATAGCATACACTGGTCTTGCATTCCCCACTCCATACACACATTTCAACACCACTAATAGGATAATCGTTGGCCAGGCTGCAGTCATGACATGCTTCTCATTGTCTTGTATTCACATCCAAACTTGCAAGTGGGTGCCAGCAGTTTGGAAGAGAATCCTGAAGTTAATACTGGGGTCCTCTTTAAAGAGATACCGCGTCACTCACATTCTTGAAGGTTTAAGGGTACCTAACCGATTAATTTCATGAGTAGTTTCCTTTTTATGTATGTGCAAAGGTGCTATATAATTAAAAACTCATGCCTTATGTTTTAAGCCTAAAGAACCATTTCTTGGAAGTATAAAATGAAAATTTTAAGTTGAAAGAGCACATGGTGGTATCCTTTAATTGGTAGTGTTTTTACCCTTAGTGGCACCTAAAACAAAGTTGCATGTTATGAGCGACAGCATCTTAGACTCAAATGCTAATGATAAGGAACCCTGGGGGGTGGGGGTGGGGAAGCCTTCGCAGGAAGGAGCAGAGCTCCAGAGGGGCCCTGGTGGCCCCTGGACTGCCCTGAGGTCTGACAGGTTGTGTATCTTTGGCTGTGACCTGTTCTCCAGGGTTGTACTGATTGGGAAACTCTGGTGGTGTTACAGTAGGTAGCTAGTCGGCCTGAGCAGGGCAGGAGAGGACTCTTCCCCACAACCCACACCGCTACAAATGTTGTGTGACCATCAGGTGATGGTCAAGAAGTTGTTACACCATTTCTCTAAAATAATAATTGGTTGCAGTCAGCGCCAGGGAAAGGCAGTCGCCCAGGAGATAGAAAAAACCTGAAAGTGGTGATCAACAGCTTCCTGATAAGATCTCTTTGCCACACATCAAGAGGCAAAATGGCAGAGTTAAACTGGTATATGACCTTCTAGGAACATTGGGCTGGTAAGGGAAGATTTCCTCAAGTGAGCGTGTGTACACCTCCAATAAATACACGGCCCCTGCTCACTTTCCAAGCGCTGGCAAGTCACTATGCATGTGGTCAGCCCACCCCAAGGGAAGAATCAGGGGACAAGGGACGCAAGACCCCAGAAGTATGCCAATGTATAAAACCCTAAGTCAAAGATCAAACCATGCACCCGATCTCTAAAGTTACCTGCTTGGCCATCTTCCAAGTGTACTTTCCTTTTGTTCCAGATATAAAGCTTTTTAATAAACGTTTCTTCTTCAAAGCTTGCCTCAGTCTCTCTTTCTGCTTTATACCCCTCAGTTGAATTCTTCTGAAGAGGCAAGAATTGAGGTTGCTGCAGACCCATACAGATTCATTGCCACTAACGTATTGTATTTGGGTGCTATGTGATTCAGGTACAGTCTGCTCCTGACAGTGTGACAGCCAAGTTAATTTCACGTGTTCAAAGAACTCCTGATTCTCCCACCTACCAGCAAATAGCTTCTTCTCTAGAATACAATCCAAGCTACTCATTACAGTGTGGAATAATCTGTCTACTCAACAGCATTTCTAATGAAGGAAATACTGTTAAGAAGGTAGTGAACTTCACAGACAAAAAAAAAAAAAAGACATTTATTTTTCAGCTTCCCTTGTAGCTAGGGGTGGCCAAGTGACACCGTTCTGACCATGGAAATCTGCTGAGGGGTTTTGGAGGAAATTTGCATTCTTAATATGGGGACACCCCTTCCTTCTGATGACTTCATCGTTTGTACCACCTTGAATTCAGACAGAGAGCCAAAGGTAGAACAATCATATTGCAACTGTGAGGCCATCAAAGGCATGAAAATCACATGCTAAAGGTAACAGAGCAGAAAGGTCAAAGGCATGTGGGAATCTGAGGGTCCATGGAGGCTCTTCAGAGCTGTGGACTCCTCCTCTAGACTCTTTTGTTGTGTGGGAAACAAATTTCTATTAAATGAAGTCCTTGTGGTTGGTGTCTTCATGGGCAGCCAAATGCAACCCCTAGCACACATGGCGTACCAGACCCTGCATGACAGGTGTCCTACCCAACTGTGAGCTCATCCCTCTTGGCTCCTCTGGCCACACTGGCCTTTCTGAGGTTCCTCTAGCAGGACAAGCCAATTCTTCCCCTTGGGCCTTTGCATTAGCCACTCCCACTGAGACAGCCAAGCATAAAGGGGTCCCCAGAGAAACTCTGACTACCTGCACACCGGAAGAATGGGGTAGAGTCACAGAAATTTATGCCCTTTGCAGAGGAGAGGAGCCTGATGTCTTCTGTTCCCGGGTGGAACCTGGGATTCAATCTGTGAGATGGGAAACCGGCTAGCAGGACTCTTGCTGAGAGTCCCTGTTTCCCTTTTTTCCTTTTTGCCTAATAAACTCCATTTTCCTCACCCTTCCAAGTGTCTAGGAGCCTCATCTTTCATGGTTATGTGACAAGGACCCTGTTTTTAGCTAGGCTAAGGAGAAAGTCCCACAACACCACTGCCGAGAACCGTCTCTTCCAGATCCTCACGTGGTTAACTCCTTCTCATTCTGGAATCAGCTTTTCAAGGGGCCTGCTTTGACCATCAGATGTGAAGAATCTGGGCACTCAACTCATACCTCTCTGTCTTCCTGTCTTTATAGCACTCCATCCTCATCTGAAATTCCTCATTTATCTGTCTGCTGGCTTATTGTTTTTCTCCACTGACTAGAATGTCAGCTCCATGAGGGGAGAAACCTAATCCATCTTGCCCACTAGGTATTCCCAGCACCTAAAACCATCGTGGGCACAGAAGAAGCATTCAACAGATATTTTCTCCATGTAATTCTAGAACATAGATACATTTAATTTCTCACAACTGCTACCTAAATGAAGAGTAGCGAATGATGACTAAACAGAGAATGAAAAATATATGTAGCATGTAGATGGCACATGGCCACTAATCTTTTCTGACATTTGCTTTATCTTGTAAATGCTTTGTGCGTATGTGTGTGCACACGTGTGTGCATGCATGCATGGGAGTGTCCAGCCCCTCCAGTCCTAGATGCTGAGAATAAATATCAGTCACCACCCACTGGTGGTGTAGATGTACTATGTAGATGTTCTATGTAGATGTACATACTCAGTAGATAGGATGAGAATTGTTGAATGAATAATCTTATTTGAATCTCACAGTAACAATAGGAGTAAGGCAGGTTAACCCATGCACCAAGGAAAACAAAAACAAACAAACAAAATGGAAAAGAGAAGGATTGTTGGACTTATGTGGGATGCAACTCTGGTGAGTGTGACCTGGGACCCAAAGCTGGATTTTCTAAGCCCTAGTTCCATTCCCTCCAGCTGTGGACTGACTTCTAAATAGAGTTTTGGGAACATTTTCTTTTCTTCTCTCAATAGGCTGTTCTCTCTCTCTCTCTCTCTCTCTCTCTCTCTCTCTCTCTCTCTCTCTCTCTTTTAGATGGGGTCTCACTCTGTCACCCAGGCTGGAGTGCAGTGGTATGATCTCGGTTCACTGCAATCTTTGCCTCCCAGGCTCAAGTGATGTCCCATCTCAGCCTCCCAAGTAGCTGGAACTACAGGCCCATGCCACCATGCCCAGTTAATTTTTTGTATTTCTGGTAGAGATGGGTTTTTGCCATGTTACCCAGGCTGGTCTTGAACTCTTGAGCTCAGATGATCCGCCTGTAAATAGGCTGTTTTCTAATCCCAAATGGTGGTGAATTCACTTATTGCGAATGCTGAAAGCACTAGAAAAAGGATTTGAAGAAACTGAAAATGCAGATTCTCTTCTCTAGGTGTGTATTTTTAGTCTGTGGCTACATCACTAAACCTTTGAGCCTCAGTTTCCTTATCTGCAAGTCAGAGATGTGAACGCTAATGCCTCTCCCAGGAAGGTTGTGAGAATGAAGGACTTTGACTAAATCTGATTATGTTTGGACAGCTCCGTGTCACCCCATTTACCCCCCACAGGATCCTGAGACACAGGGAGTTCTCTGCCCTCTTTTAGTGGAGAAACTGGATCTGTAGCTGGATTTTCTAAGCTTGGTGCAAGGATTGGTAGCTAGTGTGGCGAGATCCAAGAGAACCAGCTCTTGCTATCTTATCCGTTGTACATTTAAAAGTGTTTTGTAAGCCATAATATACTAGAGAATGTACTGTTATTACTGCAAAGGGAGTTCCTTTTTATCAGCATTCATGAAATACAAGAATAGTCCCAGTGTGTATTAAAATAATCCCACATAACAATCACTTCGATGAATATTGCTTTCTTATTCCAGGCTGGTTTCTATTTCCTGTCTTCTTGTGCTGTTGTCTGATAGATGAGAATTTTGGATTCTTATTTACTACTTTTATGGCTTGAATGTGTCCCCCAGAATTCCTGTGTTCGAAACTTAATCCCCAATGCAATGGTGTTGAGAAGCGGGGCGTTTCATAAGTGACTGGCTCGTGAGGGCTCTGTTCTCATGAATGGATTTATGCTGTTATCACAGGAGTGGGCTCCTGATAAGAGGATGAATTAAGCCCTCCTTCCTCTTCTTTCATGTGTTCTCTTGCCCTTCCACCCTCCGCCATGGGATGACACACCAAGAAGGCCTTCACCAGATGCGGGACCCTTGACCTTGGACTTCCCAGCCTCCAGAATTGTGATAAATAAATATTTGTTTTTTATAAATTATGCAGTCACCAGTATTCTGTTGTAGTAGCATAAAATGGACGAAGACAATGACCCAGGATTTCTCTGATTTCTCCTCCATTGTTAATTTTGCTCATAAGGGAAGAGCATCAGTCATTCTTGACTTTGCTTTGTAATATCCAGGATATTTCTTATTATACTATGTAGTGTAGGCTTTGAATTAATTTTAATATAATTTATTTGCATACACACATAAACATAAAATACTTGAAGAGGATATTCATATCTTAAAATCAAATAAAAATGATAGAATATATTTTACACACACATATACACACGTGTGCATGCACACACACACACACACAGTGAGGGATCTTTGGGATTTCATTGGGCCTCAACTTATCACTCATTGACACTTTCAGGCATTTTTCAAAAGTAATTCAACAGCTAATAAAGAGCATGGAGATCAATTTTAGTCACATATGAGGTTATACTTTAGTTAACAGTATTTGAAGAAAAAAAAAAAACCAGTCTGAACCTTGGCAAAATATTCCTCTTATCTTTATTTAAAAGTTAGAAAATAGAAACTGCAAAAAAAGATGACAGTAATACAACCATGAATATTGACTTTCTAGGCAATTTCAAATGCTTTGTAAGTTATTTATTAAAAAAATGTGTTTTAGCAGAGAAATGGGGAGTGGTAAGGATAATTTTATGTCTAGCTCTTGCATTGAGTCATTATTTGACCTGTGCAAGCTACTTACACATTCTGTAATTACATTTCCATATTGGAGGCCACAACACCTATCTTACTTGAGGATTCAAATAGTTATTCAATATTATGTCTTAGCATTTATCTTCTTGTATAACATTTTTTTAGAAAGGTATATGAATTGCTCTAAGTCTAAAAGATAAACATGACAAACATCAAGAATAAAGAGGCTTTCAGCAAGATAAAATAATCTCAAAGGAGCTTGAAATTTGAAATTGAAGAACAACATTTTTTTACCTTTAAAAAAAAAAAAAGAAACGATACAGAATTTGGTGGTACTAGGACATTGATTTACTCTGTTACTCTTAAAAATGCATAAAAACCTTTCAAAAGGCTCTTCAGGTGTGAGAATGTCATATTAAGTGAGACAACAAATATCAGAAGTGTGGTGAGGGGGGTCACCTCTACCAGGACCATGGGGCTCTGCTCAGACTTTTCATGTGGGATCAGTTGAGGAAGTACAATCTATAAATGACAGAGCTTCTAGGTCTGGAGACCTAGGTTTGAGCCCTAGCCTGACCACACATCGCATGTGTTACCTTGGGAAAACTGCACCCTCTCAGAGTCTCAGCACCTTTCCCTTAAGACAGGCACAATAGTGCACCCCTCTGGAAGGCATATAAGAAGTACGTGTGATGGCCTGTTGAGAATGCTTTGTAAACTTTAAAGAACTAAACCCAGATCTAAAAGCACATAACTTGTTGTTAGAGATTTTAGAGAAACAGCAAAGTAGACATATATTACAAAGCAGAACATGGTGAATGTTCTAGAACAATCAGAGATTCCCACTTGTTTGTGGAAGACAATGGGCAGGTCTCATGGATAGGGAGTGTGGACGGCAGCCTTCCAGCTGACAGGCAGCAGGAGGTGGGCCTTCACAGGGAGGACTAGAGAAGACAAGAGGGACAGTGGCCCACGGTTTCTAAATCCCAATTCTTCCAGGCTGACTTGCAGGCAGGCTGTGTGTAGAAAGGCAATAGAAGGTCTGGAAGTGCCACCTTAAGACTGGCAGACAGAAGGCAGCCTTTGCTTCTGCGGTCTGTTGCCATAGCCATTTGTGTAGGCCCTGAAAAACCCCACTATATACTGGAGAAAGAATGAGAGTGAAAAACAGCAAAGAACATTTTAGTATTATCATAAACAGTTTTGACCTCCTAAACACCCTGAATGCATCTAGAGAACTTCCAGGGGTCCTAGACCACACTTTGAAAACTGCTGTGCTAGTTCATTCCTTGGACACTTATTAATTTAAGATGAAGAATAAAAAAGGACTTGTACTAAGGAAACAACCTCCACCCTGTAGGCAGTGGGGATGTCAGCCCTGCAATAGGCAGGGGCTGCAAGGTGAGTGGGCGTCACCCCTGCAGTGGCCTGCTCAGCGGGTGGGCTCTCGGCTCCCCTCTTCTAGGCACACTCACAGGTGCAGGGCTAACCCCTTCAGACGGGAAGAATGCATGGGTTTTGTCCTCCCCAGGGACAGCAGCAGCCCCCATTGTCTGGGAACCACTCAGCCCTTGTGCTGTACTATATGCCTCCTAAATGTAGTTTTGGCAATCTCAAGAGTTTTGATAGCATTAGTGACACCATTTTTTAGAAAGGCTGTTTTCACAGGCTTTGAAGTGAAGAAGGTCTCGAAGAAGAGGCTGTTGGCCTGAGTTATTTTTTCCTCCAAAGGAGCATGTTGTATCTTCTGTCACTGGCCATGTGGATGTTTTGACTACATTCAAGAAAGAATTAATTTTTATGAATACGTTTTTTAAAAAATACAAAAATAATACACTTTGGAAAATCTAAATAACAGATTAACGTCCAAAGGAAAAAGCAAGTCACCACTTATCAGCAATCCTACCAGCACGTAAAGTTGACCACTTGTAACATTCTGTTGTACGTTCCTCCAGGCTTCCAGACAAAGACAGACAAGGATTCTTTTTAGCTATCTTGTTTTGTAAATTGTCCCTTAATTTGTGTTTGATGTTTTTCTCATAGTTAAAAACAGGAGTTACAGGTTTTTGGAAGGAAGACCATAGCGACCTTTTTTTTTTTTTTTTTAAATCACATTATGTTAAGGGTACATGTTATTAACATGTCTAATCACTGAAGATGTCAACCTGATCACCTCATGATAGAAAGGGTTTTTAAGCATGGCCACTTTATTAGATTTAAGTTAATTTATTGGTGAGTTCAGCTCTATAATAGGACTAAATATGAACATGGGCTAAATTCTTTGTATCATACCTTAAAGTTCCCCAATAATTGTTGAGTCTATACTAACAAACCTATGCCTGGGCATGAGTCTGGAAGATACCCCTGGGCTCTTGCCATCTCAGCTTTATTGACTCTCACTGTTGTAGGGTTAGAGATGGCAAGTAATTTCCTTAAAAAAATTTAGAGCCTTTTTTTTCCTGCTGAAATTACTTGATTTTCTTTTTAGACCATCTTCCTTCTCAGCAAGTGATTTCCTATAATTGATTAATTATTCCATTCAGGGTGAAGTATGTGTGTGTGACTTTGTAGGCTTGAGAGGGTTGTAAATAATGACTTCTGTTGGATCCTAGTCCTCAGTATGTTTGCAGAAAAGCCCGCTTTGTTCTTGCTCAATTTTAGAAAAGGTCCAAGCTTGGGAAATACGATTGCTATTAATCCAGATAAGAACAAATCCCAAAGCCATCCTTCAGGTTTGGAGGGACCCTCTGGGGCACCATCCACAAGCTTTTCTCTGACACAAATTAATAAAATGCCTTTGACCATGGAAAAAATAAAAGAAAATATACAATTTCAGTAGCTCACTGGAGACTTACAACATGACTATTCATGGCCTTAACAAAGAACCACAGGGCATTTGGGTAAAGAAAAGCTACACTTAGCATTCCAGGCAAGGTTGTGGCAAAGGTATAGCTTGACATGACATCCCTCAGCACAAATATTGGGGAATAACATGCTGGGTCAGGCTTAGTTTGGGTTTGGCTTATTTATTGTTCCTCTGTCCCTTAAGAATGTTGTTATTCTCCTTTTCTTTTCCCTTCTCTTTTTGTTTCAGAAGGAGAAACCAACTCCAAGTTCTTGTTGGAATATTTACAGGGTACTGGAGGGGCTCACAGAATTAAGGAGAGGACTCTGGCAGCCTCAGAAAGAAAGAAAACTAGGGAAGTTCTGGAAACACCAATAAACGACCTCTCCTAGGACACTGCCGGTGGATGACTCAATGTGATGGTTCATTTCATGTGTCAGCTTGGATGGGCTATGGGGCACAGGTATTGGGTCAAACATTATTCTAGATGTATCTGTGAAGCTCTTTTTTAGATGAGATAGACACTGAAATTGGTGAACTTTGAGTAAAGCAGAGCACTCGCTATAGTGTGGGTGAGCCTCGTCCAATTAGGTGAAGAACTTAGTAGAAAAAAGACTGAATGTAGGCGCCCCAATCTCAGGAACCAACTCCTTAAAATAAATCTCTTTGTCTCTCTCTCTCTCTCTCTCTCTCTCTCTCTCACACACACACACACAGACACACACACACAGACACACACACACAGACACACACGCACACAGACACACACACACGGACCGACACACACACACACACACGGACACACACAGACACACACACAGACACACAGACACACACACAGACACACACACACACAGACACACAGACACACACATACACACACACACAGACACACACACACAGACACACACACACAGACAGACACACACACACACACACACACACACACACACACACACAATTGGTTCTGTTTCTCTGGAGCACCCTGACTGACATGCTCAGCTATGACTTTCCTCTCTTCTGGATCTCCATTCCAGACCTGGTGCAGAGAGCATGCAACATTCTTGGGCCTGAACCGACTGTGATTCAGGTGCTATGCTGTACATGACCTTCCTGGGTGTAAGCTGAAGTGGAGAGAACTTTTACGACTTAGTGAGCTAACCAAGTAGCCCTGTCACATTTGACTAGCCTCTGTTATCTATCATAAGTTACTGATCTTCCTGCCAAGTTTTTCTGAAATTTGATTTCAAGAGATGAGGGCACTCCTATTATCCAGTGTTTTACCCCAGAGCCTATCTTTACCCATTGGGAATGTAACCCCTTAACCTCATACCTTGTGTAACTCCAAGTTGTAAAACACATTTAAGATAATTGCATCTGTTCCTAAACCTCCCCCTTGTAGGGAATAGTGTTCATAAATTGTGCCTATTGTTAAAGACTTCAGCTGCAAAATGACCTCGTACTAATTTAGTTCATCATCACAGATTATATCTTATATAAATTCTCTTGCTAATCTGATTTTCAGACCTCAGTTCTAGTTTTTCTCCTTTCTAACTTGCAAACTGCACATAAAAAGCAGAGCCTCTAATGGCTTTTTCTCTATTATGGTGGTAAGAACACTTAATGAGACATCTACCCTCTTAACAAATCTTTAAGTGAATAATACTGTATTGCTAACTACAGGCACGGCTCTGTGTAGCAGATCTCTAGAATGTATTCGTCTTGCAAACTGTGAAATATACCAAGAGATACGTCTTCCCCTCTCCCAGCCTTTGGTACCACCATTTTACTCTGTTTCTATGAGTTTGACTGTTTTGGCTTGCTCATGTAAGTGGGGTCTTGCAGTGTTTGGCCCAATAGTTTTCCATTGTGCACAGATGTCACATTTTCTTTATTCATCTGTCGATGGACACTTAGGTTGCTTCTGTTCTAACAAATTCATTAAAACAGGAAGTTTTGCTTTCCATCTCCTTTCCCCCTCAACTCCTACCTACCTTGCTGGCCTTTCTGATACTAAAGTCTGCCTGTCTCATGGAGCCAGCTCTTTCCATCAACAGCCCTAGGCTCTCTGCTTTGTTTGATCTCAGTTCCCTGGTGTTTGTTTCCACTTCCAACTTTCACTTAGGTGTCTGGAGAGCTGAGTGGTCCTTGAGGGTCCAAACAGCAAAGTACAGGAACTGAGAGACTCAAAGGAAGTCTGTCCTTATCATCAGCCCAAGTGTGGTGGTCTTGGTAGACATCCGCTGACCCTGAGCCTCCCTCCTGGTCTCTTTTCTGTTCCTACGGTCCCAGGGCTGTAGTGATGGAGAGGAGGGAGGCACAGTTGGCCACCAGGCTCTGAAGGTAAACCTAGAAATCTAAAGGCCAGGAACGGATTTGTTGATTTCATACTTTCTTTTATTCAACAAAATATTTTTGAGCACCTTCCTTTTTCCAGGCACCTTTCTATAAAGTGAAGATCAAGTTTCAGCTCTCTCAGAGCTTATACTCTAGTCCATTGGAGGCCGACACAGTACATGGTGACAAGTGACAGAGGTAGGCTTCTGGTATTCTCCTCTAAAACAGACTGAAATTCTGAATAATGATCCAGTTTCTAAAGCTTTCTGATATTAATATAATGTGTTGTTTCTGGACAGTTCCTTGGAACACATTTTAAAAGATAAAAGTCAGGTGCCATGGCATTCATGCTTTATGTTATGTGCAGGCAAGATCTTTCAGGAAGAAATTTGGGGTAGGGAGAGGCTGGCTTGCAACACTTTATCCCTTTCAGTTATTCATGCCAGAGAGATGCGGCAAGTCTTCTGAAGATAGTCCTTCATTCTCTCTCGCAGGTGTCAGTAAACTGTGGCTAAAGGACATGTCCAGTCCACGCCTATTTTTGTAAATAATGTTCTAATGGAACACAGCCACATCACTCACTTAAGTATGATCTGTGGCTGCTTTTGTGTTACAAGAGCAGAACTGAGTAGTTGCAATGGAGGTGGCATGGGCTGTAAAGCAGAAGTATTAATTTGACCCTCTAGAGAAAGTGTGTAGGCCCCTTCTCTAGAACAGTGGTTCTTCGTGTGGTCCTGGAGCAGTAGCATCTGCACCACTGAGAGGTTGTAAAGAGATCCAAGTTCTTACCCTACCATAGATCTACTAAATCTGAAACTCTGGGCTGGGCCCCAGCAATCTGTGTTTTCATAAGCCCTCCTGGTGTTTCGAATACATGCTAAAGCTTGAGAACTGCTGAACATCACATAATCTATAGTTTCTAGGGGACTATTGCCTACTAGGAAGTCAGAAGCCTGCTTCAGTTTTGAATTACTGGTATCTCCTTATTCTTTCACGTGATTGCTTAGAGAGTGAGTACTGTGTGTTGTGATGTATTGGGTGATGCGTTTCAAGAGAAGCTATGTGTAATGGTGCTAATGATTAAGAATTGTGCTTACAGCAGAAAGGATCATTAACTGATTTTATAACAGTTATGAGGACTAATATTTAGCTCATTGATTTATGAACATCGCATCAATGTTCCTTTTTAAAGTTAAATCTCTTTAAATTAATTTTGATCACAGTTGAGGAGAAGACATTGACTGATGGTGTTGTGTTCATGTGCTGTGATTACTAACAGCTCCCAGTGTTTTCCCAGGTGGCCATGAATGGGTCTGATTTATGGATTCCCCTGAAAGGCACGAGAAGAGCATGAATGTCATGGTGTCCTTCTTGGCTGGGGTCAGTTGTGACGCTGCCAGTGGAGGCTGCTGCCTCTTGCCCACTGTTACTCTCCTTTAAGGAGGAAAAGGCCGGCAGGCAGGGCACACACCAAGTCGAGTTTCAGTTTTGGGATATCCAAGATGCGGTGTAAGGGACAGAATGGAAGGGCAAGCCCTGGGAGCTGTCAGCCCGAGGCCTGAAATAACATACTTCTCTGCTTCCGTGAGTGGATTAGGAATGAGAAGACTTGGTCAGACTTCTTCAACCTTTCGACTTGGCTGACTCTTGTTTCTGGACATTCAGACTTAAAACATCTTCATGGGCAAGCGTCTTCCTCTACCTTGATTTCAGGTTTGGTAATTATTATTAGGAGCTTTTTCTTTCATTTATATTGCCTGTATCTCCTAAACAGATAGGATTTTCATGGGCAGCCCCATGATTATTTTTTTTTTTTTGCCATATTATCAACTCAAATAAATGTATGGTATCACTGTTCCAACTGACTAGGTAGAAATTCATCATTAGGGTGACAAAGGGAAGATTTCACATCTTACCACTCTCACCCCAGTGGTTCGACAGCTTTTTAAATGATTGTAGATGACAGGAGAAGTCACAGGTCAGGGGTCACTACTTGGATGGTGATTGCCAATACAACCTGTTAATATAATCTGCCCATATTTATGTTGAAGCATTTTATATATGTGGCACGTTATTGCTGTGTCAGAAATAATAATGTTCTAGCAGTACTGTACCATTATCACTAATTTTCATTTTATTCTCAACTAGAGTACATTTGAGTATTGTTTACTACAGGGTTGGTAAACAGCAGCCTGCAAGGCAGGTCTGACCTGGTGCCTATTCGTGTAAAGTTTTATTGGAACACAGTCATGCCCATTTCTTTACATATTATTCATGGCTGCTTTTCGGCTACAATGGCGGGGTTGAGGAGTCGTGGCAGACACATTTGGCCCCCAAAGTAAAATAAATGGACTGGCCCTTTGCAGAAGGTTTGCCAACGCCTGCTTTGCTGCATCACTTCACACACCAACAAAGGCAGCAGCTCAAGGTTAGGCATAGCATTTGTAGACACAAAATCAGATCACAAATGCCTTCCTTCACATTTTAGCTCACTTGCAGGTACTAGCAAAGAAGTGGAAACAAAGTGCTTTGTACTCAGAAAGTATTTCAGATAATGAATCACTTTATGATTTTCCATGATTTAACTCTTTCTTTTTCAATTATTTATTTATTTATTTATTTTTAAAATGGAGTCTCACTCTGACACCCAGGCTGGAGTGCGGTGGCGCGATCTCGGTTCACTGCAGCCTCCTCTTCCTGGGTTCACGCCCTTCTCCTGCCTCAGCCTCCTGAGTAGCTGGGACTACAGATGCCCACCACCACGCCCGGCTAATTTTTTTGTGTTTTTAGTAGAGACGGGGTTTCACCATGTTAGCCAGGATGGTCTCAATCTCCTGACCTCATGATCTGCCCACCTCGGCTTCCCAAAGTGCTGGGATTACATGTGTGAGCCACTGCGCCCGGCCAACTATTTTAAGGCTTCTATTCAAAACTGAAATGAACTGTTAGAAAAAATGTAATATCTGAAACATCCTTCTGAATATAGTTTTGTAAATATGTAATCACAAATGGTCACTTTTTAGTGGAACAGTAAAGGCTAGACTTGATCTAACACCAGCAACACTAAACAAGTGGGAGAAAAACAAACATTTCTCCGTGAATCCAATTGCATGAGTGTCCTTGTTCACTACAAAGAGTACTTTTCTTGATGAAAATCTTAAATAAGAACGTCCACCTTTAGAACAATTGTCATTCACTGGGAGGTGTGGAGTCAGCCTGGAGCACCTCTAAAAATAAAAAATTTATGAAATTCAGAAACGTATAAAATTCAAGCATATTCCCTTTTCCTAGCAGGCAGTAAAATGACAGCCGTGCCCAAACACGTGATTACAGTGAAGAAAGGAATAGAACGGAGGTCCCATTTGATCACTTTAGACCTGTCAGAAGATGCACGCTCTGGAAAAAGAAGCCAATGAAGAGAGCAAAAGGGCCGAGCAACCAGCATTGTTGCTGTTTGTGTCTTTGTTGATCTATCCATCCATAATCATATATTTTGAGCACCAGCTTTGCACAAGGCATCACCTTAGAGGTAAAAAAGAAAAAAAATGAAATAAAAATAAGTCTTCCTCTAGGCTTATCATAGTTCTGTGAGGTCTCGGGTCTTTGGGGAGGACAGAGAGACCCCAGCCCCAGTGTTCACATCACTTTGCCAATGCCCGCGCTTACGTGGGTATCTATCTGCAGCTCCACCATGCCCTGGAATGATTCTAAGACATGCTTCTGTGCTTCTTGCTGCAGCTCCTCCCAGTGGCCAACAGCAATGATCTGTCCCCGTCTAGGGGCTCCCATGCACCCACTCTCCACTCGCCAGCAGAGCCTAGTCTGCACCCTCACGTGGAGGGATGAACAGGAGATGGGCCTAGGCCGGGTTGGCGGAGCCTGAATCCAGCATTCTACCTTGATGAATCTCTTACTCTCTCAGCTTTCGATTCCCCCCGGGTACAGCAAGGGGCTGTGTTCAGAGATGGATGGCTCCTCCAGCTTTAACCTGTTGAGTCTGCACAAGGAGCCATCCCTTGGTTGCAACCAAGTCAGGACATAGAGTGGAGCAAGAGTTAGAGGCCCCACAGCAGGAGTGGACTCCACACCAAGATCCCCAGCTTAGCCTGGGAAGTTTGGATTTCTGTGGTTACATTTAAGACACAAAACTGATTGAAGAGACATTCACATTAGAGATTACAGAAACTAGCCAATAAACGGAAACATTGCTTCTGGCCCTTGAGTCGCACATTAGAGATTTAGCTGAGAACCTGGAACTTTGGCTTCCAATTCTGCTTCTGCCACTTGCTGGATGTAAGATTTGGGGTTACTTCACCTATTCATATCTCAGTTTCTGCAAGAGTGAAATGGGAATATGAGGGGCCTGCTTCAGTGGGCGCTTGTTTAAAGAAGCTATTATGTTTAAAGACTATAGAACAATACAGGCAAACTGTGAGCACATGTCAGGGCACAGAGAGAAGGCCAGGGCTCTGGCCCTCATCTCTAACTCTGAGTGGTAACTCAGGCTGCTGCCCCTAATGGGCTCAACAGTAGCTGCAGAGGCCTGACAAAACCCAAGAGCTATCACAAAGGCTCAGGTCCTGGAGATCAGTCTAGGTTTTCACTGGTGAGAAGGGAGAGGCCCTTCAGAAGATCCTAGAGAAGCCCCCAGACTCTGACATCCATGGCCAGTCTACAAACTCTCTACCACTGCTGGGCAAACAGGCAGCAATGGCTCTCCCTCCTTCCTCATTCCCACAAGCTTCCCAGTCCAGGCATCTTTTTTTCTTTAAAGATTCCCAAATGTGAATTTGAAAGGTAAGGAAGGAGAGGCAGACAAGAGAAGGGAAAAGATGTGGTAGGAGTTGCCCCTGATTCTCACGTTCTTCTAGAAAGAACCATTCCTCAGGTTTCCACTATATGCAAGGCTCTGAGCAGCTGATTGCCCAGGCTAGTGAATGCCTAGCTCTGTTCTGATGGGCTGAGGAGGAAGGGAAAGATGTGTTAGGCAGAAAGAAAAAATGTGTGGCAGAGGACAGAGGCTGCTTCAGACAATTGCTTGCAGGAGCTACAGGGCATGCATGCACACACACATGCACACATGTAGGTATACATGCACACATATAGGTACACACATGCACACACATGGGCACACAGAGGCATACACCTGCACACATGCATGCACACAGTCACATGCCTGAATCCACACATAAACACAGGCACACACACAGGCCTTCCACATAAATACACACACAGGTATACACACACTCAGGCAGAGCTACTTACAGCTGCATGGTGGCAGGCAGAGGCAGTGACAGTAGGAATGCTCAGCTTACTTATCTGCTGGTAAAGACCCAGATCAATTTCCTGGATGGTGACTTTCTGTCCAACACTAGTCCTCTGTCTTCTAGGGTTTGAGGCATTGAGAATTGACTGCCAGGGGCGCTGGGGGTCTGTAATTGTTTAGCAATTGGCTCTCTGGGGGTCAGGGATACGGGGGAGAGCCCTGATTTGTAGAGTTTGCCAATTTCTGTGGTGTAAACACTCCACTCATAAATGATTTTGGGCTACCAAAATGATGTCACTGAAAACAGTGTTGGTAAGAGGCACTAGTAGTCAGCTCTTGTAAACAATACAGCTGGCGTAGGTACTAAGGAATCACAAGTTGGGTAAAGTGAAGGAATGGTTTTCCATATCAAAGACCACCATAATACCAAACACCAACAAGAAACAGAACTGACACACCATCTCATCTACTAGCCAAAATCTACTGGTTCAATTGATAATATGTGCTCCAGTCAACTAAAACAATGGAGAAATCTTATAAAGAAAACACCCGCTTTTGATTTATGACACAATGTATAGTTAACAAATGTAGAATTTTTTCCCGTCCAGAAATTGGCAAAATGATAAATATTACTGTATAAGCTCCAGGAGACATCTACTCTGATGAGATTTTCAGTTGTTTTGTTTTGGTTTTGTTTATAATAATTTTGAACAGCTTTATATCACACTGAGTTAGGGGAAAGGAAAATTTACTAGAAATGCACCCAAAGTGAGGCCCGTGTAGAAGGATGTGCCACCTCACCTGTGTGGGATAGTTTTGCAAGAGGAATTAATGGTCATCTGAACCCTCAGAAATGACTGACTGGAGTGGGTAGGATCAAACTCCTCTTTCCTGAGAAATTGCTAAGTCCTTCTGCAAGCAACAGCCTTGTGCCATCATTCTGCAAAATCCTCATCAAACAACTTCTTTCATTCTTCTGCTTCCACCGAGTTGTTTGCAGCTCAAATTTTTATTAGGTTTTCTGGATGTAGACTTGAGATGGCTCTCAATGCAAACAGAGAAAGCTCCTGTTACAGTCCATTTAAAACACTGCCCACTTGAATAGGGGAAGAGAAAATACATTCTGTATTTATTCAAAAGCAATGGAGCCTCAAAAAATAAGTTAAGATTATAATATTCTTGAGGGAGGCAAAATCTTCAGTTTCAATATAAACTCTACAATTGGTTATCTCTATACCATTCAGAAAGTATCCCAGCCAAATGAGTGAAATATGCTCTGGACAGCCAAGATCCTTTACAGAACAGCAATCAAAACAAAGGAAAAAAAAAAGAGATAAAAATAGAACATCTCCCCCCTGACACTAGCCCCCAAGCAGAAAGCTGTAAACCTATCAGAAGTGTAGGTTTATCATCTCATCCTTCAGGAAAGTATTAATGAAGCTATAAGATGATCAGAGCTTGAATTTATGAGGCATCAGCTTCTTTCCAACTCCAGATAAACATTAAACTCCAGCTTATAAGAGGAAAGGAGCTGATGAGTCTGGGTATAATCACTTTAAGTAAATGTAGTATCCAAAGTCTCAAAAACAGACAACTCAACAAACAAACAAATACATAGGAAAGGGGCAGCAAACAGCAGGCTGCTTTACATGTAATCTGGTCAAGCTTCACACACCTCCACCTGCAAGAGGCTCCTGAGGGAGGAAACCAGGATTCACAAAGGTAAACTTCCACCCACGTTCTCACAGCTGGTCAGTGGAAGAGATAGAATCAAACCTAATGCTCTTCTGCCTTTTGCCATGAAAGTAGCATACGGGTCCGAAGAAGATAAGAAATTCTTGGAGCAGGAATAGAGGCACCCAGAACTTGCCTCCTCCACAAAGAAGGACCAAAACAGCAAATAGATAACCACACATCAAACAGTACATCTAGGATAATACGCTGGAATTCAGCAGGGAAGTGGCAGAGACACTTTGAGGCATGGAGGTGGGGAAAGCAAAACAGCCGGCCCACTTAAGATTGGTGTAAAGCCAGAAGGAACTCCCCATTGTGGGGAAAAGATAAGCAAGAGATTCCCAACAGTCCACATTCCCACCACAGACTCCTGCAGTACTGGCCATGAGAGAGCCCCTTGGCCCTCACAGGTCCTGAGACTAGTACAGGGAGCTGCCTGGAGTATGCATGACTGCATTGTCCTCGAGAGGAAACGCTGGGTCCTTCTCACCCTCTAAGACCCAAGCTGCTACGCCATGGCATCATTTTGAGAGTCCAGCCTCCACCAGCCTACATTCTGCCCTGGAGCTCAATATCCCCTGCATTTCCATATCCATGGAGCCCCCGATGAGCTGACCCCATGTCCACTCAGAGGTCTTTAGCATCGCAACACCATCTGGATCCAGTGGTTTGGCTGGATCCTTAGCACTCTAGCCCATGCAGTGTCCTGTTGCCACACAGACAACAGGCAGTGCAGCACACCAGGAAGGCTACTGTCAGAACAGAGGGAGCCCAAGTGCATGCTCTCCAGAGCCTGGGGGCCACCTGCCCAGGGCTGCTGCCACCAGCAGCATCCCACCCCTCCAGTAATCGGGCCACTGCACACCTGCATGCTGTCCAGCTCCAGTCTACAGCTCCCAGCATGAACAATGCAGAAGACAGGTGATTTCTGCATTTCCAGCTGAGGTACTGGGTTCATCTCACTGGGGCTTGTTGGACAGCGGGTGCAGCCCACAGAGTGTGAATCAAAGCAGGGCAGGGCATCACCTCACCTGGGAAGCGCAAGGGGTCTGGAAATTCCCTTTCCTAGTCAAGGGAAGCTGTGACAGATGGTACTTGGAAAACTGGGACACTCTCACCCTAATACTGCACTTTTCCAATAGTCTTAGCAAACGGCACACCAGAAGATTATATCCCACACCTGGCTCAGAGGGTCCCACACCCACGGAGCCTTGCTCACTGCTAGCACAGCAGTCTGAGATCGAACTGCAAGGCGGCAGTGAGGCTGGGGGAGGGGCATATGCCATTGCTGAGGCTCGAGTAAGTAAACAAAGTGGCCGGGAAGCTTGAAGTGGATGGAGCCCACTGCAGCTGAAGGAGGCCTGCCTGCCTCTGTAGACTCAATCTCTGGGGGCAGGGCATAGCTGAACAAAAGGCAGCAGAAACTTCTGCAGACTTAAACGTCCCTGTCTGACAGCTTTGAAGAGAGTAGTGATTCTCACAGCATGAAGTTTGAGACCTGAGAATGGACATTCTGCCTCCTCAAGTGGGTCCCTGAACCCTGAGTAGCCTAACTGGGAGACACTTCCCAGTAGGGGCAGACTGACACCTCATACAGCTGGGGGCCCCTCTGAGATGAAGTTTCCAGGAAGGATCAGGCAGCAACATTTGCCGTTCTGTAATGTTTGCTGTTCTGCAGCCTCCACTGGTGATACCCAGGCAAACAGGGTCTGGAGTGGACCTCCAGCAAACTCTAACAGACCTGCAGCTGAGGGTCCTGACTGTTAGAAGGAAAACTAACAAACAGAAAGGACATCCACACCAAAACCCCATCTGTACGTCACCATCATCAAAGACCAAAGGTAGATAAAACCACAAAGATGGAGAAAAAACAGAGCAGAAAAGCTGAAAATTTTAAAAATCAGAGTGCCTCTTCTCCTCCAAAGGAATGCAGCTCCTTGCCAGCAATGGAACAAAGCTGGATAGAGAATGACTTTGACGAGATGAGAGAAGGCTTCAGATGATAAGTAATAACAAACTTCTCCGAGCTAAAGGAGGAAGTTCGAACCCACTGCAAACAAGTTAAAACCTTGAAAAAAGATTAGATGAATGGTTAACTGGAATAAACAAGCATATAGAAGACCTTAAATGACCTTTCTCAAGGTTCTTAGCTTTCTTGTATTGGGTTAGAACATGCTCCTTTAGCTCAGAGGAGTTTGTTATTACCAACCTTCTGAAGCCTACTTCTGTCAATTTGTCAATCTCATTCTCTGTCCAGTTTTGTGCCCTTGCTGGAGAGGAGTTGTGATCATTTGGAGGAGAAGAGGCATTCTGTTTTTTAGAATTTTTGGCATTTTTCACTGTTTTTTCCTCATCTTTGTAGATTTATCTACCTTTGATTTTCGAGGCTGATGACTTTTGCATGGGGTTTTTGTGTGTGAGTCCTTACTGTTGATGTTGATGTTGTTGCTTTCTGTTAGTTAGTTTTTCTTCTAACAGGCTCCTCTTCTGCAGATCTCCTGCAGTTGGCTAGAGGTCCACTCTAGACCCTGTTCACCTGGGTATCACCAGTGGAGCCTGTAGAACAGCAAATATTGCTGCCTGTTCATTCCTCTGGAAGCTTTGTCCCAGAGGAGCACTGGTCTAATGCCATCTGGAGCTCTCCTGTATGAGGTGTCTGTAGAACCCTGTTGGGAGGTCTCTCCCAGTCAGGAGGCATGGAGGTCAGGGACCCACTTGAGGAGGCAGTCTGTCCCTTAGCAGAGCTTGAGCACTGTGCTGGGAGAATCCTCCTTGTCAGGATCAAGTGATTTTTTTCAGAGCCATCAGGCAGGAATGTTTAAGTCCACTGAAGCTGCACCCACAACCCCCCCTTCCCCCAGGTGCTCTGTCTCAGAGAGTTGGGAGTTCTATCCATAAGCCCACGACTGGGGTTGCTGTCTTTCTTTCAGAGATGCTATGCCCAGTGAGGAGGAATCCAGAGAGGCAGTCTGGTCACAGCCACTTTGCTATGCTGTGGTGAATTCCACCCAGTCCAAACCTCCCAACCTCCTTAGCACTGCCAGGGAAAAACAGTCTACTGAAGTTTCAGTAATGGCAGATACCCCTCCCCGCACCAAGCTGGTTCATCCCAGATCAACTTCAGACTGCTGTGCTGGCAGTGAACATTTCAAGCCAGTGGTTCTTAGCTTGCTGGGCTCTGTGGGAGTGGGGCCCACTGAGCGAGACCACTTGGCTTCCTGGCTTCAGCCCCCTTTCCAGGGGAGTGAATGGTTCTGTCTTGCTGGGGTTCCAGGTACCACTGAGGTACAAAAAAAGCTCCTGCAGCTAGCTTTGTGCCTGCCCAAATAGCTGCCCAGTTTTGTGTTTGAAACCTAGGGCCCTGGTGGTATGGGCACACGAGGGAATCTCCTGATCTGCGGATTGCAAAAACCATGGGAAAAATGTAGTATCTGGGCCAGACAGCACAGCCCCTCAAGGCTTCCCTTGACTAGGGAAGGGAGGTCCCCTGGCTCCTTGCACTTCCCAGGTGAGGTGATACCCCACCATGCTTCTGCTTGCCCTCTGTGGTCTGCACCCACTGCCTTACCAGTCCCAATGAGATGAACTGGGTACCTCAGTTGGAAATACAGAAATCACCTGCCTTCTACGTTGGTCTTGCTGGGAGCTGCAGACCAGAGCTGTTACTGTTCAACCATCTTGCCACTGCCTCCCTGAATGGGTTTTAAAAAAACAAGATTCAGCTGTATGCAGCATACAATAAAGAAATATCACCCATAAAGGCACACATAGACAAAAGTAAAGGGATGAGAAAAAAATATTCCATGCAAATGAAAACCAAAAGTTTGCAGGAGTAGCTACTGTACTTATATCAGACAAAAAAGATTTTAAGCCATAAAACATAAAAAAGACAAAGAAGGGAGAGTGGTTCCAAGATGGCCGAATAGGAACAGCTCCAGACTACAGCTCCTAGCATGAGTGACACAGAAGATGGGTGATTTCTGCATTTCCAACTGAGGTACCAGGTTCATCTCACTGGGGCATGTCTGACAGTGGGTGCAGGACAGTGGGTGCAGCCAACTGAGCAAGAACCGAAGCAGGGTGAGGCTTTGCCTCACGTGGGAAGCACAAGGGGTAAGGGAATTCCCTTTCCTAGCCAAGGGAAACCATGACACACAGCACTTGGAAAATCGGGTCGCTCCCACCCTAATACTGTGCTTTTCCAAGGGTCTTAGCAAACAGCACACCAGGAGATTATATCCTGTGCCTGGCTTGGAGGGTCCCATGCCCACGGGGCCCCTCTCATTGCTAGCACAGCAGTCTGAGATCTAACTGCAAGGTGGCAGTGAGACTGGGGGAGGGGCACCACCATTGCTGAGGCTTGAGTAGGTAGGTAAACAAAGTGGCCAGGAAGTTCGAACTAGGTGGAACCCACTGTAGCTCAAGGAGGCCTGCCTGCCTTTGTAGACTCCACCTCTGGGGTCAGGGCATAGCCAAACAAAAGACAGCAGAAACCTCTGCAGATTTAAATGTCCCTGTCTGACAGGTTTTAAAGAGAGTAGTGGTTCTCCCAGCATGGAGTTTGAGATCTAAGAACGGACAGACTTCCTCTTCAAGTGGGTCCCTGACCCCCGAGTAGCCTAACTGGGCAGCACCCCCCAGTGGGAGCAGACTGACACCTCACACAGCTGGGTACCCCTCTGAGACAAAGCTTCCAGAGGAATGATCAGGAAGCAACATTTGCTGTTCGGCAATATTCACTCTTCTGCATCCCCTGCTGCTGATACCCAGGCAAACAGGGTCTGGAGTGGACCTCCAACAAACTCTAACAGACCTGCTGCTGAGGGTCCTGACTGTTAGAAGGAAAACTAACAAACAGAAAGAACATCCACACCAAAAACCCATCTGTACATCACCATCATCAAAGACCAAAGGTAGATAAAACCACAAAGATGGGGAAAAAACAGAGCAGAAAAGCTGAAAATTCTAAAAATCAGAGCACTTCTCCCATTCCAAAGGAATGCAGCTCCTCACCAGCAATGGAACAAAGCTGGACGGAGAATGACTTTGACAAGTTGAGAGAAGAAGGCTTCAGATGATCAAACTTCTCTGAGCTAAAGAAAGAAGATCAAACCCATTGCAAAGAAGCTAAAAACCTTAAAAAAAGATTAGACAAATGGCTAACTAGAATAACCATCGTAGAGAAGTCCTTAAATGACCTCATAGAGCTGAAAACCATGACATGAGAACTACAGGATGCATGAACAAGCTTCAGTAGCCGATTCGATCAACTGGAAGAAAGGGTATCAGTGATTGAAGATCAAATGAATGAAATGAAGTGAGAAGAGAAGTTTAGAGAAAAAAGAGCAAAAAGAAATGAACAAAGCCTCCAAGAAATATGGGACTATGTGAAAAGACCAAATCTACATCTGATTGGTGTACCTGAAAGTGACGGGGAGAATGGAACCAAGTTGGAAAACACCGCAGGATATTACCCAGGAGAACTTCCCCAACCTAGCAAGGCAGGACAACATTCAAATTCTGGAAATACAGAGAACACCACAGAGATACTCCTCGAGAAGAGCAACTCCATGACATATAATTGTCAGATTCACCAAAGTTGAAATGAAGGGAAAAACGTTAAGAGCAGCCAGAGAGAAGGGTCAGTTACCCACAAAGGGAAGCCCATCAGACTAACAGTGGATCTCTCGGCAGAAACTCTACAAGCCAGAGTAGAGTGGGGACCAATATTCAACATTCTTAAAGAAAAGAATTTTCAACCCAGAATTTCATATCCAGCCAAACTAAGTTTCATAAGTGAAGGAGAAATAAAATCCTTTACAGACAACCAAATGCTGAGAGATTTTGTCACCACCGGGCCTGCCCTACAAGAGCTCCTGAAGGAAGCACTAAACATGGAAAGGAACAACCGGTACCAGCCACTGCAAAAACATGTCAAATTGTAAAGATCATTGATGCTAGGAAGAAAATGCATCAACTAACGAGCAAAATAACCAGCTAACATTGTAATGACAAGATCAAATTCTCACATAACAATATTAACCTTAAATGTAAATCGGCTAAATACTCCAATTAAAAGACACAGACTGGCAAATTGGATAAAGAGTCAAGACCCATCAGTGTGCTGTATTCAGGAGACCCATCTCATGTGCAGAGACACACATAGGCTCAAAATAAAGGGATGGAGGAAGATCTACCAAGCAAATGGAAAACAAAAAAAGGCAGGGGTTGCAATCCTAATCTCTGATAAAACAGACTTTAAACCAAAAAAGATCAAAAGAGACAATGAAGGCCAATTACATAATGGTAAAGGGATCAATTCAACAAGAAGAGCTAACTAACCTAAATATACATGCACTCAATATAGGAGCACCCAGATTCATAAAGCAAGTCCTTAGAGACTTACAAAGAGACTTAGACTCCCACACAATAATAGTGGGAGACTTTAACACCCCACTGTCAACATTAGACAGATCAACGAGACAGAAAGTTAACAAGGATATCCAGGAATTGAACTCAGCTCTGCAACAGGTGGACCTAATAGCCATCTACAGAACTCTTCACTCCAAATCAACAGAATATACATTCTTCTCAGCACCACATCACACTTATTCCAAAATTCACTACATAGTTGGAAGTAAAGCACTCCTCAGCAAATGTAAAAGAACAGAAATTACAACAAACTGTCTCTCAGACCACAGTGCAATCAAACTATAACTCAGGATTAAGAAACTCACTCAAAACTGCTCAACTACATGGAGACTGAACAACCTGCTCCTAAATGACTACTGAGTACATAACAAAATGAAGGCACAAATAAAGATGTTCTTTGAAATCAATGAGAACAAAGACACAACATACCAGAGTCTCTGGGACACATTTAAAGCAGTGTGTAGAGGGAAATGTATAGCACTAAATGCTCACAAGAGAAAGCAGGAGAGATCTAAAATTGATGCCCTAACATCGCAATTAAAAGAACTAGAGAAGCAAGAGCAAACACACTCAAAAGCTAGCAGAAGGCAAGAAATAACTAAGATCAGTGCAGAACTGAAGGAGATAGAGACACAAAAAACCATTCAAAAAAATCAATGAATCCAGGAGCTTTTTTTTTCAAAAGATCAACAAAATTGATAGACTGCTAGCAAGACTAATAAAGAAGAAGAGAGAGAAGAATCAAATAGATGCAATAAAAAATTATAAAGGGGATATCAACACCGACCCCACAGAAATAGAAACTACCATCAGAGAATACTATAAACACCTCTGCGCAAATAAACTAGAAAATCTAGAAGAAGTGGATGAATTCCTGGACACATACACCTCCCCAAGACTAAACCAGGAAGAAGATGAATCTCTGAATCGACCAATAACAGGCTCTGAAATTTAGGCAATAATTAATAGCCTACCAAAAAAAAGAGTCCAGGACCAGATGGATTCACAGTCGAATTCCACCAGAGGTACAAGGAGGAGCTGGTACCATTCCTTCTGAAACTATTCCAATCAACAGAAAAAGAGGGAATCCTCCCTAACTCATTTTATGAGGCAAACATCATCCTGATATGAAAGCCTAGCAGAGACACAACAACAAAAAAGAGAATTTTAGACCAATATCCCTGATGAACATCGATGCAAAAATCCTCAATAAAATACTGGCCAACTGAATCCAGCAGCACATCAAAAAGTTTATCCACCATGATCAAGTGGGCTTCATCCCTGGGATGCAAGGCTGGTTTAACATATGCAAATCAAGAAACATAATCCAGCATATAAACAGAACCAAAGACAAAAACCACACGATTATCTCAATAGATGCAGAAAAGACCTTTGACAAAATTCCACAGCCCTTCATGCTAAAAACTCTCAATAAGTTCGGTGTTGATGGAATGTATCTCAAAATAATAAGAGCTATTTATGATACACCCACAGCCAATATCATACTGAATGGGCAAACCTGGAAGCATTCCCTTTGAAAACTGGCACAAGACAGGGATGGCCTCTCTCGCCACTCCTATTCAACATAGTGTTGGAAGTTCTGGCCAGGGCAATCAGGCAGAAGAAAGAAATAAAGAGTATTCAATCAGGGAAAGAGAAAGTCAAATTGTCCCTGTTTGCAGATGACATGATTGAATATTTAGAAAACTCCATTGTCTCAGCCCAAAATCTCCTTAAGCTGATAAGCGACTTCAGCAAAGTCTCGGGATACAAAATTAATGTGCAAAAATCACAAGCATTCTTATATACCCATAACAAACAGAGAGCCAAATCATGAGTGAACTCCCATTCACAGTTGCTTCAAAGAGAATAAAATACCTAGGAATCTGACTTACAAGGGATGTGAAGGACCTCTTCAAGGAGAACTACAAACCACTGCTCAATGAAATAAAAGAGGACACAAACAAATGGAAGAACATTCCATGCTCATGGATAGGAAGAATCAACATCGTGAAAATGGTCATACTGTCCAAGGTAATTTATAGATTCAATGCCATCCCTATTAAGCTACCAATGACTTTCTTCACAGAATTGGAAAAAAACTACTTTAAAGTTCATATGGAACCAAAAAAGAGCCCGCATTGCCAAGACAATCCTAAGCCAAAAGAACAAAGCTGGAGGCATCACGCTACCTGACTTCAAACTGTACTACAAGGCTACAGTAACCAAAACAGCATGGTACTGGTACCAAAACAGAGATATAGACCAATGGAACAGAACAGAGCCCCACAGAAATAATACCACACATCTACAACCATCTACAAACATGTGCAAACTTCACATTGTGCACATGTACCCTAGAACTTAAAGTGTATATATATATGTATGAAACCATACCGTTATCACAAAAGAAAAATAAAAAATAATAAAAAAAGACAAAGAAGGTAATTATATAATGATAAAGGGATCAATTCATCAAGAGGATATGACAATTATAAGGATATATGCACCCAACACCAGAGCACCCAGATTTATGAAGTAAATGTTATTAGCGCTAAAGAAAGAGATAGACTCAATACAATAATAGTTGGGGATTTCAACACCCTGGTTTCAGCATTGGACAGATTATCTAGATCAAGATTGTCCAACACGTGGCCTGTGGGCAGAAGCCAGCCCAGGATGGCTTTGAATGTGGCCCAATACAAATTCATAAAGTTTCTTAAAACATGAGATTTATGCATGGACATTTTCTTTTTCTGAGCTTATCAGCAATCATTAGTGTTAGTGAATTTTATGTGTGGCCCAAGACAATTCTTCTTTTAGTGTGGCCCAGGGAAGTCAAAATATTGGACACCCCTGATGTAGACAGAAAAATCAACAACAAAACATTGGACTTAATCTACACTATAGACCAATGGACCTAAAAAAATTCATAGACATTTCATCCAACAGCTGCAGGATACACAATCTTCCTCAACACATAGTCTATGTGTCCTCAACACATAGACATTCTCTAAAATAAACCATATGTTAGCCTACAAAACAAGTCTCAACAAATGTGTAAAATCTGAAGTCATATAAAGCATTTTCCCTGACCACAATGGAATAAAACTAGAGCTCAATAACAAGGTGAACTTGGGAAACCAGAACAATACATGAAAATTAAATGGCATGATTCTGATTGACCACTGGGTCATTGAAGAAATTTAAAAGGAAATTTTAAAATTTTGTGAAACAAATGAAAATGAAAACATAATATACCAAAACCTAATGGATACAACAAAAGCAGGGCCCAGAGGAAAGTTTATAACAATAAGTGCCTGCATCAAAAAGTAAAAAGATTTCAAATAAACAACCTAATGATGCCCCAAAAGGATCTAGAAAAGAAGCAACCAAACCCCAAATTATTAGAAAGAAAGAAAGAAATAATATATGTCAGAGGAGAACTAAATGAAAGGGACTTTAAAAATAGAAAGAATTCAACAAAATGAAAAGTTGGTTTCTTGAAAAGATAAAGAAAATCAATAAACTGCTAGCCAGGCTAACTAAGAAGAAAGAGGCAAGATCTAAATAAAGAAAATCAGAAACAGAAAAGAGACATTACAGCTCTCAAACAAAAAGAGACATACCCAGAAATACAGAGAATTACTAGGGACTTCTATGAACAACTATACATCTACAAACTGGAAAACCTAGAAAAAATGGATAAATTCCTGAACTCATAACCTACAAAGATTGAGCCAGGAAGACACAGAAAGCTGAATAGATCAACAACAAGTAACAAGATAGAATTGGTAACAAAAAGCCTCCCAACAAAGAAAACCCCAAGACTGGATGGTTTTACTACTGAATTCTACCGAATTTTTAAAGAAGAATTAATACCAATTTCCAAACTATTCTAAAAAGCTGAAAAACAGGGAATTCTCCATAATTCTTTCTATAAAGGCTAGTATTGCTCTGATACTAAAGCCAGACAAGGACACAACAAAAAACTCAAAACTATAAGCTAGTCTCTTTAATAAACAGAGATGTAAAAATCCTGAACAAAACACTAGCAAATTGAATCCAACACCACATCCAAAAGATGATATGCCATGGTCAAGTGAGATTTATCCCAGGGATGCAATCATAGCTCAACGTTTGTAAATCGATAAAGGTGATCTACCACATCAACAGAATAAACAAAAACCATATGATCACAACAGATGCAGAGAGAACATTTGATAAAATTCAACATCCCTTTGTTATTAAAAACTCTGAACAATTTAGGCATAAAAGGAACATTCCTCAACACACTAAAGGTCATGTACAACAAACGCACAGCAACATCATTTCCCACTGAGTGGGAAAAAGCTGATAGCCCCTCCTTTAAGAACTGGAACAAGACAAGGATGCCCAGTTTCACCACTCTTTTCACCACTCTTATTTGATATAGTACTGGAAGCCTTAGTAGAGCAGTTAGGCAAGAGAAATTAAAAAAAAAAAGGCCTCCAAATTGGAAAAGAAGAAGCCAAATTGTCCGTTTTTGCAGATGACATGATCTTATATAACCAAAAGGCTGCACCAGAAAATTCAGAACTGACAAATACATTCAGTAAAGTTGCATGATACAAAATCAACATTAAAAATCATTAGCATTTTTATATGAGAGTAATGAACTAGCTGAAAGAGAAATCAAGAAAGCAACCCTATTCATGATAGCTACAAAAAATAAAATAAAATACCTATTAATAAATTTAACCAAGGATGTGAAGGACTTCTACAAGGAAAACTACAAAACACTGATGAAAGAAATTGAAGAGGACACACACAAATGAAAATACACTCCATGCTCATGAATTGAAAACATTAATATTGTTACAATGACCATACTACCCAAAGCAATCTACAGATTCAATGCAATCCTTATCAATACACTAATGACATTCTTCATAGAAATAGAAAAAAAATCCTAAAACTTGTATGAAACCACAAAAGACCCCAAGCACCCAAAGTAATACTGATCAAAAACAATAAAGCTAGAGGCATTAGACTATCTGACTTCAAAATATACTATAAAACTATAGTAACCAAAATAGCACAGTATTGGTGTAAAAACAGACACATAGGCCAATGGAACAAAATCCAGAAACAAATCCACATCTTTACAACCAACTGATTTTCAACAAAGGTGCCAAGAGCATACATTGAAGAAAGGGCACCCTCTTCAATAAATGGTGCTGGGAAAACTGGATATCCATATGCAGAAAAATGAAACTAGACCCCTATCTATTGTCATATACAAAAATGAACTCAAAATGGGTTAAAAACTTAAATGAAAGACCTGAAACTACCAAACTACTAGAAGAAAACAATGTCCAGAGTTTCAGGACATTGATCTAGGTTAAGATCTTATGGCTGAGACTTCAAAAGAACAGGCAACGAAAACAAAATAAACAAATAGGACTACATTAAACTAAAAAGCTTCTGCACAGCAAAGAAAACCACTAAGAGTGAAATGACATCCTGCAAAATGGGAGAAAATATTTGCAAACTATTCATCCAACAAAGGACTAATATCCAGAATTTACAAGGAACTCAAACAACTCAACACACAAAAACAAAACAAATAATCTGATTAAAAAGTGGGCAAAGATCTGAATAGATATTTCTCAAAAGACGACATATAAATGGGTAGCAAATATATGAAAAAATGTTAAATATCACTAATTACGGGGAAAATGCAAATCAAAACCACAATGACATATCATCTCTCCCCAGGTAGAATAGCTGTTATCAAAAAACCAAAAAATAATAAATGCTGGTGAGGATTCAGAGGAAAGGGAATTCTTACACACTGTTGGTGGGAATGCAAATTAGTATAGCCATTATAGAAAACAGTGTGGGGATATCAAAAAAACAAGAACAGAACTACCATACAATCTAGCAATCCTACTACTGGGTGTTTATCCAAAAGAAAAAAATCACAGATTGCTTGAGTTCAGGAGTTCGAGATCAGCCTGGGCAACATGGCAAAACCCTGTATCTACAAAGAATACAAAAATTAAGCAGGTGTGGTGGCATGCGCCTGTAGTCCCAACTACTTGGGGGGGCTGAGGTGGGAGGATTGCTTTAGCCTAGGAGGTCAAGGCTGCAGTGAGCCATATTATGCCACTGCACTCCAGCCTGGGTGACAGTGATCAGGTCTTTAAACACACACACACACACACACACACACACACACACACACACACACACACTCTAAAGGAAATTAGCATATCAAAGGTATCTTAACTGCATCCCCATGTTTACTGCAGCACTATTTGCAATAGCAAAGATATAGAATCAACCTAAGTGTCCATCAACAGACAATTGGATAAAGAAAATCTGTATATATACACAATGGAATATTATTCAGCCATTTAAAAAGAATAAAATCTTGTAATTCATGGTAAATGGATGAACTTGGGGACCATAATGTTAAGTGAAATGTCAGGCACAGGAAGATATGTACCACATGTTCTCACTTATATGTGGAGTTAATAAAAAATTTGAGTTCATGGAAGTAGAGAGTAGAATTGTGAGTATCAGAGGTTGGGAAGGGTAATGGGGAGAGGGAAATAGGGAGGGTCTGGTTAATGGATACAAAATTACAGCTAGATAGAATAAGTTCTAGTGTTCTATATTGCTGTAGGGTGACTATAGTTAACAAAAATTTATTGTATATTTTCAAATTAGTAGAAGCAAGGATTTTGAATGTTCATGATATGAAGAAATGATAAATGTTCGAGATAATGGATATGCTAATTACACTGATGTGATCATTACACACTGTATACGTGTATTGAAATATTTCTCTGTATCCCATAAAGATGCACAATTATTATATATAGAATAAAAAAAGAATCAAACCCAAGTTTCCCTGGCTCAAGATTACTTAACTTTTCACCATGTCAGGAGGGTGCCCCATTATCAAAAGTATTATTTATGTAACAACCTTTTAAAAAACTAACTTCCCCCTCATCAATTTAAACACTATAAGCATTTCATTTTGTGCATTTTCTAGAAACTTGTACCTTAGAAGCACTGAGGTGAATTTTATTTTCTAAGTAGCAGGGGAAACAGAACAGGGGTAGAGAAAGACACAACCTTGTGTTCACCAGAAGGCTGAGACATTAGGATCCTGAGGCCTTGAAGTTGAGACCTTCCTCCACCATTTTGGAGCTATGCAATCTTCAGCAAGTTAGTAAACCTCTCTGAATCTCAGCTGTCCTCCTTTGTAAACTGGAGTTAATAATAGATATCGCTGCATGTAATAGGCATCACTGTTTAAAGTGTTTGATTAGATAAACTAGGTCTTGCTTGGCACATAGAGAAGGCTGTGATTTTCAGCTATTCATTCTGTATTCATCAATCCTAAGATGCATTTTTTTCCCCACAATTTAACATTTCTTCAGTGCATCTGACCGCCTATGGCATCTGTATCAAATTTAATGTGTCATTGTGTCAAATTTTAATGATGCATCTTACAATCAGTGGAGTCTTGATTTGATGAATTGTGGTCTTGTAATTATCAGTACTATTATTACCAAAGAGATCTGGCCATAAAATAATAATGAGACTGTTTCCACAAGCTGTAGACAATAAGCACCTTATTATTTTATAATAGCATGGCACAAATTTCCTGCTGGAAGACTCTCCTGGGGGCCTCCATGTCATGGCTAAGATGGATGAATATTGCCTTCTGGCAGTAATGGACTTTCTGTAGATCTGTCTTACGTTAAGCAAGCACAATATGTGAAAATCCAGATTTCTGTTTTAAAAATTAATCAGAAGGTGACACTTCAAAATAGAAGAGCTTCACAAAAGTGTCCATTTGGAGTAGTATTTCTCAATATTTCTTTCCTCATTACTTCCCTCCCCAATAGCAAGGCTTTTTAGACATTTTTGTCCTAATCACTCTCCCAATGAAATTTTAATATTGAAGACATACTGTGTACCTATTTATGTATTGTTTGTATATTTTTTACTAATACATGAAATGATATACAAAAGATATATAAAAGAGTACCATTTGTTGCACACACCCTCTCATTCAAATTTTCACTCCCTTGAGTACAATATCTCCTCTTTTAGAATGCATACATTACAGACAGACCTTAAAGGACATTTAAAATACCATATGGCTTTGGAAATTTTTATTTGCACTCAATTTTCTTAGAACACATCAACTACAGATAGGAAGGCATACAAGTATCATATTAGATAAAATGTCACCATGGGGTGTCCACTCCATGTTGATTACAGGCTAATGTCTGCCTAGTTGTTTTTTAGGCCATGCTACCCAACCAAAACACCAGAAGGAAAGGACAGGTATGAGCCATTTATAATTCCTATAATGGAAGAAAACTTGTCTCAAAGTTAAGTTGACTTTTTAAAATGTGCCTAAGTGTTATTCAATCGCAGCATTTCATTTATTAACATAATTTCTACAATGGCTCCCCAATATTTTTTCTTTTCCCACATTACTATTTCTTTAATACCAGAAATCAACACCCTGATCAACAGTTTCCAGAAATATTCTCTACAGTTGAACCCCAAGGGAAGGGTTCTTTATATCCATCATCTTAAGGGCCATGGCCAGACGAAAGTTCCCTGGGCCCTCACCCATCCTCCAGGCCCTGGGCCTTAGAGGAAGGACTCTTGAAGCAGTACAAAAAGCTGCTTCCTGTTTCCCACTTCCCACTTCCTGCTTCTGGCTTCTCACTTCCTGCTTCTGGCTTCTCACTTCCTGCTTCCGGCTTTGACTGAGCATCTGAGGGAGGAAAAATGCTGGGTTCCTGGGCTACAGTGCTTTTGCCTCAGAGTGGATGGGGGAAACCCTGGCAGAGGCTTGGTCCCGAAGATGGGCAGAAGTACTCAGGGGGCCAGGCTCAGAGCAGCACTCCCACCCCACCCCATTGCCCAGGAGACAGGCAGGTTAGTTTGATGTTTGAAATACCATTTAAAGAGGCCTTCTACTCCATTATGAGGTAAATACCTAAAATGTTAAAAATAAAACAAACATCTCCACTAAAAATACAAAAATTAGCCAGGCTTGGTGGCACACATCTGTAATCCCAGCTACTGAGGAGGCTGAGGCAGGAGAATTACTTGAACTCAGGAGACAGAGGTTGTAGTGAGCAGAGATTGTGCCATTGCACTTCAGCCTGGGCAAGAGAGTGAGTCTCTGTCTCAAAAAAAAAATAAATAAAAAATAAAATAAAAATAAAAAATAAAAACAAAAAATAACAAAACAAACAAACAAAAAACACAGCCTGTGAGAATTTTCACCTAGTTTTAGCTTAGTATAAGGACTCTGGAAGACTCTGGAGCATTCAGCATGGCTATCATCTGTGTCTTTCTGAGCACTGGGAAAAACAAGGGACCTGCTTAGAGCCTCTTCTTCTTTCTGGGGCTTCATGGCCTTGTGTCACCCTTCCATGCAGTGGAAGGACTATTCCACTATGACGTGTTTACTCTGTTATGTACCCCAATCCTGGCTACCTCCATGCCTCACTGAAGCAGGCAGGGCCAGGGCTGTCCTTGACCTTCCTTTTTCCTTGTGCAATGCTGTGTTGAGGTCTCTGACTTGGAAGGAGGTTGGCCACGTTCTGGGTTCACAAGGATGCCTGTGCGAAGCCATCCTGCTAGTGGACTGCAGACACATGAGCGAGCCAAGCTGAGAACCCCGAGCCTGGCCTAGGTCAGAAGAACCTCCCCAGCCAGCTCAGAAATGACACACTGACACATGGTTGTGTGTGTGTGTATGTGTGTTTTCAGAGTCTCGCTCTGTTGCCCAGGCTGCAATGCAGTGGCATGATCTCAGCTCACTGCAACCTCCATCTCCCAGGTTCAAGCAATTCTCCTGCCTCAGCCTCTTGAGTAGCCAGGATTACAAGCTTGTGCTACCACGCCTGGCTAATTTTTGTATTTTTAATAGTGACAGGGTTTCACCATGTTGGCCAGGCTGGTCTTGAACTCTTGACCTCAGGTGATCCACCCGCTTCGGCCTCTCAAAGTGCTGGATTACAGGCATGAGCCACCGCGCCCGGCCGGTTGTGATTTTAAGGCACTGTATTTGGGGGTATTGTGTTGCTCATTGATAACTAACTGGAACACCTGGAGCACAATAAACATTGGGTAAATGTAGCTAGTATCTTTAGTTTTTTGTTCAGCTCCTCACATAAGTACTGGTTTCCCTGTGGTGAGCCTTCACCCCTTCTGGCATGACTGTCCTCGCTGGTCCCTGCTGGCCTCTGCTGTCCGTGCTAAGCACAGGCATTGCCCAGCTTCATAGGCACTGAACATCCTCTGCATCCTGCTTTTCATTCCTGACACACAGTTCAAGGAAAAACAAACCCAAAGTGGCTTTTCCGAATAGAAGAAAGCATAAAATATATAAATTCCCGGAATCACATTAAATTCACACAACCAAGGCATGGTGAGAGGCTCCTTGATTCCAGCCACTGCTGTTTGATGTCAGTTTGGCTTCCTTCTATTTCTTTTAAGCAGGGAAATGAACATTAATCCTCACCCTCCACAATTGTCTCAGCCAAGCCCCAAAGTGCTGAGCACAAGGGGAAGGCTGGTTAAGTATGTGTGGAGTGGAATTGGATTAGATGGGGAGAAACTCTGGTTAACTCTGAACTTGATTTCTACTTGGGCCAGCTATCTGCCATTTGACCTTGGCCCAACCAGCTCTTCTCTCTATCTGTGCTTCTTCTTCTGTAAAATAGGAATAATTACGTCTGCTCTACTTATCTCATCCATTGTTGCAAGGAGTAAATTAGATGGCATGTGTGAAAATGCTTTGTAAACTATTGAGAAATATGTAATGCAATGTAAGGCATTGTCATGATTGCTACTATTTCAAGTCCATTGGGGGAGATTGGATTGAAGAATGGCAGACAGCCCAGGGTTGTGGGGCAGTGAGGCTGACTTGTTTCTTTATCAGTAGAAAAAACATTCTGACTCATCTCAGAAAAGAATCCTGGCAAGCACAAAGAAAATAGTCTGGAGAAAGCTGATGAGCCCACAGTTGGAATTCTGTATTGGGGTTTAGAAACGTGAACACCAGGATGCTGAAAACATGAGCACCAGGATGCTGAAAACATTGAAAAGACTCCAAGCAAAAGCAGTGCAGTTATGAGAGAACAGAAGGCTTAACTTGGGAAGAATTCAGTGTGAAACACATGGGCTTTGGCCACCAGGAAATTCTACTTGTTTGCCCAAGTTTTTTCCTGGAGGAAGATGCTTCAGGGATATGTAACATTCTCTTGTGGGAAGAATGCTGGTTTTTAGGCCCCTGAGCAGGGACTCCCCTAAAACTGTACCCCAAGTCTGGATGAAGAAAACAGTGAGAGGTGCACCAGATGAGGAGCCAAAACTTTTCACAAGAACCAAACAATGTTTTGCCAGTTAGGGTGCTTTTGGATGTAAGTAATAGACCAGGTAAAAAGAAGCTAAGGTCATTCATTATTTCCTTAACAAGAAGTTCAGAGATCGGCCAGTACCAGGCTTGGTTAACTCAGCAGTTCAACAAAATCCTCTAAACCTCAGTTCCTCCCCCTCCTCTCTCTGCGATCCTCGTTGGCTTGATTTATCCTTTTAGGGCTGGCTTCCCTCATGATGCAGAGAGATGGCTACCACAATTCCAGGCATGCCATGTAGATGACAACATCTCTGTCCCTTTTTAAGAGCAAGGGATAATTTCCCAGAGGTTCCCTGGCAGATTCTCACTTCCACTGCCCTTGACCATGACTGTGACCTCTTTTCAAGCTGTATTAGTCTGGGTTCTCCCGAGAAACCGAACCAATAGGAGATAGATATATTTATATACATACATGTGAGAGTGTGTGTGTGTGTGTGTGTGTGTGTGTGTAAAATAAGGAATTGGCTTACATGATTATAGAGGCTGAAATTTCCCCAGATCTGCAGTGCAAACGCCTGAGATTCAGGAGAGCTAATGATATTAAGTTCTAGCATGAGTCCAAAGGCAGAAGACAGACATCCCAGCCCAAAGTCAGGCAGGCAGAGAGAGCAAATTCCCTCTTTCTCAGTCTTTTGTTCTAATCAGGCCTTCAACAGATTGGATGAGGCCCATCCACATTGGAGAGGGCAATCTGCTTCACTCTACCAATTTCCATGCTAATCTCACCTGGAAACACCATCATAGACACACCCAGAAATAAAGTTTACCCAAATATCCGGATGCCTCATGGCACGGTCAAGTTGACACATAACAGTAACCATCACACAATCTTAAACTAGCCACCAATAAGAGGAGTAAAATGACTATGACTGGCGAGACCAATCCCAATTCACCCTGGGGCTAGACGGGGAGCTCAGACCCCAGAAGCTCAAGGCCTTCCAGTCCCTGGACATAGCTGAGGTTCTGCTGGTAAGTAATAGGGGGAAGAGCTGTGGGGCAGTGACTAAGAATGGCTGCACCCTCTGCTCCACGTAACTCACCGAGGAGGTCCCCAAAATGTAATGCATGACAGGACTTTATTAGTGCCACAATAGCTAACACTTGCTGGGCACGTTCTCTGCACTAGGTGTGGTGCTAAGCACTTTGTAGGAGTCATCTCATTCAATCAGTTTAACAACGCGAAGCCCCTTGTAGTGGGCTTTGTTGGGAGGGGAGATGGACCTCAATAACTGAATCTTCCTGGAAGAGCCCAGGGTTAATCCTCTTTATATCAAATTGCTCTCCATAAATAACTGTTTTGCTGTGGTTCCCATGAATTTCTACTTCTTTTCTTTCTAGCAGTTGACCTTACCTTAGACAACTGCAATTTCTACTCTGGCATGATTTCTCAGATGGGGTCCTAAACAAACATGCCTAGGGTTTAGGGAGAGAGTCCAGTGACATGAAAAACTAGCCCAGAATGGCTAACCCCTTGTAGTTCCACAATTATTTATTATTTCTTATTTTGGTTTTGATTTTTGAATTGAATTTGGTTTTATGAATAAATTCAAGCAATACCAAAGTACTGTTGAGAGCTAGTGTGCTTCCCACCTAGTCCCTGCCCAAGTCAGCTCTCCCGTGGATCCATTCATCCTTCCCTTCCTATTTATTGATAAACTATTGTTCTGCAAAAGTCTGTGCCAGGTTCAAGCTGACTTGTGAAGTTCCAATGGAGTTTTCCTTAGTTCTTCCCTCCCACACCCGAAGCACCCATCAGGTGCTGAGTTCTAAACATCCATCTTCACAAAATCTCTGAAGTCCTCATTCTCTGTTTGTTTATTGCTTCTTCTTGGACTCATCGTGCCAGACTCCACTGGACTCCGTGGTGCCATTGCCTCCTTCTCTGTTATCTGCATCTTCTTTAAGTGCATTTTAAAAACACATACACTATGTTATAGGTGGAATTGTGTCCCTCCAAATGCATTTGTTGACTTTCTAACCCAGTAACTCAGAATGTCACTGTAGTTGCAGGTAGGGTCTTTAAAGAGGTAGTTAAATTTAAATGAGGTCTTTGGGGTGGGCCCTAATCCAATCTGACCGGTGTCCTTAATAGTAAGAGGTGATTAGGACACAGACACACACAGGGATAGACCATGGAAAGACACAGGGAGAAGACGGCTATCTACAGGCCGAGGACAGAGGCCTCAGAAGAAACAAGACCCAGTGACGCTTCGATATTAGACTTCCAGCCTCCAGAACTGTGAGAAAATAAATTTGTGTTTGAGCCACATGGTCTGTGGCACTTTGTTAAGGAAGGCCTCACAGCCAAACACGGACTACCTCTAGTCCAGCCACTCTCTGGCTGAACGCTCTGTAGTGGCTCCTGGATGTTTAGCAGTGGCAGCACTGGCCCACCTCTCAGGACTCTTCTGATCTGGTGTGGACCTGCTTCTACTGTCCCGCTTGCTTACCATCCATGCTCTGGACTTGAGTTCACACTGGGCTGATTCTCATCCAGGGAATATGGCCATTCTTCCCTGCCTTTCACCTTTGCACAGGCTGTTCCCTCTGCAAAAGACATTTCCCACCATGCCCTTCCCATTTCTACCTGTTGAAATCACGTCCATCACTCAAAACCGCCACAGTGCCATCTCCCTTATAAAGCCATATGCTTTCCCAAAGCTACAATCTAGTGGGGTCACTCTTTTTCACCTCCCCCATTGTTACAGGTCATCAGATGGCATGAGCAGGGCAGAAGAGGGCTCTCCCATCCACTGGGAATGTTGGGTAATGGTTCAGCAATGATCACATTGCCTCTCTAAAAGTGACAAATTGGTCGCCTGTGCCAGGGAGAGGCCATTTCCTGCTGGCCCACACCTGTTGCACTAAAGTATTCATTGAATGCAGACACCAGGGAGAAGCAACTTCTCCTGGGCATGTGCATTAAGAGACAAAATGACAGAGTATGACCTTCCAAGGTCACCCCACAGGAAAAGGGAAGAAAGCCTCAGATGGGCATGTGCACAGCTTCCTAAACACACTGCGGGTGCTCACTTCCCAAGGGCAAGGGGGGCACTGCGTGTGCAGGCAGCCCACCCTAAGGGAAGAATTGTGGGAAAGGGATCAGACTATAAGGCCCTAGGATCAAAGTTAAACACCGCACTTGTTCTTCAAGTCACCTGCTTGGGTTTCTTCCAAGCTACTTTCCTGTCTTTCCTGTTCTAAAACCTTTTTAAATAAACTTCCACTCCTGCTCTGAAACTTCCTTGGTTTCTTTTTCTACCTTATGCCTCTCAGTCAAATTCTTTCTTTCTTTTCTTTTCTTTGTTTCTTTTTTTTTTTTTTGAGACAGAGTCTCGCTCTGTCATCCAGGCTGGAGTGCAGTGGTGCGATCTCAGCTCACTGCAACCTCTGCCTCCCAGATTTAACCGATTCTCCTGCCTCAACCTCCTAAGTACCTGGGACTACAGGCATGTGCCACCATGTCCAGCTAACTTTTGTATTTTTAGTAGAGATGGGATATCACCATGTTGGCCAGGATAGTCTCGATCTTCTGACCTCATGATCTGCCCTCCTCGACCTCCCAAAGTGCTAGGATTACAAGTGTGAGCCACTGCACTTGGCCAAATTCTTTCTTCTGAGGAGGCAAGAATTGAGGTTGCTGCAGACCCATATGGATTCCTTGGTAACTTAGACATCTTCCACCAGGGTAACACCATCATCCTTTGGAAAAGTCTCATGTCAGAATCAGGCCTGCCTGTGTTCTATTCAGGTGTGCACTCAGTTGCCTTCCTATTTGACTTGCTCACCTTTCAGCGTGTCATCTAGGAGGACTAGACAAGCGGCACATTTTCACAAACACGAATGGAATGAACATGACAGGCCAGATTGGAAAATAGGATCAAAAATAGGTCAAAAAATGAAAACTGTGTCCATAGAAAATAAGAAATAGGAAACACGACTCAAATTGTGTCAACCCTAGGATGACCTGCAGGAAGTTGAAACCCTGGGTGGGACAAGTACTAAATAGAAGAGAGAATGCTGCTTCCCCGACACTGCAGCTATATTGGAAAATACATTCTAAGTCTACTTAAGATAGAGTTCTGGTTGAATATTCTGAAATGTGTTCTTACATGGAAGACATTTGACCCCCAGAGACAACTTGAAGCTTCGCCTTGGAAAGCTGGTTGGATACAGAGGTTTTGTGAGGTCTTTTTACTCTGGAATCCGAGATGCCCGAGCAGCAGTGTTCAGCAGGGAGCAGGCCTCCAAGAGCGCACATATACCCTTAAAAACCATCTGCTCTGCAAACATGCAGAAATCATTAATACATTGCAAGTGTGGTTTTGCCCAGACGTGCCGCAAATGATCAAAGGCAAAGTGGTTTGCGTACTCTCCCCCTCACTGATAACTCTTTGGGCCATCAGTTGAGCAAGGAACCCACACAGAGCTAAAACGTACAAAACACCAGTAAAACGTTGCCTCTCTCTCCAGACTCTTACAAAATAAGGAAAAAAGCAAAAAACAAAAAAAACACCTTTCTTTCCATTTCTCCAAGAGAGAAACGAGAGCTAAAACTGTTAGCCATGTGAAATCTAGTGGGGAAACATGTTTTTATTTATTTATTTTTTCTGTGAGTCTTAAAGCAGTAATAATTTTTTCCCTTTCTTTTCCTTTCTTTTTTCTCCCCTCTGCCACATCAGAGAGGCTTGCTGACAAGGACTTGAGTAGGTTCTATAATGAGCCCCAGGCATCCCCAGACACGGTGCACATTGAGATGGATGGAGAAGTTGTGCATGGCGGAGGAAAGGAGGAGTGCAGCAGGAAAGAAATCCGCTGGGAATAAGATGGGTCGGTGTCCCTCCGGAATCTGTGTTGCTGCCACTGCTTGGTAGAGAAGGGTGGGTGGAGTCATGTCCCTGGAACCTGCCTGACAGTGTTGCAAGTTCTCTTGCTTCACTTCTGGGGCTGCCCCCGTGTCCCTGATGTCAAAACCACGAAGTGACTTCTGGGAGGGGAGAAGTCAAGCTGGAGACCCTGAGACAGGGGTGAAATCAGAACCTGCTGCACTGGTGGAATTTGGCAGATGCCTCCATGCTATGAAGGGGCCGTGGGCACCAAAAGATCTCCCAACCCCTGCGCCCTCTCACTCTGATGCCAGGGCCTTAAGTTTAGTTCCCCAGAAGCAGAACTGGAGCTGGGGAAGACGACATGAGGGATCCATGAAGGCAGAACTCTCAGGAGGAGGAGGGATCAGGAAGACACACGGTGGAGGGTGCGGGGCTAGGTGGGAATGTGGCCTCTGCTGGAGACCAGCTTCTGTCGGATCCCATGGCAGCTCCATGGCAGGAATCCTGCCACATTGTGGGTCCCTTTTGAGGTGAGGACATCGTCCTTTTGTATCTCTATGTTTTGTCTTTGACCACTGGCCATGGTGATGGTGTTGGGTGACTGACAAGGTAGCTCTGTGCTGGGCTGCGCGTCCTTCCACTGAAAGTCATTAGGATGCCTCACAGCTCCTTGTGAGGTTGGACCTGGCGGGTGAGCACTGAAGATGGCAGGATGCTTTGGTACAGAGCCAGATGGTAGATATTCTGGTTTTTCAAGCCATCTGATATGGTTAGGCTTTGTGTCCCCACTCAAATCTCATCTGGAATTGCAATCCCCATAATGCCCACGTGTTCAGGGAGAGACCAGGCGGAGGTAATTGAATAGTGAGGGTGGTTCCCCCATGCTCTTCTCATGATAGTGAGTGAGCTCTCACGAGAATTGATGGTTTTATAAGGGGCTCTTCCTCGCTTCACTCAGCATTCTGCTTCCTGCCACCTTGTGAAGAGGGTGCCTTGAGTCCCTGTTGCCTTCCACCATGATTGTAAGTTTCCTGAGGCCTCCCCAGCCATGCAGAACTGTGAGTCAATTAAACCTCTTTTCTTTATGAATTACCCAGTCTCAGGCAGTTCTTGTAGCAGTGTGAGAATGAACTAATACACCACCTGTGGTCTCTGCTGTGTATTCTTTTTTGTTTTATTTCACCACTCTTTAAAAACAGAAACTCCATTGTTGGCCTGAGAGCCACAGAGAAACAATCCCTGATTGACTAAATCCATTAATTTATAAGGGACTGCAAAATGGTGATGGCCTAACTCTTCACGCTTCATTCACTAGCTGAATTATTTCCATAAAGAAAAAGTTTCCACCAGTCACCTATTTAATACCCTCCAGGACAGTTCATTTAGGAAAGGCACAATAAACGCTTGGATTTTTCTGTTTACTTACTATCTTAGCCCATTCCAGACTGCTATAACAAAACACGTGAGACTGGGTGATTGATAAAGAACAGACACTCATTTCTCACCGTTTTGGATGCTGGAAGTCCAGGATCAAGGCACCTGCAGTTTTGATGTTTGATGAGGGCCTGTTTTCTGCTTCTAAGATAGAGCCTTGTTGCTAGAGGTGACCGATACTATATTTTCATGTGGCAGGAGAGACGGAAGGGCCAAAGGCCTGGCTAGTTCCCCAAAGCCCTTTCATAAGGGTTCTAATCCCATTCATGAGGGCAGAGCCCTCACGATCTAATCACCTCCCAAAGGCCAACTTCTTAATACTGTTATCACACTAGGTCTTAGGTTCCCATGTATGCATTTTGGGGGATACCTATGTTCAAATCATAGCATGTACTGATTTTAATAATGAGTTTGTTTCTAGACATTCTCTAAAGATAATCAGGATTTTTTTCTTTTAGTATAATTGTGAACTTAGGGATGTAAGCATATTTGACATATTCAGGATCAAATTTGCCATCTTTGGGCAGGTTGTCCCCTGAATATTTTTCAACAGTTTTATTGAGATATATAATTAACATACAGTACAAACACTCATTTAAAGGGCACAATTCAGTGATTTTTAGTATATTCACAGAGTTGTATAGCCATCACCTCAATTAATTTTAGAACATTTTTGTCATCCCCAAAAGAAACCTTGTACCCACCAGCAGTCATTCCCCATTTCCCTCCACCTACCTCTTCCGTCCCTGCACCCCACCCCCAGACCTAGGCAACCACTAATCCACTTTCTAGCTCCACAGACGAGCCTGTTCTGGATAATTCATATACATTGAATAATATAATATGTGGTCTTTTGTGCCTGGCTGCTTTCATTTAGTAAAATGTTTTCAAGGGTCCTCTACATTGTAGCATGTATCAATATTTCATTTCTTTTCATTGCCAATTAATATTCCATTCTGTGGATGTACCACTTTTTATTTATCCATCCATTGGTTGATGGACATTTAGTTGTTTCCTCTTGGCTCCTGCGTCTTTTTGATAGCTCCCTAGCAGTCTTTAACGGCTTCCTTCCTTTCCGGCATAACACGAAGTTCCAGACTCTTCTTATACATGTCTACCCCAGGCCTGGAAGAGCTCATTCTCCAAGGAGCACATATTTGTTTTAATGGGAAATGCAATGTCAAGACAAAACCTAGATGTTAGAGATGTTTATTGCTACTGGGCTGGTCATTGATTCTAGGACTTCCAATAGAGAGAGACAAAACATTTTTTTGGTTGGTTGTTTGTTTATTTGCTGTTTAAGATAAACTTTATCTGGTGTATGTCCTGAAGCTTACAGTTCAAAGTTAGGACCACAGAGTTTTTACTTAGTTTCATCAGTCTTACAATTGTATTTTTTTCTATGCTAAAATTTTAGGTTCTCGGTGACACCAAAGTAATGACTCATTCGCATTATCCCATAAGACACACAGACATAAGTTTCATGTCGCAATATCAAAACTTGTGGGAGCAATATGTTTACTGAAAACAGTTTAAAATGTGTTCAAAGTTATTTTTGCCTTACAGATTTGTCGCTGGAGATGTACAGTTGGAAATGTGTTTTAACGGCATTTGGAATAGTTCCTCTTTGTGGTTTTGTTATCAACTGGATGCCACTTAAGTTCATTTAGTTCACTTTGATTTTGAGAGATTGATTTTTTAGAAATTAATTTTGTTTTCTAATTATGTTCTAAAGTTAAAACTACAAGATAAGATTTATTCAAAGAAGTCCGGCTTCTATTCCTGTCCCTTCTATTTTATTCCCTTTTCTTTCGATAAGGCAACCACTAAAAAAAATTATCTTCTTTTACTTTAAATTTTAAGCAAATTCTATATAAATGTTCAATCCCTCTTCTGTCTTAGACTACTGTATTTACTATTCTCCATCTTGCTTTTCTCATTTGATCATAAATCTTGGAGATCACTTCATAATGGAAATCTTTCTTAGTCTTTTTTAACAGCTGCATACTACCCTAATACTTTGTATATGCACCCCAGTTAATTCACCTTGTACCTGATTGACAGACATTTGGATTGTTCCAAGTTTTATGCAGTCTCACAAATAGTGCTGCAATGAATCACCTATATATTTCCAGATTTTTAGCAGTGTATCATTGGATAAGAGCATAGAAGTGGGATAGCCAAGCTAAAGCAGCATACATTGTGTAATTTGGGTTTTTCTAAGGCATGAATTCTGTTAGGGGCTGCAAAATGGTGATAGGTATTTAAATTTTATCATTCTTTATTTATTAGCTGGAACAGCTCTATAAAAAGAAAGCTCCCCTTACCACCTCTTTGACTACACTGAGGGACAGTCCGTTTAGGAAAAGCACGACAAGTGCTTGATTCTTTTTACTTACGATTTTCACAATAATGAATTGGTTCTCAAGCAACCTCCAAAGTTGATCAATGAAGATTTTTTTGCCAGTATGTATCATTGTGAACATATAAATTCAATCATATTTGATGTGTGTAAATCCAGTGGCATCTTAGTATAATATTAATTTCCTTTATTATAAGTGAGGTTGAGCACCATTTCATTTGTCTAAAATCAGTCACATTAATTCTTATAATAAACTATCTGCTCATATTTCTAGACTACTGTTGGTCAAGTTGTGAACCTTTTTTTGTCTTTTTAGAATCTCTTTTATGTTGTTTATTGACTTTTGATACATGTATTTTTTCTTTGTTTATTATTTTCCTTTTCTACTTCACTTATGCTGTTTCTTTTTCATACAAAAGGTTTTTTGGTGATCAAATTAATCAAGTGTTATACTTAATGCTTCAGATTTCAAGTCATAATTAGGAAAGTTTTCCTCATTCACAGGATAAAGAGGAATTCAGCCACATTTCCTTCTAGTGCCTTATGGTTTGGTTTTGTTTTTACATTTAAATACATACCATTTGAAATTTATCCTATCATACAGCACGAGTAAAGATTCCATTTTATTTTCTTCCATATGGCTATCCAGTTATCCTAACATCACCTGTGAAAGAGTCTATCTTTTCCCTGCTGACTTAAGATGTTGACTTTATTGTATACTACATTTTAACAATCACGTAAGTCTGTTTCTAGATTTTATATTCTGAATCATGTGTACCTATTTAAGCACTAATATAAAGCTTTTGAAATGATGGCAGCTTTGTAGGATGTTTTAACATCTAAGAGGTCTTTCCACCACTCTCCCTGCCATTCCTCTCCTTTCTTAAGCTGCTATACTTGTATGTTAATCCAAATAAATTCTATATAATTAGCCTGTCTGGCCCAGGTAAAAATCTGGGAATATTTCAACTTTGTATTACTATTACATTTATTTATTAGCTTAGTGAATGCTGATTTTTTTTTATGCTAAGTCTTCCTATCCAAGGACATGGAGTGTCTTTCCATTTGTTAAGTCTACTTTTCTGCCACTCTCATGAGTGTTTTTTGGTTTTCTTCATGTAGGTTTTGGGTACTTCTTTGTAAGATTCATACCTAAGTATTTCCTTCTCATTTTTGCTACCACAGATGTGGTCTTCTATCTTCTTACTGGTTTTTGTTTACAGTATATGATGAGCATTTATTTTTCTCTGTTAATTCTAAAAATTGCTCCCTTACTAAATTCTCTCAGTATTATAGTATCTTTTCCTTTGATTCTTTTGAATTTTCCAGATATATAATCATAAAGAGAAAAGTTTTTTTTGTTAGAAACTCCAAGGGAATGTTTGAAATATGAATCTCTGAGAAAGTAGGTCTCTTATGACCCATGGGAATGAAGTCAAGGCAGTTGCCACAACTTGTTGGCAACATGCTAGGAAAAAAATATATGCAAGGAAAGGAAAGGTAGCTTTTTAAGTACTCTAATTACAGTCTCAAAGCTATAAGGTTGGAGACAACATTGCAAAAATATGTAATTAATTATTAATTGTCTTTGTCTCTCTCCTCTTTCTCTGACAGCCCTTCCTTCTCTATGTCCTTTACTCCTTTGTTTTATATATTGCTGCAGCATCCAGAAATGTTCTTCCCTCACAGATCCTACATCTTTCTACCTTCTTAGCTTCTTCTTTTTGCTCCTCTTTGCTGTTTTGCCTACATCCTCTATTCCTTTTATTCCTCTATTTTTTTTTGTCATATGTATTTGTTTATTTCCCATTGGTAAGGACATTGGAGTATAATTAGTATTAAGCAAAAAAAAAAAAAAAAAAAAAGTCAAATCCAGAAAATGTCTTGAAATGTTATTATAAAATATTACACTATACATGTCTTTAATATTGTTCCTAGAAAAACTTATTTTTGTGTAAAATACATAGTACATAGTACAGCTTATCCTAAAGATTGTAGATAATAAGAATAACAGTTAAAATCTCCATTTAGTGGGCAATTCCTAAGTGCCAGGTACAGTGCTGGATATCGTACTAAAAACTCATCTATTCATTCTATAAATATTGATTAAGTTCCAGGTACTATTCATTCTGCTGTGAATAAAATAGATGAAATCTCTGCCCCCATTGAACTTACATTCTAGGAAGAAGACATAAAATAATGAAATATTACAAATCAATAAGATATGATCAATGCTAGCTCTACTCTTCTAGGAGGAAGAGGTTGAAGCAAGGATTTGGGAGGTGCAAGGCTGGACTTGGAGAATATAGAAAGAAGAGGAGAGAGATAAGAGATCTGAGGCTGGGAGACTGAGGCAGAATTGCTTGAACCCGGGAGGTGGAGGTTGCAGTGAGCTGAGATCGCACCACTGCACTCCAGCCTGGGTGACGGAGCAAGACTCCATGTAAAAAAAAAAAAAAGAGAGAGAGAGAGATGTAAAGCAACGTGATGTATATTGAGTTGGCTGCAGCATCATGAGCTGCCAATAGGCACAGCAGGTTGCATCTTCTTTGGCTTGTCAGAGTCCTAGGGAAGGATGGCAAGGAGGAACTGCATCTTGGTATATTCACAAAAGGCAGGGGTTTATCAGCCTGGCTCCCTCCCATATTCTCTTTTGCATTGGTGAAAGGCCACCTTATGTGGAATTAACTTCCTCACATTGCCAGATTGTACCTTCTCAACCTCTGGTGGTCTACCAGAAAGCCACACCCAACCCAAGTCTATTGGTAGATGGGTGACCCAGCAGAAGTAGGGTACTGACCAGGAGAAAGGAAGAAGGGTAAAGTCGAGGTGAACAAAATGTGCTGGCTTGTGCCCCAATGTGGCTGACACAGTCCTCAGGAGGGAGAGACACAACAGATGAAGTCAGAGAGGTAAGGAGGGTGGGGAGTGGACAGCTCCTGTGGAACCTTCTAAGTTCTTGCAAGGACATTGCTTTTTACTTTACGTGAGCTGGGAAGCCATTGAAGGGAGGTGTTGGAGCAGAGGAGTGACATGATCTGACCCCTGCTTTCAGAGGATCATGATAACCCTGAAAAGTTAATAATTCAGGCTTAAGAATTGAAATAATTTCCTGATGATCACAGAGAGAGGTAGTAGAGTCAGGATTTGAACCCAGGTCCTCTTACTCTAAAGTCCTTGCACTATCTAGTAGGGGCATTTCCTTTCTAATATATTGGCTGCAAACTTTTTATTCATTTATAAATTTATATATTGATTTTATGCCTCCTTTTTGGGCCTGTACATTTCTGCTTGATGGAGAGTTGAGTGGTGTTAGGTCTGTATTTCTTCATTCTTTCCAAAACTATGCATTCATTTCCCGCTGTGTGCATGGCATCATAAATTGTGCTACAAAGAATAAAAAGGTGGACAAGATCCCTTCTCCCAAGAAATGTATAGACTAGCTATAAAGAGAAGACAGGATTTGTATTTAAATTATTTAAGTCCGATGATTTTCACTTTTGAGGGAGTTCTTGTTTATTTCATAGAATTCCCTAAAAGAAAATTGCTATTTCTTTTTTTTTAAAATTTATTTATTATTATTATACTTTAAGTTGTAGGGTACATGTGCATAACGTGCAGGTTTGTTACATATGTATACTTGTGCCATGTTGGTGTGCTGCACCCATCAACTCGTCATTTACATCAGGTATAACTCCCAATGCAATCCCTCCCCCCTCCCCCCTCCCCATGATAGGCCCCTGTGTGTGATGTTCCCCTTCCTGAGTCCAAGTGATCTCATTGTTCAGTTCCCACCTATGAGTGAGAACATGCGGTGTTTGGTTTTCTGTTCTTGTGATAGTTTGCTAAGAATGATGGTTTCCAGCTGCATCCATGTCCCTACAAAGGACACAAACTCATCCTTTTTTATGGCTGCATAGTATTCCATGGTGTATATGTGCCACATTTTCTTAATCCAGTCTGTCACTGATGGACATTTGGGTTGATTCCAAGTCTTTGCTATTGTGAATAGTGCTGCAATAAACATACGTGTGCATGTGTCTTTATAGCAGCATAATTTAGAATCCTTTGGGTATATACCCAGTAATGGGATGGCTGGGTCATATGGTACATCTAGTTCTAGATCCTTGAGGAATCGCCATACTGTTTTCCATAATGGTTGAACTAGTTTACAATCCCACCAACAGTGTAAAAGTGTTCCTATTTCTCCACATCCTCTCCAGCACCTGTTGTTTCCTGACTTTTTAATGATCGCCATTCTAACTGGTGTGAGATGGTATCTCATTGTGGTTTTGATTTGCATTTCTCTGATGGCCAGTGATGATGAGCATTTTTTCATGTGTCTGTTGGCTGTATGAATGTCTTCTTTTGAGAAATGTCTGTTCATATCCTTTTCTTTTAAAGAACAGCCCTATCTGAGAGCTGGCAGCAGACAAAATATGGGATTCCCTCTTCGAGTTTTATAGATTTTGACTTCCAGCTTGACTATTCAGTTAGCACATTAAAAGATGACTCCCTCCCTCCCCAACCCTAAGCCTCGCAAACCCAACCTGTGATCAGAAAATCCAGCTGTGCACTTTCTATTTCTCGCCTCATTGCCAGGAATAAAGATTCAGCAATCTCTGCCTAACCGACAATGTTGTCAGTGACACCTGAGGCAAAGTAAAAACCAGCTCAGCAGTTCTGCAGCCGCTGAGCCGCTGTGGCATTGCATTAGCCAAAGCAAGGATTCCTAGGCTGCCCCCTCCTCCCTCCCGTCTCTCACTGGGGGCAGCTTCTGCTGCAGTGGGCAAGAATATTCAGTATCCGAATCTGCTCCTCTCATTTCGATGTGGAACTGTGACAGGGCTAAATGACAAATCTTGATCCAAAGACTGTTCTGTTTGCCTTCAGCCAGTATTTCAATCATTTTCAGGACTTGAGTTGTACAGTCATGCCCCTGGTTTTCCTGCAGAAGACTCAGGCAAGCAACACAGTTTAGGACAACAGCCCTGGATAAGGATTCAGGACACATGGGCTTCAGATCTGCCTCTGGCACCATCTGCCTGTGGACTGCACACTCTTCAAGGAGTACACCATGAAGTCCTCTAAGTCCCTGTACCCTACATGAGCTTTGTTTGGGTCTTGCAGAATCCCCAGCGGGAGGCCAACAGAATCATACCTGGCCTTTGCAGCTCTGAAAATTCCCACATGAGAAAGCACATCCATATTCTGCTTGGGTTTGCCTTCCTTTTCTGTGTGAACATACAAACTCTGTCTGGCTCTCCAGATTAGAATAAACCCGCTCATGACCCTTCCCAGAAATACACAACGACTTTCATCTTAGCCACTTTGTTCTCAGCTAATACATCCTTTCGAGCCTCTTTTTTTTTTTTTTTTTGTCTTCATATGCATTTGTTTATTTTCCTTTGGTAGGAACACTGGAGTATAATTAGGACTAAGCTGTGGTTTTGTATAGCTACCCTCAACATTCTATATCCTGGACTTGTTATCCTTTGCTTATGACTGTTATCCACAGCTTCTCCTTACATGACTGTGCAAGTCACTTATTCATTTGTTTATTCAATACGTTTATTAAGAGTTTATTACATGCCAGGTGCTATGAAACCCAGCATCCACCCTGCCTCTCTTGGGAGGCTGATGGTTCTGGGGTTTATATATATGCTATTCAAGTATCTTTCCTATTTGAATACCTTCCTATCAAATAGATACTATTTGAGTATCACAGGAATAGGCATATATATAAACCTGTAATGCCTATTTGAGTATCTATTCCTATTTGAGTATCTTTTTGTGATAACTTTACAAAAAAAGACAACTTTCAGAGAACTACAACTTTTTTTTTTGTTTTTTTACTGATCAAGTTTCTATACCTTAAAAATTCTTCAAGGTTCAGTATTAGAAGTTATTACAAATTCTTCATTTATTTGTACGGAAAAATCTACTTAGCAATGGTGAACTTTTTTTTTATCCCCAAAGTACCAAAAATGATAGAAATGATTTAAAGAAAGATTACTTTTAATTTCATTTTGTTGTTGTTGTTGTTGTGACAGAGTTTCACTCTTGTTGCCCAGGCTGGAGTGCAATGGCATGATCTCGGCTCACTGCAACCTCTGCTTCCTGGGTTCAAGCGATTCTCCTGCCTCAGCCTCCCGAGTAGCTGGGATTACAGGCATGTGGCACCACGCCTGGTTATTTTTGTATTTTTAGTAGAGACGGGGTTTCTCCATGTTGGTCAGGCTGGTCTTGAACCCCCTACCTCACGTGATCTGCCCGCCTTGGCCTCCCAAAGTGCTGGGATTATAGGCATGAGCCATTGTGCCCAGCCTTAATTCCATTTTTTTAAAAAAAATAAGTTGTTTGGTCAAGTTCCTCTGAGCTACAAAATCATAAACAATAGTAATAACAGTTTTGAAATAAAACTGAGGATTTCTACCTAGAATAAAATACACTTGAGGCATGCAGAACATAGCCTGCCAACCAAGGAGTTTTGCACCGATTATGAAGAAAGCATCATTCTTTTTCATGTGTAGCAACTGAATTTACTTATGTGTCTGCCAAATCACATATAAGCATAAACATTTCGCTGTCAATTCTCATATCATTTCACTTTATTTGTCATTAAAAATGTATTTTTACTGTCAATTCCCATTTAAATTAAATTGTGCATGTGTGTGAAGCATGTATTCAAATGAAGGTGATACAGTGTATTGTGGTAGGAGAAGGATACTGAGGCTTGGGATGGAGAGTTTAATGGGTAGTCTAGACTACCACATTTCTTCTGATGGAAACTGTCCCACTTCTATCCTAAACCATCAGGTACTTTCAGATTTCTTCTTTCTTTCCTACGTGTGACTTAGCAGCAGTGTAGTGATGATAGAAGTAAGAGCAGAGCAGAACTAAATGCAGGGAGTGTTAACAATACAGGCATACTTATTCTCCTACACCTCACTGTGCTTTGTAGATAGCATGTTTTTTACAAATGGAATGTTGGTGGTAACCAGGCATGAAGCAACTCTCTTGGTAACATTTTTTTCCAACAACATGTGTCTCTGTATCACATTTTGGTAATTCTTCCAGTATTTCAAGCTTTTTCATTATCATTATACCTGTTATGGTGATCTGTCATCATTGATTTTGATATTACTATTGCAATTGTGTTGGGTTACCATAAACCATACCCATATGACAGTGAACTTAATCAATAACTCAAAAAAAAAAAAAAAAAAAAAAAAAAACTCTTGTGTGTTCTGACTGCTCCACTCACTGGCTGTTCCCCTATCTCTCTCCCTTTCTTTGAGTCTCCCTATTCCCTAAGACACAAAAATATTGAAATTAGGTCAGTTAATAACTCTACAGTGGCCTATAAGTGTTCAAATGAAAGGGAGAGTTGCACATCTGTCACTTTCAATCAAAAGCCAGAAATGATTATGCTTAGTGAGGAAGGCATGTCAGAAACTCAGGCCAAAAACTGGGCCTCTTGCACCAAATAGCCAAGTAGTGAATGCAAAGGAAGAGTTCTTGGAGGAAATTGAAAGTGCTACTGCAGTGAGCACATGAATGACAAGAAAATGAAACAGCTTATTGCTGAGATGGAGAAAGTTTGAGTGGTCTGGGTAGAAGATCCAAGCAGCCACCATGTTCCCTTAAGCCAGAATCTAATCCAGAGCAAGGCCATTATTCTCTTCAGTTCTATGAAGGCTGAGACAGTTGAGGAAGTTGCAGAACAAAAGTTGAAAGGTGGCAGAGATTGGCTTATGAGGTTTAAGGAAAGAAACCATCCCCAGAACATAAATGTGCAAGGTGAAGCAGGAAGAGCTGATGGAAAAGCTGCAGCAAGTTATCTAGATCTAGCTAAGACAACTGGTGAAGGTGGTTACACTAAACAACAGATTTTCAATGTAGATGAAATAGCCTTCTATTGGAGGAAGATGCCATTTTGGATTTTCACAACTAGAGAAGTCAGTGCCTGGTTTCAAATCTTCAAAGGACAGGCTGACTTTTTTGTTAGGGGCTAATGCAGCTGGTGACTTTAGGTTGAAGCCAATGTTTACTTACCATTTGGAACATTGTAGAGCCCTTAAGAATTGTGCTAAACCTATTCTGCCTGTGCTTCATAAAGGGAACAAGAAAGCCTGGATGACAACTCATCTGTTTATAGCATGATTTACTGTTGAGATCTATACCCACTGTTGAGACCTACTTCTCAGAAACAAAGATTTCTTTCAAAATATTACTGCAGATTTACAATGCACCTGGTCACCCAAGAGCTCTGATGGGGATATAGAAGAAGATTAATGTTGTTTTCATGCCCGTGAAGATAATATTCATTCTGCAGCCCATGGATCAAGGAGTAACTTTGCCTTTTAAGTATTATTATTTAAGAAATACATTTCATAAAATTATAAGTGCTATGGATAGTGATTCTACTGATGGATCTGGGCAAAGTAAATTGAAAAGCCTTCTGGAAAGGATTCACCTTCTAGATGCCATTAAGATCATTTGTGATTTATGGGAGGTGGTCCAAATATCAACATTAGTAGGAGTTTGGAAGAAGTTGATTCCAACCCTCACGGATGACTTGGCGGGGTTCAAGACTGCAGTGGAGGAAGAAACTGCAGATGTGGTGGAAACAGCAAGAGAGTTAGAATTAGAAGTGGAGCCTGAAGATGGGATTGAATTGCTACAATCTCCTGATAAAACTTGAATGGATGTGGAGTTGCTTCATATGGATTTGCAAATAAAGTGTTCTCTTGAGATGAAATCTCCTCCTGGTGAAGATGCCTTCAGTTCTGTTGAAATGACAACAGAGTATTTAGAATATTAAACAAACTTAGTTGATAAAGCAGGAGCTTGAGACAATTGACTCCAATTTTGAAAGTTCTACTGTGGGTAAATTGCATGCTACAGAGAAGTCTTCCATGAAAGGAAGAATCAATCATTGCAGAAAACTTCATTGTTGTCTTATTTTCAGAAATTGCCACAACCACCTGAACCTTCAGAAACCACCATCCTGATCAGTCAGCAGCCATCAACATGGAGGCAAAGCACTCCACCAGCAAAATGATTTTGACTTGCTGGAGGCTCAAATAATCGTTAGCATTTTTAGCAATAAAGTATTTTAAATTAAGGTATGTGCGGCTGGGCTCATGCCTGTTATCCTAGCACTTTGGGAGGCCGAGGTGAGTGGATTGCGAGGTCAGGAGATCAAGACCACCCTGGCTAACACGCTGAAATCCCGTCTCTACTAAAAATACAAAAAATTAGCCAGGCGTGGTGGCAGGCGCCTGTAGTCCCAGCTACTTGGGAGGCTGAGGAAGGAGAATGGCATGAAACCGGGAGGCAGAGGTTGCAGTGAGTGGAGATCATGCCACTACACTCCATCCTGGGTGACAGAGTGAGACTCCATCTCAAAAAAAAAAAAAAAGGTGTGTTCATTTTTTTAAAGACATAATGCTATTGTATACTTAATAGACTACAGTACAGTGTAATTATAACTTTTATATTCACTGGGAAATGAAATCTTTTGTGTAACCTGGTTTATTACAATATTCACTTTATTGTAGTGGTCTGGAATTGAACCTGCAATATCTCAGAGGGATGTCTGTAGCATAATTCACATTCTACCATATCTGAAATCAGAAAGTGTCTTACAATTGACGGGACGTGTCTTAGATCTGATGAAATATAGTTATCAGTGGACTGGAAAGTAAGAATCTTACTGCTTGTTGATTGGTTAATTGTGATGATGCCTGTTTCAGCTTGGAATCTCCACCATCTCTAGTATATTGCCTAACACACACGTGGTAGATTCTCAAATATTTGTCACTGAAGGCAAATATTGATAAAATATAGGTGAATAATACTGAATTATTAATAACTTTAGAGAGTGGTGCTAGCTAATTTAATTAGTTAGAATGGAAGACTGTTTGTCTAGGTTAGGTTAATAGTCTCATTTGAATACTTTTGAATCCATTTATGTGGTATCAACTTGTGGTCTCTGCTTTGGTCAGTGAATTAAATATACCCATTAAAACGTTTTCCACTTCCCTTAAATCTGAAAGTCTTAGAGATATTACTTTTGGGTCTTCAGAGCATTCTAGGTATGATGATTCCTGAGAAGTCAGCTGAGTTTTAGGATCAGCTGACAGTGAGAAGATATCTGAAGTCTACCTAGGATGGAGATGACTCCTAGGGGTGTTCAGTTAGCCCTCAAAAAAAAAACAAAAAAACAAAAAAACACAAAACCAAAACACCTTTTGTGTGCCTCTCATGTGCATTGGGATACAGTGGTGAGCAAGACAGGTGAGGTCTGTGTTCTGGGGGAAGTGCAGTCCTAGAATGTTGGCATAATGTATGCAAACACACCAGTGCAATGCTCACCATTCAGTAGGTACGTCATGGGTGTTAGTTTCTTTGTTCCAGATAGAGTTTCCAAGCTGAAAATAGCAGGGAAACCAGCTTCTCCCCATCTATATTCTCAACTGGTTCTTCAAGCTCAGGGTACTGTGTTCTTGTGGCAAGACTTTTGCTTTGGTACTCTGGAAAAGACATGTGCCCGCTGCTTATGACAGCCTGGTGGGAAGAAGCTGCCGCAGACATCTGTACACATTAGAGTCTAAGAAAGTGCTCCAAATCCTTTAAGAAAACCATTACTTGGCTCACTGCAAGCTAATTGCATTTGTTCAGTCATTGTGAAAATGGATGCAGATGGAATAAGCTAAGAAATACCCTACTGTTAAAACACAAAATAGAGCCGCTTGTTCAGGAGACACCATGGCCTGAGATGAGGCTTTCTCCAAGAAGTGGGAAATTGACTGGTAACGTTCTCTTTTCTGCTTAAGTAACTCTTTTAATTAATTTTTACTGACCTACTCCTCCTCTGACATAAAGGGTGTGGGCATATAAAGAATTGGGCTTTGCTGGCAGTACCTTCCAGAGTAAAAAGTGAAGATAAGGGAGATGAATTTGCTCTTTCAATTTGAAACAGAGCTTTGGTGTGTTAGGATCTGCAACTTTGTTAATTAGCCACGATGGACACAATGTTGTTTTATTATCTTATTTCTGCAATCGTCTGATAAGAGCTTACTTTTGAAATAAAATGTTAGGATGCAGTAACAATCACATGTTAACGGAAAGAAGTACCCAACATTAAGATAAAAATACTTGAGATATCTCTATTTAAAGGAGAGGGGTTAAAACACGTATATATGATTCACAGTGTGACCTTGAAAAGTGAGCCACCTTGTTAGCCTCAGGGATACTCTATTGTGAAAAGATTGCAAAAGTCCGGCTAAAACCTTGTTCAAAGTTTGCCCGTATATAAAAACATGTATTATAATGTAAAACTGATGATAGTTTTGTACTGCTGACCAAATGAGACATACAGCACTGCAGTTTATGGACTTTATAATTATTTATGCTTTTCAGAGTTTTAATGATTCAGTAAAGGGTGAGGACAGTCTCTCCAAATCACAGCAGGTCTAACAATTCTCCTTTTTCCTGGGTAGCAAAGCCCATCTGATTTTAAACTGTGAGGGAGCTGCTGACACTTTATTAAGCTGTTGTTTTGCTTAAATTGCAGTTATCTAAAGTGACACTTGCCCTCCACTCCTGCTTTTCAAAGTGCAGCAACCATAACATACACACACATACGTGGCTGTCCCTCCAGTTGATTAATATGGAGTCAATATTTTTGCTTTATTTTCAAGCATCACAGCATGTGGCTGTGTTTCTTGGATATTTACTTTTTCTACCTCTCTTTTCTCTTTTTTTCCTCTCACTCCTGACATAAGAGTGGATACACAGAATATTCTATTTCCAGCAAGAGGAAGTCCTGTTTGCTGTTTATGTAAACACTTATGCTAATTACAACCTCCAGAGTCCTTAGACATATTCACCGTTGCAGGTCTCAAAATGATACAGAATAACGGACTTCTAGACTCAGTGACTTACCTCCTTAGTGAAGAAACCTCTTCCTGAAATTCCAGCTTCTTTCTTTTTCTTCTGACTTTGCGGTTTTCCTGCAGATTAATTTACGTTGATCTGGTCTGTGGACCTGTGCCTCTCTTCTTCAGAGATACCTTGCTGACCCATGTGGATGGACATTTCATGCACAAAGAGAGGTGCTTTAAGTGCCACGGTCTGGCTGAGCCACTGCATCTAAAAAGCATCTGCTAGGAACAGTTTTCAAAGGAATCATCAGATTCTAGAGATGCAGTCTCAGTTGCATGCTCTTGACACTTATTTGTGTGTTTTTGATGTATAGATTTCTCCTTCCTTCCTTCCTTCCTTCCTTCTTTCCTTCCTTTTCTCTTTCTTTTTTTTTTTTTATGGAATCTCATTCTGTCACCCAGGCTGGAGTTCAGTGGCGTGACCTTAGCTCATTGCAACCTCCCAGGTTCAGGCGATTCTCCTGTCTCAGCCTCCTGAGTAGCTGGGATTACAGGGGCATATGACCACACCCAGCTGATTTTTGTATTTTTAGTAGAGATGAGGTTTCACCATGTTGATCAGGCTTGTCTCGAACTCCTGACCTCAGGTGATCCACCCACCACCTCAGCCTCCCAAAGTGTTGGGATTATAAGATTTCTTCAGTTAATTTTCAGTCATTGTTTGCCAAAGAAAAATGAAAGACATAAAATAAAATGAGGATAAGTACAATGGTCTTAGAAGAATCAGAGAAGATAAACACTCTGCATTCCAAATGTTTGCAATTTCCCTTCTCTCACTCCCTCGAGTTTTGTTATTTCCTTTTCATTTACTTACTGGTCAAAGCCTACAGTCACTGTGCTGGTGGCAGAGAACCTAACTTAGATGGTTTTCAGTCTTTAGGTAAGAGGATTAACAGGAAAGACGTATGGACAGGGTTCTGGGGACTTGGGTGTGTGAGAGGTAGGACTTGGCAGTCCAGGGAAGAACCTGGAAAATCTCATGGAGCCTGAGAAGCAGACTTTCAAGAGAAGGAAACTCCTGCGGCAAGGCGTTAAATCCCCCAAGTGTGTTTGCAGATGTAGAAGTGCGTGTGAGTGAGATACTAGAATTAAATCACACAAAAGAGTAGGCAAACTGTCCACAGAAGAAACCAGGGCACCAGCAAAGTGGGAATCCAAAAAATGAGCTCACCCTTATTCCTAGCTATTGTGAAGCCAAAATAATCCTTAGATATTGTACATCAAAATTACATTGCAAAAATTTATTTTTGCTTGCAATAATGCATTCTACACTAGCCTAGCTCCTGCATTTTAGAAAGGCAGAGTCCCTTAGATGTGTGGACATCAAGGATGATATACTTTGCAGGTTCAGGCTCCAATGGCAAGAAGATTCTTCTCACATCCTGATTCTCAGAACTCTTCCCACACTTCCTATCCTCCCAGGCCTCCCTTTCAGAAGGAATGGGGTTAATAGACAAGAGAAATGGCAGGGAATTAGAGAGGTGGCAATCCTTCCCTCCACATTTCCTCTTTTGACCTAGCCCCACAGACTTTCTGAAATGATCCCAGTCAGGTTACCCACAGGGCAAGTCTTAGCAAGAGCTAAAAGGTAGTTCTTGTGCCTCTGCTGTTGTACATCAAGTCGCTACTCTTAGCTTTGGCAGAAACTCCATTCATCAGGATAAATGTAGACTTCAAGGCTTGCTCTATAAATATAATGGGAGACAGCAGGTTGGCATAAAAAGCTTTCCACCAAAGTACACATTATGGAATCAGATTCTATCCTGTTTTATAAAAATAAACTGTCTAGACAAAAAAAGGAGAAAAGAAAAGCTAGATTCTAGAGATCTTGGTTAAACCTAGGGACTTAACTATTTTCTTTTTATCAGGTTTGATTTATTGAAGGTCAGGGCAAAAACTGACCTTAAAGGTCAGCTAGTTCAATCCCATCATTTCACAAGTGGGGACAGTGTGCCCCTGTCTCAGGTTAGTACCTTTTATAGAACATTAGGACAGTGAGGTTAGTACCTTGCTAAGGATCATCGAGCTGGTCAATTGCAGAGGTGGGTCTAGGACCAGGTCCCCTGATTAGCTGTCCTGTTTTTTTTTTTTTTTCATTGCAACATATTTCCAATGTCCCCAAAGGTGAAATGAAAACCATGGGTTATCTTTCCTGCCCAAGCTCTTCACAGAGAGTTCCTAAATGGGGATCAGAGTGGGGAGGGTAATGAATTGGGAAACCTAAGAAAGAATTGCAGAGCAAACCCATCAGCCACTCCCCAACTACCTCTTTCTATAAATCCTCTCCAGGAGCCTGCATCTACCACTCAGCTGGGGCTTCATGGGACTGTATTTGATGCTCTAATACCTGTCTAAATTTGATAACTTTAAAGTTCTCAATGCTTTAATATCTAAATTTGATTAATTTGGGGCTATCTGTTCTCATTGGATTGGATTTTTAAAAAAAATTCTGACTTTGTCTGAACCATTGTGTTACACCTTGTCTTCCCCATCCTTCTTTTTTTCTCTTAGGTTCTATGTTTTCAAACTCAGAAACCATGCAGAAACCAATAGATCTTTGCAATCCCACAGGTTAGAAGATCCCCTTGTGAGCCCTCACCACCAGGGCCTTGGGTCTGATACACAGAGCTGTGTGGAGTCTTAGCAGATCAGTCACTTGGGCTCAAACAGAGACCCAAGAGTGTTATAGACTCCGGCCCCAGGGATCCTGGCAAGGCCAGAGTTCCACCTGTACATTCTCCTAAGAAGAGGGCTGAATCCAGGGAACCAAGCAGCCTTGTTCTGCAGGCCCTACTTCTATGGCACCCCACAAGTTAGGATCCACTGGCTTGAAATTCCAGCCCACCAGTGCAGCAGACTGGAGACTCCTTGAGATGAATCAGTTCCAGGGGGAAGGGGTGGCCACCATTTTTGTGGTTAGGTCAACTCAGCTATTCTAGCCTGCTGGGTCTGGGGAGTCCAGGTGGTCCTGATGATGAGAAATCCCCCACAATGCAGCACAGCTACTGTGCCAGATTGTGGCCAGACTGCTTCTTTAAGTGGGACCCCAATCCATCCCTCCTCACTGGGTGGGGCCTCCCTGTGGGAATTTCAGCAAGTCCAGTCAGGGTTATATGGACAGAATTTTGGTATCTCCTTGGGATGGAGGTCCTGGGAGGAGGGGTGGTTGAGGTCCATGCAGTTCAATTGACTCAACCTTTCCAGCCTGCTGGCTGTTGAGAGTCCAGGCAATCTATATTAGAAAGGGTTCTCCACAACGCAGCACACCTACTCTACCAATAATCAGGCAGGCTGCTTCTTTAAGCGGTTTCCTAATCCCGTCCCTACTGGCTGAGTGAGACCTCCAAATAGGAGTCTCCAGACACCTCCTACAGAAGTGTCTAAGCCCGCAACAGGTCAGTCCCTCCCTGGGATGGAGCTCCAAGAGAAAGGAGCAGGCTGCTATCTTTACTGTTTCACAGTCTTCACTGGTGATACCTCCAGGTAAGGGTAAACTGAGGCAACTAGGGTTTGAAACAATCCCCCAGCAAACCACAGCAGCCCTACAGAAGAGTGGCTTGACTATTAAAAGAGAAACAAACAAATAAACAGAAAACAACAACAACATCAAAAAAGACCCCACAAAAACCCCATTCAAAGGTCGGCAACCTCAAAAATCTAAGGTAGATAAGCCCACAAAGACAAGAAAGAATCAACACAAAAATGTTGAAAACTCAAAAAGCCAGAATGGTTCTTCTCCAGATGACTACAACACCTCTCCAGCAAGGGCACAGAATTGGTGTGAGGCTGAGATGGCTGAATTGACAGGATGAGGCATCAGAAGGCGGGTAATAGTGAACTTCACTGAGCTAAAGGATCGTGTTGTAACCTAATGCAAAGAAGTTAAGAATCATGACAGGAGCTGCTAATCAGAATAGCCAGTTTAGAGAGATGGGGAGAATGGGCCAAATTAGAAAACATACTTCAGGATATCATCCAGGAGAAATTCTCCAACCTAGCAAGACAGGCCAACACTCAAATTCAGGAAATGCAGACAACCCCTATAAGATAATCCACAAGAAGATGAACCCCAAGACACATAATCATCAGATTCTCCAAGGTTGAAATGAAAGAAAAAGAGAGAAAGACCAGGTCACTTACAAAGGGAAACCCATCAGACTAAGAGTGGACCTCTCAGTGGAAACCCTACAAACCAGAGAAGACTGGGGGCTGAATTTCATATCTGGTCAAACTAAACTTCATAAATGAAGGAGAAATAAGATTCTTTTCAGACAAGCAAATGTTGAGAGAGTTCATCACCACCAGGCCTGCCTTGCAAGAGCTCCTGAAGGAAGCACTAAATATGGAAAGAAAAAACTGCTACTAGGCACTACAAAAACACACTGAAGTACACAGACAAGGGACACTATGAAGCAACCACATAAACACGTCTGCAGAACAACCAACTAGCATCATGATGACAGGATCAAATTCACACATAACACTACTAACCTTAAATGTAAATTGGCTAAATGCCCCAATTAAAAGACACAGTATGGCAAGCTGCATAAAGAGTTAAGACCCATAGGTATGCTGTCTTCAGGAGACCCATCTCACGTGCAAAGACACACATAGGTTCAAAATAAAGAGATAAAGGAAAACTTACCAAGCAAATGAAAAACAGAAAAAAGCAGAGATTACAATGCTAGTTTCTGAAAAAAACAGACTTTAAACCAACAAAGATTAAAAAAACACAAAGAAGGACATTACACAATGGCAAAAGGTTGAATGCAACAAGAAGAATTAACTATCCTAAATATATAAGCACCTAATACAGGAGCACCCAGATTCATAAAGCAAGATCTTAGAGACCTACAAAGAGACTTAGACTCACACCCAATAATCGTGAGAGACTTTAACACCCCACTGACAATGTTAGACAGATTATTGAGACAGAAAATTAACCAAGATATTCAGGACCTGAACTCAGCTCTGGATCAAGCAGACCTGATAGATATCTACAGAACTCCCTACCCCAAAACAACAGAATATACATTCTTCTCATCATCACGTGGCACTTACTGTAAAACTGGTCACATAATTAGAAGTAAAACACTCCTCAGCAAATGCAAAAGAACTGAAATTATAACAAACAGTTTCACAGACCACAGTGCAATCAAATTAGAACTCAAGACTAAGAAATTCACTCAAAACCACAAAACTACATGGAAATTGAACAACTTGCTCCTGAATGACTCTTGGGTAAATAATGAAATTAAGGTAGAAATCAAGAAGTTCTTTGAAACTAATGCAAACAGAGAAAATGTACTGTAATATCTGGGATGCAGCTAAATCAGTGTTAAGAGGTAAATTTATAGCACTAAATGCCCACATCAAAAAGCTAGGAAGATCTTAAATTAACCTAACAACACAACTAAAAGAACTAGAGGACCAAGAGCAAACAAACCTCAAAGATAGCAGAAGATAAGAAATAACCAAGATCAGAGCAGAACTGAAGGAGATAGACATGAAAACCCCTTCAAAAATCAATGAATCCCGAAGCTGCTTTTTTTGAAGAAAAAAAAACGACCACTCGCTAGACTAATAAATAAGAAAAAGAGAAAAATCAAACAGACACAGTCAGAAATGATAAACGAGATATCACTATTGTCGCCACAGACATACAACCATCAGAGAATACGATAAATACCTCTCTGCACATAAACTAGAAAATTAAGAAGAAACTGATAAATTCCTGAATACTTACACCCTCCCAACAGTGAACCAGGAAGAAAATGAATCCCTGAATAGACCAATAACAAGTTCTGAAATTGAGGTAGTAATAAATAGCCTACCAACCAAAAAAAAAAAAAAAAAAAAAAAAAAAAAAAAGCCCAGGACCAGACAGATTCACAGCTGAATTATACCAGAGGAAAAAAAGAAGAACTGGTACCATTTCTACTGAAACTATTCCAAAAACTGGAAAAGGAGGGACTCGTTCCTAACTCATTTTATGAGGCCAGCGTCATCCTGATACCAAAACCTGGCAGAGATGCAACGAAGAAAGAAAACTTCAGGCCAACATCCCTGATAAACATTGATGCCAAAATCTTCAATAAAATACTGGCAAACCAAATCCAGCAGCACATCAAAAAGCTTATCTATCACAATCAAGTTGGCTTCATCCCTGGGATGCAAGGTTGCCTCAACATATGCAAATCAATAAATGTGATTCATCACATGAACAGAACTAAAGACAAAAACCACGTGATTATCTCAATAGAAGCAGAAAAGGCCTTTGATAAAATTCAACATCCTTTCATGTTAAAAACTCTCAATAAATTAGGTATTGAAGGAACACACCTCAAAATAATAAGGGCCATATAGGACAAGCCCACAGCCAATATCATACTGAATGGAAAAAAGCTGGAAGCATTCCCCTTGAAAACTGGCATAAGACAAGGATGCCCTCTCTCACTACTCCTATTCAACATAGTACTGGAAGTCATGGCCAGGGCAATCAGGCAATGGAAAGAAATAAAGCATATTCAAATAGGGAGACAGGAAGTCAAATTGTCTTTGTTTGCAGATGACATAATCTTGTTTTTAGAAAATCCCATTGTCTCAGCCCAAAAGCTTCTTAAGCTGATAAGCAAACTCTCAGGATACAAAATCAATGCTCAAAAATTGCTAGCATTCCTATATACCAACAACAGGCAAGCAGGGAGCCAAATCATGAATAAACTCCCATTCACAGTCACTACAAAAAGAATAAAATACCTAGGAATACAGCTAACAAGGCAAGTAAAGAACCTCTTCAAGGAGAAATATAAACCACTGCTCAAGGAAATCAGAGACGACACAAACAAATGGAAAAATATTTCATGCACATGGATGGGAAGAATAAATATCGTGAAAATGTCCATACTGCTAAAAGTAATTTATAGATTCAATGCTATTCTTATTAAATTACCATTGACACTCTTCATGGAATTAGAAGAAACTATTTTAAAATTCATATGGAATAACAACAACAAAAAACTCCTATAGACAAGACAATCCTAAGCAAAAAGAACAAAGCTGGAGGCATTATACTACCCAACTTTACACTATACTGCAAGGCTACAGTAACCAAAATAGCATGGTACTTGTACAAAAACAGACACAGAGACCAATGGAACAGAATAGAGAACTCAGAATTAAGACCACACACCTACAACCATCTGATCTTTGACAAATCTGACAAAAAGAAGGTATGGGGAAAGGATTCCCTATTTAACAAATGGTGCTGGGAGAACTGGTTAGACATATGCAGAAAATTAAAACTGGACACCTTCCTCACATATACAAAAATTAACTTAAGATGGATTAGAGACTTAAATGTAAAATCCAAAACTATAAAAACTCTGGAAGACAACCTAGGCTATATGCCATTCAGGACATAGGCCCAGGCAAAGATTTCATGACTAAATTTTGCTTTTGTTGCAATTGCTTTTGGCGTTTTTTTTCATTTCAAATGAGATCTAATTAAACTAAAGAGTTTCTGCATAGCAAAAAAACCCCAAAAACAAAAACAAAGCAAAAAACTATCATCAGAGTGAACAGACAACCTACAGAATGGCAGAAATGTGTTTTTTTTTTTTTTTTTTTTTTTCAATCTATCCATCTGACAAAGGTATAATATCCAGAGTCTGCAAGGAACTTAAACAAATTTACAAGAAAAAAACAAACAACCCTATTACAAACTGGACAAAGGACATGGACAAACACTTCTTGAAAGAAGACATTCATGTGGCCAATGAACAAAAAAAAGCTCAACATCAGTGATCATTGGAGAAATGCAAATAGAAATCACAATGAGATACCATCTCATGCCAGTCAGAATGGCAATTATTACAAAGTCCAGAAACAACACATGCTGGCGAGGTTGCTGGGAAAAAGGAACACTTTTACACTGTTGGTGGAGGTGTAAATTAGTTCAACCATTGTGGAAGACAGTGTGGTGATTTCTCAAAGATCTAAAGGCAGAAATACCATTTGACCCAGCAATCCCATGACAGTCATATACCCAAATGAATATAAATCATTCTATTATAAAGATACCTGCATGTGTATATTTATTGCAGCACTATTCACAATACCAAAGACATGGAATCAACTCAAATGGCCACCAATGATAGACTAGTACATATACACCGTGTAATATTATGCAGCCATAAAAAGCCAAGAAAAGTAAGAGAAAATGTCCTTTGCCAGCACATGGATGGAGCTGGAAGCCTTTATCCTCAGCAAACTAACACAGGAACAGAAAACCAAACACTGCATGTTCTCACTTATAAGTGGGAACTGAATGAAGAGAACACATGGGCACATGGGGGGAACAACACACACTGGGGCCTATCAGAGGTGGGGGTAGTGGGAAGGAGATCATCAGGAGGAATAGCCAAGGGATGCTGGGCTTAATACCTAGGTTATGGGTTGATAGGTGCAACAAACCACCACGGCACACGTATACCTATGTAACAAACCCACACATCCTGAACATGTACCCCTGCGCTTAAAAGTTGAAGGAAAAATGGAAAAAGAGCTGTGAAAGTGTTAGATTCGGCATAACTGTGCCCTACATTTTCATTCATTGAGAGTCTCAAAGGTCTGTTGAAAAAACTTAAATTTAACAAAGGTTTTATTTGGGAAAACAAGTTAATTTTTGTAAGAACTAATGATGTTAAAGAAAAAAAAACTATCATTTCAAGCAAAGGGGAATGGTTTTCTGTTTCAGAATTTTCTAGTACTTCTCTCCCTCTTGGAGTACAATCAAGTGTCATAATACTGTTAATTTCTCTGTGTCCTTCTGAGTGCTGCAGTATATTGAGTAAAATGTTAGAATGTTATGGAGTCGATTACCAGTTTACTTGACTACAAATGAGAAGATGAACAAGCTGCTTTTTGTCTTTACTAACCATTTATTCCAGGAGCTCCCATTTTCAGGTCATTTTAATGAGTCAGTCAAACCAAGGGGCATAGTGGATGGAATAGGCAGCTGCACCTTGTGCCTGGGAAACATGGTAATTTTGGAACGTGGATCTCCACACTCAAAAATACTTCCATGTTATATGGGAATCATGGGATTTCTGAACTGACTGAATCCTCAGATTCTAGCTGATCCTCTTTCATTTTAAAGCCGAGATTCTGAAGGTGTAGAGTGACTGCAAGTCCGACACAGACCATGAATCCGGAGCCCATTTCCTGACCTCTGTTCTGCTGATTGAGGGAGAGGTCTGCTGCCTTTAGTCTGGGGACAGGAAGACACCCAGAACAGCGTCTTCCTATCTCCAGGCTAAATGGAAGTGCTAGTGAGCTAACAAAACGCCAGTGGGCTTTTGAGATGTCTGGAGACAGTTTTTAGTTGTTACAGCTGGGCAAGGTGCTACTGGCGTCTAGTAGGTAGAGGACAATGATGCCAATAAACATCCTCATCAGCACAGGAAATCCTCAAATTATCCAGCCAGAAGGCCAGTAGTGCCCAAGTTGAGAAACCCTGCCCAAGGGGAGATGTTGAACTTTGGAGTTGACAAGACTTGGGTTCAAACCCTGAATCTGCTGGTTGCTGGCTTTCTGGGTAGGCTAATCCATCTCTCTGTATCTCAGTTTCTCCTCTATAAAATGGGAAGCACCATAGCACCAATTGCACAGGATTGTCAGGAGGGTTAAATAAGATGCTGCACATAAGATGCGAGGATTTGCACACAGCTGGTGCTAAATCAGTGTTACTTACTGATGTTATTAAAACCTGCAGAAATGAATTTTCAGACTCAGGTAACGAGATGTATGTCAGTAAAATCAAATAATGCCTCTACCCTGCCCTTCACAGTGTTGTAGGGCAGACAGACCCCTAAATTCTGGCTTCCACCACCCTGAGAAATGGCAGCCCAATTGTTTTGTAAGCCCTTTGGGTTTGTCTTTTTTCTTTCCCTGTCCCCAGCATCTAGCCCAGGGCCTCAATAATTAGCACATGAGTAAGTGACTGAATGGAGGAATAAGGAAGCTTGTAGAAAGGGTGGCTTCTTGCTCAGATCAGGGAAATAAGAATTAACTGGGTAAACAGGAAACAGTAGCTTGGGCAGGAGCACAGCCCCTGTGAATTTCTGAGGGACAGAAAGCGCTGGAACCTTCAGGGAGCCTCAGAAGGTGCTTGAAGTATGAGCTTTCAGCCCTTGAACTTTCATAGATGTAGACAAAGTTACTCCCAGAAGGAAATGCCTCTGCTGTGCTAGCCATTGACAGGTGGTGCTAACAGTCATTTGCTCAGTGACTTCAGACACATGGATATAGGAATACGCACCTTTGGAACCTAACCTGTTTTTAAGGGGAGAGCCCTTGACTAGGTAGTTCATTAAGGCTTTGAAGAGTACTTGTGTGGGAATCTGGGGAGTTAGAGCCAAATGGGAGGACAGACTGAGTAAAAGATGGGAGTAGGACAGATAAGCTGCTCAATTACACACCTCCACCAGGACAAGACTGTCTATAGTAAGGTCTTTTAAACATACTGTGCAGATACATTTTAGCCCATGGTTGTTACTTTCTAAAGACAAGTTTATTGTTTATTAGGGAATTACATCACTGAGTTTTTGACATGTGCAGTTTACATTTTTATGATGTCAGCTCTGTTGATCATATTGTTGAAAGTTCTTCAGTTGCTTTATGTTGATCAAAAAGACATTCTCCACACACAGGTTAATTTTTCTCATATTTATTTTATTTAATTTTTTCATGTCCCTTTCTGCATTTAATTCTTGAAAACATCAGAAATTATTTTGGGGTATGGTATGATTGTTTTTTTACCTTGACGCCCAGCTAATTTTTGTATTTTTAGTAGAGATGGGGTTTTACCATGTTAGCCAGGATGGTCTCGATCTCTTGACCTCATGATCCACCCTCCTTGGCCTCCCAAAGTGCTGGGATTATAGGCATGTGCCACCTCGCTCGGCCTCAATAGCTTTTTATATATTTCAGAATCTGTTTCAGATCCGCTTCTCTTTTTCCAGTAATCTGTTTAATTCTTGCACCAATACCATGCATTGTAATTATTACAGTTTTAAAATGTTTTAAGATTTATTGATGAAAATTTCCCTTCCTTCTTTTGTTTTTAAAAATTTAATTAATAATTCTCATCCTATTGAATTTCCATTTTTAAATTATTTATAAATATATAATGTTACTTATAGAACATATAACTAGGTAGATTTCAAAATCTAATAACTGCTTGGCTGTGGTGGGTGGATGAAGAGGAGTAGTCTAGAGTATCTAGGCCATCCCTCTGACATCCCTGGGAGGATGGTAGCACCCTTTCATGTGATAGAGAACAGAAAAGAGGAATTTAGGGGCAGAGTGGATGCTGCATAGGAAGGTGTGGGAAGGTGGTTGGGGTGGGAGATTGATATGGTCAGTTCTTGGTGAGGAGAAATTTGTTGGAGAGCCCTAGACAGACATGTTTATTTGGGAGGCATCAGCATTAAGTGATTAGTTGAAGGCATCAGCATTAAGTGATAGTCGAAGCCATGGATTTGTGTGGGATTCATCCACAGAGTGCAGACAGCTCAGGGGTGGAGCTCTGAGAAACACTCATGTTCAAGAGGCCAACGGAGGACAAGGATCCCAGTAAGTAGATTGTGGAGAGGCAGGGTGGAAGTGGAAAGACAGAGGTGGCCCACAGAGGAGACAGGAAGGTGAATGGCCAGCCTTCACTGAGAGGGCAGATAAGAGGAGGAAGGAAGAATGGCTGTTTTATTCAACAATATCGAGGCCATTGGTGTGGAGTTTCAGGGGAGTGTTGTGCACGAAAACAGACTGAAGCATTGCAGATCAAGAGAAGGCAGTAGAGAGACCTGGCTACGACAGAGGAGACAGAGGAGCTTGGCAGTTAGATGGCTTGGCGGCCATGTGTCTCTAGGCCACAGCAAACACTTACCAGGTTAAAAACTGGGAATATTTCCACTTCCTGGGGCTCAATGTCTTCACGATAGAACTATCTACCTCATTGCTACTTTTTTGATATTTACACTACCACTCCAACTTCCTTTTTCTTATTTTTAGCCTGGTGTGTCTTCTCTACCCCTCCATTTTCAAACCTTCTGTTATATCATGTCATGTTACGTATTTTGTAATATATTAAACTTTCTGTATGTCCAGGATTTTTCCTCACAAGTTCAGCAATAATCTAAACCTTGCAAACCAATGGTTCTTTCTTAAGACTCCTCTGACTTGACCTTTCCACAGATTTCATTATTTTTTGTAGTTGCCCACGCCTTTATACTTGAAACACTGCCCAGGATTCTGAGTGAGAAAGAAGAAAAATAAAGATTTCCTGGAAGAGAGCAAATCTTTCTCCAAAAGTGGCACAGAGTCTGAATATAGACTGTCCATGTGGTTTAGGAATTCTAAGCCAAGAGATGAGCTTAAAATATGTCCCAGGTCAGCGAATCTGTTGGGATGCTCAGCAGAAGCCAATGCTAAACCACTCTGTAGGACATTTCCATAACCCAAAAAAGATAGAAGTCCCATTGAAGACGAATTCACAATTAAATAAAGTGCAAAATGCAGGGAAAATGATGTACTATAATATGTATATTTAACTTTATCTGGCTTCAGACTTGGAGAGCTTCTTTAATCTAGACAGCATGTATTTCTTCAAAGCCGCAAAATGCGTAACCAGTCTTCTAAAATAATTGTCCCTCTTCCATTTTCTCTCTTTCTCCTTTTGAAACTATTTTTTTGGACATGTTGGACCTTCCTGTTTTATTTTACATGTCTTTTCATGAGATATATATATACACACACATTCACACACACATACATATATGTAGTTTTATTTTTATTGACGTAATACATATGTAATGTTTAAAAGCCAAATATCTCTATAAAACTTACAAGAGTAGTTCTTGACTTACGCCTAATTCCAACTCCTAAGCACAATCATTTTTAACATATTTTTTCTTCTGATATTTACCTCTATATTTACTACAATATGCTGATGCTATTGTAGGTTTTTCAGGTTTGGATATCAGCTATTTATTTCTTTTTTTAACTTTTAAGTGCAGGGGTACATATGCAGGTTTGTTAATAGGTAAATTTGTGTCATGGGGGTTTGTTGGACAGATTATTTCATCACCCAGGGATTGAGCATAGTACCTATTAGTTATTTTTCCTTATCCTCTCCCTATTCCCAACCTCCACCCTCCAACAGGCCCCAGTGTCTGTTGTTCCCCTCTATGTGTCCATGTGTTCTCATCATTTAGCTCTCACTTATAAGTGAGAACATGAAGTATTTGGTTTTCTGTTCCTGTGTGAGTTTGCTGAGAATAATGGCTTCCAGCTCCATCTATGTTTCTGCCAAGGACATGATCTTATTCTTGTTTATGACTGCATAGTACTCCATGGTGTATATGTACACATTTTATCTAGTCTACTGTTGATGGGCATTTGGGTTGATTTCATGTCTCTGCTATTGTGAATAGTGCTGCAATGAACATGCATGCATGTGTCTTTATGCTTGATATGTATGCCTTTCGGTATATATGCAGTAATGGGATTGCTGGGTTGAATGGTATTTGTTTTTAGGTCTTTGAGGAATCACCACACTCTTTTCCACAATGGTTGAACTAATTTACACTCTCATCAATGGTCTATAAGCATTCCTTTTTCTCTGAAAACTCACCAGCACCTATTGTTTTTTTAATTTTTTAACAATATCCATTCTGACTGGTGTGAGACGGTATCTCATTATGGTTTTGATTTGTGTTTCTCTATCAGTGATGCTGAGCTTTTTATCATATGCTTTCACTTTTTTTGAAAAGTATCTGTTCATATCCTTTGCCCACATTTTAATAGGGTTGTTTTTTCCCTTGTAAATTTGTTTAAGTTCCTTACAGATGCTAGACATTAGATCTTTGTCAGATGCATAGTTTGCAAAAATTTTCTCCCATTTTGTAGGTTGTCTATTCACTCTATTGATAGTTTCTTTTGCTGTGCAGAAGCTCTTTAATTAGATTCCATTTGTCAATTTTTGCTTGTTGCAATTGCTTTTGGCATCTTCACAATAAAATCTTTGCCCATTCCTATGTCCTGAATGGTACTACCTAGGTTGTCTTCTAGGATATTTACAGTTTTGGGTTTTACATTTAGGTCTTTAATCCATGTTGAATTAACTTTTGTGTATGGTGTAAGGAAGGAGTCCAGTTTCAATCTTCTGCATATGGCTGGTCAGTAATCCCAGCAGCTTTTATTGAATAGAAAGTCCTTTTTCCATTGTCTGTTTTTGTGAATTTTGTTGAAGATCAGATGGTTGTAGGTGTCCAGTCTTATTTATGGGCTCTCTATTCTGTTCCATTGGTCTAGCTGTCTGTTTTTTGTATCAGTACCATGCTGTTTTGGTTACTGTAGCCCTGTAGTGTAGTTTGAAGTCAGGTAGCATAATGCCTTCAGCTTTGTTCTTTTTGCTTAAGATTGCTTTGCCTATTCAGGCTCTTTTTTTTTTAATTCTATATGAATTTTAAAATAGATTTTTCTAGTTCTGTGAAGAATGTCATTGGTAGTTTAATAGTAATAGCACTGAATCTATAAATCACTTTAGGCAGTACAACCATTTTAATGATTTTGAATTTTCCTATCCATGAACACAGAATATTTTTCCATTTGTTTGTGTCATCTCTGATTTCTTTGAGCAGTGTTTTGTAGTTCTCCTTGTCAAGATCTTTCACCTCATTGGTTAGCTGTATTCCTAGGTATTTTATTCTTTTTACGGCAATTGTGAATGGGACTGCATTTCTGATTTAGCTCTTGGCTTGACTGTTGTTGTTGTTGTATAAAAATGTTAGTGGTCTTTGTACATTGATTTTGTATCCTGAGACTTTGCTGAAGTTATTTATCAGCTTAGGGAGCTTGTGAGCTGAGGTGATAGGATTTTCTAAAAATAGAATCAGGTTGTCTGCAGACAGGAATAGTCTGAATTTCCCTCTTTTTATTTGAATGCACTTTATTTCTTTCTCTTACCTGATTGCTCTGGCCATGACTTCCAATACTATGTTGAATAGGAGTGGTGAGAGAGGGCATCCTTGTCTTGTGCCGGTTTTCAAGGGGAATGCTTCTAGCTTTTGCCCATTCAGTATGATTTTGGCCATGCGTTTGTCATAAATGGCTCTTATTATTTTGAGGTATGTTCATTCAATACCTAGTTTATTAAGATGGTATGTTCATTTTGAGGTATGTTCATTCAATTCCTAGTTCATTCAATACCTAGTTTTTTTTAACATGAAGTGGTGTTGAGTTTTATTGAAAGCCTTTTCTGCATCTAGTGAGATAATCATGTGGCTTTTGTCTTTAGTTCTGTTTATGTGATGACATTTATTGATTTGCACATGTTGAGCCAACCTTGCATCCCAGTGAAAAGCCTACTTGATCATGGTGAGTAAGCTTTTTGGTATGCTACTGGATTCTGTTTGCCAGTATTTTGTTGAGGATTTCTGCGTCAATGTTCATCAAAGATACTGGCCTGAAGTTTTCTTTTTTGTGTTGTGTCTTTGCCAGGTTTTAGTATTAGGATGATGCTGAACTCATAGAATGAATTAGGGAGGAATCCTTCCTCCTCAATTTTTTGGAATAGTTTCAACAGGTATGGTACCAGCTCTTCTTTGTATATCTGGTACAATTAAGGTGTGAATCCGTCCAGTTCTGGGCTTTTTGGTTGGTAGGCTGTTTATTACTGATTCAATTTCAGAGTTTGTTATTGGTCTCTTCAGGGGTTCACTTTCTTCCTGACTCAGTCTTGGGAGGGTGTATGTTTCCAGGAATTGATCCATTTCTTCTAGATTTTCTAGTTTGTGTTCATAGAGGTGTTCATAATATTCTCTGATGATTGTATTTCTGTGGGATCATTGGTAGTATCCCCTTTGTCATTTCTAATTGTGTTCATTTGGATTCTTTCTCATTTCTTACTAGTCTAGCTAGCAGTCTATTTTTATTAATTTTTTTCAAAAAAAGCAACTCCTGGATTTGTTGATCTTTTGAGTGGTTTTTCCACATCTCAGTCTCCTTCTTCAGCTCTGATTTTGGTTATTTCTTATCTTCTGCTAGCTTCGGGGTTTGTTTGCTCTTGGTTCTCTAGTTTTTTTAGTTGTGATGTTAGGCTGTTAAATTGAGATCTTTCCAACTTTCTGATATGGAAATTTAGTGCTATAAATTTCCCTCACAATCCTGCCTTAGCTGTGTCCCAGAGATTCTGGTATGTTATATCTTTGTTCTCATTAGTTTCAAATAACTTCCTGATTTCTGCCTTAATTTCATTATTTACCCAAAAGTCATTTAGGAGCTGGTTGTTCAGTTTCCATGTAATTGTACGGTTTGAGTGAATTTCTTAGTCTTGATTTCTAATTTGATTGAGTTATGGTCTGAGAGAGTGGTTGTTATTATTTCAGTTCTTTTGCATTTGCCAAGGAGTGTTTTGTGTTCAATTATGTGGTTGATTTTAGAGTATGTGCCATGTGGCAATGAGAAGAATGTATATTCTGCTGTTTTTGGGTGAAGAGTTCTGTAGGTGTCTATCAGGTCCATTTGATCCAGTCCTGAGTTCAGGTCCTGAATATCTTGGTTAATTTTCTGTCTCAATGATCTGTCTAATACTGTCAGTGGGGTGTTGAAGCCTCTCACTATTATTGTGTGGGAGTCTAAGTCTCTCTGAACGTCTCTAAGAACTTGCTTTGGGTGTTCCTGTGTTAGGTGCTTATATATTTAAGATAGTTAGGTCTTCTTGTTTAATTGAATCCTTTACCATTATGTAATGCCCTTCTTTGTCTTTTTTGATCTTTGTTGGTTTAAATTGTTTTGTCAAAAATTAGGATTGTAGCTACTGCATTTTTCTGTTTTACATCTACTTGGTAGATAACTTCTCCATCTCTTTAATTTGAGCCTGTGTGTGTCATTGCATGTGACATGGGTCTCTTGAAGATAGCATACCAATGGGTATTGGTTCTTTATTCAGCTTGTCATTCTGTGCCTTTTAATTGGGGGCATTTAACCTGTTTGCATTCAAGGTTAGTATTGATATGTGTGGATTTGATCCTGTCGTCATGATGTTAACTGGTTATTATGCAGATTTTATTTGTGTGGTTGCTTTATAGTCACTGGTCTGTGTACTTCAGTGTGTTTTAGTAGTAGTTGGTAGTAGTCTTTCCTTTCCATAGTCAGTGGAGCTCTTGTAAGACAGATCTGATGGTAATGAATTCCCTCAGCATTTGCTTGTCTGAAAAATATTTTATTTTTTCTTTGCTTATGAAACTTAATTTGGTCAGATATGAAATTCTGAGTTGGAAATTCTTTTCTTTAAGAATGTTGAATATTGGCCTCCAATTTCTTCTGGCTTGTAGGGTTTCTGCTGAGATGTCTGTTGTTAGGCTGATGAGCTTCCCCTTGTAGGTGACCTGACCTTTCTCTCTAGCTGCCTTTAACACGTTTCCTTTCATTTTGACATGGAGAATCTGATGATTATGTGTCTTGGGGATGATCTGAAATATCTTACTGGGGTTCTCTACGTCTCATAAATTTGAATGTTGGCCTCTCTGGCTAAATTGGGGAAGTTCTCATGGATGATATCCTAAAATATGTTTTCCAAGTTGCTTACACTCTCCCCATCCCTTTCAGGGAAACCAATGAGTCATAGATTTGGTCTCTTTACATAATCCTATATTTCTCAGATGTTTTGTTTGTTCCTTTTCATTCTTTTTTCTCTATTCTTGTCCTATTGTTTATTTTTCAGAAAGCCAGTCTTCAATCTGCAAGAATCTTTCCTCTGCTTGGTCTATTCTGCTACAAACACTTGTGATTGCATTATGCAATTGTTGTATTTTTTTTTTTTTTCCAGCTCTATCAGATTGGTTCCATTCCTTTCCATACTGGCTGTTTTGTCAGTTAGCTCCTATATTGTTTTATTGTGATGGGTTTCAGTGTACTCCTGTATGTTAATAATTTTTTTCCTATCCATATTCAGAATTCTATTTCTGTTATTTAAGCTATCTCAGCCCAGTTCAAAACCCTTGCTGGAGAGGTGGTGCAATTGCTTGGAAGAAAGAAGGCATTCTTTTTTTTTAAGGTTTCAGAGTTCTTGCATTGGTTCTTTTTCATCTCTGTGGGCTGATGTTTCTTCAATCTTTAAAGTTGCTAACCTTTGGATGGCTTTTCTTTTCTTTTATCCTATTTGATGACCTTGAGAGTTTGATTATGGTATAAGGTAGATTCAGCTGACTGGCTTCATATCTGGAAAACTTTTAGGATCCAGTGCTCAGCTCCCAACTCCTGGACTGTGTGATCTAAGTCTGAGGAATGTGTATCAGGCCTGATTTTGTTCTCCGGCTTCTCGAGGTTTGAAATTCACTGCACTGGGGTGGGGCGGGGGTGGGGTGGGAAGGAAGTGCTGTCTGATCACTGGTCACTACACTCTCATGAGTGGTGTCTGCCAAAGCATTTCATAGTGTTGTGGGAATAGGATCCATTTGTGTTCTCATACGCCAGTAGCAGCAGCAGCAGCAGCAGCAACAGGATTGCAGAGAGGTGTACTCTTGTCAGTTGTGGCAGGGTGCTATTGGGTGCCTGGGTACCTGCCAGTGGTGGAGGCATCATGGCTGAGCAAGGCAGAGAGGCCCCTGCTAGTGACTGTGTATGTATTCAGGCTGGTGGTGGTGGTGACAGAGGGGTGAAAGGAGCAGGTCTGTGTGTGCTCTCTGTGAGCCAGAGGCAGGGGTGGTGGCTCAGGGTAGGGGAGGGTCTGCTATTCTCTGTGCCTAGTTTTACTTCTGCAGCAGTATTGGTGCAAGGGAAGAACACTGGCAGGGGCAGAACACTGCCTGCCAAGGCTCCGACTGCAATGGGCATCCGGCATTGGGAGTGGGAGCAGGCTGCACTCCTGCTGCAGCAATGGCAGAGCAGGGTGCATGTACCCATGTATGCTGGAGGGGCAAGGAAGGTAAAACTCACCTGCCCACGCATGCACCAGCAAAGTGATATGGGAGGTTAGTACGGGCCTGGGAGGAAGCTGCAGCGTGGGGAGGGAGGGAGTGGGCTGGTGTGTGGCCATGGGGTCCGCCACGCTGGAGCTCTCCATTGGTCAGGCATGGCCCACCAGTGCAGGAGCTATGATGTGGCCACCAGGGCACCCTAGGTTGCCCTGCAAGCAGGCACAATGAGTCTGGGGTCCTGAGAGAGGCCAGCAGACCCAGGGGTGCTCAGGTTGGACCAGGCCCATCTGATGGAAAAGACCGCCAGGCAGAGTTCAGGTCTGACAGTTATCCTAGGGCTAAAGCCTCCTATGGGAGCAAGTTGAGCCTAGGGGGATGGTCATCCCTGGCTATGCTCTGCACCAGCTGCTCCCACACCAAACCCTCTGGGCCCCACGTCATCTGGCTTGCTGTTCCTACCACTTCTCTAAGCAGCTCTCTCTGCCAACTCCAGTGTCCATGGTGGTCGAGGGGTTTCCTCCTGCTGGGGTTCTATAGGCCCCTGGAAAGAGAGGGTTGCTCCTAGCCAGTTCAGCTCACTTGTTTCCCTGGAGTCACTGGGGGCCAAGAAAGAGTCCCAGGGCATGGTAGCCCCATGCAGAGTTCTCAGCTTCCTCTCTCTTCAGCCCAGCTTCTGTGGTCTTCCCTCCATCCACTCTCAGTGCCTTCTCTCTGAAGATCTGTTAGGAGTGTGCCAATTGTCTTGGTCCCTTGTCATGGCTGTTCTGCCTAGCTCCATCTACTTGGCCATCTTGCCCTCTCCCAGATTTCTTACTATAGAAACCTTAGCTCTTTTTTACACTTTTTTTTGACAGCACTCCTCTTCCCTCTGTTATCTTTTGAACTTTTTCAGTTTGTCTTTCTATTGTCATATTCTTATTTTCTAGGAGATTATTTTTGTTCTCACAGTGTTTCTTTTTAAATTATCTCCTGTTTTTGTTTCATGCATGTGCTGTCCTTTCTCATAACTCTAAAGATTATAGTTGTTTTTTGCTTCTTTTTCTGTTTCTTCTGCTTCTGTGCATCGCTTGTTTCCTCAGAATTGTTTTACTTTCTTTAGACACACAGAGTCTCTAATTAGCTTTTTAAATCTCACTTTGAAATATGCACCCCAAATTAACAGACATTTGAAGAATGTGTTTTTATATTTTAAAAAAAGAGTAGATAAAACTATAGAACACTAAGGAAAGAAATTGAAGAGGACACCAAAAATGGAAAGATATTCCATGTTCATGGAAGAATCAATATTGTTGAAATGTCTATATTGCCTAAAACAATCTACAGAGTCAATGAAATTCCTATTAAAATACCAAATAAATTCTTCACAGAAATAGGAAAAACAATCCCAAAATTTATACAGAACCACAAAAGACCCAGAATAACCAAAGCTATCCTGAGAAAAAAGAACAAAACTGGAAGAATCACATTACCTGACTTAAAATTATACTACTAGCTATAGTAATCAAAACAGCATGGTACTGGCGTAAAAACAGACACATAGACCAATGGAACAAAATAGAAAACCCAGAAACAAATCCACACACCTACAGTGAACTCATTTTCAACAAAGGTGCCAAGAACGTATATTAGGAAAAAGACAGTCTGATAAATGGTGCTAAGCAAACTGGATATCCACATGAAGAAAAATGAAACTAGACCCATATCTCTTGCCATATACAAAAATCAAATCAAAATGGATTAAAGACTTAAATTGAGGACCTCAAACTATGAAATTACTAAAAGAAAATACTGGAAAAACTCTAGGAATTGGTCGGGGCAAAAATTTCTTGAATAATACCCCAGAAAGCACAGGCAACCAAAGTAAATATGGACAAATGAGATTACATCAAGTTAAAAAGCTTCTGCACAGCAAAGGAAACAATCAACAAAGTGAAGAGACACAGAGTGGAAGAAAATATTTTAAAACTACCTATCTGACAAGGGATTAATAACAAGACTATATAAGGAGCTCAAATAACTCTATAGAAAAATTCTAACAATTCAAAAATGTGCAAAAGATTTGAATAGATATTTCTCAAAAGAAGGCATGCAAATGGCAAACAAGGATATGAAAAGGTGCTCAGCATTACTCCTTACAGAGTGTTTTGGCATCTGTCTTTGCTGGTAACCACAGAGTTTCACTTCTCTGAGATTGTTGTTGCTGTTGTTATTTTTTGAGATTCCTGCACTATTTGAATAGTGTACATTAGACTGCACACCTATACTGTGTACAAAATTACTGTTTTGATTTCTCAAACTTGAGACTTTAAAATTATTTTTCACCCACATCCACAGGCAGAGATAAGCCTCCTTTACACTTTCTTGGGTGGTTAGGAAGATATTTCTCATTACTTTTTGTGCTGATTATTAAGCTACAGGCCCTCAAATTTAACCCCTCCTTCCACACTCTGTCTTATAATGCCAGGGCTGCGATTCTACAGAACACATTTCCCCTTTGCCGTGTGGCTGTGTTTTAGCTTTTGCCAATAGGGGGTTCCACATGAGGGAAGAAGACAGGAGCGAGAAAGGACTTACCACTTCCTGTTCGTTTGCTATTCCTGAAGTATCACCCTGATGATGGTCCACCGGTCCAACAATGGCAATGGTTCCAGTTCTTGGCGTCTTTACACCATCAGTGCCAGCCTCATTTCACCCCATCTCCAGAGACAGCAGTACCAGCCGTGCAGCACTCCCTCCTTAGAGGTCTGGGTCTTAGTTCTGTGGGGACCCTCCTCCAAGGTTCTCATGACTACACGCCTGGGCAAGAACACATAGGTCCAGACCAATAACTCTGTGGTAGGCAGCTTCTAAAATGGCCCCAAATCATCTCTGTCTCTGGGTATTTACGCTCTTGTATAATTCCCACCCCTTGAGTGTGGCTAGACCTAACAAAAAATAAAATATGGCACAACTGATGGGATGCTACTTCTGAGATTAGGTTACAGAAGGGATCTGGCTTCCAACTTGCCCTCTCTTGGCTCTTGCTTGCTCTGATGGGAAACCACCTGCCATGTTGCAAGATGCCTTATGGAGAGGCCCAGTGGTGAGAAGCCGAGGGAAGCTTCTGGCCAATACCTAGAAATGAATTGAGGCCCTCAGGCCAACAGCTTGTGAGGAACTGAATCCGGCCAACAGCCCCACGAGTGGGCTTGGAAGTAGATGCACCCCCATAGGACACCTGAGTGCAGCCTTGTGAGAGACTCTGAGTCTGAGGACCCAGCTAAGCCACACAAAGATGCTTCACCTACAGAAACTGTGAGATAATAAATGTTTGTGGTTTAAAACTGTAAAGTTTTGGAATAATTTTTACACAGCCCTAGATAACAATACAACCTCATTTCTGAAAACAGAATAACTTTTGAATGGAGGCAGACGATCTTCAAAGGTGCTGACTTTATGTGAGGCTGGCAGCTCTCTCTAGCTCCCACGGGTCTAAGACCTCATCACCTCTCCCAACATGGCCAATAAAACCCTGGCCCTGAGCTGTTGGTGCTTTGGTCTAACATCTGTATCTCCAGGGCGTCATCTCCCTGCAAGCTCCCTCTTAGTTTCCGGCCGTACCTGAAAATTTCCCTTACTTTTGAACTTAACTGTGTACTTTTAAACATTTTGTAATATTTATCCAGAATTTATCTGTGTTTTAGGAAGACATGGATGTCCCCATCAGCTCAGTTCTCCCCGTTGCCAGAAATCCAAAGGCGAGCGGAAGTCTCTGGACAGTCATACGCAGGATAATTAAACCCAGGGAGTCTCTGTATTTTAATTCTCAGTATTGAAATGGATTGATCTTTACCAGTTGTTAAAACACAAACTTTAGTTCATAATATAAATGATCTCCCTGGGTGAATGCTATTAGGGCAATCGGGTAGCTTAATTGCTTCCTCCCTGATGACTTACAACTTGGAACAGATAGGAAAGTAGGGTATCAAAACAAATACTTGAAGGCCAAAGATAAAAAATGTTAATAATTAGTAACAGCTAGAAGCAAAGTTAAGTCTCAGTGGGCTCATAATGCCAGCCATTTAATGCAAATTAACAAATGGCATTTTAATGTAAAGGACTTGAAAGCTAATATTCTAATTTTCCAAGTAAGATCAATAATTCAACAAACAATAATGTGTTCGAAGAAGGAATTTAGAATTAGAACAATAACTTTATTTCAGAGATAAGTGAAATGCTACGTGAAGTTTATATTTGTGGATCCAAAATTAGACTAAATTAGAGTCAGGTGCCACATGCATTGGAAAGAAGGCCTCATAAAAATGAAAAGTGTGAGCATTAGTTGAACACAGAGTGATAAAATTTTGTGATATAACACTAGATAATGAGATGCTCTTATTTCTTTGACAGATTATGAAGGATAATTCTGAATTAAAGTGGTATTGTTTTGAATTCTTGGATCTTGTGTTTTAAATAAAAGTTTAGTCAATGAATAATGAAATAGCATTCCAACTTCTGACACTAGGTTGCTCTGGAATAATTTTGACTTGAAGTATAAAAACACCCCTATATCCAGACTGTAAAATCGCCATGGCCAGGAATGACATGATTTTAGCATCTAGTTTATACAAGGTGCTAAATAAAACCACACAAAGTTGATAACTTCCATTTGTGTAGGACCTTGCAGTGGACAAACACATTCTCATACTTTCTCTCCTTTGATCCTTAAAACAAGCCTGCATGGTAGATGCTCTTAGCCTCATTGGATAGGTGAGGGAATTGAGAAATTATTATTTACCCGAGTCATACAATTTGCAAATGAAGGATTCCTCCCTGGACCTTTGCAGTGTGTTGCTGTATGTGGAGTAATTTTTAAAAAATTATTTGTACAAATTTATGGGGTACATGTGCAATTTTGCTGCATGCATAGATTGTGTAGTAGTGAAGCCAGGGCTTTTAGGGTACCAATTACCTGAATAACATACATCGTACCCTTATTCACTAATTTATCATCCTCTCCCCTCTCACCTTCTCACCCTTCCAAGTTTCCATGATTCCACTCTGTATGTCCACGTGAACACATTTTTTAGCACCCACTTAGGAGTGAGAACATGTGATATTTGTCTTTCTGTGCTTGGCCGCAAATAATGACCTCCAGTTCCAACCATGTTGCTGCAGAAGACTTGATTTCATTCTTTTTTATGGCTTTTCACTCCATAGTGTGTATTTACCACCTTTTCTTTAATCATTCATCTGCTGATGGACCTTAGGTTGATTGCATGTCTTTGCTCTTGTGACTAGCATTGCAATAAACACATGAGTGCAGGTATCTTTTTTAATACAATGATTTCTTTTCTTTTGGGTAGATACCTGGTAGTGAGATTGCTGGGTCGAATGGTAGTCCAACTTTTAGTTCTTTGAGAAACCTCCACACTGTTTTCCACAGAGGCTCTACTAATTTACATTCCCACCAGCAGTGTATACGAGTGACTTCTACTGCCATAGACACTCAGTTCCTCCAGCTGTGTCTGTGCATTTGATCTCCATAATGGCTGGCAAAGCCAGATGAGTGCCACCCTTTATCATCTTCACTGCTGTCAAGTGTGTTTGGTCCTGCAGCTGCCCTAGCACTTGTTTATAGTCTTTTGTTTTGAATGTGTTATTTATCAGACAGAATTTGTATCCAACTTCAATCACGGTGGACTACAAATACCTTCTTTTGTGGCACGTTCTCTTCCCTCCTCCCACCCCGGTATTATTTTCTTACTCTAGTTAAAAAAAGAAAAACTTTCTATTGAAGTATACCATGCACACAGAAAAACTCTATGCAATAAATAAATTTTCAGCAATGAAACATACCCATATATTCAGGGCCCAGAGCAAGAAAAAAGTTACTAGCCCTCCAGAAACACCCCTGTATCCCCTCTGTTAGCACCTGCTCTAAAGGTAATGGTCTAATTTCTAATGGCCTATATTAATTTGGCCTATTTACATAGTTTATATAAATGAAATCTTTCCTGTCTGGCTTTTTTTGTTCAACAATATGTTTGAGAGACTTGTCCATGTCGTAGAATGTAGTTGTATGATGTTTGTTTGTTCTAAATGCTGCATAATATTCCATTGTGTGGACTCTATGAGTTTATTAAAATATTATTACATATAAAATATTATAATATACAGGAGACTAGACATATATTCTAGAATAACCATATTTATCCATTTTATAGTTGATGGGTATTTGGGTGGTGTCTTATATTTGGCTATTATTCGTAGTCCTGATCTGAACATTCTAGTACAGGTTTTTTGATGAACTTAAATATGTAGTTTTTTGTGGTAAGAATGACGCAATTTTTGTATCCTGACATTCTTCCACTGGCAGAAACAAAAATATATAAAGAGCATAATTTTTCCTTGATACATTTTATGTTAATGTTAATAACCTAAATCACATTTTCTGGAAAGTTAAGATTGCTAGTAACAAACATGCCTCATTTGTTTAAAATTTGCAACAATTCAGACTGAAGCTCAACTGATGTCTCCTATTTAGCAGACATTTTCTTTAAAAATAACATCAATTAATATTTTAATATAAAGCATATAGACCGGGCAAGGTAGCTCAGGCCTATAATCCCAGCACTTTAGTAGGCAGAGGCAGGCGGATCACCTGAGGTCAGGAGTTGGAGACCAACCTGGTCAATATGGTGAAATCTGTCTCTACTAAAAATACAAAAATTAACTGGGCGTGGTGGCACACACCTGTAATCCCAGCTACTCAGGAGGCTGAGGCAGGAGAATCACTTGAACCTGGGAGGTGTCTCAGCTCATGACAACCTCCATTTCCTGGGTTCAAGCGATTCTCCTGCTTCAGCCTCCCAAGTAGCTGGGATTACAGGCATGCACCACCACGTCTGGCTAGTTTTTGCATTTTTAGTAGAGACGGGGTTTTGCCATGTTGGCCAGGCTGCTCTTGAACTCCTGACCTCAGGTGATCCGCCTGCCTCGGCCTCCCAAAGTACTGGGATTACAGGTGTGAGCCACCGTGCCTGGCCAAATAAACGGACAATTTCTTTTACAAGTTATGCTATATTCTGTTCATTTCAAATCATCTGGATTTAGATGTGACCCTGGTATTAATCTAGCTTGCACAGAACACTGATCTGAATGTAGAACTTTCCCGCCAATTAATCAGGAAGAACACAGCAGTAAAATAATCCTCATCATATTTAAACGTTCATGGAGCAGTTTGTACATGGAAGCATGGCGCTGGCTGTAAAAGACTCTGGTCAGGGAAAGTATGTGTGATCAGGTCATGCATGTCCTCTCTCCTCCCTCCACCCAATGCTTCTGCAGACTTATAAACATGGATTTATAAATATGTCATTCCAAACCCTTTTCTCACTAAGCATCCCCTCCCCCTTTGTTTATTATCTAGCCCTGTGGGTTAGTAGAATTCTGTTTTAACTAAACCAGCCTCTCTTTTCAAAAGAATTCTCTCACCACCTCCTAAAAATAAAGTTTTTTCCCTCTGCTACACAATGAATTGGAAGAGTCGGGTGCCCTGGGAGCCCAGGAGAAGAGCATTATCGTAGCTCTGGGAGGTGGGGAGATAGAGGAGAAAGGGCCTCAGGGAAGATGCTTCCAGGGGAGGTGAGCTTTAGATGGAGAACCTGAGCATGAGTACTGGTGCCGTGGGGGTGGGGTTTGGGTTAGCCTGTGTGTTTGGGTCAGAATGAGCTGTGTGTGGGAAACAGCAGGGTCCTTTCGACGAGCCAGTGGCCTTCCTCTCACAGCAGTGGACATGAGCATTGGTTGCCCATGTAGCTGACACTGTTGGAGAGGTGGCTCTGTGAGATATATATTTAGTAAAATGAATCATATTCTGATAAACTCTTGTGTACAATCAAGGAATGCAAATCTTAAAGGTGGCACAGCAGTGGGGAGAAGGCCAGCTGTGGAGTCCACACACTTAAGTATGAAACCTGGGTTGTCACATCCTAGATGTGTGGTCCTGGGAAGGGTAGTTATATACTTCTTTACCTGTAAAATGGGAATAAAAATAACACATATCTCAGAGAATCATCCTGAAGGTTATACTGAAATTACATGTGCAAAAAGCTGTGCACAGCCCCTGGTCCACAGTTAGCACCCAGCAAATGGTGAACTTAAGTAATCAATTAAAAGTGAAACTTTTTTTTTTTTTTTTTTGAGACGGAGTCTTGCTCTGTCGCCCAGGCTGGAGTGCAGTGGCACGATCTCGGCTCACTGCAAGCTCCGCCTCCCGGGTTCACGCCATTCTCCTGCCTCAGCCTCTTGAGTAACTGGGACTACAGGTGCCCGCCACCATGCCCAGCTAATTTTTTTGTATTTTTAGTAGAGACGGGGTTTCACCGTGTTAGCCAGGATGGTCTCGATCTTCTGACCTCGTGATCCACTCTCCTCGGCCTCCCAAAGTGCTGGGATTACAAGCGTGAGAAAAGTGAAACTCTTAATGGCACTTTATTAAGTTTTTCTCTGTTAACTTCTTCAGAGAACTGATTATTGAGAACAACACTGATGTCCCTCAGTCAGTTCAGGCTATCACAGAATACCGTAGACTGGATGACTTAAATAACAAACATTTCTTTCTCATAGTTCTGGAGGCTGGAAATCTAAGATCAGGGTGCCAGCATGGTTAGGTTCTGGTGAGAGTCTTCTTCCTGGTTATGTCCTCCTCTGGCCTTCTTTGGTGTGGGTGGAGAGAGAGAGAGAGAGAGAGAGAGAGAGAGAGAGAGAGAGAGAGAGAGAGAGAGAGAGAGAGAGAGAGAGAGAGAGAGAGAGAGAGAGAGAGAGAGAGAGAGATCCTGTGTCTTTTTATAAGGTTATTTCATCTCGCCTTCATGACTTAATCTAACCCTAACTGTCTCCCAAAGGGCCCACCTCCAAATACTATCCCATTGGAGATTTTCTGGTTTCAACATAGAAATTTAGTGGGTGGGGGTAGGTGGACACAAATATTCTGTCTGTAGCAACCAATAACATTTATAAAGTGTATTAAAATTCATAAAATGCTTTCATATACCTTCTTTGAGCCACAAAATAATCTAGGCAGAAAATAGGGATGAAGAAATTGAGGTTCAGAAATGTTAAACGTTTCCAGTGAGGTTATTTAGCCAACAAAGCTCACAGACGTAATCCATCTCCGGCGGGAATAGAACCATGCTGCAGATGCTCAGACTGGAAGTTTACAGTCAGGCCCCACAGATGCCCTTTCGAACTTTGCCTTTCAAATTCCCCACAGAAGAGCATAAGGCGAACTGGGCTCACACCCAACTGCCTCCTGAGCGTTTCAGAAGATCAAAGGAGATAGCGTGTGGAGAATCTCTTTCTGTAGTGTAGTATGCCATGTTTTTAACTGCTTTTAGTTGTAGTCCTCTTTTGGTTAGTAGCAACTTAGCTGACCAATGTGATATGGCTCAGACAGCAACTTTTAACTCCTTAAAGTTTTGCAAAGAAAATTTGAATTTTCATACGTAAAGGCAGACATTATCAATAGCACGTCAACAAATATTTGGAATGAGTGGTTTTTCTGGCTTCACATGTCAGAAAAACTACTTGCTTAATTTCACCATGACAAGTGTTTACCATAGTGATTTCAGGTCATGTCATTTTAGGTTGGGATCAGGGTTGGTCCAATTAAAACTTCACATCTTAAAGGAAGGTTTCCTTTCTTTCCTGAATTACTGATGAAGAAAGTTTGTGTGTGTGCATTCATGCAAGGATATGCACATGTGTGCAAATGTGTGGTGGAGCATGGGAATAAAGAGATTATAGAGGAAGAGACCTGTTTCACCTCTTCAGATATTCTGTGTTCGATCTTTTCAGCTCTCTGGTCTTTCTGATACCAGCTTCCTCTTTCCACCAAATGCTTGATGGGAAGAGGAATCTTCTGGATTCAGAATACCGGCTGTTCCCTCCCTGTGCCCTGATATGTCTCAAGGACACACTTTTCTGTGGCTTTACCTGTTCTTCTCCTCAAAGGGGTAAAATAGCTGAATCCTCCTTTCCACATCACTGAATTCTAGCCTTCTCGCCAATGGAAGCTCCAGTCCTGCCTGCTCCGTCTCACCTCCTCTATCCACCAGAGCTAGAAAAGATCTTTTCTCCCTGATGAAGCCTGTAATTTCCTAGTGGCCCTTAGCTGCCAGCATAGGCAGTCTGCATTGTATTTTTGTTTGTTTGTTATTTTAGAGACAGAGTCTTGTTCTGTCATCCAGGCTGCAGTGCAACAGTGCAATCAGAACTCCTGGGCTCAAGTGATCCTCCTGCCTTAGCCTCCTGAGTAGCTAGGACGACAGGCACGCAGCACCATGCCCAGCTAATTAAAAAAATATATATTTTATAGAGTCAGGGTCTCACTAAGTCACCCAGGCTGGTCTGGAACTCCTGGCTTCAAGTGATTCTCCCACCTTGGCCTCGCAAAGAACTTGGATTACAGGTGTGAGCCATGACACCTGATCTGCATTGTGTTTTAGATAATAATAGTCACATCAGCCAGCTTGTATTGAGGACTTGCATTTTGTCACACTCCATCCTAGATGCCTTACTCAAAATAGCTCATTTAACTCTGAAAATAAGTGGACAAAATTTGTAGATGGCAAAGGGACTATTTTTGCTCCCTAGCAATATTTTAAAGGATACTGAGACTTACTATGTTTTTTGGGGCGGTAGATGGGAGAGTGATGAGGTGAACCTTGGATGCGATAGGAACAGAATAATTTACTAGCAGGAGAAAACCTTCCACATCTTTCCCATCCCTTTTCCTCCCGAATTTTTCTTAATTATAACTTTGTTCAAATATACAGAAATATGGGATAATAGTAAGATAAATAGCTAAATCCTAAGCTCAACAATTTTTAGTATTATACGTGTGCAATTTATACATATACGTATATGTTATAAATGTTTTTTTGTGGAATCATTCTAAAATGAATTGCTGATATCTTTGCATTCATCCCTAAGAAGTATAGCATGCATCTCCTTAGAATAAGAGCAGTCTCTTACATAGCCATGATACTGTTATCATACCTAGGAAGGTTAACAATAAAATTGAATGTGGATTGTCTTTGTCTCTTCATCCTTATTTGATCAATAAAAAGGCAATAGAACAAAACAATTAAACTTTGGATTTCTAACAATCTAGCATTCCACATTCTTTGGTTACCTGTACATGGTACAGTCAATCTTTCTATTTGCTTGGAAAGCACTTGCTACTTTGATGAGGAAGAGATACTATCTTAATACTTTGAAAATTTGATTTCACCAGGCCGGGCGCGGTGGCTCACGCCTGTAATCCCAGCACTTTGGGAGGCCGAGGCGGGCGGATCACAAGGTCAGGAGATCGAGACCACAGTGAAACCCCGTCTCTACTAAAAATACAAAAAATTAGCCGGGCGCGGTTGTGGGCGCCTGTAGTCCCAGCTACTCGGGAGGCTGAGGCAGGAGAATGGCGTGAACCCGGGAGGCGGAGCTTGCAGTGAGCTGAGATCGCGCCACTGCACTCCAGCCTGGGTGACAGAGCGAGACTCCGTCTCAAAAAAAAAAAAAAAAAAAAAAAAGAAAATTTGATTTCACCTTCTTAATATGGTAAATATGGACATGCCCATGGTATGATTGGGAAAATTAACAATGAATGCTGTAGATTAATAATTTCAGCCCCTATAGATTGGAACTCTAGATTTTTCCCCCAAAAAATCCACTTAAATTTAGGGATAATCAATAATTCACAGATACAACCTCTAACCACGGATTTAACAGTTTAATGAACAAGAAACCATACATGGGTGCAAAATTTAACAGATAGGACTTCAACCTCCATTTCCAAGAGTGTGCACCAGCTGGGGATTCAATTACATTCGTGAGCTGGTGACTGATTATGGCTCTTTCCACTGATGAAAGAAATCACTGTTTTTGCTGACCCTAGAAAAAATATAACTTTAAAAATATTGAAGAAATAGGCCAGGTACAGTAGCTCATGCCTGTAATCTCAGCACTTTGGGAGGCTGAAGCAGGCAGATCACCTAAGGTTGGGAGTTCGAGACTAGCCTGACCAACATGGAGAAACCCCATCTCTACTAAAAATACAAAATTAGCCGGGCATGGTGATGCATGCCTGTAGTCCCAGCTACTCGGGAGGCTGAGGCAGGAGAATCGCTTGAACCTGGGAGGCGAAGGCTGCAGTGAGCTGAGAGCACACCATTGTACTCCAGCCTGGGCAACAAGAGCGAAACTCTGTCTCAAAAAAAAAAAAAAAAATTGAAGAAATAATGTGTAAACTTTGCTTCATATTTATTTCCTGCAAGCCAACTAGTATCTCAAGACTTTTCATATTGGATATAGTTCTCTAACACAGTATATTATCTTCCAAGTATTCAATTATACTGGATTAATTTGCCTGAAAATTTTTTTCTGTGAATGACATTTGTGATTACTTTGACAATAATGATTGATATTAGCTTGTCTCTGGCAGAGACAATATTTGCTATTTGCTTCTTCCTTTCCAGGTTTGGAACTATGCTTGGTCATTCCTAGTACTAGTAGAAAGAGGTAAATGTTATACCATATCTTATAAGTGAATATCCAAGTAACCAAGAAATATTCAGTGATCATAGCGTGCTAACCTGGGAGGAAATACTAGTTTTTGCTTTTGAGAAGAGCCTGTACTTTTCATGGTAGCACGAAGTGTTCCAGAAAGACATATGGTCTTTGCTAAGAAGCTTCTGAAACTTGTGAATTTTAGGGAATACCAACTGTGTGTTAGGTGCACATAAAATATCTGATATGACACCTTTCTAAAATGAAATCAAGCTTTTATGGGTTGAATTGTGTCCCTGCCAAGGGTATGTTAAAGTCCCAACCCCCAGGACTTCAGAATGTGACCTTATTTGGAGATAGTGTCTTTTTACATCAAGTTAAAATAAGTCATTGGGGAGGGCCTTAATCCAGTATGACTGGTCTCTTTATAAAAAAGGGGAAATTTAGATGCAGAGATCAGGATAGCGTTTCTCCAGGCCAGGGAACACAAAGAGTTCCAGCGAACCACCCAACACTAAGGGAGAGGCCTAGAACAGATTCTTCCTCACAGCCTCGGAAGGGACCAACCCTGCCAACGCTTTGATCTTGGACTTCTAGCTTCCAGAACTGTGAGCCAATTTCCACAGTTTAAGCCTCACAGTTGTGATGCTTTTTTATGGCAGCGCTAGCAAATGAACACCTAGGTCAACTACTTGAGCTCATGTATGCGGATGTGAGGTGTAATAGTTTCTCAGTGGCTGGGTTGCAACTAATGTTAGTATGTAATTTCCTCTGGGGAATTAGGTAGTGTTCTTTATATTTACTTAAGATGCTCTTTTTCTTATAGTCCTACAAAGTAAAATTATTTTAAAGTGAATCATGTGGATATCCACATACACAACTAATTAGCTATTGATTGACCATTGAAATATTAGTAATGATGATATTTTTCCCCTTGGGGTGGGGAAGCTGAATGTTTTAGTCTGCTCCACATCCCCTTATCTGGGAAACATTCCTGAGCCACTGTCTATCCCTACTCTGCCCATGTGGTATGGTTAAAACTATGTATTCTAGCTGGTTCCAGGGAGAGCCAATAAAACGTATCCATTTCTCTGGTCACTGTAATTGGTTCAGCAATGGGAATACGACCCAAGGTAGACCAATCAGAGTGTTTCCCAGGCATTTTGCTGGCATGATCAGGAAAAATGTTATTTTTATCACTAATTAAAAGTCCAAAGGTCATTGAAGACTTCTGTTTTAGGATGAGATCCTCACTGAAAATGATGGACCCAAGATGGGTCAGGAGGAATAGGGTCAGTCAGAATTCTTAATCCATGAATCGAACCCTTCCTGAAATCAGAAACATTCCTTGGACTTTCCACTTATATGAACCAATATCTTTTGTGCTTTAAGCCAGTTTGAGTTAGGCACTTACAAGGAAAAGTGTTTTAATGCATCTGTGATGTGTAATCTTTACTCATTTTTTGCCTCTTTATATCCTCTGGAAGCCTTGAATTGTTCCAGTGTCTGCAGCACAGTACATTAAGAGTTGGTTGAAATTTTTATCCTACATTGTCAGAATAAAATTAATTTCCAAATTAAACAAAATGACACTGTGATGATTTTCCCTGTAATATGCGATGATGTCAAGCACTACTCACTATTGTCATTGTGGCAGGTGAGTTTTCCAGTGATGGCTACGTGAATAGTATGTCCATATTTCACCTCATATGCTCTTATTTCAATGCAATTGTCTATCTTCCCACAGAGAAGTCATGTCTGTGTTTCTTTTCCATGAATGTGAGACTTGTGACTGCTCCAATCATGAGAAAATGGTGGAAGTGATAGTATGTGACCAAAGCTAAGTCATATAAACCTCCCTTTATATGGACCTGGCCCTCTCTCAGATGTTCACCCTTGGAACCACTTGCAGCACTGGGAGGAAGGACAAACAAGGAGAAGTCCACATGAAGAGGAGCTGGGCTCCCAGACTCCACTAGCATCACCTACCAGACAAGTGAGTGAACAAGCCTTCAGATCACTTCTGCCTCCAGCGTTCAAGGTCCTAGATATCGTGGAGCAGAGATGAGTCATGGTCATGTTGCGTTATTTCAACTTCTAAACCCCTGAATGTTTGAGCATAACAGACAGCTGTACATCACTGCTAGGGTAATTTATTATGCAGCCATCCTGAGATCATTCATTTGTAATGTGTCGTGTTGACTAGACTGAACTACGTTTCTCAGAATTCCCTTATGTTTTGGTCAGGGCAGGCCTCAGGAGAGAGTCTTATGGGAGATTTGGAAGGTGGAAGTGAAGTGGCAGCTTTCTTTTTTTGGCTCATACGCATGGTTGCTGGTCCACTGGCTGGCTGGCATTAGGCAGCAACCTGACCTGCAGCCTGTAGCTCTCCTGCACTAGTGTGTGCTTAGCTCCCTGACAAAGGCCCAAACTTCTTCAGGACTCTTACATCATAAAGCTTAGAAGCAATAAAAACTGATATGTTATGAGATCCAGTTTGTCCTCTGGGTACCCCCTTGCCCATGCCCCTCTTCTAGTTTATAACCATCTTCTCTTCCCGCTTGCCTGCCTTGTAGACTTCAAGCATTGTTATCAGACTCCAGGACAACAGCTTTGCAGATGCCACTTAACCAGCTCCTGCAATTATGTAAGGTCAAATCCCTGTTTATAGGAGAGAGAGGCAGAGGAACATGGCCAAATAGAAGCTCACCGATTGTCCTCCCTGTAGGAACACCAAACTGGACAACTATCCACACGGAAAAGCACCTTTATAAGAACCAAAAATCAGGTGATTGATCACAGTACCTTGTTTTAATTTATATTACTGAAAAAGGCACTGAAGAGGGTAGGAAAGGCAGTCCTGAATTGCTGATGCCACTCCTTCCCCATCCTCTAGCAGTGACCTTGTGGCATGGAGAATCTGTGCACTTAGGGGAAGAAGAGTGTAGTGATCATGAGATTTTGCATTGGAACACTCAGTGCTTCCCTGTCAGAGCAGAAAGCAACATCTGGCAGAACTCAACTGGTGCTCACTAAAGAAACATTTAGACCAGCTCAAACCAGAGGGTAATCGCCCAATCTGAATTCAGGGAAGACTCATCACCGTGGGCTAAAGCGCTCTCGGGTCGTAAATAAACTTGAAATATAGTGTAGGCCACAAGGACTGCAATTGCTGGGCAAGTCCTGCTGCTGTGCTGGGCTCAAAGCCAGGGGACTTGGGGACACGTGACCCAGTGAGATACCGAGTGGAGTGCTTACATCACCTTTAATCCAATTCCAGCCATCACAGCTCAAAACTCCAGGAGAGACTCCTTCCCTCCACTTGACCAGAGAAAAGAGGAGAGTAAAGAGGATTTTATCTTGAAACTTGGATACCAGTTCAGCCACAGTAGGATAGGGTACCAGGCACAGTAGGGTAGAGTCCTGAGGTCCCTATTCCAGTATCTGGCTCCTGGATGACATTTCCAGACACACTCTGGGCCAGAAGAGAATCCACTGTCTTGAAGGGTAGGATCCAGTCTTGGCAGGATTTATCACCTGCTAACTGAAGAGCCCTTGCACCCTGAATAACCAGTGGCAATATTCAGATACTATGTTGAGGATCCTGGGTGAGTTGCTGAGACTTGCTGGCTTCAGCTGAGACTCAGCATATTCCCAGTTTTGGTGGCTATGGGGTGAAACTCCTGCTTGACTGAGAAAAGCAGAGGGAAAAATACAGGGGGCTCTGTCTTGCACCTTAGGTACTAGCTCGGCTACAGTGGTGTAGATCACCAAGTGGATTCTTGGGGTGCCTGATTCCAGGACTTAACTTTTGGATAACATTTCTGGACCTGCCTGGGGTCAGTGGGGAGGCCACTGCCCTGAAGGGTGAGTCCCAAGCCAGGCAGCATTCACAACAAGTTGATTTAAGAGCCCTTGGGCCTTATGGGAACATCAGTGATAGTCTGGCAATGCTCCCTGTGGCCTGTGGTGCTGGTGGCTACAGGGTGAGGTGCCTCTGCCTTTGGAAAGTGGAGGGAAGAAGCACTGCATCTCGTGGTTTGAGTGCCAGCTCAGCTGCAGTACAATAGAATGCCAGGTAGACTTCTAAAGATTCTGACTCAAGACACTGGCTCCTGGATGGCATCTCTGGATCTACCCAGGGCTGGGGGGAACTAGTTGCCCTGAAGAGAAGGACACGAGCCTAGCTGACTTTGCCACCTGTTGATTGTAGAGCCGCAGGGCCTTGAGTGAACATAGGAGGTAGCCAGGCAGTGGACACCACAGGCCTTGGGTGAGACACAGTACCATGCTGGCTTCAGATCTGAACCAGTGCAGTCCCAGTGGTGGTGACCATGGGGGTGCTTGTGTCATCCCTCCCCCAGCTCCGGGCAGTTCAGCACAGAAAGAGAGACTCTGTTTGTTTGGGAGAAAATAAGGGGAAAGAACAAGAGTCTCTGCCTGGTAATCCAGAGAATTCTTCCAGATCTTATCCAAGTCACCAAGACAGCACCTCTATGAGTCTGCAAGAGCCACAGCATTACTGGGTGTGGGATGCCTCCTAATGCAAATAGGGCTGCGATGACCAAAAAATAGACTTAAACACCCAAGTCACTTCAAATATCTGGAATGCATTCCCAAGAAGGACAGGTACAAATACACCCAGACTGCGAAGGCGACAATAAATACTTAACTCTTCAATGTCCAGACACCAGTGAACACCCACAAGCATCAAGACTATCCAGGAAAACATGACCACACCAAATGAACTAAATAGTTACCAGGAACCAATCCCAGAGAGACAGATATCTGACCTTTCAAACAGAGAATTTAAAATAGCTATTTTGAGGAAATGCAAAGAAATTCAAGACAGCACAGGGAAGGAATTCAGAATTCTATTACATTAAATTTAACAAAGAGATGGAAATAATTTAAAAAGAATCAAGCAGAAATTCTGGAGTTGAGAAATGCAATTGCAACACTGAAGACTGCATCACAGTCTTTTACAAGTGGAATTGATCAAGTAGAAGAAAAACTGAGTAAACTTGAAGGCAGACTACTTGAAAATACAGTCAGAGAAGACAAAAGAAAAGAGAATTTAAAAAATAAAGCATGCCAACAAGATTTACAAAATAGGCTCAAAGCGGCAAATCTAAGAGTTATTGGCCTTAAAGAGGAGGTACAGAGAGAGATAGAGGTAGAAACTTTATTCAAAGGAATAATAACAGAGAACTCCCCAAACTTAGAGAAAGATATCAATATTCAAGTACCAGATGGTTATAGAACACTAAGCAGGTTTTGCCCAAAGAAGACTCACTGAAGACACTTAATAATCAAACTCCCAGAGGTCAGGGATAAAGAAAGGATCCTAAAAGCATCAAGAGAAAAGAAATAAATAACATATAATTGAGCTCTAATATGTCTGGTAGCAGACTTTTCAGTGGAAACCTGACAGTCCAGGGGAGAGTGACATGACACATTCAAAGTGCTGAAGGAAAAATCCTTTAACCTCAGAATAGCAAATCTGGCAAAAAAAAAAAAAATCCCTCAAACGTGAAGGAGAAATAAAGACTTTTCCAGACAAACAAAAGCTGAGGTATTTCATCAACACCAGACCTGTCCTACAAAAGAATGCTATGGAGAGTTCTTCAATTAGAAAGAAAAGAACAGTAATGAGCAACATGAAATCATCTGAAGGTGCAAAACTCACTGGTAATAGTAAGTACGTAGAAAAACACAGAGTATTATAACATTGTAATTGGGGTGTGTAAACCACTCATATCCTGAGTAGAAAGACTCAAAGATGAACTGATAAAAAACAATAACTACCACAACTTTTCAAGACATAGTACAATAAAATATAAATAGAAACAACAAATCGTTAAAAAGTGGGGGGACAAAGTTAAAGTGCAGAATTTTTATTAGTTTGCTTATGAGGTCAGTGTTAAGTTGTCCTCAGTTTAAAATAATGAGTTATAAGATATTATTTGTAAGCATTAGGGTAACTTCAAATAAAAAATATACAACAGATATACTAAAAATAAAAGCAAGGAATTACCAAGCAATAAAAACATACCACCAGGGAAAATCACCTTCACTAAAAGGAAGACAGGAAGGAAGGATAGAAGGAAGAGAAGACCACAAAACAACCAGAAAACAAATAACAAATTGGCAGGAGTAAGTCCTTACTTATCAATAATCACATGTGAATGGATGAAACTCTCCAACCAAAATACAAGGTAGTTGAATGGATTAAAAAAAAAGACCCAATGATCTGTTGCTACAAGAAACACACTCTACCTATAAAGACACACATAGACTGAAAATAAAGGGATGAAAAAGATATCCCATGCTAATGGAAACAAAAAAAAAAAAAGTAAAAGAGGAGTAGCTATATTGATAACAGATGAAATCGATTTCAAGGGAAAAAAAGACAACAAAGGTCATTATATAGTAATAAAGGAGTCAATTCAGCTAGTGGAGGTAACAACTATATATATATATGTACTCAGCACTGAAGCACTCAGATATAAAAAGCAAATATTATTAGAACTAAGGAGATAAACCCCAATAAAATAATAGCTAGAGACTTCAACACCCTACTTTCAGCATTGGATAGATCCTCCAGACAGAAAATCAACAAAGAATCATTAGACTTAATCTGCACTATAGACCAAATGAACCTAATAGGTATTTACAGAACATTTCATCCAATGGTTGCAGTATACACATTCTTCTCCTCACCACTTGGATCATTAACAAGGTTAGGCCACTGTATTAGTCCATTTTCACACTGCTGATAAAGACATACCTGAGACTAGGCAATTTACCAAAGAAAGAGGTTTATTGGACTTACAATTCCACATGGCTGGGGAGGCCTCTCAATCATGGTAGAAGGCAAGGAGGAGCAAGTCACATCTTACATGGATGGCAGCAGGCAAAGAGAGAGCTTGTGCAGAAAAACTCCTGTTTTTAAAACCATCAGATCTCATGAGACCTATTCACTATCATGAGAACAGCACTGGAAAGACCCACCTCCGTAATTCAATAATCTCCCATTGGGTCCTTCCCACAACATGTGGGAATTATGGGAGCTACAAGATGAGATTTGGGTGGAGACACAGAGCCAAACCATACCATTCCACCCTCGGTCCCTCCAAAATCTCATATCTTTACATTTCAAAATGAATCATGCCTTTTCAACAGTCCCTCAAAGTCTCAACTCATTTCAGCATTAACTCCAAAGTCCACAGTTCAGTCTCATCAAGACAAGGCATGTTCTTTCTGCATATGAGCCTGTAAGATCAAAAGCAAATTAGTTACTTCCTAGATACAATGTGGGTACAGGCATTGGGTAAATACTGCCATTCCAAATGAGAGAAATTGGCCAAAACAAAGGGGCTACAGGCCCTATTCAAGTCCAAAATCCAGCTAGGCAGTCAAATCTTAAAGCTTCAAAATGATCTCCTTTGATTCCATGTCTCATATCCAGTTCACACTGATGCAAGAGGTGGCTTCCCATGGTCTTGGGCAGCTCCACCCCTGTGGCTCTGCAGGATACATCTCCCTCCCAGCTGCTTTCATGGGCTGGCATAGAGTGTCTGTGGCTTTTCTAGGCAAACGGTGTAAGCTGTTAGTGGATCTACCATTCTGGGGTCTGGAGGATGGTGGTCCTCTTCTCACAGCTCCACTAGGCGGTACCCTTGTAGGGACTCTGTGTGGCGGCTCTGACTACACATTTCCCTTCCACATTGCCCTAGCAGAGGTTATCCATGAGGGCCTCACCCCTGCAGCAAACTTCTGCCTGGGCATCCAGGCATTTCCGTACATCTTCTGAAATCTAGGCAGACGTTCCCAAACCTCAATTCTTGGCTTCTGGGCAGTTGCAGGCTCAACACCACATGGAAGCTGCTAAGGCTTGGGGCTTGCACTCTCTGAAGCCATGGCCCAAGTTCTACATTGCCCCCTTTCGGCCATGGCTAGAGTGACTAGGACACAGGGCACCAAGTCCCTAGGCTGCACAGAGCTCAGGGACCCTGGGCCCAGCCCACAAAACCATTTTCTTCTAGGCCTCTGAGCCTGTGATGGGAGGGGCTGATGTGAAGACCTCTGATATGTCCTGGAGACATTTTCCCCTTTGTCTTGGGGATTAACACATAGCTCCTGTTACTTAGACAAATTTCTACAGCCTGCTTGAATTTCTCCTCAGAAAATGGGTTTTTATTTTCTACCTATCACGTTGTCAGGCTGCAAATCTTCTGAACTTTTATGTTCTGCTTCCCTTATAAAACTGAATGCGATTAACAGCACCCAAGTCACCTCTTGAATGCTTTGCTGCTTAGAAATTTCTTCTGCCAGATACCCTCAATCATCTCTCTCAAGTTCAAAGTTCCACAAATCTCTAGGGCAGGGGCAAAATGCTGCCAGTATCTTTGCTAAAACATAACAAGAATCACCTTTGCTCCAGTTCCCAACAAATTCCTCATCTCCATCTGAGACCACCTCATCCTGGACCTTATTGTTCATATTGCTATCAGGTTTTTGGTCAGAGTTGTTCAACAAGTCTCTAGGAAGTTCCAAACTCTCCCATGTTTTCCTCCCTTCTTCTGAGACCTCCAAACTGTTCCAACCTCTGCCTGTTACCCAGTTCCAAAGTTGCTCCCACATTTTCAGTTGTCTTTTCAGCAATGCCCTACTCTACTGGTACCAATTTAGTGTATTAGCCCATTTTCACACTGCTTATAAAGACATAGCTGATACTGGGCAATTTACAAAAGAAAGAGGTTTATTGGATTTACAATTTCACATGGCTGGGCAGGACTCACAATCATGGCAGTAGGCAAGCAGGAGCAAGTCACATCTTACGTGGATGGCAGCAGGCAAACAGAGAGCATGTACACAGAAATTCCTGGCTTTAAAAACATCAGATCTCATGAGACCCATTCACTATCATGAGAACAGAACTGGAAAGATCCACCTCCATAATTCGATCATCTCTCCCTGGGTCCCTGCCACAATACATGAGAATTATGGGAGCTACAAGATGAGATTTTGGTGGGGACACAGAGCCAAACCATATCAGCCACAAAACATGTCTTAAAAATCGAAGTTATACCAAACATCTTCTCAGACCACAGTGGAATAAAACTAGAAATTATTAACAAAAGAAATTTTGGAAACTATACAAACACATGGAAATTAAACAGTGTACTGCTGAATGACCAGTATGTCAATGAAGAAACTAGAATGAAATTGAAAAAATTTTCTTGAAACAAATGTTAATGGGAACACAATGTACCAAAACCTATGGGATAAAGCAAAAGCAGTACTAAGAGGAAAGTTTATAAGTATAAGCACCTACATCAAAAAATAGAAATACTTTAAGTAATCCACCTAATAATGCATCTTTAAGAACTAGAATAGCAAGAGCAAACCAAACCCAAAGTTAGTAGAAGAAATAATAAAGATTAAAGCAGAAATAAGTGAAATGAAAATACAAAAGATCAATGAAATAAAAAGTTGGTTTTGAAGACATAAACAAAATAGACAAAACTTTAGCCGACTAAGAAAAATGGAGAGCAGACCCAATAAATAAAATCAGAGAAGAATAGGGAGACACTTCAAATGATACTGCAGAAATTCCAGGATTATTAGAAGCTACTATGAGCAACAATATGCCAATAAATTGGAAAGCCTACAAGAAGTAGATAAATTCCTACACACATAAAACCTCCCAAGATTAAACTATGAAAAAAATCCAAAACCCGAACAGACCAATAACAAATAACAAGATTTAAACTGTAATATAAATTCTGCCATCCAAGAAAAGCCTGGGATGTGATGGCTTCACTGCTGAATTTTATCAGCATTTAAAAAAGAACTAATATGAATCCTACTCAAACTATTTCACAAAACAGAGGGAACACATTAAAACGCATTCTATGAGGCCAGTATTACCCTCATACCAAAACCAGAAAAAGACACACCAAAAAAAGAAAACTACAGACCAATATCCCCAATGAACATTGATGCAAAAATCCTCAACAAAATACTAGCAAACTGAGTTCAACAACACATTTAAAAGATAATTCATCATGACCAAGTGGGATTTATTCCAATGAAGCAAGGATGGTTCAATATATGCAAATCAATGTGATACATCATATCAACAGAATGAAGGACAAAAAACCATATAATTATTTCAATTGATGCTGAAAAAGCATTTCATAAAATTCAACATCTCTTTGCAATAAAAACTCTGTGAGGGAACACATCTCAACAAAGTAAAGGCCATATATGACCACATATGACAGACCCACAGCGAGTATCATATTAAATGGGGAAGAACTGAAAGCCTTTTCCCTAAGATCTGAAGCATGACAAGGATGCCCACTTTCACCACTGTTATTTGACATAGTACTGGAAATCCAAACTAGAGCAATTAGATAAGAGAAAGAAATAAAGGGCATCCAAATTGGAAAGGAAGGAGTGAAATTATCCTTGTTTTTGCAGATGATATAATATTACATTTGGAAAAACTTAAAGATTCCACTACAAACTGTTAGAACTGATAAAACAAATTTGGTAAACTTGCAGGGTAGAAAATCACCATACAAAAATCAGTAGCATTTTTATATGCCAAGAGCAAACAATCTGAGAAAGAAGTCAAGAAAGTACCGTCATTTATACCATTTACAATAGCTACAAATAAAATAAAACACTTGAAAATTACCTTAACAAAAGAAGTGAAAGATCTCTACAATCAAAAGCATAAATGTTGATGAAAGAAATTGAAGAGGACACACAAAAAAGAAAGATATTCTATGTTCATGAATTGGAAGAATCAATATTGCTAAAATGTCCATACTGCCTAAAGCAACCTACAGATTCAATGTAATCCCTTTTTAAGTACCCCAGACATTCTTCGCAGAAATAGAAAAAAACAATTCTAAAATTCCTAAAGTTTATATTGAACACAAAGGACCCAGAATAACCAAAGCTATCCTGAAAAAAAAAAAAGGAACAAAACTGGAGGAATCACATTACCTGACTCCAAATTATACTACAAATCTATAGTAACCAAAACAGCATGGTACTAGCATAAAAACAGACATATATAGCTATGAAACAGAATAGAGCACCCAGAAATAAATGCATACATCTACAATGAACTCATTTTTGACAAAGGTGCCAAGAACATACATTGGGGAAAAGACAACCTCTTCAATAAATAGTGCTAGGAAAACTGTATATCCATATGCAGAAGAATGAAACTAGACCTCTGTCTCTCACCATATACAAAAATCAAATAAAAATGGATTAAAGACTCAAATCTAAGACCTCAAACCATAAAACTATTGAAAGAAAACTCTCCAGGACATTGAACCAGGCAAAAATGTCTTGAGTAATACCCCACAAGCCCAAGCAATCAAAGAAGAAATGGACAGATGAGGATCATATCTAGTTAAAAAGCTTCTGCACAGCAAACACCAAAGTGAAGTGACAACCCACAGAATGGGGGAAAATGTTTGCAAACTCTCCACCTGACAAGGGATTAATAACTGGAATACATAAGAAGTTCAAATAATGCTACAGGAAAAAAGCTAATAATCTAATTTAAAAATAATCAAAGGATCTAAATAGGCATTTCTCAAAAGACATATGAATGGCAAACAGATATATATGAAAAGGTGCTCAACATCACTGATCATCAAGAAATGCAAATCAAACTACAATGAGATATCATCTCACCTCAGTTAAAATGGCTTTTTATCCAAAAGATAGGCAATAACAAATACTGGCAAGAATGTGGAGATAAGTAAACCCTTGTGCAGTGTTGGTGGGAATGTTAATTACTATTAATACTACTTAACTACCAATTAGTTACTTTTGTGGGTACTACAACTATGGAGAACAGTTTGAAGGTTCCTGAAAAAACTAAAAATGGAGCTACTATATGATTCAGCAATCGCACTGCTGGGTATATACCCAAAAGTAAGAAAATCAGTATATTAAAGAGATTTCCGCACTCATGTGTTCAGCAGCACTTCTCAAAATAGCCAAGATTTGGAAGCAATCTAAGTGTCCATCAACAGACAAATGTATTAAAAGAATGTGGTACATATACACAATGGGAGTACTACTCAGTCATAAAAAAGAATGAGATCCTGTTATTTGCAACAACATGGATGGAACTGGGGGTCGTTATGTTGTGAAATATGTCAGGCACAGAACTTTGCATGTTTTCACTTCTTTGTGGGAGCTAAAAATTAAAGCAGTTGACTCATTGAGTTCGAGAGTAGAACAATGGCTACCAGAAGTGGAGCATGAAAGGGGGGATGATTGGTGTGTACAGAGATATAGTTAGATAGAATTAGTATTTGATAACACAACAGGGTGACTACAGTCAACAATAATTTATTGTACATTTAAAAATAACTAGAAGAGTATAATTGGATTTTTATAACACAAAGAAAGGATAAATACTTGAAGTGATGGATACTCTACTTATGCTAATGTGATCATTATGCATTGTATGCCTGTATCAAAATATCTCGTGTACCCCATAACTATATACACCTGCTATGGTACTCACGAAAATGAAAAATTTTAAAAACCCTATTTATATTATATATAATATTCAATTATAAACTATATTGCAATATATAATTTAAAATATATATGATCACAAGATATTATATATAATATGTAACATAGATACCCTCATATGCATATTATATACATGTATGTATGCCTATATATCTCCGGGGTTCTGCTTCTTTGATTGAACCCTGATTGATACACATAGTAATTGGTTACACATAGTATTCAATAAATGGCTTTCTTCTGTTTCATTTTATCCCCCTCTTATTCATCATTCAATATTGCAAAGCCACTTGCTTCTGGCTATTGCTCACAGCATCCTGCACCTGTTCCCTGTTTACATGAGTACTGCCGCAATCCTCACTAATTTGCAAGTCTGAAAGCATTTTGATGATGTAAATAACCCTTGAATGCAAGCTGTGTCTGAGAAAAACTTTCCCGCGTGTATAAGAATAGATTTATATCCACATTGGACTCAAATATCCACATGAGGATAAAGGCTTCCTTCTCCCTCGTTTCCTGGATGACTCTTCATCCAACTTTTTAGATCAAGATGTCTTAGTCTGCTCAGGCTGCTATTACAAAATACTATAAACTGGTGACTTAATCAACAGATGTTTACTTCTTACCTTTTGGAAGCCAGAAGTCTAACACCAGGGTGCCAGCATGGTCAGTGTCTGTTGAGAGCCCTCTTCCTGGCTTTCAGAGAGCCTCCTTCTTACTGTGTCCTCGCGTGATGGAGACAGCGTTCTGGTCTCTTCTTATTACTAGGATACTAAGCCCATCATGGGCTTACCTCGTGACCTCATCTAAACCTAATTACCACCCGAAGTTCCTCCTCCAAATATCATCACAATAGGGTTTAAGGTTTCATTATATGAACTTAAGGGGGACACAAACATTAAGATAAGAAATAAATCCAATTAACCTATAAAGACTTCTGAAGGATTTAAGCATTTGCTCATTGCTGGCTATGTTTGGAAGTTGGCTACTGAAAGGTATACTCTGCACACTAGACATATATTGGGAGGGGTAGACTTGAGGAAGATGGTCTCCAGTTCCTCTAACAGTGTTATAGGCTGATGTACCTCATTCCCCCACCAGTATTTAGTTGTACATTGTCCCCATCATGTGCTAATTGTGAAGCTTCCTCAGTAAAGAGAAAACCACTGCAGCCAGGGACACTGGTGGAGAATATGCTGATGACTCAGAGTGAAGCATGGCAACTCTTAGAAAAATGACAACCATATTCTCTGCTAGTGGAGGTACCCTCAAAGAGAAATGTCCTGTACAGCCCAATATATTACATTCTTAGTCTTAGATGTAGTGAGATGCATCAACACACTAAGAATATAAACCAAGTAGGTGGAATTATTGCTTTCATTCCAGGATCAGGAAAGGCACCTAAGCATCAAACACACTGGGATAAATTGCATATGGCAATATGTCTCCTGGCTCTGAGTGATGCCCCTTCCTCCTGCTCACACAAACCTCCTTGGCCACAGTTGGTTGGACTGAGTATTGACACGTGACCCATGCTGGGCCCGGTAGATTCTTTTTCCTGGGAACTTGGATTTTCACCAAGAAATACTATGTGTTACTTAAATGGCAACATATCAATATGGTATATCAGAATTATTTCAGGCGCAAGTGACTGACATCTAGTTTAAGTATCTTAAACAGAAGAGGATTTATTGACTCCATGACTGAAAAGTCTAAAGGTAAAACTCAGCAGAGGTTTAGATTGATCCAAAGATCTAAAAATTACAACAGGACTAAGATTCTTTTTCCATATCCTGATTCCTGTTTCTTCTGGGTTGGTGCAATCTCAGATTGTGGTGTCAAGAGGGCTATAGGAGCTCCAGTTTACAACTCCCAAGTTCCAGTCCAGGGGGAAGAGCGCATCCTTCATTACCCAAAGTCCTAGCAAGAGTCTCTTTGCATCTCACTGACTCTGATTGAATCACATGCCTATAGCCGAACCACTCCCCATAGGTGGGAAAATGGGATGCTCTGACTGTGGCTCACCCAGAGCCAGAGGTAAAAGTCAAGGATTTAGAAAAATAGAGAAAACAAAAGGACAATCTCAAGCTACCAAATGTTCATTACCTCAATGTCTGGAGCCATGGGGCAGCTGCGTTCCACCACGGAGACAGAGAAGCAGAGGGAGCTCTGACTACAATGAGAGAAAAGACTGGCATAGACGTTATAGCATCCAAGGGGTAGGTTTCCCTTGGCCCCTTGAAGGTTCACTGAAAAATTAATTCACAAAAGACAGATTAATAGGAGAAAAGGTATCTATATTGACTTAATGTGTATACATGGGAGCCTTCAGAATGAGACCCCCTTTAGGAGAAATTGTCTTTATGTTTAGGTTCAACAAAGTATGGACAGCCATGTAGAAATATGACTGGAGAAAAAGGGTATGACCTAATCCTGATAGACTGAGTGGGAAAACCCAACAAAGCCTGTCTGTGTGGATTCTTCTTGGCTTCTCTGAGCACTGTTCCTTCCTTCTGAGGATGGGGCAGGACCTTCTCTGGAATAGGCATCTTATGATCTACAGTCAGACAAGGTAAGTCGCACAATTTCTTTATGGCCAGTTTTTATTCGGAATGGCAAAGGGAAAGCTAGTGTAATAATTTTAGGTTTTATGGATAGCTTTCAGGAAAGGAGGCTGTGGTTTCTATGATTTGCCTTGGGGAAGAGGGATTCTAGTTTCTGTGGCTAGACTCAGGGGAAATTGAGTCTGAGAGACAGGATGGTAGGAGGAGGTCAGAGAAACTCTTTGCTTCTGAGGCCTTCATGTTGGGGTATTGTTTTCTGAGCCCCGATGCCATGCAGAAGGAACAAGAGACAGAAAATAGAAAGGGCATTTCCCAGGTCCCTGTGGTTTTACAGGGCATGTTTCCATCTCTTCCTGAGGCTTGATGCAAAACTGTTCTTAGGATCTGTGAGACTCCTCTGTGGCTTGATAGTATGTCCTCTTTTCTTTCCTTCTTTTTTTCTTTTGTTCCTCTAAAGGTAACTCGCATTGGTTTCTATTACTCACAGGCAGTGACATTAATCCTAGGAGCCCATCAGAGTCTTTACATAGCTCTGTGATGGGAAAACAAATGGAGCATATCCCGGGCCTAAGAATAGTCTGTCTGTCTTGGAAGGAAAAGTAACCAAACTGTGTGCCAGAATGTGAGAGAGAATGCTGGACATTTGTTGTTTTTCCCACCAACATCTTCTCCTTGCCCCATGGGGAACCATTGCTCCACAATTCTCCAGGGATGCATTTTGGGGAAAACTGACTCCATGTTTAAGCCAACCAGCACGTTCCATACATCTGCCAGAGTGATTGACTTCCTGATGGTCAGATGATAAGAATCCTGCCCATGACAGCTAAGGAGATTCAGTTTTCACGCTTTTGTTGGAACTATCAGTGAAATGCATTCTCCTTTCCTGTTGGCATGAATGTGAAAGGATCATGGGGCTGGAATTATGGCAGATAGTTTGTCAACACATGAGTCCTGTGCATGAACTGAACACCAGGAAAGCATAGTTGAGAAATTTAAGACAGGAGCTCCAACCCAGTGAAGTCATTTGAGCCCTGGATCAAGCTGTACCTGAAACTGGGGCTCCCTTTGGATTCTTTACTTTTGTGAGTTAATAAATTCTTTTTTCTTTTCTTAATCTGATTTGAGTTAGAGTTTTGTTACTTGCAGCAGAAAGAATCATAACTAATACAGTTATGGGAAATTGTGTTTGAGGAAAGGTGTCAGGTAATCTATAAGATGGAGAGGCTGAACTATAAACAGAGACAGGTTCTAAAACTCCAATAGGCACACTTTCTCCTTTTTTTGAAATCATAAAACACTTGGCTTCTACAACTGATATGGCATATATCACACATTGCCTTGAATTGCAATTACAGTTCTTGTATGGTAGGTACAAATTTCACAACCATAAAACTCCGGTGTGCAGAAATGTAACTTTCTTTATCGTTTTGTAATTGAGCTTAATTTAGCTCACAAACCCTCATTTCTGCTAATGGTGGGGAAGTTAATCTTGCCAATTTCAGGCAATTCTGTCAGTCCTGGTTTAAAGCTCTGTATCTTTCAATTAGTTCAGGATTCCAAGTTCCTCTATGCCTTTCTTTTTCCCTAGGGTGATCTGTGTTCTAGCAAACATGGCAAGGAGGCAAATGTCTGGTCTGGGAGTTGACCTGTGGCCAGTGGGCAACAGGCTGTAATTGGTCCCGGAGAGCCGGGCACTCGTCCCTGTTGGCTCTGTCCCCACTCAGCTTCTGCACATTCAGTCATGGCTTCATCTAGATCCTAGCTTGGGCTTCTCACATGGTCCCTGGCCTCACAGCATGGTCACCTCCCCACCAGGCACACCAGCCCTCAATTCTCAGCTCCCTTTGGCATTCGAATCCAACATTTGGGGACTTCTGGGTTTCCACATCCTGCAGGAGTGAGGGTGGTGGGAGGATGGGTCCTCTCGGCATCCTGTCTGCCTAAATCAGCTCTGCTCCCATTTCTGCATTAGAGGAACCAACTGTGATGGTTAATTTTATGTGACAACTTGATTGGGCCAAGGGACGTCCAGATATCTCACCAAACATTGTTTCTCCACAGTCTGTGAGGGTGTTTCCGGAAGAGATCAGCATTTGAATTGGTGGACCGAGTCAAGCAGATGGCCCTCTCCAATGTGGGTGCAGGCCACCCCATCTGTTGCAGGCCTGAGTAGAATAAAAAAGTAGAGGAAGGGAGGGTTCTTTCTCTGTGTCTCCTCCTGACTGCTTGATCCATCCTCAGCACTCGTGGTTCTCAGCCTTCAGACTTGAATTGGAAATCACAGCATCAGCTCTGTGCTTCTCAGGCCTTAACCTATACCATTGCCTCCTGGGTCTCTATAGTGTATAGGTTAATGGGACTTCTCAGTCTCCACAACTGAATGAGTCAATACCATATTATCTATCTATCTATCTATCTATCTATCTATCTATCTATCTATCTATCTGTCAATCATCTGTGTGTGTGTTTATCCCCCATCTGTTTCTCTGGAGGGCCTACCTAATATAATACACCACCATATATAGATCAGGATACTTGGGAGGCAGCTTCCTCCTGGATATTCAGGCAAGTCGACTCTGCTCTTGGACCTTTGAGCCCTCAGACCTGCTGGGTGTGATCTCAAGGGAGGGTGCAGGCCTCTCTCTCACCTCGCTTGCTTCCCTCCTGTGAGGTCTGCAGCTCCCACCCAGAAGGGCTCTTGTCCTCACCATGTGCCGTGGTTTGTTGAGCTCTTTGCTCTGGACCCTCCTGGCTGACTCTTGATGTTTCTTGAAATGCCACAAAAGATCTTTTTCCTCTCACCTTTCTGGATTTTACAAATGAAAGTCATGGTCTCCCAGACCATGCCTCCAAGACCAATTAAGACCATGTTCTTAATTGCCAGAAATTCACTCCAAAAGTCCAAGTTCCCAAGTTTAAATACATGTACTTGCTACCTCATTGGGTCAGCTCTTCCCTGCTGCCACAGGCCTCAGCCTTGCAGTTTTGCTTTATTGGAGGAAGGGCTGCAGGGCAAAGAGACAAGGAAAAGAGGTCCAGAGAAGGAAAGCCACTCGCTACTATTTCACAACAGGATATGGCTCAGTGAGACACAGCTACTCCTCCAACCACAGAACCGCCTCCAGTCTTGCTCCCCATGTGGGATGGCCATTACTGCTGGGTTTGCAGGTTGCTTGACACCTTTATGGTGCCAAACTCCACCAATGCTACTGAGAAGTGCAGCTAGTAGAAGGAACTGTCCCTTCCATAGTGACTGTCCTTTTTCTTTTGGCCCCGGGTGATCTTTATTCTTTTAGCCTCTAAAAGTTGGCCTTAGTGTTTTATTTCAGTAGCTTCTTGCCAATAAACCAACACTGAGTTCCCTGCAGTGTTGGCCTAGGCTGTGGTGACCCCTGTGGGACTCCTAAGTCATCCTCAGCACTGTGGGTTTGAATTGTCCGCCATAAAGCTATGTTGAAATTCTAGCCCCTGGTAGCAGTGAATGTGACCTTGTTTAGAAACAGTTTTTGCAAATGTGATTAGTCAAGGATCAAGATGAGCTCTTGCTGGATTAGGGTGTTGCCTGCATGTAATGACTGATGTCCTTATAAAAAAAGGAGAGGACACACAGAGACCCACACACACAGGGAGAAAGCCACACGCAATGATGGAGGCAGAGCTGGCAGTGAGGCATCCACCGGCCAAGGGACACCAGGGAGCTGCCAGGACCTGGAAGAGGCAGGGAGGATCCTTCCCCGGAGCCTTTGGAGGAGGATGGCTCTGCTGACACTTTGACTTTGGACTTCTGACCTCCAGAACTAACAGAGAAAAAGTTTCTCTTGTTTTACACAGAAATGTTTGTTTCTTTAGTGCGACTTCGTTCCAGCAGCCCTAGGAAACACTCAGGAAACTCAATCCTGACCCATTTCTCTGCACCCAGTCCTAGGGTCAGATACCCTAAAGGCTTGAGACATTGCAGGGATCCAGAGGCTGCTAAATAGAGTGAGGACTCCTCCTAGGTCCCCTTTCGTGGGCTGGGGTCCCCAGCTGTTGTGAGTCTGGGCTGCTGACAGCTCAGACTGCTGTCCTCTTTTTTTTGAGATGGAGGCTCGCTCTGTCGCCCAGGCTGGAGTGCAGTGGCGCGATCTCCGCTCACTGCAAGCTCTGCCTCCGGGGTTCACGCCATTCTCCTGCCTCAGCCTCCTGAGTAGCTGAGACTACAGGCGCCCGCCACTACGCCTGGCTAATTTTTTTTTTTTTTTTTTTTATTTTTAGTAGAGACAGGGTTTCACCGTGGTTTCCATCTCCTGACCTCATGATCCGTCCATCTCAGCCTCCCAAAATGCTGGGATTACAGGTGTGAGCCACCACGCCCGGCCAACTGCTGTCCTCTTTAAGAAGTGTGCCCCGTGGAATGGGAGCTGCCTCACCCAGGAGGCTTCGCTGCACCCCTGGTGGGGTGGAGAGCCCACAGCCAATGACTGGCTGGCATGGGACAAAGGCTGCTCTCCTTGTGTAAATGGGGTGCAGTTCCTTGTTCCTGAGCTCTCCGTGGAGTCAGGCTGAGGGTCCTGGCTACCCTCTCCCATCCAGTCGGTACAGTGCTCCATCCTCTTGGTGCCTCCAGGTCCTGGCTCAGGTTTGGCCTCTAGGGAAGCTGACTTGTCATCATCAGATTGGAACTCCCTGAGGGCAGGGCCTGTGTACTTAGCGGCCCTCTCCTTTGCTGGGTAAGGCATAGCCTGAGGCAGGGATTCTTTTTTTTTTTTTTTTTTTTGAGACGGAGTCTCACTCTGTCGCCCAGGCTGGAGTGCAGTGGCCAGATCTCAGCTCACTTCAAGCTCCGCCTCCCAGGTTCACGCCATTCTCCTGCCTCAGCCTCCCGAGTAGCTGGGACTACAGGCGCCTGCCACCTCGCCCAGCTATTTTTTTGTATATTTTTTACTGGAGACGGGGTTTCACCATGTTAGCCAGGATGGTCTCGATCTCCTGACCTCGTGATCCGCCCGTCTCGGCCTCCCAAAGTGCTGGGATTACAGGCCTGAGCCACCACGCCCGGCCTGAGGCAGGGAGTCTTAATCTTTAATGTGTAAATGTAGAGCTTGTTTAAATGCAGCTTCCTGGGCCTAACTGCAGAGAGTCTGGTCCTGAGAACTGGCATTTCTAACAGCTCCCAGGTGCTGCTGCTGCATTTTGAGACCACTGGCCTAAGCTCTGTGGATTAATGGGATCTTGTCGGGTCGGGGCAGGCCCGATGGCTGAGAGGACAGGCATGCCGGAGAGTCCACAGACAATTCATTTGCATGTGGGATTTTTGAGGCTGGGCGGAGAATGTAAGGAGTGTGTATGCTGGGTTGGGGGTTGGTAGGAGATGAAGAATCTGATGTAGTGTTTTCAAAGGTGGATTCCTGCGCTCAGTCCCCTGGCCTGTGTCTAAGCTCTTAGGAGTGAATAAGCTCTTAGGAGTGAATAGTGGTGGGTAGAAGCCTAAGGAATTATCTGGAGATCTTTTTGAGATGAAGGGGTCCCAAAAGCCATTCCATTAGGCAGAAGAGGCAAAGCTTGACTAAGAGAAGAAAATTCTCACATGTGCGTGCCTGCACCTGTGTCACTGCATGTATGTGTGCGTATGCAGTCACGTACATATGTGCACCTGCACACATGCACCAGAGCACATGCGTGTGTGGCCCCAGGCTTGTTGAGTGCTTTCTCCTTTACTTGGGCAAGGCAGAGCCACCATCAGCTGCAGTGGCTTCCCACACAAAAGCTGAGATAGCCCCACCCTGACACACACATGTGAGTCGTTTCTATTTGAATTCTTCCCTCTGTTGTGCAGCAATCTATTTTTGTGTGACAGCCCTGGACTCCTCATTTGTGGTTTCCTAAAATTTGGGGTTTGCTGTTTCCAGCCTTCCTCTCCTGCAGCGCAGCCCCTCTGCCAGTGTTTTGTCTTTCTCTGCCTTTGCCCTGCAGAGGGAATGCTTAGAATTCTCCCTGCTTTGTGGTTCTATTCACCTCTGTGATCAGTTGTTTTGTGGCTATAGTTACTCTACTTTGCAGAGAGGGGATTTGAATTCTTTGGATTCTTTGTTCACAAACAAACCAGGGCCAGAGCCACCGCCTCTTTGCTGCCCGCACCTGGCGCTGTGCTGTCTGCCAGCAGGGGGCAGGGGTTCATCCTCCTTTCTATCAGATTCCCGGACACGCTGGAAGCTCTGGTCCGTCCCCGTGTGTGCCTTCCTCTTTCATACAAGTCACAAAGGAGGGGCTTAGGTTCAGGGTCCACTTACTCGCATTCCTGTCCCTGGCACATCCCCATTAGCCCTCTGTCTGAGATACTGCTCCCGCTACCTTTTCTGTAGTTTTGTCCTTCCTTGCAGCCCCCTCTCCATGTCCCCATCCTCCATAGGTACCTACTCAAACATATTCAACAAGTGTTTGCACCTGCGGGAGATGGACATGGAGCCCCATCTGGACCCCCTTGCCAGGTGGTAAACCTGACGCTCTGCGGCCCTGAGCATTGGCAGCAGACAGCTCACAGCTCACAGCTCACAGCTCACAGCTCACAGCTGCAGAGGCTGGGGATGGTGACGGTCACTCTTGCTGAAGGGAGCTGCCTGGCTGAGACTTTGCACACCGCTGGGTGGGGGGAATCCTGGAACCAGTGCTTGTCTGATAGAGGCGACAAAAGGCCAGTCCCCTTGCCTCAAGGCGAAGTCCAGGCTGGGATGTGTCAGAGCTCCAGGGGATCTTTCTAGACTTTCTCCAAACCTTTGTTCTTGCTGAGCGGCAGCCTTGCCCTATTCTGGGTCCTTTGCTTACCTACCTTCTCCTGGAAGCCCCCCTTAGCGCATCACACACACCCAAATCCCATCTCAGACGGTGTCTCTGGGGGCTTGCATGAAGATGGGCTCTATGTAGAATGTGTAGACTTGTGTATGTGCACTTGTGCTCATGTGTGCTTAACACAGCCCCCCATGGACTGTGGATGCCTACTGGAATGGTGTCCTGGGCACTCACACTCTTCCCTTAAGCACCCCCTGTCTAGGCTCTATCCCTGGCACTATCCATTCATCCAGCCCACTGCCTCTTCCCACCCATATGTATTCCAGAGTGTGCTACCACGTCCTATGCAGCCGCTTCTCTAGTGACGACCACTTAGGTGACCTCTTCCTCTACATCCTCAATGGGCATCCTTGTGCATGGACCCTTGGACTCACGTGACAGAATCTCCAGATGATCCCTGGGAGTGGGTCTGAGTGATGGGCGTGTGCAAACTTAGCTTCATGAGGTCCTGCAGATTGCTTCCCAGGGCGCACTCACAGCCTGACAACAGCACACAAGTGTCCAGTCCTCCCACATCCTCTCCTGTGGCAGGGAGGGGCCTGCCTTCCCCTGTGTGCCTTTCTGATGTTGGTTTTTCATTCTGATTTTTTTCTGTTCATTGCTAGTGGCTTTTAGCCTCTCTGCATGTTGGGTGTTGGCACTTCCTCTTTTGCAAACCATCTACTAACTTTTTGTAAAAATAATTTATTAATTTTAGATGCTTTATTTATTCTAGACATGAATCCCTCGTTTTATACAACGGAAATATCTTCTTTGAGCAGGATGCCGCTTTCCTTGTTGATGGCATCCTCATTCAGCAGAAATCCTTCAGAGCTGCTGCCTTATGCTCTGATTGTTGTACAAAGTTTCTGATAAGACAGCTCATTTCTATTTCACCTGCCTTTTGCTGCAGTCCTCCAGCCAGGACTCAGGTATGAGTCCATAGGGGGCTGTGTTAAGGGACACTGAGTCACAGAGACCATCTTCACACAAAATCATGCTTCCCTTTCATCTCAACCCATAAACCCTACTTTCGCTCCCTGGCCTCTCTTCTACGAGTGGGAGTGCTTTTTCTAGAGCTTTTCCATTTCTCATGCACAGAGACCCCAGATGGCCCATTTCACTAAACCCTGGAGGTGCCGAGACTCACTTGAGCTGCACGGAAAACACATGTCAGCATGCCACGCGCGTCCCCTGCCACACTGTAAGCCACAGGAGTCTAGTTCCTCCGTAGCCTCTCTCGAGAGGAACTTTTCATCTTTGTGCGTCTCAGTAGGTCCCCAGTCATGCATTGCTGCTCTTATAGTGAGCAAACAATATTCCAGAAAATGCCCAGATGCATACACAGTGCCGAGTAGCACAAGAAGGAAAGTTTTTATTTAGTGGGGTCCTCTGGGGACACCTGGTGGGCTGTCCCTGAGGGTTGGATGCACGGGTAGGTTGATTCTTTGAGGAAGAGACTTGAGGGGCTGGCCGTGGTTTCCCACATGAATGACTGTGAGGGGCCTGCAGACTGGGATCCCAGGGTAGTGGGCACGGACAGCAGGGCTGGAACTGCTGGCAAGACTGGCTCCCAGCCTGACAATTGCCTAGGCCTGGCTTCAGCAGGCTGCTTCTGCAAAGGGCCAGTGAATAAATATTTTGGGTTTTGCTGGCCATATGGTCTCTGCTGCAGCTATCCCTCTCTGCCGATGTAGTATACGAGCAGGAATGGGCACTGTGTGAATGAATGAATGTGCTGGGTTTCAATAAAACTTTATTTACAAAAACAGGCCAGATTTGATCTATGGGTCACTGTTGGCTAACTGCCAGCCCGTGCTGTTGACTATGCCTTTAGTGGAGCTGTGAGCTGACATTTTCACAAGGTTTCAAACTTTCACGGTTGCTTTGGATTGCCTTGAATAAGGCTAAAATCACAAAAGCTAGATGTAGCAGATTTCTGATAACGTTTTCACTATAATAATTATATCTGATATATAATGGCATGCCCAGGGCAAGATTTAAAATGGGGAAGGGTATGGGCAGCTCACCACGATGAAAGCAGTTTGTGTTTAAGCTTGCTCTGACCCATGGCCCCAGGGCCGGCTCTACTGCCACCAACTCAAATAAGATTTTTCTTACGGGTTAGTCAGAGAACATAGAACAGATCGGTGTTATCTTCAGTACCCTGAATCAACACCAGTGTAAATGAGTTACAGGAAAGTCCTGGAGCCGAGGTCAGTGAATTTTGGCTCACGGGTCGAATCCAGAGCACTGCCTGTTTTTGTGAGTAAAGTTGTGTTGGAACGCAGCTATTTTAGTCCACTCATGTGTGCTGCAATAACCAAATAATGCGGACTAGGTAATTTATAAAGAATAGAAATGTATTTCTCACCGTTCTGGAGGTTGGGAAGTCCAAGAAGAACGTGCCTGCATCCGGTGTCTGGTGATGGACTTCTTGTTGAGTGTCCCGTGTTGCAAGGTGGAAGGGCAAGAGGAACAAAGGTTGTATCCTCACCCGGCTCTCCTTGCAGAACTGTAAGCTGGCCAAATGCTGCCGGAAGCTTCTTTTTTAAAGGTCTTAATCCCACCTAAGGAGGAGGAGCTCCCATAGCCTAATCATCTCTTAAAGGCCTCACCTCTGAATTCCATCACGTTGGCAACACCTGAATTTTGGAGGAGACACATTTGAATCACAGCAACGGCTGTGGCCACTCATTTGCACGTTGCCTATGGCTGCCCTTGCGGGAGAACCGCAGAGCTAAGCAGTTGCAGCAGAGACTGTAAGGCCCTTGAAGCCTAAAATATTTGCTGCCTGGCCCTCTACAGAAACATCGGATGATCCCTGCACTAGAGCCCCAGAGAGGAAAAGAATTGTCATTAAGATCTGCTGTCTGTCCTTTCTGATAGTGTGGTGTAGATTTAGCTGTGACTGAGAACCTGGAATAACAGTGACGGGTATGGCCCCTGCTGCACTCAGCGCCGGGCCTGTCTGTGGTGAACACCATCTGTGCCTCTCATTTTGCTGTCACCACTGTGGGGCTGCCACCAGGCTCTGGTGCTCTGGTTGCCTGCAGCTGTGGGGTGGCGGCTTACCAATGCACTAGGTAGAGAGCCGGGCAGCTATCCTGCCCATCGCTCACATCCACGGCTCCCATCTTCTCTTCCTGTGGGTGCTGACTTGGGGAGGGAGACGTTTTCCTCAGCATGCATGAGTCAGTTAGGATTCAACTCAGCTGTGAATAATGGAAAGGCCGAATAATAATGATGGAAGCAAGATGGAATTTAAAAAGAAAGCTCGTAGTGGTCTGGAAACTCCACAATCATCAGAGATCTGACTCTTTCTCCTTCTCTCTCTTTCTCTCCCCCTTTTTGTGTCCTCAGCATATGTTTTCTCTTCCCAAGTTTGCCTCATGGTAGCAAGATGGTTGCTAAAGATCAGTAGTCACACTTCTATCCCAGGTGGTATTGATTTTCAGGGCCACGGAAAGGAGGAGGGTACATGGGGGAAGTAGGGCGCATCTATAAACAGAGGCAGTTCTATTTAAAGAACTTTTCCGGAAGCTCCATCAACAACTTCTGCTTGTATCTTGTTATAGATTAAATTGTGTCTATCCCACCCCACCTAAAAAACATATGTTGAGTCCTAAACCCCCAGTATCTCAGAATGTGACCTTATTTGGAAATAGGGTCATTGTAGATGTAATTAAGATGAGGTCATCCTGGTGTCAGGTGGACTCCTGGTGCAATATGACTGGTGTCCTTGTAAGAAGATGGCATGTGAGGACAGAGACACAGAGGAAGAACACCATGTGACAAGGGAGGCTGAGACAGGAATGATGCAGCTACAAGCCAAGGGACTTAGCAACTGTCTGCAAACCACGAAAGGCTAGCAAGTGTCACGGAAGGATTTCCTTATGGGTTTCACAGGCAGCACAGCCCTGCCATCACCTTGATCTTGGACTTCTAGGCTCCAGAACTGTGAGACAATACAATTCGGTTGTTTTAAGTCACTGCATTGCTATGGCAGCCCCAGGAATAAATACCTAACTCAGTGGCTGGAGGTACCTGAAAGGGAGCCTGAGAAATGTCATTTTTCTGGCCCATTTCCACTGTAGGGAAGAATTGGAAGATGGTCCTGGGGATGGCAGTGCAGTCTCTGCTACAGGTGCTCTGGAACGAGGCTTCAGTGGAAACTTCTCATCTCTTGAGTGCTTCTCCAAACCATCTTTCCCCTGAAAAACAGGTGGGGATGGTAGATTTTACTGTGGTGCTCTTCTATTTGGAAGAGAGTTTTTGTCTTCTACCAATTTGTGATCTCTGGCTTCATTTCCAGACCTTCCTGATATCCACCCCGTTCCATAAAAGAAACATTGCTGACCTCATAATTCTTATGGCTTAAGTTCATGGTCCTCAGATGACTTTTGGTGGTGTGGGTGGGAGACAGCTCCTGTCCCTGACTCTGGCAGCCAGCCTTGGCCACTGTCTTAGCTCCCTGTGGACACGTCCAGACTACCTGAGGCCCCTGACCTTCCTACTATGCCTCTTTTTCTCTTTGAGCATGTAATTCCTGTAAGGCTTAAACCTAAGGAGATTTCCAAAATGTCGCTAAACTCTGCACTCCTAAGTCAAAAGGACAGCCTCTATAAGTAGGGCATCTAAGGTCATGGAGAGGACCTTTTTGCAGTTAATTTTGACTAAAACGGCCAATAGAATGTGATGTCATCAACCTGTTGACATGAAATTAAAGCTTTCTTCTATTCTTCAGTCCCATTTTCTCTTTTAGGTGGCTGTCTCTGGTCCTGCATGTCTGATCTCTAGCTAATTCCTGTCCCACCACCTTCTGGTCCCAGTTTGCTGCCCCAGTACCTTCTTGGTTTCTGATTATTATGGCGAATCCAAGGAGATGTAGAAATTCAAAGTGTGGTTGTTTGAATGAAGGCAGGAGTTGGATTACCCACATTAGAATGAGAATTGAGTGATATCTACAAAGAAACGTCTGCAGCTCCTAGATTGTCCCTTCGTTGCTCAGATTCATTGGAACATTTATTCTCTTTGATTCAATATGAAAAAAATGATAATTTGGTGCTAGTGCGATACTCCAAATAACTGGGTACTAATCTGTTAGTTTTATGGAATTCTTCATGAGAGTAACAGTTGTTTGTTAGTTTTTTGTTTTTTGTTTTGTTTTGTTTTGTTTTTTTGAGACAGAGTCTTGCTCTGTTGCCCAGGCGGAGTACAGTGGCACGATCTCGGCTCACTGCAACCTCCGCCACCCAGGTTCAAGTGATTCTCGTGCCTCAGCCTCCCGAGTAGCTGGGATTACAGGTGAGCATCACCACGCCTGGCCAAATTTTGTATTCTTAGTAGAGACTGGGTTTTACCATGTTGGCCAGGCTGGTCTTGAACTCCTGGCCTCAAGTGATTCCCTGAACCTTGGCCTCTCAAAGGGTTTGGATTACAGGCCTGAGCCACTAAGACCAGCCATACTTTTTTTTCTTTTTTTTTTTTTTTAAACCCATCAGTTTTGCTGGTCTCAGGTATATTATATGTCTTAGTCTGTTCAGGATGCTATAACAAAATATCATAGATGGGGTTGCTTTTAAGCAACAGAACTTTACTTCTTACAGTTTTAGAGGCTGAGAAAGTCCAAGATCAAAGCACTGGCAGGTTCAATGTCTGGCTAGGGCCTGTTTCCTGGTTTGTAGAGGGTACCTTCTTTCTGTGTCCTACCTGTTCCACACGGTGGAAGGACTGAGGGATCTCTATCAATCCTTTTTTATAAGGGCATTAATCCCATTCATGAGGGCTCCCAATCACCTCCCAAAGTCCCCACCTTTTAATACCATTACCTTGGGGGTGAAGATTTCAGCATATTAATTTTGGGGGACACAAACATTTGGACCATAGCATTCCATCTACCTTTACTCTAAATGCATTAAATCTGGTAAGGGATATTAGCGTGTCATGACTCTTTCTTTCCAAAGCCACGTTGTTTTTTTCTTCCACTTTTCTAGGTCGTTGCAAACTGAATTGCTGGTGATTCTTCTCCCAGGCCCATCTCAGCAAAGAAAGTTAATGTATTGGCCGGGCGCAGTGGCTCAAGCCTGTAATCCCAGCACTTTGGGAGGCCGAGACGGGCGGATCACGAGGTCAGGAGATCGAGACCATCCTGGCTAACACGGTGAAACCCCGTCTCTACTGAAAAAAAAAAAAAAAAAAAAAAAAAAAACAACTAGCCGAAGCGAGGTTGCAGGCGCCTGTAGTCCCAGCTACTGGAGAATGGTATGAACCCGGGAGGCGGAGCTTGCAGTGAGCCGAGATCGCGCCACTGTACTCCAGCCTGGGAGACAGAGCGAGACTCCGTCTCAAAAAGAAAAAAAAAAAAAAAAAAAAGAAAAAGAAAGTAAATGTATCCATGCAACAATAACCCAGGCCACTGGGCACTGGGTCCCACTGGGTCGGCTTAGTAGCAATGACCACGGGGGAAAGGAAGAACCCGGGGCTTCCTAATGTAGTTCTCGGCATAAGCACCAGAGGGCACTGCTAAAGTGCTGTCTCCTGGTCCTGGGCCTCCTAAATTGGGGATGATGTGATCCGCTGTGTAATGAGCATCTCGGGCACAATTTGAGTGCAATTAGATTAAAATGCATTAATTATCGGCTGTGTTCCAGGTGTTTTTCTGTGTTATTTAATTCCATTACTTCCCTGTGTGGGAGGCATTTTGAACTTCATTTTATAGGTTGGCAACTAAAGTTTTTGCCATGAGCTATCTCACATCCTAAGTGCTTGTAAGAGGTGAAACAAGTTTTTTTGTTTTTGTTTTTGTTTTTGAGACGGAGTTTCACTCTTTTGCCCAGGTTAGAGTGAAGTGGCGTGATCTCGGCTTATTGCAATCTCCGCCCCTCGGGTTCAAGTGTTTCTCCTGCCTCAGCCTCCCAAGTAGCTGGGATTACAGGTGCCTGCTACCATGCCCAACTAATTTTTTTTTTTTTTTTTTTGGTATTTTTAGTAGAGATGGGATTTCACCGTGTTAGCCAGGATGGTCTCGATCTCCTGACCTCGTGATCCGCCTGCCTCGGCCTCCCAAAGTGCTGGGATTACAGGCGTGAGCCACCGCACCCGGCCTAATTTTTGTATTTTCAGTAGAGACAGGATTTCGCCATGTTGGCCAAGCTGGTCTTGAACTCCTGACCTCAAGTGATCCACCTGCCTTGGCCTCTCAAAGTGCTAAGATTACAGGCTTGAGCCACTGCACCCAACTGAAACAAGTTTTTAAAGTCTCTAATTGTCCATCTACAAAGCTCTCAGTCTTAAGAATAAAATTTACTGGAAATTAGGGAAGGAGAGAAGCAGCAGCTTGCTCTTTCTAGGCAAGAAGTTCCAGCTGTAAGACTGGATGCTGGGGACGGCTTTCTTTCACTTGAGAAACTGAGGATTTCCACAGTGCAAACCTTGCTTAATGTGTATCAGTCAGTCAGGAGAGGCTCAGCTGCTGTAAAAGATACTCCCCAGAAACTAGGTGGCTTGAAATAGCAAAGGCTCATTCCTCACTCAGGCTCCTTGCCCATAGTGGCTTTCTAGGGAGTTTCTGCTCACCCTAGGTGTGCAGGTTCCTGGCCAATACAATGCTGCTGGTCTGGAAGTTTGCCAGTTGCTGTAAATGAGAGAAAAAGAGAAAAGTTTAGGAGGGTCTTGAACTGGCAGCCACATGTTCCTGCCCAGAGGTGACACTCATCACTTCTGTTTGCAATGTGTTGATCAGTACTAGTCACGTGGCCCCACTTATGTCCACGAGGGAGCCAGGAATTCTATCACATTCCCAGGAGCACTAAGGACTACTGATGACCACCACAGAGCCCCTATTAGGGCTGAATAATTACAATTTGGAGTTTTATTTTTTATTTTATTGATTTATTTATTTTTTTTAGATGGAGTTTCACTCTTATTACCCAGGCTGGAGTGCAATGGCACCGTCTCAGCTTACTGCAACCTCCACCTCCCGGGTTTAAGTGATTCTCCTGCCTTGGCCTCCTGAGTAGCTGGGATTACAGGCGCCCAACACCACACCCAGCTAATTTTTTGTGTTTTTAGTAAAGACGGGGTTTCACCATGTTGTTCAGGCTGGTCTCCCACTCCTGACCTCAGGTGATCCACCCACCTCGGCCTCCCAAAGTGGGAGGCCTGATTACAGGCATGAGCCACCATGCCCAGCCACAATTTGGATATTTTATTAATCATGAGTTCTTTTTTTAACATTCATTTTTATTTTTAAAAACACTGCATTAAGACATTCTTTATTTTGATTTCTGAGTTTCTGGCTCTCCCATAAATTTTGCATCCAAGACCCCTGCTTGCTGCAAACAGAGGGACGATAAAAAATAACAATTTTGACTGAAATTTTGTTTTCATGGGACAGCCCTAGAGAAAAGCAGTACTTACAGAGAGGCAAGAATATAGTTGACATCTACATAAATATTGACAGAAAAAGAAAATGATGAGAAACACACCGTAACAGAAAAGAAAAAACAAAAAGGAGGTCAATTTGAGATTGAGACTGCTGAGGCACAGGCTGTTCAGGCTCTTTATTTGGTCAGCACATCATATAGGAAACCTTTTGTGTTCAATTTCCCCAGTGACCTTCCAAGTACATTATGAAGACAATTAAAACCTGTATCCCGGAACCACAAAGTTTTCAGCGACTGGGCTAAGGTTAATCAGTGTGAATTGAACGAAACAGCTTGTTCAAGTAAAATCGATTGAAATCTTGATGAGCAAAAATGGAAATTTTCGTTGCAAGTGTTTACTTTCTTTTTGTAGGAACACTGTTGTGTAAGATTTTTAAAAGTAGAACTTATTGGAAGCCCACAGATGCTTCTGTAAGACACCAAAGAAATTAATTTTGGTAAAGATCTAGGATGTTTTCAATGTATTGAACTGTAAATATATAGCAATTTAACTTATTTTGATACTTGGTATGATTTTTCTTTTAACCAATGTCTTGAATTTTGTTCTCGTGTGGATTTCATTTGAGTGTGAATCTATAAAATTGACCTAGATTCTTTCTCAGCAGTAGAATTGATCTCCCTTTCCTCCCGATTTGCCTTGTAAAATGCATCTGTGAACTTGCCTGATAAAGTTGAAAAGAGAACTTCTTCAAAGATCAAAATTATTTGCTAAATGTGTTTCTATACTTGGAACACCAGTGAAACGTACACCTAAATATGGGGTGAAAGTGAGATAAACTTCTCAACCATGACATTGCTTTAATCTTGGGGACTTTACGTTCCTTAGAAAATCCCAACATCCCGATAGCAACCTCACAAAGGATATGATCACTACGTATCTAGGAAAATAAAAACAGCTTGAGTTTTTGAGGAACTCTCTTTTAAAAACTCTTGAAGTACCATGTATTGTGCTCTGAAGGGTGCTGCCCAGTACTTGAAATCAACTTTTCTTAGGGGTTTGTTCACATGGTCCCCTTCAGAAGAACGACTTGGCAAACAAACTTGGCTATCACTGGGAGTCTTTCAGCACCACATTAGTAAATCACAGCCAGTGGGCTCACCTTCCCCATTGCCTCCCTGGGGAAAATTAAAGTCTTAGAGAGAAGCATGAATATCTGGGAGAGGTTGGTTAATGGGTACAAAAATACAATTAGATAAAGGAGTAAGTTGTAGTATTTGACAGTACAGTAGAGAAATTGTAGTTGAAATAATTTATTGTATTTCAAAAGAGCTAGAAGAGAATTGTAATGTCCCCAATACAAAGAAAAGATAAATGTTTGAGGTGATGAATATCTCAATTACCCTGACTTGATCATTACTCACTGTGTACAGGTATCAATATATCACATGTGCTCCCCCAATATGTACAACTATAATATAATAGTTATATAATACAACTACAATAAAGACAATAGAATAATGTCAGTTCCCTGGGATCAAGCTTACTAGGAGAAGCGGGCCTGGAGGCAGGGAACCTAAGGACTTCCCAGAACTAAATCAAGTGGAACCACTTCGGCTATCACAGAAAATATCCTCTTCATTTACATAAGGCGTGTACCAAGTAAATGACTTTGTAACTTTACTTCATCCTCTCCATTTACATAGGGCGTACACCAAGTAAATGACTTTGTAACTTTACTTCATCCTCTCCATTTACATAGGGCGTACACCAAGTAACCAATGGAAACCTCTAGAGGGTATTTAAACCCCAGAAAATTCTGTAACTGGGCTCTTGAGCCCCTATACTCAGGCCTGCTCCCACACTGTGGAGTGAACTTCACTTTCAACACATCTCTGCGTTTCTTGCTTCGTTCTTTCCTTGCTTTGTTTGTGTGTTTTGTCCAATTCTTGGGAACCTGGACGCCCTCCACCAGTAACACTGTGGCTCTTGGGGAACGAGTCATTAAAATTTTAATGACAAGTGCAGCTCTTAGAAGGATATTCCAGGCAAAGGAAAAGCATCAAAGAAGAGGTTTTGTGCTTGGGTTACTGGCAATCAAAGAATGTGTCACTAGCACCTGGACGGGGTTTTGAAGGATGAGCAGGAGTTCCTCAGGTTCACAGGTGAGTGCTGTGAGGGAGGACAGCCAAGGTACGTGGAGCATGTGCAGACAGGGGGAGGCACATGGAGCAGAGGGCCTTGGTGCCTCTCCAGGGCTCTTTTCCAGCTCTGTGAACCAACCTCAACTTTCTTGCAGGAGATGGAAGGGCCTGGATGTTTAGGTTACCCTCGCCTCCCACAAGAGTCACCCGTGGTTCAAAAGCCAATTGTTCCCGTTGCTAAGAGGTGGGACAGAATCCAAGGTGCAACCTACACTCTAGGGCCCCCTTGGGATGAAGCTGAGTCCGTGACCGCCTCTGAAATTGCACTGTTGCCGGCTTCTCCTCCTCCCTACTTGGCTCTGCCCACCCCTTTCTGTCCCTGCGGGAGAACATCCTCAGGAAATTCCCCGGGGCCTGTGTCCTTCCTCAGGGCCTCCTGGGAGAACCCAGCCTCAGAGGGTGCGTTTCAGGACAGGAACTCCCAGAAGGACCACCGGAGTTGTGTGTTTGGAAATTGTAAATATAAGATCAAACGAATGGATAGGGCCGGCGAAAATACTTTGTAAACTACAAGTGCTTTACCCTATTAGCAGTAATTGTTTTCCATTTACAACCGTCTTTTCCAACAGGCCTTGGGAATACATTCCTCGGGTCAGTTCATCCTCCTCCTTCCGCTGTTCCCAGCGCCCTTTATAACATTCTGTGCGGTGAGTGCGCCTGCTACCTGGGGAGGTGGGTGGGGCGAATGGAGGTGGATTACTTAAATCTGGATGACAAATGCCCTACCTTTACTCCCTTGGATTCAAAGCTTTTATGTGGCCCAATGGAGCTTTCCCGGGGCTTCATCTCTTAGCACATTGCTTACTATCGCAGAGCTATTTGTTTCATAAACTCAACTCCTTAAACCTAATTAAAAGCAATTGCTTCAAAGCAGCTTTTTCCATTCTGTGAATACAGGAAAAAAACAAAAGCAGTAAGTCAGAAACTTCTCATCCGAGACAGTTACTTTATCTTTTTGGCACTGACCTTTAGAGAGCAGGGGTAGAATCGGCCCCAGTCCCTCGTCTCTCTGCCGAGTCTTCCACAACGTGGGTAACATCCTGGCCACTACAGAACGTGGGGGGCCGAGGCCAGCCCCGGCTTGATTTAACGCTCTCCATAGCTGAGTTTCTTTGCCCCAGGCTCAATAAGCCGTGAAGAATAGAGCCGCTGACAATTTGACAACTTTTGCTTCAGAGATGTAAAGCCGATGGGAAAACCTACAACAGGGCAATTCTCTTTTTATTCAGTTGATTTGGAGAAATAATCATCAGAATAATGATCTATTTTCGGGAAAGGTGGATAGAAACTTAGGCTATTTGTAGAATTTTCTCCTAGGTTTAAAATAACATAATCCTAAACTCTTCCTTTCCTTCCTTCCTCCCTCCCCACCTTCCTTCCTCTCTACCTTGAACTTGACTACAGCCTTATACTTTGTGTGAGTTTCAGTGTGAATTCAGAAGAGAACTTATAAAACATCTATAAAATTAAAAGAAATCAATTGGCACTGCAACCCTATAAACTCTTCTTCCATAAAAGCCAATCTGTGCCACTTCTCATCTCCTGGGAGGCGAGAGTGGTAAAGCCTCACATTTCCAGGAGAGAGCAAGTTCAATGGCAAGCTATCTGACTTTGGGCGACTATAATCCTATGAATCTCGGTTTGCTGAGGTGCAAAAAGGCGATAATTACGCCTCCTGTTCTGGGTAATAGGAAATAAAATGATAATGCCTTCCATGGAAACTAGCACATACTAAGAGTTAATCAAAGATAGGCATTATTATAATTCTTGCTACACAAACTTGGATAAACAAAGCAAGGGCTGGGAGCAGGAAAGGAAAGAGAAAGCTTAAGGAAAAATGAGATTTTTTAAAAAAATGCAGCCTTGGAAGAGCTATTTAAATGGTTTATTTAAGTCTGTTGTGGAGAGAAAACCGCACGTGTGGGTGGGTGCAGAGGGTGGGGGTTGACGGACAAGAGCATCAGGATGTTGGACCCCTTCAGATACATGAGGATTCCCCTTGGCAGTGTCTAAAGTGGACCAGAAGGTGGGAGTCAACATTAGCAGCAATAATTTTTATTTATTTATTTATTTTTGTTAGAGATGGAGTCACACTCTGTTTCCCAGGCTGGAGTGCAGTGGCGTGATCTTGGCTTACTGCAACCTCTGTCTCCCAGGTTCAAGAGAATCTCCTGCCTCAGCCTCCCAAGTAGCTGGGATTACAGGGGCCCACCACCAAGCCCAGCTAATTTTTGTATTTTTTTTTTTTTTTTTTTTTTTTTTCAGTAGAGACGGAGTTTCACTGTGTTGGCCAGGCTGGACTCAAACTCCTGACCTTTGTGATCCACATGCCTTGGACTCCCAAAGTGCTGGGATTATAGGCGTGAGCCACCACGCCCAGCCAGCAGCAACTATTTTAATCCCAAACACAGCTTCCTTCGCCATCTTCTACCTTCTTCTTCTACCCACTCCTCCTCCTCCTCCTCCTCCTCTCTCTTTTTTTTGTATAAACCTCTATATTTCATCAGAAATATAGTCAAGAAGGGTTCATTGGAACATGATAAGCAAACAATCTTCACAGTCGCCACAGGGCCAGGATGTAGTTTTGTCGTTGGTTTGTTTCTTTTTTCCGTGATTTTATATTCCTCCATGTCTGCAGTCAGAAATTGGTATTTGAAAATGCAGTTTATGTGGTCCTGTTTAGAAAGTTAGGGTGAGGCTTGCTTTTTTGAGCTGGCAAGAACAGTAAAGACCCAGGAAGATGAAAGGATTTAGGAAGAGGAGCTTCGTTAGATGTGCGAGGTGCCGACGGTTTTGGAAGCTGCGTTGAAATGGAATTTCTCGCACAAACGTCGTCGACACATGCACTTTCCCGTCCTCGTGGCAGATGTCATAAGAGAATTATGGGTGTAGTGAATTCTCCGCCAATTTCTCCCATTTTAATCCCATTTTACACATACTTCTTGGCTTCCCTGTTATAAAAGCCAGAGCCTTTTTGAAAGCGAATGCCCCAAAAATTCACATTCTCATTCCACAAGGAGACATCGCCAAATGCTAAAATACCCAGGAAAGGGAGAGATGATGCATAAATTAATCACCAAGAAAACAATAAAAATTCATCACTAGAAAGTCTGGCTTTTTAAGCGTCCTTTTCCAGATTCAATTTTTTAAAAACGAGGTCAAAACCTGATACTTTGAAAGGAAGACCTTACAAATTACGCTGGAAAATCCTGGAGTGTTTATGTATTACCCTCATTGCACCTGAGAAAAATCTTTTGAATAAATGTATGTAGGTACTGCATCTCTGAATAATTTTTTGTTAGGGCAAAAGATCAATTAAGGTAAATACCATCAATCGGACAATTATAAATATTCAAAATGATTGATTCTATCAAATTAAGAGTGATTTCGGGGATATGAAACTCCTTAATTCACACATTAAAAAATTTTACCACTCATTTCCCATTCATGTATAGTAAAAATGATAATAAACCAAGGAGATCTCAGTTTGAACACAGAGGTGATTGTAGTTGACACTTAAAAATAGCCTCATTAAGACTCATGTTTATTAATGATCTACCCCATCACACATACTGGCCAAAGTTTGATCTGGAGTCTTGGCGTGTATGTATTGATTTATGAACCTGCTGGATTATTTCTTGAGCAGAGAAATTGTATTCAGCCACAGAATTCAGTCTTTGAATTCTGAAACTTTCTATCCAGGGTCCAGTAAATGTCAGCGTGGAAGGTAATGGGCCAGGCAAATAAATCCCCGTCATGATCACGCAGGCGGGATGATCTCGCTGTAGCCTGACCTGGGTGAGTTAGTTTACGCGAAGCTGCTGCCTGGATTCTCTATGTGGCCAGGCTTTGCCAACGTATTCAGCGCAGGAAGCGTGGACGTTTCCTTTCCAGTGTTTGAAAATCTTCTCTTGTGTGTGAGTTTCCTAAGAATGCCATAACAGATTGCCACAAAGCTGGTGGCTTAAAATAACACAAAGGTATTCTCTCACAGCTCTGGAGGCCAGAAGTCTGAAATCACTGCGCTGAAATCAAGGCTTTGGTGGGGCCACACGCCCTGCTGGAAGCTCCAGGTAAGATTCGTTTCTTTGCTTTTTCCAGCTTGTCGTGGCCGCCTTTGTTCCTTGGTTTGTAGCTCCTTCCTCCATCCACAAAGTACATCACCTTATCCTCTGCCTCTGTCTCTGCAGTCACTTTCACCTTAGAAGGTCACATTCACAGTTCCAGGGATAGCGACTTGGCTATTTTTGGGGGCCTTTATTCAGCCGACCCCATCTTAGAATACAAAGTATGAAATGTGACCATGTCCTTATTAAAAACAAGTAATTCTAGGTCGGGCATGGTGTCTTATGCCTCTGATCCCAGCACTTTGGGAGGCTGAGGCAGGCGGATCAACTGAGGTCAGGAGATCGAGACCAGCCTGGCCAACATGATGAAACACCATCTCTACTGAAAACCCAAAAATTAGCTGGGCATGGTGGCGGGCGCCTGTAATCCCAGCTACTCAGGAGGCTGAGGCACAAGAATCGCTTGAACCCAGGAGGCGGAGGTTGCAGTGAGCCGAGATCATGCCACTGCACTCCAGCCTGGGCAACAGAGCGAGACTGTGTCTAAAAAAAAACAAGTAATTCTAGAGTAGTTTACATTTTATTTAAATTTCTTAAAGTAAGAAAATAATACGCACGTGGTAAAACAAAACAAAACAAAAAACCAAGCAGTACAAATGATGGAGAATGAAAAGTGAGTGGACCTTTCACTCCTGAAGGTGTTCTGTGGATGGGAACTGCCCTGGCTTTACAACTGAAGGCCCCACATTGCAGGAAGCCCCTCAGTCCCAGACAAACCAGACAGCAGCTCACCCTGTTCCAGTTCCACACCCTACCCCAGAGCTAGCCATAGTTACTTGTTTTTTGTGTATCCTTCTGAAAGTGTTCACATATATAACACAGATTTTTAACTCAATTAGAAAATATCTTTTCAATTATCTTGGCATTTTTTCCCTTATCAGCACATCTAGTTTTATCTCTCTCCCTCTTTTTTTTTTTTTTTAACCCCTTATGTGGTATTTCATGGAGTGAATGTACCATGATTCATTTAAACATTCCTTTTTAACAGTAAACATGTGAATTATTTTTCAGGACTTTCTTTGCCACTACAGTGTAATTTACATCATCATATGTGTATTTCTTTCCCTATATGTCATTAGTTTATTGCTGAACATCATTCCGTTGTATAAATATACTATGATTTGCTTCCTTTTCCCTTGGTAATAGACATTTTATTGTTTCCAGATTTTGGCTATGAATAAAGCTGCTGCATTTATTTTAAATCTTTGTATGAACATACATTTTCATTTCTCTTGAATAAATACCCAGAGTAGAGTGGCTGGGTCATGGAGCTTTTGCATGGTCAGCTTTACAAGACCCTGCCAAATACTTTCCAAAGGTATTTGTATACATTTTCTCACCTGCCGGCACTGTACGAGAGTCCAGTTGCTCTGCATTCTCATCAACACATGATATTGTCAGTCTTTTCCACAAGTCATTCCGATGGATGTGTAATAGTATTGCACTCTGGTTGTAATTTGCATTTTTTGATCACGAATGAGTTTAAATGACTCTTCATTGGTGTATTGGCCATCTGGTTGTCTTCTTAAGGAGTTGCCCGTTCACATCTTCTTCCTATTGTTCTGTCGGGTTGCCTGCCATGTTCTTAGTGACTTGAAGGAGTTCTTTTCATATTCTGGATACAAATCTTTTATCAGATTGCAATGGACAAATGTTTTGTGCCTCCCCCAATTTCATATGTTGAAATCCTAACTGTGTGTGATATCCTAATGTGATAGAATTAGTAGGAGAGGACTTTGGGAGGAAATTAGATCATGAGGGTGGTACCTTCATAAATGGAATCAGTACCCTTACTCTAGGCCCAGAGAGTTCTGCCTGCTCTTGCCATGTGAGGACACAATGAGAAGAAGGTCATCTGTACCAGCAAGCAGGCCTTCAGCAGACATGAATCTTCCAGTGCCTTGATCTTAAACTTCTCAGCCTCCAGAAGAAGTGTGAGAAATACATTTCTGTTGTTTATTAACCACCCAGTCTATGGTATTGTGTTATAACCACCTGAACTGCCTAGGACATAGATGTATGGACTGAAAAGACTATTTCTCCCTGGGTTCCCATTTGCTTTCTTACCGGTGTCTTTTATTGAACAGAGGTTCTTCATTATAACCTCTTCCACTTTATCAAACATTTTTCATGGTCAATGCCCTTTTAGGTCCTTCTGGATCATTTTTTGAAATCTTTGGCTATTCCAAGGTCATACCAACGCTCGCCTATGTGATCTAGGAATATAAACCACCTGGAATTAATTAATATGCTTGTCGTGAGGGACTAAGACTCATTTTAAAAAATATGACTATTTAATTGACTCAGCACCATTTATTGGAGGCACCTTCTTTTCCACACCACTCTGTAGTGCCGCCTTCATCATAAATCAAGTGAATGTATACCTGTGGGTCTTTTTCTGGACTCTCTATTCTGTTTCACCAGATGTAATTTGATTTAGGAAAAATAAAGAATTCTGACCTTTCTTGCATCTGCATGCCTTGAAGCATATTTATACCATCTGGATAACATTGTTTTGATCAGAATATGCCCAAAGAATGTTCTGAGTGCTTTACCTTGTTCCCTTCAGTAAGATAAAGTGCTTCAGTTCGTCCTAATTAGCTTCTCTATCCTTTTTCCAGGTTTTAGGAGGAAATAAGCCAGTGACAGCTTTGGGGGAGGATGTCTCTGGAAAGTTTCCACTGGAGAGCACTGCAGGCTGGGCCCGCTGAAGTCAGGGCCTCCGCCAGGGCATTAGCCTGTTTCTCCTGCGTTCCTCTTCTTATCATGCACCAGCTTATTTCTCCCTGGCTCCAGATAACCTTGATGTTTCTCCAACTGGTCAAAACCCTGTCTGTTCATTTTCACCTTTGCTCATCCTGGGTGCCTCTCCCAGCAGGGCCTCTCCCCTGCTTTGAGTCTACATAAAGTTTATCCCCCAGTCTGATGTCTTCTAGAAAGCCTCTTCTAGTCATGTCAGCGCTTATCGATCTTTCTCTCCTCAGAACCCTACAGCTACTGTTATTTCTGAATCGCCTGTTCTGGCCTTTGTATCATTATTAAATATTTCACAAGTGCTTGTCTTGTCTCTCAGGCTAAGCCAGCTCTGCAGGAGGTCAAAGCCCCTCTCTTAAAGCAGTTTCTCAATAAATATTTCATCCAGGATGAAGGAAAGCGTGGGCAGGGTGTGGACAGCGGGGAGTGATGTGCTTTAGGGTGCCGAGGTGCAGAGGAAGGGCCTGCTCCCAGTGGGGAATTCAGACAGGACCCCACACGCCCCATAGGCCGGGCGTTCATATGGTGTCAGCTTATGGAGAACTGTCCTAAAACCCTCGGTTCGTGTTTCCAAGTGTGTGACTCAGAAAAGACACCAGCTCTTCCATGGGGCAGAGGGTGGCATAACGTGGGGTGAGAAGACAACTCAGTTCTAAGTCAGAACTTTCATTTCAGTGGACAATGGAAGCAACGCTGACATTCTCCTTCCACCTGAGAGCAAGTCTGCCGCCAAGAAAGCTGTGGGAATAGGAGGGACGGGCCCAGACACCGCCATCTCCGAACTGCTCAAGATGTGTCATCTGCATAGATAAACTGGCACACCTGTGGATGGGACATCCTTTAAATAGATGTTAAACAAGATCCAAGATGGGCGTAATGCGCCTTCAGTGGACTGTCATGATTAACTGTGCGTGCTGGCTGGCATGCCAGAGAGAGCTGTTGCGTTGTAGGTAAAGCGAGACAAATATGGAAAGACATTCCAGTTGTTTGGGGGATTTTTGTCACTTCCGCCAGATGGATGATTTTGGGTTTTTGTCCCTGGGTCTTGACAGATGTTCTCCACTTAACTTCCCCGAGGTTTCTGGCAGGATGGAGGGAAGTGATCTGTAGTCTGTTTCGCTCTTAAAAACCATTTCCCCAGACTTGAAAAGTTGCCAACTCAGTCGTCTCTGATTTACTGATTTCTAACGAGTGTGCAGTGTAAAAATAAAGCCCCTGGTCGGTTTTTGGGGTGACTTGCATCATTCGTAGTCACCCGACGATGGGTTTGCTGTTTGCTATGGGAACATCCCAAGGAACTCATTAATCATTTCCTCCTAAATATCCCTTAGGTCCCAAGCAGAGATGAATGGAAATAGAATTAGATGGCATAATGCATTTCCGATAACAACAGCTCAAGACTCATGGCTTAACAGCCTGAACCTTAAATTCTCCCCCAGTGTTCCCTGAGTGGAGAGATGTTTCACCCCACAGGGGTCCTAGACTGTGCAGAGCTTCTCCTTCTGCCCAGAGAGGGTGCTTAGCTCATCAGGGACTGCAGAGGGAAGCTCAGCCAAGAGGAAGTATGAGTATGTTAATGGGAAAGTGAGCCCTCACCGCGTGCTGCCTGGCCCTAAAAGCTGAGAAAGAGAAAGTATTATGTCTTGGGTTTAGGATCACTGGGCTCCCAGCTCCTGGTTTTTCATGCAGTCCCAGGCTTGGGACCCCCTCCCTGGTCCTGGCTCAGAGCCCAACTCTTAGCCTGGACTAAGGGAATGAACGCCACGTACCCCGCCCCACAACATGAACTCCCCCCAATGGCGCCGAATATGCACGATGGGAATGTGTTCGTCTCAGATGATTTTGAGAAGCTCTGGTTATTTATGGCCTTTTGTTATAAATCAAGCAAAGGAGATATCTGATAACAATCCTACATTGAAGAAGGAAAGGCAGGATTATGGTGTGGAGTCCCTCATTCACTTCTCCCGAGTTTAGAGACCAGAGAAGCCTGGCTTACTCATAGCAACCATTCCTGTATGGATAGGGAATGTCAGCTCCTAGAAAGGGCCACGGTATTAACCTGGTGATCAAGCAAAACACTGTGTGTTGCTGTATGAGTCAGGGTTCTCCAGAAGGACAGACCTAATAGGATACATGTGTATATGAAAGGGAGTTTATTAAGGAGAATTGGCTCACATGATCACAAGGTGAAGTCCCACGATAGGCTGCCTGCAAACTGAGGAGCAAGGAAGCCAGTAGTGAGACGGTCCAAGTCCCAAAAACCTCAAAAGTAGGGAAGCCGACAGGGCAGCCTTCAATCTGTGGCCAAAGGCCTGAGAGCCCCCGGCAAACCTCTGGTGTAAGTCCCAGAGTCTGAAGCCGGAAAAACCTGGAGTTTGATGTCCAAGGGCAGGAAGCATCCAGCATGGGAGAAAGAAGAAAACCAGAAACCTCAGCAAGCCAGCTTATCCCACCTTCTTCCACCTGCTCTGTTCTAGCCGTGCTGGCACCAGATTGGATGGTGCCCACCCACACTGAGGGAGGGTCTTCCTCTCCCAGTCCACTGACTCAAAGGTTAATCTTCTCTGGCAACACCCTCATGGACACACCCAGAAACAATACTTTGCCAGTCATCTCGGCCTTCAATCCAATAAAATTGACACTCACTCAATGTTAACCATCATAGTTGCTTATCCCAGTAGCAAGATCGTTATATTGACAGTTTTAGTCCTATCTCAAAAAAGGTGGGATAGGGGCTGAGGGGCAAGGGCGGATTATTTGTAAAGTTTTTAGGGTTAGTTTAAGGTAGTTCTTTGAATGCAGGGAGGGGAGATGCTGATTGGGATCAGGCAAAATTTGTGATGGAACAGTTCAGGTATGGTGGGCACAGCAAGACAAGAGTTTCAAGGCAGACTTGAGGATTAAATAGATGTGTCATAAACCCAGCAGAGAGATCTGTTTTTCCAAGAAATGGATTACTACCCTGATGAGGGCTAGTTGAGTAGTCTATTGTTTGGATAATAGATTTTCAAGAAGTTCTTAAAACAAAACAATAAAGTAAGTCTTCCCCAGGAAGAATTCCCTGGAAAAGTCATGTTAACATAGCCTGTTGGAGTAAAGTGGTGCCAATGTAAGCAAGAAGCTGTGTAGCTAAAGATGGTTTTACTATTCTACTCTTTGCTCATAAGTTTAGCATCTGTGTGGAGGGAGGGAAGGTTTATGTGGTTCTCAGCTACCTAATAAACGTGGGGGATATTTCTCAAATGTGATAAGCTGAAGGCAAGAGTAGATCAATCCTGATGAAACCATGTTTCTTTCAAAGAGAGATATAGGAAGGAGAGGCAGGAAAAGAATCTCTTCAATACTTCTCATGTGATGGGCACTGTGTTCACAAGGATTTTCTCATTTTAATTATTACCGTAATCTTATAAAGTTGATATTATTCCCATTCATTGGTTAGGAAGACTGAGGCTTGAAGAAGATATGTACCTTATGTCAAAGACTCCCCTTAACCTAACTCCAGACAGGCTCTTCTGAGTCCTCAAATCTCCAACCTTGGGTTCTATCCTTGGCCTTTTTATTCCAGTTTTAGCAAGAATTCTGCTGGGTCAGTTTAGTGAAAATCTCCCACCCTTGAAACTTGATCCAATTCCTCATCCCCCATCCTGGCCTGCCTTTAGCAGTAATCCTGTTGAGTCAGCCTAACAAGAATCCTTTAGCTTTGATGTTTCCTCTTAGTAATTTTTTACCTGCTGACCCTCACTTTGCTCCTTGGCTACCAATTCTCACTTGGCCTTGTTGACTGTAGAGTTGAGCGCCATCTCTGTCTCCTACTGCAAAGCCCCTCTATAGGGTCCCCTTGAATAAAGCCTGCCTTCCCATTATTAACATATATTATAACAATTTTTCTTAAATAGTTACACAGCCATCTCACCACTCTTTCATGCATCCATTTGTCAATTCATTTGTTTATTTTTTCATTCATTCATCCTTGCATCCCCTACTCCTTCCATTTATCCATGGAGGAAATGTTTGTTTGTTTAAAACCCTATATGTGTGTGATCCTGGGTTTCATCTTCATTTGGATCAGATTGGCCTCATTCTGTTCCAAGGCCACAGAGTCAAGGGACAATTCCAGAAAACCATCTCAGGAGAGTGGCTGTCAATCTCTTGTTGCATTTTATGTTGGATTGGTCCAACCTCTCCTCAGTACAGCACTGTTACTTGTTTTCTCAACCAAGGGAGATCCAAGACAGTAATGTTCAGTCTGATTTTAGATGAAGAATCTAAGACTTCTGCCATGGTCATTGAAGCATTATTAAAAATTGCCAAGATATGGAATCAATCACATCTTGATGATATGCTCATCAGTGGATGAATGGATAAAGAAATATGTACATACACAGTGGAATCCTATTTAGCCATAAAAGGAAGGAATTCTGTGGTTTACAATGTGGATGAGCCTAAAGGACATCATGTTAAGTGAAATAAGCCAGACATAGAAAGATAACTACTATATGATCTCACTTATATGTGGACTCTAGAAGGTGAACTCAGAAACAGGGAGTAGAATGGTGGTTACCAGGGGTTGTGGCAGCGTGGGGCAGAAGGGGTGAGATGTTGGTCAAAGAATACAAAACTTTGGGTAGACGGGAGGAATAAATTGAAGAGATCTGGTGACTATAGTTAAAAAAGCATTGTTTTGCATACTTGAAAATTTCTAACAGAGTGTTTTCGCTACAAAGAAATAAGTATGTGAGGCAATGCATATGCCAATTAGCTTGATTTAGCCATGCTACAATGTGTGCATATATCAAAAGACACCATAAACAGATACAATTTTTACCTGTCGATTAAAAAAATGAATAGAAACAAGAAAAAAAAGAATCCAGGTTTGCTAGGTCCTGCTTCTTCTGACCTAGAGAATGCCCAGAATAAGTGCAGTGGTTCCAAGGACCAAACAGGTAAAGTTGGTGCAGCTACACCCATTAGTTTTAGCTTTAGGATGGTTATAAATATGGAGAATCACGCATATTTCACCATCAAACTGATACTCAGTTACTTTTTTTTTTTTTTTTTTTGTCGTCTCAAGAGCAAATGAACTCTGGTAAATGGACTGAGAAGAGAAACTTTGGAAAGTAACACCAAGCAATCAGACACAGAAAAATACGACCCCAATGTTTGGAGATTTCTAACTGATCATTCTTTCTTAGATGCCTGCTGTCGTGGGAATAGAAAAGAGCAGGGGATAGTTTTTGACTCTGCTTTAAAATGTTCTTAATAGGAAAAGGCTCCCATTCTAACTCAAGAGGTGACACCTTAACAACCATGCTCCTCATAAAACATTCCCTGGCTCCTGCTGGCTCTTGTGTAACCAGGAGGGTCCTGCCATGAAACAGAACTGGAGTTTCTTCCCAACTCATAGCCACACTTCCCACAGGACCTGGATGTCTGTGGTGGTTATGAATTAAAGGCTCAGTCTTCATTGCATCAGTGTCAGCCTGTATGAACAGCTCTCAACATTTTCTCTAACGGCAGGTATTTTTATTTGTCGAGGAATCAGGACTCTCTTCTCTGATTCTGACACCCATCACATACAGCCTGCAAATCCAGTGTGCACGGCTCGTTTTTTTTTTTTTTTTTCCTTTTCCACTGAGATTGGCTCATTTGACTATTCCATTCATCAGGCGCAGAGTGAGGGAAACGCACACTTCATTTGCTTTGTGGCCACTGCCTTATTTTCCCTCTTTTTGTCTGAAGAGAACCAATAAACCTTCTATCTTCAAATTTTCAGAGAAGTACTTTCCATCTAGCTGGTTCTTGAGTGCTTTAAAATGGAAAAAAAGAACTGAAAACAGACCACTCTTTGGGTGATTTGCAAGTGCTCCGAAATTACTGTTTTTCTGCTTCACAGACTTGGTGATTGACAGTGCCTTCCCCCAGATAGCCAGTGGCATTGGCCATGATGGTGCTGCTCCAAATTGAGTATATATTTTTTAAACGCCAGTGTCTACTGAATGAAATCTAGAATTAATTTTTCTTGGGCTAATAGTTGTGCATAGCCACAGTGTACCTGCTGAATGTATGGGCTTTGCAAATAACATTTAGTCTTCTTTTTTTTTTTTTTTTTTTTTTTTTGTCATCCCTGGTCTCCAGAGAATTTTACTTCCCAATGGTTTTAGCCCTTCCTCATATCTGGCTGATTTTGATAAGAGCAGATGAATTACCCAGTGTGGAATATGAGAAAATTCTTTGGAGAGGGGGTCCAGTGGTCATGGGTGCATTTGACTGGGGCTCCAGTTTGTGCACAGCCCCCTTGTACCCCAGTTGTGTCCGGGGTGAGAAGCCACTGGCCTGAGGTCACTGTAGCACACCTTTCCTCCCTATAGACCGAGGTTTCTCCCTCTTGGTACTATTAACATTTGGTTTGCGGGATTTGGATTGTGCATTGTTGGATGTTTAGCGGCACCCCTGGCTTCTACACATTAGATAGCAGTAGCACTGTTTCCCCAGGCGGTGACAAACAAAACTGTTTTCAGACATGGCCAAATGCCTCCTGTGGTGCTGATGGGGAATGGTCCCCAGATGAAGACGTTCTCCCTCTGGGCTCCTGGAGTCCCAGGTGAGAGTTGCGATGAATGCAGAAAGAGGAGGAAGGGAGGGCAGGAAATCAGGAAAAAGATGGACTCTGGGGCGCGTCGGCCTCTCCTGAGATCCGGATGAACAAATTCGCTGGTTACCTACTCTGGCTGCATGTTAGAATTACCTGGGGAGCTTTAAAACAATCCACCTTCTGAGCCTGGCCCAAGGATCCTGAATTAATTGGTTTGAGGAGGTTCCCTGCTATCAGCATTTTCTTCCCAACCTTGGCGGCTGCAATGTGCGGCCAGGGTTAAGGACCAAGGTCATGAGCAGAGTCGCTCACCGTGAGGCCGGGCTTGTCCTGCCGCCGGCTGCGCGATGCCGGTAGCTGTGCTGTTGAGGCATTCACTGTACCTTCCTGAATTTTTCTCACCAAGTGTCTTCCAGCTCTCGAAGCTGAGACCCTGCGCTTTGCTAATGTCACCCGGGCTGCTCAAGTAGCTCTTTCGACTAACCACCAAAGGAACTCAACCCCAGAGATCCCGTCTCTACTAAAAATACAAAAAATTGGCTGGGTGCGGTGGCGCATGCCTGTAATCCGAGCTACTCGGAAGGCTGAGGTAGGAGAATCGCTAGAATGCAGGAGGCAGAGGTTACGGTGAGCCGGGATGGCGCCACTTCACTCCAGCATGGGCAGCAAGAGCGAAACTCCGTCTCGGGGAAAAAAAAAAAGGAACTCAACCAGTGAAAAAAGCAGGCGCCACCTCAAAGTCATACATAGACTTCTGCTGCATTTCTCAGAAAATGCTCCTTTGCCTTCTTTTGCAAGCAGGTAAGTGCAAGCATTTGTCTAAGCAACAGCGAAGGGCCAAGCAGGTGGAGAGGGATGAAGAAATGCGAGCCACCCGCGATGCTCTGTATCTCTCTGGAGGGATAGCAGCAGCTAAAGAATGGTGAGAACCAGGACACCAGAGACAGGGAGGGAGAGATGAACAACCAGAGAGACATCTAGCATCATAAACAGCAAATTCTACTAAGTATTCAATTAACCCCAATGGAAATAGAAAAGGAGGAGGAGAGAAACCAAAAATAGATGGGATGAACAGGAAACAAGTAGTAAAATAGTAGATCTGAATCCCACCTTATCTTTCCAATGTAAATGTAAGAGGCCATCATATGTAAATGGACTAAACACTCTAAGAGGCAGAGATAGTCTGGATGGATAAAAAAGCAAGGCCCAACTCAAGAAAGCAAGATGTGCTTTAAATATGCAGATATAGATAGGTTGAAAGATATACAGGTAAACAGGTGTTAAAAGATGTACCGTGCATATAGCGTAAAAATACTGGGGTAGCTATACATTAATATCAGATACTACACATCACAACAAAAAATATTACCAGAGATAAAGAGGGACACTTTAAAATGATAAAGGGTCAATTAATCAGGAAGTTAAAACAATCATAGATGTATATGTCCCAAATCACAGATCTTCAAATAAAAATACACATGACTGATTGAAAGCAAACATTATACCATGACATGTGGAGTTTATAATAGATATGATAGCTACAGCATCTAGGATGGAAGACAGATCAAGTGACCAGTAAGGCTGCAAGTTTCATTATGTTATATGAAGTGGTACATTAGAAATAAGTAGACTGTGCACTATTTACCATGGCAAAGACTGGAAACCAACCCAAATGCCCAGCAATGATAGACTGGATAAAGAAAATGTGGCACATATTCACCATGGAATACTATGCAGCCGTAAAAAAGGATGAGTTCACGTCCTTTGCAGGGATATGGGTGAAGCTGGAAACCATCATTCTCAGCAAACTAACTCAAGAACAGAAAACCAAACACCACATGTTCTCACTCATAAGTGGGAGGTGAACAATGAGAACACATGGACACAGGGAGGGGAACATTACACACTGGGGCCTATCAAGGGGTGGGGGGCTGGGGGAGGGATAGCATTAGGAGAAATACCTAATGTAGATAGTGGGCTGATGGGTGCAGCAAACGACCATGGCACGTGTATACCTATGTGACAAACCTGCACGTCCTGTACATGTATCCCAGAACTTAAAGTATAATTTAAAAAAAAAAGAAATAAGCAGGCTGTGAAAAGATAAAAATGTATATTCTAATCCCTAGAATGACCACTTAAAGTGCAAAGATAAATAGTTAAAAAATCAATAGCTGTATTACAGTGGAATTCTAAAAAATGTTCATTCAACACACCAATGCACACATATTCCCACTCCTCACATACCTCTTTCTTTTGGATGATGGAATCTACCAAACAAATAGTAACATAGTGGATCTTTCATGAAGGCAAGTACTTCCTTAGCTTTTCTAATATAAAGTAGCTTCATAATTAGTTGTAATTTCGGTAAATTATTGCCCATTATAAACTGCTAAATTGATACATGTGCGTTCTTTTCTGTAGCTAATTTAGAAAGTCTTCACAGTGGGGTCGATTCTGGTTTGTGGATTTTGTGCGTCTGGTTTTGTCAAGTAGAAGCGTCCAACTTTCAGATCCAGGCGGTAGTAGAAAGTAAGCCATGTAGTCTCACTTTCCTGAGGATCCTCATTAAAGTTCCTAGAAGATGTAACTCTGAGATTTCCCGAATGCTGAGTTCTGCCAGGGAGAGGTGTAATCACCGTTTACTTTCCTGATGTTAGTAGAGAAAAATGAGGCAGGCCCACTGGGGAACTCACACAGGAATAGACCATGATTTAATGCATAACAGTGTGATCGTGGCTTTGGGTCTGGTCACTGTTTCCGTGAGCATGTACCAAGATGGTATGAGCTGTCCTTGCAGCAAGATGGAACGTGCATTCCACTACTGCCCTTAGACCTTCTCGCATGGATTGTGGTTCCCTGTGGGCCCCTCACATCCTGTATTCATTTGATTGACTTCTCAGTCAAGTCTCTACATTTGTTTTGTTAATGTCACTTTGAAATCTTGTCAAGAGGTGGGCACGGTGTCTCATGCCTGTAATCCCAGCACTTTGGGAGGCCAAGGCAGGTGAATCACCTGAGGTCAAGAGTTCGAGACCAGGCTGACCAATATGGTGGAACCCTGTCTCTACTAAAAATACAAAAATTAGCTGGGTGTGGTGGTGGGCGCCTGTAATCCCAGCTACTTGGGAGGCTGAGACAGGAGAATCACCTGAACCCATGAGGCAGAGGTTGCAGTGAGCCGATATTGTGCCATTGCATTCTAGCCTGGGCAACAAGAGCAAAACTCCGTCCCCCCTCCCCCCAAAAAGAGTTAATGGGATTAAAATGAATAAGAAACACAGTACATAGGGAGGGTAGGTGAGCACTCTACAGGATAGATAGTCATTTGAAGAATGGGTAAACTGTTAACAGAGGTAGATGAATGAAGTGGAGAAAACAGTGTAATTAAAGACACAGAGGTGAGAAGTCACTGGAAAGTAATCCAGGCTCAGGAAGCAGTGGAGCTGGCCGGCATGTGGAGGTCGCATCGGAGATTTGTGGTAAGGCCAGAGAGGTGGATAGGAGCCAGATTCTGGAGGGCTTTGAACACAAAGTCCAAACTTTTCTGACATAATTTGACACACAGTTTTAAAAAGCACTTTTTTAAAGCTAGAAGGTGCCTTGTTTGGGGCTAGGCTTTAGGACGATGCACCTTGCACCAGTTTGTGTTGGAGGAATTAGAGAGAGAGAAGGGGTTGACGTGTGACCTGGATCCTCTTTTGTCTACATGAAAGAATTTCTGGAGAGAGTAGGGCAATCACTTTCCTTTCTCCTCTGCCTCTTTTTTTTTTTTTTTTTTTTAACAAGTGGATGGCTGCCTTGAATGAAACACCTTGAAAACTCAAAATGTCAGACTCAGAGTCCTCTCCACATTGAGAGCTTTAGAGAGCTGGTGACAGGCTCTCAGAAAAGAGAGCCCAAGTGGCCTGCTTCAGCAAAGGGATGCTTGAATTGTTAATTCCTAAAAACACCCATGATCTGTGTATACAGTTGCTCCCATGCCCTCTCAGCGCTGAAATGGGACTTCCCATTATTCCTCAAGTCTTCTCTCTTCCCTCTTTAATTCACAAAAAGTTTTCTGAGAGCTTACCATGTGTCAGGCACTGTTAGGACTTAGAATATTCTATTTAGTTCTTTTTCTAAAAACATCCATTGCTGTGATGATGATTATTACATATGTGATATACATCTTATTATTATCCTCACTTCAGTTTACTTATGAGAAAACAGAGACTCAGAGAGGTTAAGTAACTTTCTCAATGTCACACAGCCAGAAGGAAGCCGAGATCTGGTTTCCAATGTCTTGTCTGGACAAATTAAATATTACATGAAGAACATCATAACAAAAAATATCATCAGAGACAAAGAGGGACACTGTATTAGTCTGTTCTTATGCTGTTAATAAAGATATACCCAAGACTGGGTAATTTATAAAGGAAAGAGGTTTAATTGACTCACAGTTCCACATGGCTGGGGTGGCCTCACAATCATGGTGGAAGGTGAATAAGGAGCAAAGTCACATCCTACATGGAAGCAGGCAGGAGAGCTTGTGCAGGGGGACAACCATTTATAAAACCATCCTATCTCATGGGACTTAGGCACTAGCACAAGAACAGTGTGGAGGAATCCACCCCCATGATTCAACTTAGTTTTGGTTTGGTGATGTGGAACTTTAGCATAAGTGAGTCCATTTTGGTCTGGTCTGCTGGGGCCTAGTGCAGAAGCTGAGTCCATATCAATAGGCTCTCATAAATTTTATTTAACAGTGATTAAAATGCAAAACCATTAAAATTAAAATTATAGCAACTGACTTATGAAAAAATGTTTATTATATAATGTTAAGTGGGGAAAAGCAGGATGCAATAAAGATCTGCATGAAATAGAAATGCATATCCACAGAATCTGGAATGAAGTACACAAAAGGGAAGAGTGAGAAAGGTGTTATTATGGGTAATATTTTGGTGGAGGGGGCACCATTTTTGAAATTGTCTTTAGTGTTCCTTCTCAGTGTGGGTTTTTATGTAGGGAAGGGGATTTGTATTGGAGAGTCACATATTAAAACCATATAAATCACAAGTCGTATTAGTCCCTTTTCATGCTTCTGATAAAGACATACCTGAGACTGGGCATTTACAAAATAAGGAGGTTTATTGGTCTTACAGTTCCACATGGCTGGGGAGGCCTCACAATCATTGTGGAAGGCAAGGAGGAGCAAGTCACACCTTATGTGGATGGCAGCAAGCAAAAAGAGAGAGCTTGTGCAGGGAAACTCCCATTTTTAAAACCGTCAGATCTCACGAGACTATTCACTATCATGAGAACAGCGCAGGAAAGACCTGCACCCTTGATTCAATTACCTCCCACCAGCTTCTTCCCATGACATGTGGGGATTGTGGGAGTTACAATTCAAGATAAGATTTGGGTGGAGCCACAACCAAACCATATCACAAGTATTCATAGCTCTCTGAATTTTCCCAGACTGAACACCCTGTGTACTAAGCACTCAGATCAAGAAACAGAGCATTGTTAGGATTCAGAAACCTCGCATCCTCCACTCCCATCATTCTTAGTGTGAAATTAGGAAAACCAATTCTCTGAGAATGGAATGGATTGTCCTTAAGTATGCAAAAAGAAGATCTTGGCCAGAAAGCCAAGGAAGAGGAGGCTGATCACTTGAGTCGGTAAGGACTGAGCCTTCCTGGGGCTTCCTATTCATCATTCACTCTTACTCTGGAAATAGCAGAGGTGGGGTGGGCCGTTTTCAGAGCAGGAACTTGTTTATGCACCTAACCGGAAACAAGAAGAGAAAGGGGCTAGTGTCTATCTGGGAGATGTGAAGTCGTGCTGAGCACTAGCCCAGAAACACCATCCCCCACTGAAGTCACAGGCCCAGTGAAACCGGAACCCCAGAGCCTGGGGAGAACAAACACTGATGGACCTTCCATCAGGTCTCTTTCTGACCTTCATCAGAAAGAGAGACAAGGCTCAAGAGCATAATTCAGAGAAGTGAACAGACCAAGTAGACATAGTTCAAAAACAAGGGCACAGCAGCCAAGGACCTGGAGCCAGAGAAGAAGGGGTTGACACCCAGAAGTTGGGCCCTGGAGTTACACAGAAAAGTGCCTCCAGCTTCCTTCAGTGCTCATGGAGCCTCTGTTGCCTGGATGCAGTGGTGAATGAGACAGAACAAGACAGATGCTGTGGCTGCCCTCATGGGCCTGAAATCCACAGAGGGATGACAGCTACGATGGGGGAGCCAGGCAGGGGAGGGGCTGTGTGTTCAAGGCTGTAGGAACGCACAGGTGAAGCCCCACCTGAAGGCCAGGTAAAGTGCGCATGTTGAGTTTGGGGAACAGAAAGTCCATCTCATGGCAGGAACAGAGCAAACTGGAAGAGATGGATTGAACTGGAGTCAGAGCCAGCTCCTAGGGACCATTGCAGGGAGCAGAAGCACAACATCCCAACATGGCTCCAATTGGTTAGAAAGCCAGGCCGGGCGCGGTGACTCATGCCTGTAATCCCAGCACTTTGGGAGGCTGAGTTGGGCAGATCACGAGGTCAAGAGATGGAAACCATCCTGGCCAACATGGCGAAACCCCATCTCTACTAAAAATACAAAAATCAGCTGGGCATGGTGGCAGGCGCCTGTAGTCCCAGCTGCTCAGGAAGCTGAGACAGGAGAATCACTTGAACCTGGGAGGCGGAGGTTGCAGTGAGCTGAGATCACACCACTGCACTCCAGCCTGGCAACAGAGAGACTCCGTCTCAAACAAACAAACAAACAAAAAGCCAGTGACGTTGCACACTCAGTAACACTGCAAATATAACAATTTGCAAACATATTCAGAAATGCCAAGTAAAATGTAAATTTATAAAACTATAAATGTTAAAAATACGTGATCATTGCCACATAAATTCTCAGCAGATTAAATGAATACAAATAAAACATTAGTCAAAAAGTAACTATTGACCCAAAGTGAAACTAATTTAAGTAACCATGAATTTTGATTCACGATTATAAAATACGATGTAATCTTTCTTTTAAAATGCCATATAAAAATATAAAATTGTCTCAACAGTTCATTTATGAGTTTTGAGGGCAAATTCTTCCAGCTACTGAAAAATGTCTTTCTTAATCTATATGCAATGAGTTGAAGAAACAGTGGTGGACTAATTCTAAGTTAATTCCAAATAGTTCTTTCTGACTCCAGAATAATGTGAATAATTCTCTTTCTTATTTGATAATTTTAAAGATATATGATTGAACACTCTTTTTTCAGGAACTGCACTGTCATTGCTGAAGAGCTGCTATGGGTTGAATTCTGCCTCCTCCAAAATTCATATGTTGAAGCCCTAACTTCCAATGTCACTGCATTTGGGGACAGAGCCTCTAAGAGGTAATTAAGGTTAAATGGGGTCATAAGGATGGGATATCAGTCCAATATGACTCACGTCTGGTAAGAAGATGAAGAGACACTAGGGATGTGCACACACAGAGAAAAGTCCATGCCAGGCAGACACAGGGAGAAGGCAGCCATCTGCAAACCAAGGAGAGAGGCCTCAGGGGAAAGCAGCCCTGCTGCCACCTTGATCTTGGACTTCCAGCCTCTAGACCTGTGTAAAGATAAATTTCTGTTGGTTAAGTCATCCAGTCTTTGGTTATTTTGTTATGGTAGCTCCAGCTGACTAATCCATGAGTTATTTGTATATTTTATTGTCATTTCTAAGAGAGTATGTTATTTGATCTTTGTTCGCTTTGCTTTCATCAGGCATAGACGATGAATCCAGTGCAGGATGACTATACCAATTATCAAACTATCATTTTTTTATCCAATTTGTTTGGAAATTATAAAAACCAAAAGAAGATTTGTTCTTGGAATGGAAACTTTGCCAATACCACAACATGACTGCTTGCCCTGGCTTACTCCAGCAGAGATGCGTTTAGACTTGCAGTTTGGTTATACTTTTGTTGTTGTTGTTGTTATTGTTGTTTATCTTAATTGAATAATTGAGTCATTGATCTTGAGCGAAAAACAAATAACTCAGGGTTCATTTATGATTTAAAATTATAAAAATAATCATTTTACAGCAAATGCATTCACTTCTCAGTACTTGACAATAGCCTAGTTATTAAAATACTAAAACATCTAAAACCCATTTACTGGCTGTATATTTGGGAGAAGCCACTCTAAATTTCTCTGAAATTCACTTTTCTTAGCTATGAAATTATATATATATATATATATAATATATACATACACATATATACATATATGTGTGTGTGCGTGTATATATATATACACATATATATACATATATGGAATAGGGCTGTGCTCAAGATGAGAATCATGCATGTAAAATGTTGGACAAAGCCCATTGGTAGAAGACATTGGGTAAATGGCTACTGCTGCTGTCTCAAGACAGCACAAGGCACAGGTGTTCTGGGACCCTGGGTGCATGGGATGTATCCACGGCTTTGTCACAGAGCCAGAAAAGCAGAATTGAGGTTGGCTGGAGCTGCCTCTGGCAACTCTGGGAAATGGTCATAACCACTGTAACCAGGGCTGTTACTTAGGCTATGGTTTGGTTTGTCAGGGACCCAGAGGCCAAGAACCCAGCTGTTCATACAACTAAATGTGAAAAGCAAGGTTGACACAGAGGAGGATGCTCAAACAATTGTGCACCAAGCTAATATTTCCACTAAGAAGTTCTGTCATTGTGCATGAGTTTGGTTCTGCGCCAATTTTATCTGCCCAAGAAATGAAGGCAGAATGGTTGGGTTAGGGTGCTTTAGAGATGGGTCCAGGAAAGGGCGAGTCGGCTCGGCTTGCTTGCAGATGAGCATGGGTTTATATCTGCCCTCCATCAGGGCGGGGTTGCTGGGAGAAAAATGTTCCTCTCCACATGTTGGCCAACGTAGCAAGGCTGTCTATAGTGTCAGACTGTTCCTAGGCCAAACCTAGGAGTGCAAAGTAGGTGTTGTCAGTTTTTGAGTCCTTTATTCATAATATTGGGGCCCAAAAGCCCAGCTGCTCCCTTGGGTGTCCCCAGACCCCTTCCGTGATTGCCCTTTCACTAATTGGAGTCCTATCGGGTCCTTCCACCAACTCCTGCCTACAGTATTGTCTCCTTTCTGTCATTAAAACCTTCCCGTAGAGCATTCCCTTAGCACAATGCTCCCCATCTTGCCAATGCCTCCCAGTCCTGACTGCACGAGGAATCACCCAGAGATCTCATTTAAAATGTCAACACCTGAGCCCCGCCTGGAGGACCTGTTGATCTAGTTCTTGGAAGCAGAGCTTGGGAGCCCATATGTCACCCACTGCTTGGCTGGTTCTGGTTTGTAGTCGGGTCTGGGGACTCAGCTCTAGCAGACCAGGGAGATAACAAGCTCCAGTTAAGTCAGCCAATCCCAGAGACTGCACTAGCTGACTCAGGAGCACCTTTCCTAGAAAACAGAAGTCCTTGTGCCAGTTAAAAATCTCGGAGGACCTTCCAGAGTGGGGTCATTGGAGATCTCAGCATGGTGGTCTGGGCAGTGTAGGAGGGACACATGGACGGACTGGAAAAGCTTGGCTCTTTCTCAAGCCAATGCTGATTAAGGGATTCGTCTGTGGGGTATAGATGGCAAACGAGTGGGGACATTGTGATGTCATTTCTCCCTCCCCTCAGTGAGTGTGTGTATCCATCTCCCTCCCCTCAGTGACCTAGAGTACCATGAAGTGGAAACTCAAAGAATTCTGGTATCTGCTGGGTGTAGGATAGGATGAGGGATTGGTCACATTTTAGGTCCTGGTTCATTTTGGACGGAAATGGGAGTTGAGAGACACTCCTTTAGGAATAACTTGGAAAATTCTCATTAAAATTAATGATGATGATAATAAAACAACTTAGTGCTTTCCACTTGGCTTTGTGTACTGGATGATTTAATGCAACAATGATGCAGCCGAGCATGGCTGGCCAGTGCTGGCAGCCCCCACCCCACCCCAAAACAACTCCTGACTAGCCTAACTAGCCATTCTATGCACTCAATACTTTAATTTGCACCTTCTATTCATTCACTCCTAACCTGGTGACACCCCCTAGATTACTGATCTCTGCGGTTCCATTTCTTCATCTCCATAAACCATAGAAACGCCTAGGGAATCCCAGTGTGTGAGAATTCCATCTCTCTCTCTCTCTCGCTTTCCACCTGGCACCTGGAAATAGCCCAGACGTGATGATCGCAAAATGATACAGAACAGAATATATTTTTCTAGACTTCACTTCCTAGCACAACACGAGTAGTGAAACGAGCCTCTGAAGCTGTGTCTCTCTGACAGGGCAGAGTCGGGATGCATGCTCTGTGGCTGTCTTATTTGTGTTTCCAGGCGGCCAGCCTGTTTGTATTCTATATAACATATATGGCACTCTCCCTTCCTTAACTCCATTCTCCACACTTCCCACACACTAGCTTTTTATTTTTATTTTTTTTAGTTAAAAAGAGTGCTGTGTTTCTTGCTGTTTTCGTGTTCGCATTAGAGGAACAGCAGCATGCCGTCAGGCAGGAGTGGCTGGTAATAGACTCTGGATAACAAGCACCCAGCTCATCCTGGGGCTCCCTCAGGAAACAGAATTGGATGATGGAAGAAAGAATGTCAGGGTTCAGAGAGGAATGTCTCAGCTAGCCCATCACATAAACATTAAAAATAAAATTAGAATACATACCATATGATTCCTCAGCTGGAGAAGCAAAATAAATGGAAAAAATTATCCCCAAGCCGTAACAGCTTGACTCCAAAGAATGACTTCTCTCCTCTCACCGGTGGCAGCGTCCTTCCCAAACATTGCCCTCGTAAGTGTCCAGGAACCGGGACCTGGAGGCCCTCAGGATCTCTCCCTCAGGCCAAGGCAGGCAATTACATCAGCCCAGGGGTTTGGTTTCAAGTTGTCAGGGGTCAGTGGTGCAGGTCACTCAGTTCCCAGGGTCCTTCCTGAGAATTGGTGCTGGGAATAAGTAGGATGGATAGAACATCCACTTGGGATGTCTAGCATCGATTTGGATGTTGGCACCAGGAGCCAAGTCACCTAGTTTCAAAGTTCAGCCCTACAACTTACTAGGACTCTGAATTACATAACGTCTTGGTGCCTCAACTTGCTTGTCTGTGGAATAGCAGTAAGATAGAATCCACTGGATAGATGCATTGGGAAGCATAACAAACTTAATGCATGTAAACTCTTTTTTTTTTTTTTTAGTGGAGATTGGGTTTTGCCATGTTGGCCAGCCTGGTCTCAAATGCCTGACCTCAGGTGATCCACACACCTTGGGCTCCCAAATTGCTGGGATTATAGGCGTGAGCCACCGTGCCCGGCCCCACTTTTCTTTTCTCTTTTTTTTTTTTTTTTTTTTAGACAGAGTGTTGCTCTATCGCCCAAGCTCTAGAGTGCAGTGGAGTGATCTTGGCTCACTGCAACCTCCACATACCGGGTTCAAGCGATTCTCTTGCCTCAGTCTCCTAAGTAGCTGGGATTGCAGGCACATGCCAACATGCCCAGCTAATTTTTTTTTTTTTTTGTATTTTTAGTAGAGATGGGGTTTCACTATGTTGGCCAGGCTGGTCTCAAACTCCTGACCTTGTGATCTGCCCACCTCGGCCTCCCAAAGTGCTGGGATTACAGGCTTGAGCCACTGCATCTGACCTAATGCATGTAAATTCTTGTAACAGTGCTGAGCACAGATACGTAACACTGTTAGTCGCTAATAGTATGTTTAGCATTTTAGAGACTCTGCACCCCATTTTATTAAGAAGCAACTTTCTATAATCTGCCAGGGGTTGGCAGCCCAGAGTCCACTCTGCTCCCATGTTCTGTGTGAGCACAGGTGTGTGCCTCAGTCTTCCGGATCCCACACTGTTGATCTGTAAACTGGGAAAAAAAATGCCCGGCTTACGTGTGGGTTTCCTTGGATTGCCATGAAGATAACATTAGACGCAAAATGCTCATAGTTTTAAGCAGATCTCACAAGTTATAATTTTTCTGCTCTGGGTCTCTGATACATCTTTTTTTCCTCTGGCCAAGTGGATCAAATCCCATTTTGTTATTCAGCCATCAGATCGGATTGCAGAAGCTCAGATACTGAGATGTTAACTCTTTGGACTGCACCATCATTCAGCTCACCAGGCACTGTATTATTTGGGCAATTAGAAATCTCTTGAGTTTATTATAGAATCCCATCTTAAATACATGGTTTTAGACGTGGTGTCTCTGCTGTGATGTATAACAAATAGCAAACATCACCTCTCACCATCTGACATGGTGCAGAGTTACTTGCTAGTTGTTGGTATATTGTGCGCTTCCTAGCTCTGGAATGAATGAACACTTCGTTTATTCCAGGGACTGGTTTAATTCACTCCTGTGTCTACAGCACCTAGCAAGTGGCCTGACACATAATCCTCTCTCAAATAGCTATTGAATGAACGGATGACTCACAACTCAACTGAAGCACAAGCACCTTTTCATCGACAGGTTGAAAGCTTCAAGGAGAAGAAACAGTGTTGCTTTAGTTGAGAATGTAAACAGTTAGATACTTAGATAATTATCATAGTGTAAGAGCTACATCCTGTAGGGGCACAAGGAGGCCCGGGACCTGGGTCCTATTTGCAGACAGTTGAAAATCTAGTTGGGGAAATGAGTGAAAGGAAAACCGGGACAAGATGGGGAAACAGTAAATGCCAAATCAGAGCTCTCTGAGTGGAGTTAGGTCAAAGAGGAAAGCAGATGGAAGAGGAAAGGGGAGAAAAGACATAGACAGACTGGGTAAGGCTTATGCGTAGCAGTGGGGTGGGCTCCTGTCCGTAAAGGATGAGTGTGATTTCAGTAGGAAACAAGGAACAAGCAGCCCAGAAGGGGGAACATGGAGCGATGTGCGTTCAGCCCCACCTGAGCAGGGCACGCGGCCTGACATCAAACCTCGCTGCACCTGGGGGAAGAGAACGAAGGCAGGGGACTTGCAGCCAGACCAGGGAGCATCTCTGTGGGGCTGGCCAAGGTGTTTGATTGATGTTGCCCAGACTTGCTGATGGTAAGAATCACTTGTCCAAAAAAATACAAAAAACAAGACATTTAAAAAAAACTTCTTGGGCACTCATGGAGTCTGATGTTCAAGGGCAGGAAGCATTCAGTATGAGAGAAAGATGAAGACAGGAAGACTCAGCCAGCCTGCTCATTCCACTTTCTTCTGCCTGCTTTGTTCTAGCCATGCTGGCAGCTGCTTAGATGGTGCCCACCCAGGCTGGATGCAGTGGCTCACGCCTGTAATCCCAGCACTTTGGGAGGCCAAGGTGGGCGAATCACTTGAGGTCAGGAGTTTGAGGCCAGCCTGGCCCGCAGTGAAACTCTGTCTCTACCAAAAATTAGCCGGGGTTGGTGGCACGCACCTGTAATCCCAGCTACTCTGGAGGCTGAGGCAGGAGGATGACTTGAACCCAGGAGGCGGAGGTTGCAGTGAGCTGAGATCATGCCACTGCACTACAGCTTGGGTGACAGAGCAAGACTCTGTCTCAAAAAAAAAAAAAAAAAAAAAAAGATGGTGCCCACCCAGATTGAGGATGGGTCTGCCTCTCCCAGTTCACTGAGTCAAGTGTTAATCTCCTTTGGCAATACCCTCACAGACACACCCAGGAACAATGCTTTGCATCCTTCAATCCAATCAAGTTGACACTCAGTATTAATCATCATAGGGACTATTCCAGGCTTATTGAACCAGAATCTCCAGGATTCTCCTTTGAAAAATTCAACCAGTCAGTCAATCAAGACAAATAGCCCAGGCAAGTTTGGGAAGTACACGGCATAGGTGATGAACAGACATGGACAGCTTGGAGCAGAGATATAATTTGACAAATGTTGTGTCTTAGGAAGAGTAGTAGGGAGGCGATTTGGAGGTGGGGAATGGTGGAGAAGACTGGAGATTGGAAATCAGTTACAAAGCTACTGAGAAAATTTAAGTGGGTAGAAGTAAGGGCTGAAGCCATGGAAGCTGCTGCGGGTCTAAAGTCAACGGGATGCTGTGAGTGAGACCCAATATGGAACAGACAACTGGTGGGACCCAACAGAAGAGAGAGAGACAGGAAGTCATTTAATGACTGGGAGGCTGCAGGAAGGGTGGAAGCATACATAGAAAGAGTAAATTTCAGGCAGGGCACGAACTATACAGCAAGGTGATGGCCTTAGTCTCAGAGAAGTTGTGGTTCTTATAATAATGGGTGTTCCTTTGGAAGACTAAGAAATTGAATTTGTGGGACTGGGGTGTTGGAGAGAGTCAGGCCTGGAGATTAGAAATGATCATTTTTTGGAGATGGGGTAGGATAGTATAGTTTACTTATAAACAAAGCTGGGATTTGGGCACTGATCCCTGCAGTTTAAAATCCACATATAGCTTTTGACTACCCCAAAACCTAACTAACTACTAATAGCCTCCTGTTGACTGAAAGCTTTATTGATAACATAAACAGTCACTTATTACATCTTTTCTATGTTATATGTATTATATACTGCATTCTTACAGTAGAATAAATTAGAGAAGAGAAAATGTTATTAAGAAAAGATATTTACTATGTGTTAGGTGGAAGTGGATTATCATAAGGGTCTTCATCCTCATCATCTTCCCATAGAGTCTCAGTGGGGGCAGAGGTGGAGGAGGTGGAAGGGGAGGCAAGCGAGGCAGGCACATTGGGTACAACTTTTATTGAAAAAAATTCACATATAAGCGTGCAGTTTAAACCTGTGTTGTTCAAGGGTCAACTGAATATTTACAACAAAACTGTCAGCCAAGCTGAGAAAAATGAAGAAAGAAAAAGGTAAAGTGCTACTCAGGCTGCAGTTTACACTAAGCCTGTGCAGGAAAGGAAAGCATCTGAAACTGCTGATCCAGCCCAAATCATGCTGTGCCCACAGCGGTTTCATATATTTAGAGGCAGGCTGGTTTGACTTCATCTGGTGAGGATTATACCCCCCGCTAGGGCCGGCATTGTGCCTTCATTCTCTCATTCATCAGCTAATTCCCTACAGGTTCTGTGTCCTGGACTTGTTTTGTTCAAAATACATCTTTTTTTCCCCCTCAGCAAAATAGAGCAGAGTTGACAAGAAGTTCTGATAATTACTCCCTAAACAATAAATCACTATGCTGTTGAACTGTGTTAACTCTACGTGGGACATGAATGCGTTTCAAGGGAAACCCTCTCAAGACAAATGGCACCAAGTGCTGTGATTACAGCTTCAACAGACGTGCAGACAGGGCTGCTTCAGGCCCTTTGCTGACTGCCAGGCTGGCAGGAACTTTCAGAAACGGCCACAGGAGGAATGCTGGAGAAAGGGAGCTTTGCTCCTCAATCTGCTGCTCTTTGTCCTTGGAAGAAGTGGAGAAGATGAGCACAGGAAGGGAGGGTGCTCAGTTTTCACCCACTTGTTCATTCATTCATTCCTCAGGCCCAGGATGGCACCCAGTTGTCGCAAGCCCTTATGGGTGACCTGTGTTCCCAGCCATCATCTCGGTCCACCCTGACCACTGTTTCCTTTGCTATTCAGGATGCTAATTCTTGCAAATATCACCCTTTCACTCAAATTTTATTGAGCACCTACTATTCTATAGGTGCAATGGAAAGTGCTGGAATATGAAAATGACTATCTTGGTGCTTGTCCTCAAGGAATATACAAACTAGTGGGGGAGATAGCTGCTTATATAAATACATTTTTAAAAAGACTCTCATTTGATCTAGGTAGAAGCAGCACCAAGGTCTAATGTTTGAAGAATCAAGGGAGACTTCCTAGAGCAGAATGTAGTGAATGGGACTTTGAGGGAGAGCAGGAGGCATAGCACCACAAGCAGCATGGTCCACTGGGGAAACAGTAGTTGTTTAGAGGATAAATGAATAGAGTACCAGTGGCATGGTTTTATTATTTTATTTTATTTTTAAACTGTATTCCCTTCTGTATGTGGTTTTACCATTCTTGTGGTCACTTTGCCATTAAATGACTTCCTCTCCTGCCTATGCTGGGTCCCGCCAGTTATCCATTTTATGTTGGGTTTTGTTCACAGCACCCTGGGAATTAATGTAGGGGGTACTAGAGTTGGGAAGCAGCAGAGAGCATGAGAGTTTGAATGGATTCTTGCAATTCCCTTGCTAAAATCTTTAAGCAGCAGACTGAAAAGATCATATGTGCAACTTAGAGAGACCTCTCTAGCATGAGAATGAAATAACAGTAACAAGAGGCAAGAGAGAGAGAGAGAGAACCATTCAAAAACACCATTTGTTCACACATTCATTCAACAAATATTTTTTGAAGGCCTACTCTGTGCCAGGAGACAGGCTAGGTGCTGGGGATATAGCTGTGACCCAAACAGTTTACAAGTTAGTGGGAAAGTTGGGTTTAAATAAATAGACACCGAAGTAAATACATATTTATAATCTGTGGAGTGAATGGAATTCCACGATGCTATAAACAAGTATGGCAGGGTGTTTCATTTCAATGGGTGATCAGGGCAAGGCCTTTTTAAGGAAATGGCATTTATCTGAGACCAAAAGAATACGTAGAATTTAACCTGCTGTCTTTCAAAGAAAGACTGGAAGCAGAGAAGCTAATTGGGAAGCTAGTTCAGTTATCCCTGGCGAAGGAGAGGGAATGATGTTGGAAATGTAGGGAAGACAGCTGATTGGAGAGGTCTTTTGGGAGATGCAGAGTTGGCAAGCCTACTGCAATCTGTTGAGAAGAGATGAGGCTATGAATCAATTCAGAGGAAGATAGCATGGATTTCAAAGAGGTTTGGAGAGGAAAATCCATAGGACTGCATGAAGAATAGTGTGGAGACTGTGTCAGGGAGGGTGAAGCCTAGGATGATTTCTGGTTTTCTGGCTCAGTAACTTGGACAGACAGAGGCACAAGGAACCATACATGGTGGTAGGGGTTGATGACTATTTCAGTTTTGAGATGTGTCTGAGATGCCTGTGGCACATCCAGGGAGATACGTCTACACAGCATACAGGTGTGGCCTGGGCTGGGTAGCATATAGGAACCAATCAAAGTACAAAAGTGGATGAGTCCAGAATGTGTGTGTAGGATCCAACAAAACCATTGCCGAGCCATGTACCTGAAATGTGAACTGATCCTATGTTACTGAGTGACACTCTTCCATCAGACATGAAGCCAAGAGACAGACAAGAATGGTGGCAAATTAATAATTGCATCTCAATGCCTTTTTTTAATGCCCCAAATTACTCGAAGTCTCAATTTAATGCAATTTCATTCTGTTCATTTAAAGTCCATTATCCAGTTAGCAATGGTTCTCTCTGGGGCTTGAGATTGGGAAGAGGTGATTGAGGGGAACATTTCACTTACGTTATAAACATTTTGTTTTCAAAAAAATTTATTTTGCAGCAACCAAATAGTCCTTATATAAGCAACAGATAAACAGGGTACTTTAAAATATTTGTTTACAATAAAATTGGGCTTCCCTTCATATGTTAAATAAAACTTATATGCCAGAAAAGTGTGAAAGGAAAATAGGATCTTGGGACCCCAAACTCACTATGCCAAAGGAAAAGTTAAGCTTGGGAATGAGTCATGCAAAAACTGCCTTCTTTCTGTCCCCAAACAGATAGCTGTACTTTCACATGTTTACTTTCTCTTACGTAAAATGTAGATTTATTGAGCATGAGAGGAATGCATAATTGACTTTTTGCTCTACTCCCTTTCTTTTCAAATACAAAATGTATATTCATGGAGTGCTAATCAGAGCCTCACAAGAATGGAACCAGTTGCCTCGTTACTTACTCTGTCTTCTTATTATTTTTTTCTTTTTTCTTCCACTCTTTCTTGCTCTTTCCCCTTTAAATATTAAAGTTCTCAAAACCCTTTTTGGAAAAAGCAAAGGATACGGGTCCTACCACGACTTGTGTTTCTTTTTCCCAGGTGCATCCTCAACACGGGCAAAATAAACCTATAAATCAATTGAGATCTGCCTCAGTCACTTTTTGGTTTACAAAAGTGTGTACTGTTATAGACTTTTCGCACACTTTTTTTTCCTTTAAAAAAAAAAAAAGTTACTCCTCCTCACCCCATCAGATGTTCTACCCATGACTTGGCCACTGTAAATGAGTTCTGGAGAAGTGGAGGTGGCAGGGGAAGCAAGGACTGAAGATGCTCAAACACTGGGCTGCAAGCACACCAGGGTCCTGCTCACAGCTAAGGCCTCGCTTAGGGCCATCCTTCTCTTCAAAAACAGACTGAAACACATGGAGGGTTTTCTCTGAAGCCACAGGCTGTAGAAGTCCTTGGGTGACAGGTGATTGACTGGAAGTAGAGGGGTGTAGGAGATCCTGAAAGTGGTGAGTGTTGCACAGATTCCATCTTTTCTCAAACCCACGAGTGTCTGCTACACATTGACGATGACTTTGCAAATAACACTTCTCGGTTGTCTCTGTGTGTTTAAGTGGCACATTGAAAAACAAGACAAAGGCTCGTGAAAGTGCATGTAATAATTTCTTTTCTAATGAACTCTGGAGAACATTCAGACTTTTTCTTCTTTAACTGTGACTTATTGATCCGTTTATGACTCAGGAAAACTTACCCACTGGATTCAGTTCCCTGACTCTGCTCATGTTGGTCGTTGTCTTCTTCCTGGGGTCAAGGATTGCTTTGATGATCTCACTTCTTCTACAAACTCAGGGGGGCTATTAAAAGATCACGGCTGATTACAGAGTTCCTTTTGCTGTGACTAGCATTCAGTCACATTCTTAGGAAAAGACCAAAATGTGCTAATGAGATTTTTCAAATAAGCAAGATAAAAGGAGTTTTTGCAGAGAGGAAGTTAAGAGTTAGATTTAATTGAATAAAAGGGATAGGAGAAGCAGGGGGTGATCAGCTCTGGATTCACTGTGAGTCCAGGATTCTCAGATGTGACAGTTAACAGTGCCCTGCTTTAATTCAATAGCACATTTTAAACGAAGATAAATGAAAGAAACCTCTTTAAAAGAAGATCAGGCTAAGAAAAAGGTATTCATTCTAATGAAAGCTGACTGTTCTGTTTGAGACATCTGCTTGTTTGGTGTCATCTTGCTGTACAGGGCCACAGTATGAGGCATGTAGGTCAGTAGTGGGAGGAGCAGTTGATGAGCTAAATGAGGCAAAAGCAAAGCCAGGCAACGGATTAACTGATTATTTGGGCATGTGTGCATCAGGCATTTAATTCAACATACCTTAAATGTACATTAATCAGTTAGCAATATCATCTGTATGACACTGCTCTGGAAAACCAAGGCAGAGAGAGAAAAAATAAATCAAAGAATGAGCTACTTCTTCATCTACTAGAGAGATAAATTCACTCAAAATGACTTTTAGCCATTTCTAGAACTATTTCAAGTGAAGTTGGCTGCTTAGGAATTGAAGTAGATCAATTTAGAAGACTAGAAAAGGAGAAACTTGGACACTCTGTATTTTACCATTGCACGTAGGAGTCAAAGTCTCACTCCTGAGAGGCAGGCAGGTTGTGTTGAATAAGGTCAATGTCATGGGTAAACAACTAATTCTCTCTTTCTGATGATCCTGAATTTCTGTCACCTTCAATGATTCTGAATCCACATAGTTACTCTGGCACGTAGTTGGTTCAGGAACTTCAAGGTCTGGGTCTTACTGCTGAGGTCTTAGCAGCCTGGGGAAGTGCAGGTCCACTCAGTGCTGCAGACACTGGATGTTTCCATCTGACAAACTGTCTATTAGATGCTTCTTTTTCCCTCATGTAAATTCACAAGGCCACATCAATTTTCCAAATTACAATCACTTGAACCCTCATCCTGCTCAGCTGCAGGACAAATTCTGCTCTCCAAGGATATCTGGGAACCCTCAAGAATTTCTTAGATGTTCCCCTACTGGGGGAACCCACCCCCAATAATTCAATGTGAGCCTTTTCTATTTTCCCCAAGTGTCAGCCGGTCTGAGAAATAAAGGGAAAGAGTACAAAAGAGAGAAATTTTAAAGCTGGGTGTCTGGGGGAGACATCACATGTCGGCAGGTTCCGTGATGCTCCCTGAGCCGCAAAACCAGCAAGTTTTTATTAGTGATTTTCAAAAGGGGAAGGAGTGCACAAACAGGGTGTGGGTCACAGAGATCACATGCTTCACAAGGTAATAAAATATCACAAGGCAAATGGAGGCAGGGTGAGATCACAGGACTGGGGCAAAATTAAAATTCCTAATGAAGTTTTGGGCATGCATTGTCATTGATAACATCTTATCAAAAGACAGGGTTTGAGAGCAGACAACCGGTCTGACCAAAACTTATTAGGCAGGAATTTTCTTGTCCTAATAAGCCTGGGAGCGCTATGGGAGACCAAGGCTTATTTCATCCCTTATTTACAACTGTAAAAGACAGACATCCCTAGAGCAGCCATTTTAGAGACCTCCCCCTAGGAAGGCATTCTCTTTCTCAAGGCTGTTCCTTGCTGAGCAAAAGAATTCAGCAATATTTCTCCTATCTGCTTTTGAAAGAAGAGAAATACGGCTCTGTCCTGCCCAACTCTCAGGCAGCCAGACCTAATGGTTATCTCCCTTGTTCCCTGAACATCGCTGTTGTCCTGTTCTTTTTTCAAGGTGCCCAGATTTCATATGGTTTAAACAATTTGTGCAGTCAATGCAATCATCACAGGGTCCTGAGGCGACATTCATCCTCTGCTTACGAAGATGATGGGATTAAGAGATTAAAGACAGGTATATGAAATCACAAAAGCATTGATTGGAGAAGTGATAAATGTCCATGAAATCTTCACAATTTATGTTCAGAGATTGCAGTAAAGACAGGTGTAAGAAATTATAAAAGTATTAATTTGGGGAACTAATAAATGTCCATGAAATCTTCACAATTTATATTCTTCTGCCATGGCTTCAGCCAGTCCCTCCATTTGGGGTCCCTGACTTCCTGCAACGTTCCCCAGTCTCTCTTGGTTGCCAGGCCAGCTGCCACCTAGTTCAGGACCACTGCTCAATCTGCTCTGCCTGTGGTTCACACCAGCTCTTCTGCAAGTTGCCTCCTGCAGAGAAAGCATTTCTGTGGTTGTTGTAGATTTTTCCTTTTTCTCAGTCTTCCACAGGTTGAGCGTCAATCTCTACTCCTCCAGAAAATGTTGCCAAGTCTCTCTCCTTGAGCCCCTTTCTGTTCTGCTTTGGGGAATCATCACACTAATAGCCCTGGGGGTCATAGACAAATCTTGGCTTTGACTAGGGGTGACATGGGTGCTCTTGCAGGCACCTTGCCTACCCATTGTCATCATCTTGACCAAGTGCAGACACTATCTGGGCACTTGGCCTCTGCTGCTGCTGGCACCAGCCCCTCTTTTGACCTTGTTGTTGTGCCATTGTAGCCACCTGCACAGGACGAGGCAGGGCTGCCTCTTGCCCAGTTCAAGATGCACCTGCTCTTCTGGGCTCCCCCTTCTCTCCACCAGAGTAAGTTACAAAGGTTGTCTTCCCCCATTTTAGTGATTGCCCATCTGACCTCCCAGGAACTGAGGTGTAGGGCAGTCTGTGCTCTGAGTCTAAGCAGGCAGATCTCATCCCTCTCCTTTGGAGCCTCTTACTACATATATTTAGAGAATTAGGAAAATGCCAGCATAGAGCCAAGTGGTGGTTCAAGCTGTTCCCATGTTGTATGCCTCATGAGCCAAGATACAAATTTCTGCCTCTTTCAAAGCATATTGTAGTGTTCCATTTTTGGCAAGATTTTCTCCAGAGTCCTGTGTCATTTCCAAACAGTCTCATGAATCACCTGTGGCTTTAATCCACAAAGCAGCATATGCTAATTGCTACAGTCTCCGATAAGTGTAGGGTACAGTATCTGGATCTTTAGCCTACGTTTATTCATCCCAGAGACATCAATTTATGCATTTATGCATCCATTGAAGAAGCGTTTATTGTGAACTCTACTATGGACTAGACCAAGTGGTAAAGGAGGTGCAAATAGATTTGAGACACGGGTCATATCTTCCAGTAGCTTTCAATCCAGATGGCCAAGTTCACCTGTGAAACATCTGAAACTGTTTCTGCTTCCGTCCTCACTAGAGTGACCTTAGGCAAAACTTTTAAGTCCTCTGGGTCTCAGTTTCCTCATAGAAAAAAGGGAATTAAAAACACCTGTCATGTATGTCTCTTTGAACTCTTGTGCAGAATAGGTTCAGACTGTTTAATACCAGAAAGCAGAATTGGATCAAATGGCACAAAACGGCAGATTCTCCAATATAATCTCAGAAGAGATTAACTAACCATCCAAAGTAACCACCATAAGTGTGCTGCCTGCTTTACAGTGAGCTCTTTGTGCTTGCAGGCATTCACACACAGTTGAGGTGGGTGCTTGCTAGAGATGCTGCAGTTGTGTTAGAAACTCAACTTCATCTCCCAAGATGCTGTGAAACATGTGAACGGATGTAACAATGCAGGGTGGTCTTGGTCTTTGGTTGAGTTTCTTTTTATTTAAAAGACATTCATTGGGCACCTACTATGTGCAAAACTCTGTGTGCTCTGCCCAGAGGGGATGAATAGGCAATGGTGGTGGAGTCTCTGTCCTTACAGAGGCAAACATTTTATGAGGAGATGGACGCACAAAGGTGTGAAAGAGTGAATCAAGTCAAAGAAAAGTGCAGAGAATGTGAGTGAGGACACCTGGAGCTCAAAACCTTGGGCTTTTACCCTGGAGTGTGAGTGCTGTGTTCTTCCCCATTATTCTGGAATCAAGGTTTATGAGAGGAGAAAGAATTCTACTGGGCTTTGGAGAAGGAAGGACATTGTAAGTACCAAAGTCAGTGAGCTAGACATGAAATGTGTTCTCAGATTGGAGACATATGGACACTATAAAAATATTTTGACCCTCTAAAATGGACATAAACTTTTTTTTTTATCATAAAGCTATTTAAATACAGACAAAACTAAGGATAAATTTCTTAGGATTATGGTATAGCATATTTATAAATTATATATATGCTAACCCATGAAACCAAGAACATTCATGTTTTATTTAATTTGATTTGATGGGCGTTGTTTTTCTGAACCTAAATTGCTAATAATAGACTTAAGAATGAGGTTTAGACATCAATTTGCCAAGTGTTGTTGAAGTAAATGGAAGAACTAAGATTCTTCAGGTTATTGGCCTGCAAAACCCTGTTCTTGCTCATCAAGGCAAGGACTAGTAAAAGAAGCAACCACTCAAGTGAAATAGGAGAATAATCCCGGTGTTAAGGAGTGTGGCAAACCTGTTGCCTCCTGCCATCCTTGGCATGTGCCTACTAGCAGGTAAGTCATGAGGCTTATCCACATAATTAGTCAGATAAAAGCTAAACTCCCATATCTGGGTTACAGCAAAGCAGGGAGGGGAAGCTGATTAGCTTAATGCAATCATGAACACATCCAATATTAATGTGGGCTTGAAGAGGTTTGCAGTTAGTATTGCAGAAAATACATATTGAAAAAGAATAATGAACCTCTAATTACATAAGGCTTGGGTCTTATTTCTTAGAATAACAAAAGTGATCAGATGAGGATTTTTAGTGAATATTGACTGGCAACGTTTACAAAATAATAACAACCATTGTAATCACTGTGAATGAAGGCTATCTTGAATCCATTGAAAAACAATATGAGGCTACTCTTAAAAAGTTATAAGTTATTTAGAATATTTTTCTGCTATTGCACAGAATGTCATTGTTCAGAATTTTCTACAGGTTGACTTTGACTCTGACACTAAGACAGATAATGGAGTTTTTACCCTTCTGCCTAAAACTTTTCCAACCAATAATCTTAATTGACCTCTACTGTCTACCTCATGGCAGGAACCTGTCAACATTAAGAAAGAAATACAAGGCTTATTATGATTGTCCTCTTAAAATCTTGCTGCAAAGAACACTATCTTTTCTTTATTGTTTTTTTGTCCAAATTTCTTTGTTTTCCTTTCTTAGTAAGAGGGGCGGCTAGTCACTCCAATGTTTTGTGGCTGGCTGAAAATGTACTGTGAGCCATATTGAGGTTGTCATAACTTGGATAAAACATTGGCAATATCCCCTATTCAGCTCTTTAACTTGGATAATCATATGAGGATAGACTGAAGGAAGTGGCTTTGTTTTATTTGCAAAGGGAAGTCTGAAAAAAGAAAAAACGCAGTTCTCACAAATAAAACACAGATTGTATAGGTGGTAGTAAAATATGTCTTTAGTCTACGCAAGAATCATTTTACCTGCAGCAGGAGAAACAAGTAAGGCTGGGAGACATCATAACTGCAGTGGTTGTAAAATAAAGCTAGCTTTGGATTTCATTACTAAAGATGAAAAGAAATTCGTAGAGGTGTAAAAATTGAGAAAACTGGCCGGGCGCGGTGGCTCACGCCTGTAATCCCAGCACTTTGGGAGGCCGAGGCGGGTGGATCACGAGGTCAGGAGATCGAGACCATCCTGGCTAACACAGTGAAACCCCGTCTCTACTACAAAATACAAAACATTTGCCGGGCGCGGTGGTGGGCGCCTGTAGTCCCAGCTACTCGGGAGGCTGAGGCAGGAGAATGGCGTGAACCCGGGAGGCGGAGCTTGCAGTGAGCCGAGATCGCGCCACTGCACTCCAGAATGGGCAACAGAGCCAGACTCTGTCTCAAAAAAAAAAAAAAAAAAAAAAAAAAAAAAAAAATTGAGAAAACTGTCAAAAAGGACCCCACACCTCTCATCTTAAAATCCATGATTTATTTAGAAAGTTCTTTCATTTCTTCAAGGAACTGATAAATCCTAGGCCCTGTAAACTGTTCCAGAGCAGAAAGAAGTAAGCTTTCCTCTTCTAACCTGATGTCCGCTTAACCCTCTTGCCAACAAGGCAAACACAAATGGGAAAACTACCCAATCCAATCCACCTTGAAACATAAAAGCAAACGTCTTTAATACAGTGGCAGCAGATAAATAGGTGTGTATTTTTAAAAGTAACATTCAAAGGTCAGTTTCCAGGAATGTAAGGACGGTTTAACATGAAAAAATCTATTAATATAGTATGCTCTTTTAATAGATCAAATGATGAAAAATTATATGATTGTCTTTATATATGAAAAGATAGTATTTAACACATATGCAAGGCTAACAATTCTTATTAAAACAGATGGAAAGATGCCTTGCAGTAACATATGAGATAAAACCACAATACATTCATGTTATATGTATGTCTGTCACATATATGCATACGTCATACTCCATATGTACTCCATATGTATCATAAACAATCTTACGTGTCATAAGACACATATGTCTTATCACTGCATTGAAACAATGGCCAATGTCATGTTTGATGGCGCAATATGAGAATAGAGGACTTTTCTCAACATCATCTAACATTGTTCTGGAAATGCTTTAATAAAATTAGGAAAAATTCAGAATCAGAGTGCTATACCCTGGTAAGACAAAGACAGTTTATATTTTCAGATACTATGTTTACTACCAGGAAAACCCGACACAATCTAGTGGAAAAACTCTTAGAAACAACAGAAAAACTAAGTAAGCCATCTGTTTACAATATGAGTATACAAAAAGCAAAAATGTTTTTACTTATAAATTAGTATAAAATATCTCAGACATATAGAACAAAAACGAAAACCATAGAAACACTTGTGGACCCACTATCCAGTTTAAGAAATTAAACATTGCCAATGCGGTTGAAGCCCTGCATGTTCCTCTCCTGATCACATTCTTCCCTTAGAGGTAATCCTTATTGTGAATTTGGTGTTGATCATTTTCATGCACTTTTTAATACATTTTAAAATATGGGCTAGACGTGGTGGCTCACACCTGTAATCCCAGCATTTTGGGGGGCAAAGGTGGTAGGATCACTTGAGGCCAGGAGTTTGAGACCATTCCTGGTGATATGGTTTGGCTTTGTCTCCACCCAAATCTCTTCTTGAATTGTAGCTCCCATAATTCCCACATGTTGTGGGAGGGACCCAGTGGGAGGTAATTGAATCATGGGGGCAGTTTCCCCCATACTGTTCTCACAGTAGTGAATAAATCTCTTGAGATCTGATGGATTTATAAGGGGAAACCCCTCTTGCTTAGCTCTCATTCTCTCTTGCCTGCCCCCATGTAAGACGTGCCTTACCCAGTCTCAGGTATGTCTTTATCAGCAGCATGAAAACAGACTAATACACCCAGCAACATAGTGAGGTCCTGTCTCTACAAAAATACAAAAGTACAAAAACCACAAAATTAGCCAGAAGTGATGGAGCACATCCGGGAGGCTGAGGCCAGAGGATCACTTGAGCCCAGAAGTTTGGAGTTGCAGTGAGCTATGATCATGCCGCTGCATTCCAGCCTGGGTGACAGAGTGAGACCCTATCTCAGAAAAATAATAAATAAAAAATTTTAAAAATGTATGTCTTCTTAAATTTCATTGGCTGTTTGGTTGCTGTCTCATGGAAATGGCATTCTACTGGAAGGGTTCCTTCCTTGGCCTGCCTGTTTCAATCAGCGCTGAATTTGTGGGATTCACCTGAGTGGGTGCGGGGGACTCTAGCACATCATTGCCTTTCTATGAATTATTATAGTGTATGAATAGAGCTCTATTTATCCCATTATTTGCTGTCATGAGCATTCATGTATACATCTCTTTGTCACAAGTTTTTCTCCAGATCCCAGGGATCTAGAGTATATACCAGGGACTAAGAAGAATTCCATATCTTCTCTTTTCTAGACAGAGCCCACAACTCTGAGTTCATGTTCCAACCAGCGGTGCACACAAGCTCTCACAGCCTCACACCCTCCCCCAAACACTTGCTCTTGACAATCAACATTTTACGATATCAACAATAAATATGCACGAAGTACAATGAAAATAGAAGATTCCATTTGCAATCGCAGTGATAAAAGTTTTAGAAATAAAATTAGCAAATGTGGTATAGAATTTATGTGAAGAAAACAAAAATGTTTCTTTAAAGAGTATGAACAAAGACTTGAGGAAATAAAAAGTGATACATTTTCCTTAGGTGCAAAGACTCTAAATAGAAAATAAAAAATTTTAAATCTTAAATAATCATGGCTACTTTCCCATATGTATTTTTTTCTGTTATACTTATGAAAAGTATAACAGAAAAAAGTATGTTCCCATATATTTTTTTCTGTTATACTTATGAAAAGTATAACAGAAAAAAGTATGCATATGGGAAAGTAGCCATGATTGTTAAAGAAATGGGAAAGAGGGTGAAACAAGTACTACCAGATACTAAGTTATTTTATTACACACTTAAAACAGTACAGTGCTCATGCAAGAAAATGAGACTGGCCACTGAAACCAAGCGTGGTGGCTCTTACCTGCAGTCACAGCTATTCTGGAGGCTGAGGAGGGAGGATTGCTTGCACCCAGGTGTTTGAGGCCAGCCTGGGCAACATAGAGAGATGCCCCATCTCTAATTAAAAAAAAAAAAAAAAAAGATTGGTCACTGAAGTGGTGGCTCTAGAAAAAACCTCAAGCTTAATACAAATAAAAAAAGTGGCATCTTAAATCATTGGGAAAAAGATACATTTTATAGATGTATTGAGTTTTTGGCTAATAAATTAGAAATAAACAAATCTGAATTCTTCACAATGTACACACACACTATTCAGGGTAATTAAATACTTTAATTTAAAAAATAAAATTAAAATGATTGAATAAACTTCTTGGTGATCATGTCTATGATATTGGGCACAAAACCAGAAACCAGTAAGGAGAGATTTGACTACACCAAAATGCAAATCTTTGGTTCAATGACTATATATATATATATGACTATATACATACTCTTGCTACCTCAGGATCAAGAGTGCTGGCCAGTAGCTACTTAATGTAAATTTGTGTAAATGGTCACATAAGTTTTGTAGTTAAAAACAAACAAGAAGAAAGAAATGTATATCTTGAAGATTGAAAGAAAATCTTTTGAGAAATTTTATATTTTATCCTTAGCAAACTTTAAGGTTATGACTAAGTACTAATTATTAAAATAAATGCATAATAAACTCTGTTGATCAATTTTTGACATAATTTTTCTTCTAAAATATGTATGAACAACAACTATTAAGCACCTACTGTGTGTAGGCACTTTGCAGATACTGAGGACAGCAAAGAATGAACAAAATAAAGGCTTACCCATGTGGAACTCAGTTTCTAGAGGGGAAGACAGATGAAGCAAATCAACAGAGGTAAGTGCTTGAGGCACTGTAGATGCAGGTGAAGAATATTGAGAGCTGGTGAGAAGGGATGCGCTCTCTGAAGGGGAAGCAGAGGGAGGACCTTTGGGAAGTGGGGGTAGATCCCTAGGGGAAGAGAGCTCTAGGCACAGGGAACAAGTGGTGCAAAGACCATGAGCCAGGGTCATGCCTGACGTGTTTGAGGAACAGCAGCAGGGCCCATAAGGCTGGACCAGAGCTATGGAGACAAACAGGAACATGCACAGCAAACTGAGGAGCCTGCAAGGAGATGCAAGTCAAGAGGATTGGTCAACTGGACACCAAGTGGAAGAAGCATTTCGGGAAGCAGAGAGATAAGTTAATGCTGAGAGGTCAAATCCACAAGGACTGAAAAAGACCATTGCACTGGCAGCCTGGAAGTCATCCAGGAGGTCATTGGAAGAGGGCAGCTTCCCTGGAGAGGTGACAAAGAAAGCGTTCATGCAGTGAGAGAGGACCTGGCGACAAGAGCAGATGATTCGCTTAATGAGCTTTCCCATCAAGAGCAGCAGATAAATGAGAAAGAAGGTAGGGATCAGAATGGGTTAAGAAAAGGGTTCTTATTTGGATATTGGAGAAATGGCAGCCTGTTTGAGTGACAGTGAAGGGAATGATCTGGTAGAGAAGGAAATGGATGAAGTCAGAAGAGAACAGGGCTGGAGTCATGGCCCAGGAGCAGCGAGAGGGATCAGATCCAGGGCCCGATGTCGGCTGGCCTTGGCATCAACAGTTCACCTACCTACTGTATTCCTCCCCACCCTGGGCTTTACAACACAACAGGTGATAAAATAGGACCCCAATAGGCCCCGTTGGGGGACCTGAAAAACTTTGATTGCCCAGGCCATGCCACGGATCATTCAAATAAGTGCATCGCCTTATTGAAGGTCATCTTTTGACAAATTTCCAGTTTTCCTTTAGTGTCAATTTATATTTTATTTGACTCTTTCACCATCAGTGAGAGACTACCTAGCAAAGATTCTCAATTTATGGATAGCGTTCACTGGGGAGGGAGGATCAGTGAGCATCCCTCTCTCTCTTCTCTCTCTCTCTCCCACCTTGTTTCTTATAACTATGATTTACTGAAATAACATAAAAGTTTCTAACACATGGCAGACATTTAATACATTTACTAAATCAAAATAAAACAAATACAAAAATGGTTGGAGATGGCTAAACTTAAAAAGACACTTCTCTTTCCTTCCAGGCATCCATGGACGTGTCCCAAACCAAAGTGGTGGAAATAAACCAGACTTCAAACTCGGGATATTCCTGATGATTCCAGCGAAGATAACAAAACCCAGACTTTGGCATCAGTTTTTAGTTCAGGAGTCCAAGGTCCAGGCACCAATAGTTCAGTGTCTGGGGAGGGCCTATTCCTCAGAGACAATGGCTTCTATGTGTCCTCATGTGGCAGAAAGCAGTGATTATTTGCATACTTAATGCCCAGCTATTTTCACATGGTAGAAAGCACTGACAGTGGGCATCTCCTTAGCTGATTTTGTTGTTATTGCCAGTTATGATATTTGCTTTCTTTCAAAATGCTGATTACAAGCACTCAGGTAATAACCTAGCAAAAAAATACATATGAAGTCTAGAAGGCAATATACTACATTAACTTTTTAAATTTAGCCTAAAAAAAAAAGGAATTTCTGATCCATGCTACAATGTGGATAAACTTTGAGGATATTACATTAGATGAAATGAGTCAGTCACAAAAAGAAAAATACTAGATGATTCCGTCTATATGAAGTATCCAGAGTGGTCAAACTCATAGAAACAGAAAGGAAAATTGTGATTGCCAGAGACTGGGGGAGAGAGAAATGGGGATTGTGTTTAATGGGTGTAAAGTTTCAGATTTAAGATGGGAAAGTGCTGGAGATTGGTTGCCTAGCAATATGAATACACTCAACGCTACTTAACACTTAGGATAAATTTTATGTGTATTTTATTACAATAAAAAAATTTAAAAAGGAAAATATGAAATAAAGAGAGAAGGAAAGAGAGAGAGAAAGAGAAAGAGAGAGAGAGAGAGAAAGAAAGAAAGAGAAAGAAAGAAAGAAAAGAAAGAAAAAGAGAGAAAGAGAAAGAGGAAGAAAGAAAGGGAAAGGAAGGAAGGGAGGGAGGGAAAGCAGAAAAGAAAAAGGAAGGAAGGAAGGAAAGAAGGAAGGAGAGAAAAAGAAAAGAAAGAAAGAGAGAAAGAGAGAGAGAGGGAGGGAGGGAAAGAAGGAAGAAAGGAAGGCAGGGAGTGAGGGAGGGAGACTGTTACTGGCTTTGTTTCAGGGCTGTGAGAGCTTGACGATTGTGTGGAGATTGGAACGAGGGGATACCATGTCCTCTGAAAGTCATGTTTAGTTCTGTGGATCTGTAAAACGTTAGGATTCTTTCCTCACACTTGCAAAGAATTAATGAAAAGGGGTTTTATAACATGATTTGTAGCCTCTGTTTTGCGTTTAGACCAAGAGTACTATGAAAGCCTCATATAAATACAAGTTTTAACAATTTGGCTAGCTGAGTCTGAGGAAAAAAATGATTTTTTTGGATTCACTTTCAATATAATCTATTTTTCCAGTCTCTAGTGTATAGTGTGATTCATTTCAAAAGGGATCTATTTAAGGCAATGGGGCTTTAAGTAGGACTTGCATAAAATGAAGCCGCTGCTTCTAATTCATCATTCAGGAACCCAAACTTTGTAATTATGCGGCCAACCGTTTCCAATCATGACTCAGTCGTGAATCTAAATAGAATGGCACACCCACTGCAATTACGTAAGTTCCTCTTATCAGGCAGGTTGACAGTCCTTGTCGCTGGCTCTCTGTCAACTTTTAGAGGAGACTTCTCTTTGAGATGTGCAGCTGTACCTCCCGCCTCCCCAGTCAGCTTGATAACTCCATTAAGGACAGGGGGGTCACCTCAGGACTGGAATCCCGGGGGTCTCTTCATCTAGGCATGAGGATGAGACTCCAACTGCTCCACCCTCCTCACCCTCCATCATGATACTTGAAGTATAGACATTGTTCAGTCATTGCTCTTTGATCTCAAGAGGCCACATCTTCAGTGTGGTATATATCTGAATTACGTACTAGTCACTCCTGTTATGCATTACAGGTTCGTGGCTTTTAAAAAAAAAAGCCAGTCATTGGAACTTCAGAAGTAATATGTGCTCCTGGTAAAAATCCAAACACTGCTGAAGAATCTAAAGTCAAATTTAAAATGCTCCCATCCTTCCTTCTAAGTCTACCCCTGATGAGGCATTTTGGTATATTTTCTTCCATACTCTTTTCTTATATGAATGTATGCATGCATGAATGTGTGTATGCATGCATGTGTGTATGCATGTGAATGCATCATGCATGAATGTGTATAAGCATGCATGCATGTGTGTGTGCATGTGAATATATCATGCATGAATGTGTATAAGCATGTATGCATGTGTGTGTGCATGTGAATATATCATGCATGAATGTGTATAAGCATGTATGCATGTGTGTGTGCATGTGAATATATCATGCATGAATGTGTATAAGCATGTATGCATGTGTGTATGCACGTGAATGTATGCATGCATGTGTATGCATATATATTCTTTTTAGGTTGACCATATCATACGAAACACTGTATTCATTAATTTGATGTTTTCCACTCAACCATTTTATAGGCATCTTAAATATATTTTGTCAACCTCATTCTTGCAAATTGCAGAATAGCACATGGCACTCAGTCATCCAGGATATGAGGGCAGTTTGCCATTTCAGACCAAGTTGTGACAATCACTTATTTGCCTACATTCCTGAGCATTGATTCTTTTATTTCTAACAGATGATGTCCAGAAGTAGTAATGCTGACCCAATAATATGTGAACTTTTTTTCGTTTTTGGCAAATTTTGTGATCTTGATGTGGGCAAATAAAGGAAAACTGAGGGCATTTGTGGGAGTAGAATCTCTTTCGACCCAAGCTAATTTATAAATGTTCCCAAACACGATGCTAAGGTTTAAGAAAATGCAAGCTATGTAAGACGTGATTAATCTGCATGTACCTCTAAGTTTCCTGATTCACTGTATAATGTAACTGCTAAACTGCAAGAACTCTTTACTGGGAGTTTAGAGAGATAAAGACAGACAAGCACTGCTTGGGTAGGTGCTGATAATAATGATGAAGATGACGGTAATAGTAACAGCCTGGGCTGACCTTCATCCAGGATGTGCTTGGCTGCTTATGGCTGCTGTTCATTCTGATCAGTCAGTGCCTATGCTAATCTGGTTGTAAAATATGTTTAATATCACTGCTGAAAATACTACCTTCCATTTATTTTAACTGAGCACAACGATCTCTTTTAAGACTCACAATTCTAGATGGAAGCTATGGTTATCACCCCCATCACCTCAAGGAAACTGAGGCTTAGAGATGAATTTGCTCAAGGCAAGCAGCTAGGAGGTAATGGGGCTGGGATTCGAGCCTGGGCTGGCTGGCCGGCCATATGCTATTGCTCCCCACAGTGGCATCTGAGTTGGTGTAGGCAGAAAAGACTCCACAGTGCAAGGTGACTTAGAGAAAGTGTTGACAATCTAATAGGACACGAGGAGGAGAGGAGAGCATCCTGGGCATGGTCTGGGCAAAGCCCCCGAGCTGGGAATGAGAGAGTGCTGGCCACTGATTTCTTTCTGTCTGAAGACAACTGTGAGGATCTTGGGGATTTAGCCCAAACCTTCCTCCCCAGTCTTGTCACTCTCCATTGCTCTTGGCATTGTGTTCAGCCCAGTTGGACTATAGAACTCACTACTCTGCAAACAGGCTTTAACACTTGAGTGTTATAGGTCACTCTGGCTCTCTTTCCTAATCTGTGTCTGCCCATGTTGGTCACCCTTCTAAGCATATTCAATCCATGATATCCCTCATAGAATCACCTTCATCCTCAAGGCCAGAAAGGCGGTCCCTGGCGGAGCCCTCTTGGTCTGATTTTGCACCTCTCCTAAAGCGCGATTATTTTAAATCTTAGAGCTATTCATGTGCATGGTTTTTGGCACTTATTCTACTGTAGGCTCTGTCATTCATCGTAGGATCACTCATAGTAGGTAGCACCTAGCACACACTGCACACGCACAATAACAACCAATCTGAATATTTTAGAGTCAAGAAAAAGGTTTTCAAAGGAAAGCTTGGGCATAAAATGAAGGGTTGAGGCCCCCAATCTTATTACCCATATGATAATTTTTGGAAATCATTGTTTATCTTGACATAAGTTTGACAGGTGCAGGCTTTGGTGAGATTAATTTGAGTGAGGCATAGGGTGAATTCAAACAGAGAATTCTGTGGCTTCACTAAAGTGGAGTCATGGGATGGCGAAGAATGTTCTATAGTGTCGGGAAGAGGATATATGGTTTAGAGACAGGATATATGGTTAATGAGGAAAGTTGGGCAGAGAGACGGCCTCAAGGCAGGAGGTGCAGCAGAATCAAAGGCTGGATTCAGAAGTGGGCTGGAAAGAAAAGGGAGGATGGAAGCAAAGGCAGCAGCTTGAAGGATCTCAGACCAGAGATGTTGGGTTTAGAGAAAGGAGGAAGATCAATAACTGAATGTCCTAATTTTTTGTGCTTTTAAAGCTCTGGCTGTCCCCGCCTTGGCATTGTGCAAAGACGTATAAAGTTACACATCTCTGGAAAATTCCTTTTGGACAAAGTTTGTGAAAGATACATTATTATTATGTTAAAATCACACATATATTAGAAGCAGGAAATGTTGATATAAAAAAGTAAACTACCAACAATTTCATTTTAGAGTTGGGTTTTTCTGTATTCCAAACTCAGACTACCCAGGCTGTAAATTCGCTGTATCTGCCGTAAAGACCTAGTGGGGGCAGTGTTTGAGAAATGCTATGCTGAGGTCAAGGTGCTGCTGAGACGTCAGGTAAACATGTCCAGAGTCAGGGAAATAAGGGAGGTAGTAAAAGGCCTGTACAAGCCCCTTTCCCAAGGTGGGGGGCAGAAGAGGCTTCCCCAGATAAAACCCCCACATGCTGTGCCTGTCTAGACATCAGTATCTCAGAGAACTTGAGCACACCATGTTTTTTTTAGTTTCCCCAAGTCTCATCTTGCTAGGAAAGGAGGTCTAATTCCTTCTACAATTCCTCACATTTATTCCTAATGCATTCAGACATTCAACAGATATTTATTTCATTCCTGATGTGCCTGGCATGGTCTGAATGGCGTCTTTAACTTGCTTACTTTCTTCTGAAAGCCTCTTATCATCTCTATATTGCTCTTAAAACGAGGACCTCGAAGTGCACTGAGTCATCAGCTGTAGTTTGGTCACATCACGTTAGAAATGAACTTTCCCTTTCCTTGTTCAGGATGTAGGACTTTTATTCAGGAAGGCTAAGGCTGTATGGGCCTGCAGGGAACCCCCTCTCACTATGTACTTACTGTAGATTTGAAATCCCAGATTATTTTCCTGCTACTCCTGCAGACTCATATCTTCCTATCCATACCTGCTCTTTTGGAGAGCTGGAGCTCTGATTTATCCACATAGAGGTTCATCCCGCTAGCCCAGGCTGTGGTTAAGATTGCGGTTTCATCCTGATGTGGTCCCTCGGGTCCTGACAGAGATATGAGATATATTTGTCCACACCATGGGCTGCTGGGCCGGCCTTGCACCTCCACATCCCTAGACTGACTTGGTGAAAGGTAGTGGGTAAGATGAACAGGGAGCACAGTCAGATTTCTCTTTTTTCTCCTAAATTTTAACTCTCTATAGGAAACTTTTGCTTTTCAGTGAACTTAGAACACAATTAATATAAATAGATTCTGTGTATGCTACTAGTAACAATGGGAATGGTTAAAAGTGCTGCTAGCAAAAAGTATGCAGTGAGCTCACTGTGAATTTTTATGGGAACAGTGACTTCTTTTTAAAAACCAACTAATTTTTAATTGACAATAAAACATTATATAGATTGATGGTATACAATATAATGTTTTGATATTTGCATCCATTGTGGACTGGCTAAATGAAGTTAGTTAACATATATGGATTACCTCACATATTTTTTTGTGGAGAGAACACTTAAAATCGACTCTCTTAGCAGTTTTCAAGTATACATTGCTAGTAACTGTGGTCCCTATGTTGTACAATAGATCTCCTGAATGGATTCCTCCTCTAACTAAAGTTTTGTATCTTTCTCCTTACTCCCCCTGCTCCCCAGCCTCTGGCAACCACCATTTTCCTCTCTGTTTCTATGGGTTTGCCTTTTTTAAGAGACAATGACTTTCTGATAAGGCTGTAGATACAGCACTGGTGAAATGTGTTATTTCACAAATGACTGACTCTAACGCATGCGCGCGTGTGTGTGTGTGTTTAAAATAAATTGAAGTTTAATTTGATGTTTTATCTGAGCAAATTTTTGTGCATTACCCAAAAGAGGAATTTTTTAGGTTCAGGGACAGCAAAATAAAGATCTTTGATATAGTAATTTATAGATCCTCTCTGTCTTTGCTCCTGGCCTTCAGGAGGGTGTCATTAAACAGCAGCCAATGAGTTGCCATTCAATCCTGCCTTCCAATGCTGGGAGACCGGCATAGCAGGAATGGCAGCAGGTAGAGGAGGTGTCAGGAATCTGGTGGATCCTGGACAAACATACCCAGGACTCAGTTTCCCAGTGATCTCCTTGTCTATTTCATAGGGTTGTGAGAAGCAAATAACACATTCAGTGTGAAAGTACTTTACAAACTGGAAGTTGCTGTTCAAATGTCAAGCATTATCATTTAGTAACTCCAGGATTACCTAAATTTACACTGAGACATCACCCCTCACATGGTTAACACCTTAGTTCACACAAGAGCATTTTAAATGGTTGATATGTTCAGGTCGGGTAATACAGAAGAAGAAAAACTCAAATAGAGAACAAAAAGAAGTTGGTCATTGAAAAAAACAAAATTACAGTGTTTGAACATAGAGACAAGCCAGCCGTAAGAAACCCTTGGATTAATAAGTTTATGGTGTCAGGAAATTGACTGTTGGAAGGTGTCTTCAATGACATTTCACTGAGACAAAGAGGAAGAGCACTGTTAGTCAGGACATAGCTAGGCTTGATAGTTCCCTTCCTGATGCTGAAATAGACTCTGCTGTTTTCTCTTTGCTTTGTACGTGTTGGTGTATCGTCCCCAAAGCTCACTAATTTAGTTCACTCTTTCACTACGTGTCCCTGAAACACCTACACAGACCTTCAACAATGAAAGTGCTTGCCCAGCAAAGGAGTCCGATGAAAGGGGATAGGCAGAGGGTCAATGTGAACAAGAGCAGAGAGCTGAAGCTACCACCTAAAAACTGATCAGAGCCCCAGGAGTGGTCGCCGGCAGGCCACTGGCACCAGTTTTCTTTCAGTGTTTGCTCACACGGCACGCAGTGACTGTCTGTCCCTGGACCTATTCTCTTTGACTCTCTAGACCCTGAGTCCCTGAGGAAGGCACAGGAAAAGCACACATCCAATCCAAACTGTGAAAGGTGTCATTTAAGCGTGTTTCTCCCCTCTTTAACTTCAGGGAGAATGGAAGAAAAGTGGGACAGATTGAATGAGAAATATACTCACGAAGTAAATGCCTTTCTCAGGACATATATCATATTTGGACAAGTTTTGTCAGTGCCAAGCTAAATGATAGCGTAAGGATCCCATTGTATTTTTCATTGTATTGACTTTAATTGGCTCACAAGTTTGACAATTTACTGCTGTAATCATATTATTTTTTAAACCCAATAGTCTTAACAGTTAAGTTTGCCCGAACTTACCCAGTTCAACTTGACAAATTTTAAGATACAGGCATATATATTTTTTGACAGTTTCTAGTACCAAGTCCACAGTGTGGCCATAATAAGATATAGTAGAGCAATAACATATAAAAAGGTTCTTTATAAATGGAGCTTTCAGAAGTTCATAAAACAGTTGAAAATGAGCCAAAAGTTTACACACTACAGAGAAAGTGAGAGATTGCTCCAAAAAAATGCATTTCAGCATAAATTGGTGGACGTAAATGAGCGGACCACAAAATCTTAGTCATTTGTCCTATTTGCAAAGGGGCTAAAATTTGTCTGCTAGTTATTTTAATGAATATCCTTTGTATTTGCTTGGATTTCTGGTTTCCTCCCCAATCTGTGTGCAGATGATAGTATTTTTAAAGCAAAGGCCCATGTATAAAAGGTGCAGTGGTTCAATGTGGGAAAGGCCATCTCAGTCTTCCAACCCTTTCTCTTTCTGTACAACTCCAAATTTTAGATTTGAAGGTGCCTCTGGTGGTAACTCAGAACCTACAGAAATTGTAGACACATTTAAAGGAGCTTTTCTTGGCCAGGGAGGTACCTGGCTTTCTGGGCAGCTACTTGAGTTCCCAAAGACATCATTGAAAGTTTGGAAATACCCCAGGCAAAATATCCCAGCCATCTGATTTGACCTAAGCAATTTATAGTTTCTGTATTTTAGTTTTGATTCAGCACTTAGTTGGTTCCTTACTTGGGAAGAATTCTAGAAGAGGCAATTGCCCATCGTTGGCTGGCTTTACTTCCCTTTGTTTTTGAAAGGCTCTGGTTTTTTTGTATGGGATACAAATAATATTAGGAGGTAAATTTGGAGCATGACATTTCTTTAGATGATGTGAAAAAACAATTCAGCCTTACCGCTTTCATGTGCTAGTAGGGCTGACAGAGAGAGTGGAAAGAAAATGTCGTAGACATCTCCCATAGAAGAAGTAATCTGATCATTGGCAAACATGACAGGTTGCTGAGAGGAAAGTAAGCCTTCTTTCGAATGCTTGCAGACGCTCACTGGAAAGAGATGCCAGCAGAGTTAAGCTTCCTTAGCCTGTACTCTATTTCATGTCATATTATTAATACATTGTCTTCCAAGGGGACCAAATGAGACCTACTAGTCTCTCTTACTCTGAACTGGAGTCTAGCTTTACATCCTTGTCTGGAATAAGGGCTGGTAAACACAAACATGTGTAATTTGCTTCTCTGGGGACCCCAGAAGATAGAGAGGTGTGTGCTCCTCTGAGGACAAGAGAAGGAATGAGCATAGTCTCTGAAGAGACAGAACTCTTAGGATTCATCATGGTGTGGGACCAGCCACGTTTTTATCAACTCAAAGATCTCAATTAGGTTAGCTGATTAGGAAAAGATATTTTCTGCACAGCCGTTTGATTTTTCATCATGAGACAATACCTGCAAAAAAAATTACTTTTATCAATACACAAGGAGCATATAGTAGCTCACTGTTCAGCTGAAGTAGCCAGTGGCCAACATGGTGAGGCGTGAGGCATCCTGCTGATCTCAAGCCTCCTGTCTGGTCCAGAACAGCTCTGCAATTACCTTCATTCTCACTCCCTTGGGATAAGGGGTGATTTCCAAACCCTGGCTATACTTAGAGTCATCTGGAGTGGATTTAAAAAAATTACTGATATCTGGGTTCCACTCCAGACCTATAAAATCAGAATATTTATGGGTGGGCCTGGGCATTTGGTATTTTTTTAAAGTGCTCCAGGTGATTCTAGTGTTCAGGTACCAGAGAACTAGAGGGCGAGGACTATTCAGTGACTCCATCTCTTCTGTTAAACAGACAGGTTTTCTGGCAGAGGGAACACATGACATCACCATAAGTCATCAAAACCATTTACACTGGACAGGCGCAGTGGCTCACACCTGTAATCCCAGCACTTTGGGAGGCCAAGGCGGGCAGATCACCTGAGGTCAGGAGTTCGAGACCAGCCTGGCCAACATAATGAAACCCCCATCTCTACTAAAAATACAAAAATTAGCCACGCACTAGCGCATGCCTGTAATCCCAGCTGCTTGGGAGGCTGAGGCAGGAGAATCACTTGAACCCAGGAGGCAGAGGTTGCAGTGAGCTGAAGTCGTGCCATTGCATTCCAGCCTGGGCAACAAGAGTGAAACTCTGACACACACACACACACACACACACACACACACACACACACACACACACACACAACACTACACCTTTGCTGGAAGCATCCAGCAGGAGATGAGTCTAGTGTTGGAAGAGGTGGGTTGACACTGATGAGAAGTGAGAAGGAAAGGATTAGAGGAAAATGCCAATGACTCTGGGATGTCAGAGGGCCTAGAAAACCAAGGTGAAAATCATGCCAAAGGAGGTTTGAAAAAAGAGAATGAGAAGGCACATGAAGACAAAATTAATTTAGTTTCCAATTTTGCCAGGGCCAGTCAATTACTGGAACAGCAGGTGGTGGGTGAGGGATGCAGAGAGGGGAATTAACTTAGAACTTTCCAGTTTGGAGGTCAGATGGTGTAATTCATTATGGAAGCTGAAAAGGACATGGGCAAATTTTTACCCTCAAAATTCGTTTGGCTGCAGGCATACCGCCCAGGGAAAACCCCCAGGATCTTTTTTTATGTTTAAGGGAATGAGCAGTCATCATCAGTCTACTGTAGTACAGGAGCAAGAATTCCCTTTTGGAATGTGGCTCTCAATTTTACACTTGTGTGTAGCTAACTCAACTTTTCCATGAGTAATTCAATGCAGGTTGACAATTTATTTCCTAAAATATAACAGTGCCCCATTTTCATGCCCAGTTGAAGTGAGGGTCTCTGTGGATCCTGGTAATGGTTGAAAAATCACAAACAGCCATCGTAAGCAGCATGAGGCAAAAAGCAAAAACCAAAAGTGCCTCTCCTCTCCTGATGAGAAATTTTTGGAAGTCAGGGCTGTGCATGTCAATAGTATGGTTGTTGGTAGAAAAATTTTCTTTACGTTAATATCATCTCAATTAGTCCTTGGTTTTAATTTGCCTTTATTTTACCAAAATATAGGTTAGGCCATGGAAAACAGTGATTTAAAGATGTATTTTTTATCACCTGAGCCCAAGAAGTCGAGGCTGCAGTGAGTTGTGGAGTGCCACTGCACTCCAGCATGGGTGACAGAGTGAGACCCCGTCTCAAAAACAAAGAAAAAGATGCATGTAAAAGAAATTACCATCTCTGAAATCTGAATGTCTTAAAATAGGTAAGGTCTTATATTAGGAGAAATAAGGTTGCTCTCCCAGGCTTTACCAATCTCCTCTTTCTTCCATGTTCAGGACCCATTATTTCCAAAAGCTGTGACATTTCCTATATATTGGCTTATCCCTCATGGCAGTGTTTCTCAGATGCATGAATGCTTGACTCCACTCTTCAGAGAATAGCAGCTGCCTGGGGTCCTGGGCTTTGTCTGGATACATCCCCTATCAGCCAGTCTTTAAACCAAGTGCCACTGAGGAGCCTCCCTGGATGTCCCCAGGTAACAGCAGGGAGAGAACTGAATGGCTTTGTCATGGAAGTTCTCCTCGAAGCATGCAGTTGACCTATTTTTATATTCCGGAAACACTTTTCTATGCTTCAGTTCAAAAGCGTAGAATTCTGTTAATGCTCAGCTTGTAGCTCTAACAGCTCTAACAGGCTTACTTGGGAAATCTCCCCCTGGAAGCAGAAATCCTTCCTCAGCATCTGTCATCACCAGCTTCTGCTTGGTCCTCATGATGGGAACCTGACGCTTGCTGAGGCAGTCTGTCCACTATTTGATAGAAAGTCTCTCAAAGTTAGTTCCCACAACATTCAGTCCAAGAGGAGCCCAACTGATCCCGAGTTCTTCAGGCTCCCAGGGGCCATTGCTGCCTGTAGTAAGCGAATGCCCAGAACCCAAGGCTCCATCTTGCATGACTACAGGAGTCTAGTCTCTTCCTGAGGAATCCTGGGAGTGCTCACCTGTTGGTTTCACTCCTCACTCCTGCTCCACATGCCTGCTTCAGATATATTCGCCATGGTCCATGCACCATCTTGGTACACTTCTCCGCGCTGGTGGAGCTCTCATGGTCTCGTAACACCTCATGTCTGAACTCACACTTGACTCCTCTCTTAATCCCCAAGGCATAGCAGCATCAAGACAGTGGTGTTTAAAATACTTTAATGAAGATCTGACAGTAATATAAGGGAATTAGCATTCAGGAAAGGGCTACTTTAATTTGAATGCAGTGGCTCATGACACCCCATCAAGGCCACACAGCTGTCTCCCTCCTTAGCCTGCGTGTGCCAACATTTTGCTGAGCCCATCTTTCTCCTCTTTAGCGTCCACTTTGTCATTTCCTCTTCTCCAGCGAGTCCCAGGGGCTCCAGTTACCCCTTTCTGCCCTTCCACCCATCTCCATTGTAAAAATCTCTCAAAGATGCCCATGATGAAAATAGCCTTTTCTATTAATGAGATGAAAATTTAACATCTGTTTTAAGCATTTACATTGGGAATACTTCCCAAAGTTCAAGGACAACAAAAACTTTCTTGTTTTAGAACTTTCAGAATATAATTACTCACAAAAGTGAAATAGAGTCTTTCCCAAGGGCAAACCCATCATTTACCTTTAGAGCCATAGGGCATATATTTCTGTCATTCTAACAAATAGCAGTTTGTTCCCAATTCAGACTGTCAAAGTTTCGGAAACACAGAGCCTGCCACTATGAAGTTTATAAATGCATACCAACTACAGGTGTGTGAACATACAGGTTGTACAGGCAAATGAAGACATAAAACAAGTATTATGCCATTGCAGTGAAATGTGGAGTGCATATTGTCTAACATTTCCCTTTACAATACCTAAAAATTAGTTTAATGTTACATTAAAACGAAAGGAAACTCATTTTAGCCTGAAATCTTTCCAATATTTACTTCCTCTGATTCTAGTTTTTTCCTATGAAATTAGGATTAGAACAAGTCTAATCTCTTCCACATCATTCAAATATGAAGAATGCACTCTTGTCTCATCAAGTCTTCTCAATTTTTAAAAAGAAATTTAAGCTTATGTTGTCATGTGGGGTTAGCATGAGGTTTAGTATTTAATATTTTTCGGTCATTAATTAAGCAAATGGAACCAGAAATCAGAGCAGACAAGCTGAAAATTCTGAAAACCAGAGCGCCTCTTCTCCTCCAAAGGATTGCAGCTCCTTGCCAGCAATGGAACAAAGCTGGATGGAGAATGACTTTGACGAGCTGACCAAAGGCTTCAGAAGGTCGGTAATAACAAACTTCTCCAAGCTAACGGAGGATGTTCAAACCCATTGCAAGGAAGTTAAAAACCTTGAAAAAAGATTAGACGAATGTCTAACTAGAATAAACAGTGTAGAGAAGACCTTAAATGACCTGATGGGGATGAAAACCATGGCATGAGAACTACATGCTTTGGAAGAACATTCCATGCTCACGGATAGGAAGAATCAATATCATGAAAATGGCCATACTGCCCAAAGTAATTTATAGATTCAATACCATCCCCATCAAGCTACCAATGACTTTCTTCATGGCAGCACATGTCTACCCAAAAGGGAAATTTCAGATCACAGCCCGTCAACATCCAGACCCCTGGGGTCTGGGAAATGTGAGGGAACACATGAATATCCAATGAGCCACAGGTTCTCTGCCCCAGGTCCCCATTCACATTTCATCTTGATCTAACTTCATCCCAGTTTTGTATTTTCCCAATAGGTTAAGCTCATTTTTCTTTTCTCTCCTCCTTTCCCCTCTTTTCTTCCATTCCTTCATCTCCCTTTCCTAATCTTTGCTTGATGCCATTATGGCTTCCCATTCACATAATCAGTCTCCACTCTAGGGGGTGTAGATGGAGGGGTCAATTAAGGCTGCACTGATCACCACATTCAACAAGTGAGTTCCGTCAAGTGGCATCACCTTTTCAGAACTGTTCACTTAAACGGATGGTTCTCACACCGGAGTGTACATCAGCCTCCTCCAAAGGGCTTGTGAAACTGCATAATTCCGGTTGAGTAGGTTTTGGGGGAGCTGGAGAATTTATTTTTTAAACAGGTTCTCGGGTGATTTTAATTCTGTTGGCCTGCTCAATACGTTTTGAAAAACAGTTAAACCTGCATTTGGGAGGCAGACTATTTCCATTTTCATGGATTTATTGTCATTTAGAAACCCACATTTTCTTCATACTAACACAGCTGGGGCAGTGTGGTCAGGCTGGGAAGTGTGGGAGCACAAATATCTGTTATCTGGTCTGAAAGACTAAGGGGTAAAGTTTTGTGGTCAATTCTAAGAGGTGCCTGGGCTTGCTGGAAGCAGCTTTTCCCATTCCTTTTGGGCTGCCAGCTGGGGACTGTTCTCTTAGCCCAGGGCTTTGTCAATGGGAACGTTTCCCTGGCGCAGATGGGAAAAACTTCCCTCAGCCTGCACTGAGCGGGGTCCCTTCTGTGCAATCTATGATGTAGGTTTGGGACTGGCTTTTTGGTTCGATGGCCAGGTTTACTAACAACATTTTGTCCAAATCTAATTCAAAGAAAACAAGGTGCGAGAATAAAAATGTGGAGTGAGGCATCTCAACGTTACTGTCTTCTCACTTCAGACCCAGTTAATGAGATGTGGTCAGTAAAAGTGGCTGAACTAATGTGTGACCCACTGATTGTTTCCCGCTGATCTCACGCATAGCCCATCCTTACTTCCTGCTGTGCCTGCCTCTTGCGTAGGGAATCATAACTTGTAATAACCCCTTTCTCTTTCAGGGAACACAGAACATAATTGAGATCTGACTTATTGTTAGATATCTCTGTGAACAGATGAGTCCTTTCTGTTCCTCTTTTATCTTCACACTTCTTTCTCTATTCCAAATTTGGGAAGCCCTCAGTTTGATAGACATCTTGAGTCTGACTGCCTTTCACCTCCCTGGGGACAGAATTGAATTGAGCGAGTGTGAGGATGCCAGATGGGGTGGCAGGGTAGGGGGCTGCCTTCTGATGGGAGCAGGATTGAGGGACAGGGCTCTCACTAATGGTGTGTAATATGATTATACTCACGCTCTGATAGAACCTTCAGTAAAACTTCCTTGCTTACTAATGCCTTGTGCAATCCTTTTATGGGGATTGGGGGTATGAGCACTAAGAACTCTTAAGTTGGCATCAGATGACCCCATGGGACGACAGCCACATCTGACCCACAGGTCCACACCCAGCTTTAGGGGTCCTCTTGGGCACAGACCAATGCTCTAGGTTGGCAACACTGACATTATGGGGACTCAGTATTTAAGGTTTATCATTCTTGTGAAATATTTCCCTTGGGTCTTTTCTATTTGTCCATATTTAAATTCATTCAGCAGACATTTATTGAATCCTTGCTATGCATTACACACTGAAGGAACAAGAAAAGTAGAAGTAAAGGTGGCTAATGTTTATATTCTTCTTCAGAGCTTAAAAATGCTGTTTCCTGTGTCAGTCTCTTGGATCCGATACGGACTCTGCTTTCAAATTATGGTGACATCATAAATATTCCTTGTTTAACTGAAATCAGGTGTTTGAGAAAAAGGAAACAGTATTGAGAGGTACAGTTATTAACCTTACAATGAGAGCAGGATTTTAAATGAAGAGAAGACAATTCTTAAAAATGGCAAGATGGATTAGACCTAATGCCTCACATTAATGAAGGGATTTCAAGTGAGTGGCCATGTATTTTTTAATAGACCACGAAAAAAATTCTATGTAGAAAACTGAAGAATTAAAATGGTCGACAGCTTTCCTTGCTTTTGTCCTTTTCTAAATTTACTCCTTATGGAGAGAAGAGTGGTGACGACAGCCCACAGAAGTGACGAGTGCTTGGGGTCAAATGGGTTTGCTTTGGGGCTACGGGAAAGCTTCTGTTTAGATTTGCTGCCATGGCCTGCAGCAAAGGAAGCCTGCAATTTTAGCTCTGGAAATAGCATTCCGCTTAAGGTAAGTTAAAAAAAAATAAGCACCTGTCTCTTCTGAAGACACGTTGTCTTAGACAAATCATTCTTGACTTTCTTGTTGAGATGGGCCTTAGGTTGCCTGGAACTACATAAAAATCCTTGGTGTTCATTCTTCCATTGAACCTCTCAGGAAAAAAAAAAAAAAAGAATGTCCATTCTGTGCTACTTAGGGCACAAAAAAGATAATTTTGGTAATATAAATGAGATAGAATATACCATGGCACTACATGATAATGGTATTTCCCTGGAATGACGATGGTGGTGATTTTGATTTTGAAATCTGCATGAGATTCTGATCTCATATTCCAAGGAGAGCTTTGGAACGGCTTGGCTGCCTTGTATTCCCCCAATAAATCTTCATTACAATCAGCTCTGGCAATTTCTAGAAGACTCTTCAAATTCTGAGAACTGTAGTCTGTTGAGTACAAAAAAGAAGGAACAAAACCAATCCCTTTGAGGAGCGGCTACCTGTCATATTTACAATGAAAAGGAAATGCTATTTGCGCATTTTAGGTTGAACTTTAGAATTCTTCCAGCTCCACTATACGAGGCAAAAGAAATAATTGGTTTGTAGCCAGTAATAAAGGCAATCAACCATAAGGTTTGCTTTGCTAAGTTGTCCCTCCTGTCACATATATGTGCAGTTACACGCCAGGAAAGGGACAGTGCCAGGTTCCTCATTAGCCACTGTGTTTGTTTATGCTGGGGAAGGAGCTGACCACCTACCAAGAGCCAGCTGTGCATGCGCTGGCCTCACCGTGGTGCCCATGAAGACTGCAGCCCCTGCCTGCACAGAATCTATGGAATGATACTGTTTATCTCACCTAAATTGGTTAATTACACAGTTTCATTCTGTGTGATAAATTCTATGATAGGGGAGGAGCAGAAGCACATGTGAGGAGCACCTGCTCCTCCTAGGAGTCAGAGGAATGAGGTTGCTCTGTGAGTGTGCCAGCACCAGATTGGAAGGTGCTCTAGACACTAATCTCCACCTCTGAAGCCACCAGGTGGGGTATGGAGTGGCGGGTGGGGTGGGGTCTGATCCTCCCCCCAGAGAAGTCTCAGCTGGCCTCTCGGTTCCCCTCAATCTATTGATTACTTGGTGCCATTCAAATATGATTTCTCTGGATGTCATTAAATGAACAATATTGGCAATCACCACGCTGGAAGATAGGTCCTTCGAGAAGATGGCTAATCTAAGGCTTCCAGTTCAAGGAAGAGAATCCTAGGCAGAAATTAAACATATGAAAAAGATCAGAGATAACCAGTACCATGACTCTCAGGGTGACAGTGTTTGATTCAGCTGCAGAGAAGGCAGAAGGGACAGGCAAAGGGCCAGGAGTGGAGGGTCTTTAAGGCCCTTTAACCTCCCCCTAAATCTGAGCAGAGCCATTGAAAGACTATAAGCAGGCTTATCATTCCATCTGTTCCGGTTAGAGAGGGCTGGAGCATTGGAACCTGGCAGCATGCAAACTGAGTGAGCAGCTTGGGATGCTTTGCAGGGAAACCTGATCGAGGGCTCAACCAAGGCCATGACCATTGTTAAAGCAATCTTTTGCAAATTGTGCAGTGAATCACAAATGTGGATTTTAAAATATACCTGAGCAGATTGCCTATATGAATTGAAGACAAATTCTGTAACTACCAGTTAGGGCAGCTGAATGGATTATTGATTCTTTAATTTCAGGCCACAAAGAAATCACTACATGGAGTTATGAGAGTTTAGGTTAAATTTAAAAAATTAAATATTTTTAGCAGAGTACATTTTGCTTGCCTAGGGAGATTGCTTCTCTAGAGCCACTTAGAAATGGCTTATACAGTCACCATCAAGGTGGCTGGGACAGTCGAACAAGAAGGTCAGAGAAAAAAAAGAGGTGCCCTCCTGGGTATCTCTAGTCTTAGGGGAATTTTTTTTTAAATTTTTATTTTTTTTGAGATGGAGTCTCGCTCTGTCACCCAGGCTGGAGTGCAATGGCGCGATCTCAGCTCACTGCAAGCTCTGCCTCCCGGGTTCATGCCATTCTCCTGCCTCAGCCTCCCGAGTAGCTGGGACTACAGGCGCCCACCACCTCGCCTGGCTAGGTTTTTGTATTTTTTAGTAGAGACGGGGTTTCACCAGGTTAGCAAGGATGATCTCGATCTCCTGACCTCAAGATCCGCACATCTCGGCCTCCCAAAGTGCTGGGATTACTGGCTTGAGTCACTGCACCCGGCCGCAGATTTTATTCATAGAGTGCGATGTTAATCTTACATCTGGGGATTTGTGCATCAGCCACCAGGCTCCATGCTATTTCCCCTTCAGTCTCTGGTAACCAATGATTCTACTATGAATGACTGACATTTATGCATTCCCACTGAGACCCTGATGTGTAGATGTGTGTAATGGTGTTACATTAGGACTGTTCTAGTACTTTCATGTTTTGGATGTTGGGGCATGGGTTCAGAATACTTTATCCTGTTCCAAGCCATGTTGTAGTGGAATTTGCTGAGCTGTGATGGGTGTCTTAAATATATGAGAATGAATCTCCAGTTTGCTAGCATTTGGAGTTTCCTGAAGTGTAACCAGTTATGTTGCGTAAACAAGAGGGGATGTCTGGGCTTGACTTTGTTAGTAGAAACACTGCCCTAACTGCAAAAGCACCTGCAGGGCATGATGGCGTGTTCTCCTCTGAAGGTCTTTAAGAATAGCATGGAGTCAAGCTGGGCGCAGTGGCTCACATCAGTAATCCCAGCATTCTGGGAGGCCGAGGTGGGTGGATCACACGAGGTCAGGAGTTCGAGACCAGCCTGGCCAACATGGTGAAACCCCATCTCTACTAAAAATACAAAAATTATCCAGGTGTGGTGTTGGGCGCCTGTAATCCCAGCTACCCAGGGGGCTGAGGCAGGAGCATCGCTTGAACCCAGGAGGCAGAGGTTGCAGTGAGCCGAGATCGTACCACTGCACTCCAGCCTGGCAGCCTGGGCAACAGAGGGAGACTCCATCTCAAAAACAAAACAAAACCAAAAAAGAAAAACAGAGTCAATTCCTTTGCTCAGAGTGACAAACAGTTCCCACCTGAAGAAAACAGAAGTGGCTCTCATGACGTCTTGAGTATTTTGCAGTCTCATTATTCCATTTCAAAAACAAGCCTTTTATTCAGCCTACACTGCATCTAATAAAATAAGATTTTTGAAAGTGAGCTTTTGAAATTATAATGTTGGGATGTTGCTAGATGCTCTTTGATGAGATTTTAATTTTGAAAACCAGCAGTGAAACACTCACCAACATGTTCCTTCTAGGTGAAGCTGCAACTGCTAGACAGTCGTTACTCTTTCGATCACTTGAAGGCAGTTTTAATTATTCACTAATTAGGGTGGAAATAGAGGCTTGTCATTTTCATTATTCTCATGGCACACATTGTTAATAATTTTCTGGCTTTTGGCATAGTGATTTAGGGCACTTCAGTTATGGTTTAAAACAGGGGAGGAGTGCACATCTTAGAGGTAGATTAAATCAAGATTTAGCTTCTTTGCCTCAGGATTGATATGTGTCATTTTAAAGCAAGGCTCATGAGCTCTCTGGATCAAGAGGTCAGTACTAAATACAGGAATGAAAATGCTGCAGGCTCTGGGGAAGGAAGGTGGTTAATTCTGCCCTGGGAGAAAGGGTTCGTAACAGAGCAATTTCACATGGGCTTTGAAGAAATCAGAATGGGGTAAGGGATGGGGTCTGGGAGAGAGAATATATGATGAAGAGAACCAGAGGGAAAAGGACGTGGATGTGAGGCTGCTGAGCATTTATTCGATCAACACATATTTATTGCAGTCTACTATATGCCAGATACATTCTAAGCTCTGGGCACAGCAGAAAATTAAATGGGCATGTTTCTACTTTCCTGGAGGTCCTAGTCAAGTGACAATACTCCAAGGATTTTAAGCAGCATGGTAAAGTTGGTGTCAGACAGGGGGCAGGTGTTACAGCGTCCAGTGGTGAAGACCATGCCATGTTGGGTCAAGGAACTCAGGCTCCGCTCTGTGGTCTCAAGGCAGCCCCTTTGCTAAGTGGCTCTATAGCTCCAGATTTTACGGTAAGAGGACCCCAGCCACCCCTCCAAATATCCCCAGTTATTTCTGGTAGCAAGACCCTTGACATGCCTCTCATGCATCTGCACAGGTTTTCAACAACAGTCCTCTTGCAGTGTTCACCCTGTCTTTCCTTTCCTGCCCTGGCTCAGGCTCCCAGCTACCCGTGGCATGGCCCGGGTTTCAAATCCTGAGAAAAACCTCATCATCCTGGCACTAGCTCATAGGAACAGGAGAGATCCTTGGGTAAGTGAGGAGATTTTCTGTCCTAATTGGAGTAGTGATTACATGAGTGAATACTTTTGTTGGAAGGTACTATATTGTATCCTTAAAATAGGTCCATTTTATTTTATAAATTATTTTATAATTATATCACAATAAATTTAATTTTAAAAGAAAATAAAAATTGTGGTGTCCATCTTTTTAGTAACCTCTTTTTACTTATTAAAGAGCTATAATGTATTTGTTTACTATGTATCAAATGCTATGTGTTTTACATATTCCATATACCTAGGATGAAAATACCACTATCGTACCCAACTTGTGGCTGGGGAAACTGAGGCTTCTGGAGGCAAAGTAATGGAGGAGCTAAACTGGTATCCCTGTAGTGAGGGCTGGAGACAGGATTGGAGCACAGCCTTTCTAAATTCAAGTCCTTGCCCTTTTCCATTCTATGAAGCAGCCTCTTTTGTCATGAAGGTTACAATTTTACGTCCTTAGTAAAATAAAAAAGAAGTCACCTGCTTAGCATCTGAGCTTTGGGGTGCTGGTGTGGGAGCTCAGAGCTTTACACGGGGTGCCACGGTAGCGGCCAGCACATCTCCAGTCCTGTCTCCCTATTACCAGCCCTTCCTCTCGAGTAACAATGCTGGAGTCAGCAGGCGGGAGGCTGTGAACACAGCACTTAATGACTCAGTCCTGTTGCTCCCTGAGCCAGCTGGAGAAGCCTGGCTCACACAGCCCAAGAGATCTCTCAGGCATGGAGCTCAGGTAGCCCTCTCCAGCTACATCTTTTTTTTTTTTTTTTTTGAGACAGACTCTCATTCTGTCACCTGGGCTGGAGTGCAGTGGTATCATCTCAGCTCACTGCAACCTCTGCCTCTCGGGTTCACACCATTCTCCTGCCTTGGCCTCTTGAGTAGCTCAGACTACAGGCGCCCGCCACCACACCTGGCTAATTTTTTGTATTTTTAGTAGAGACGGGGTTTCACTGTGTTAGCCAGGATGGTCTCGAGCTCCTGACCTTGTGATCCGCCCGCCTCAGCCTCCCAAAGTGCTGGGATTACAGGCCTGAGCCACCACGCCCAGCCCTTCTCTTTCCACTTAGTGGCATCATTCTTCATCTGTGGCCAATGCTATCCTAGACCATCACTCAAGGTGAAGCCAGGGTTGGACTGCTCTGTTTATAGACTGCTCAGTTTAGTCTTTGTAGGCTCTGTTCACTTTATAGATCACCCAGGGAGGGCATGAGCCAGTGGGCCATTCTCACCACTGAGGACGGACCTAGACCTGGGGAAATCCACACCTCCACTGCCCCAACTCCTGTCTCTGAGTTCATCTGTCTCCAAGATGGATTAGAGGAGAACAGTGATGTCCCATAGCCTAAAGACTGAAGCCTCCCCTTTGTCCCACGCCCCATGAGGAATCAAGGGGCACTTGGAAGAGAAACTGAATTGAAACTAGTTTCAGTTATTGAACACCTGAGCTAATGGACTGAGGTCATCCATCTCTATGTACACAGTCTAGAGTGCAAGTTTTGGGGATTTGGGTGGACCATGGAGGGCCAGGCCTTCTACAGGGCATTGTCCTTCTAGGTTCTGGGAGAGAAAATGGGAGAGGAGGGTGTTGGCCCCATGGGCAGGTTACACTATGGACTCTTGCATGGCTATTTGCAATAGCTCTGAGCCCCACCCAGGGGAGAGAGGGGATATCTAGAGGAGGCTCTGGGGCGAGCGAGAGAAGATGAAAACTTCTTTAGCAAAGATTACTTCTTGAGAGAGGGAAAAGAAAGGGCCCAGGGACCTCCAGGTTGTAAAGGGATTGTATATTCTCCTGAACCCATCAGCTTTTCCAGCACCTAACCAAATGGAGACCCACAGACATACCTCATGAATGGGGATCTAGGAGGATTTCAGAAAATATTCAAAAGGCTTTTCAATGATCTTTCTGCATCCAACCTAATTTCAATTCAAAACACAAGCTGCTTCATACACGGTGAGAGAGAACTGCTTCTCTCAGGATGTCACCTCACTCAAACTGTTACTGTCTCTCAAGGCAACATTAACATAGGAAAACCCACAGTACTGACCTCCACACCCTGTCTCCCAATGTTACAATCTGTATCACAAACAGTGATGGAAGAAGAAAGAGAATAAAGAATAAATTAAGGGGATAGATGAATATGAAAGTGAAGATTAGAAAGATGGAGTGAAAGAACAGAGAGGTTTTTCTGGGGATGGAGGGACCCCGAATAAGAGGAGCTGCTGGTTTCAGAAGAACAAAATTGTGGTCACCTCACCTCATAAGGGTCATCTATTTCCTTTATGGGTCCCTCCCTGCCACCCCTTCTAAGTTAAACTCATTTTCATGTTATCCTTTTGACCTTCCTTCTGTAAACTAAAAATAAAGACCCAAGCAACAATGCTCCACCCCCCACCCCACTCACTGACTGGGTCCACTTATGGCCAAGAGGACTCCAGAAAATCCTTAAAAGTGAGTTCCTTGCATTTATACTGTTGGTTGGAGTGTAAATTAGTTCGACCATTGTGGGAGACAGTGTTGTGATTCCTCAAGGATCTAGGACCAGAAATACCATTTGACCCAGCAATCCCATTACTGGGTACATACCCAAAGGATTACATATCATTCTATTATAAAGACACATGCACACGTATTTATTGCAGCACTGTTCACAATAGCAAAGACTTGGAACGAACCCAAGTACCCATCAATGATAGACTGGGTAAAGAAAATGTGGCACATAGACACTGTGGAATACTATGCATCCATAAAAAAGAATGAATTCATGTCCTTTGCAGGGCATGGATGAAGCTGGAAACCATCATTCTCAGCAAACTAACAGGAACAGAAAATCAAACACTGCATGTTCTCACTCGCAAGTGGGAGCTGAACAATGAGAGCACAAGGACACAGGGAGGGGAACATCACACATCAGGGCCTGTAGGGGGGTGGGTGGGGGGCAAAGGAAGGGAGAGCATTAGGACAAATACCTAATGCACGCTGGGCTTAAAACCTAGATGGGTTGATGGGTGCAGCAAACCACCGTGGCACATGTATACCTATGTAAGAAATCTGCACGTTATGCATATGTATCCCAGAACTTCAAAAAAAAAAAAAAAAAAAAAAAAAAAAAACTGAGTTCCTGGCCATGATGGGATGCGAGATCAGAGGCCTCGTTACATCCACCCGCTTTGGTGGCTCAGACACAACAACTGACTGGCATTACTGGTAAAATAGAGATCATAAGACAGAACAGATGCTTTGTGGCAACAGGGTACCAAACTACAAACAGGGCCCAAGGCCATGCCAGGCGAGGGTTAAGTCACACACCCCTACACTTAATCAGCTACATTCTAACTGCCAGGAGGTTACTCTTTTTCTCTAGCAGCTAAACAAGCACTGTCCCTGAGATAAGCAATGTGGAAGTAATTGCAGCTCAGCCAGCTTCAGACACTGACTAAGCCCTGCTGTTCCACCAGCCATAACTACAGCTCTGATTGGACAAGAGACTGATTTCAGTAACTTTCTCCACTAAGACAAACACCAACTGTGGACTGGATCTGGGCAGTTTACAGAGGGTGCACACTTACCTGCCCTACTATCCTGAAAAGACCTTTTGACGTATAGGGCCTCATTGTAATGCATTTAAATGTTAAGTCTCCACCCCAGACTGAACATGGGTCATATGTTACATGCATATTTATTCAATATACATGTGTCAGGACCACCCTCATGAATATTTGTAGTTCTTCCGGTAACCTATTGAGTGTGTATATTTAGCCAGTCTGTTCAGCATAGCTCCCACCCCAACCCTTTCTCCTTCGAAGTGCCTGTCTCTAGGCTTCAGCCAAGGCCTGTGCTGCCCAGCCCTTGGGGTGGCCACCTTACAGGTGGAAACTCTTTACAAGAAATAAAGTCTCCTCTCCTTTTCCAAACTTTGTGAGCTTTTTTATTATTGTTAACATTTCCTTCTTTCCTTCCTTTTCCTTCCCTCCCCTCTTTTTCTTTTTCCTTCCCTCACTTCCTTCCTTCATTCCTTCCTTTTTTGCTTTCTTTTTTGAGAAGTGCCAAACTCCTGTAATGGTAGAGAAAAAGGATCACTTAGAAGTTTTGATTGTTTAATTTCCGGGCTACTTCAGGTATGTCAATGTTTTTAGTATCAGCAGTCCTGAGGACATTTTGCTTTTTTCACCAGAAGCTGTTTTTTAATTAAGTTAAAGTTGTCTACTGTCTCACTGTTGATTTTCATTTTTTTTTTTTAATCATGCAAGACCTTCCTGTAAGCAACTTCAGAATATCCTCTTTTCACATTTAAGGCTGTAGTAATTAGACCCAGATTTGCTGAGCCTGTGGGAATCCTACAGCCAAAGTGATCTTAATGGCATTTTAATGTTTGAACTCTTCTGTTCTTCTGTGCGAGGCTGCCAAGTAGATAGAAGAAATGGTTTTGACATCCTGGTGCTTATTGGAGTTTAGAAAACGCCCCTTAAGGGTGAAAGGTTTGAGTTTTTCTTTACTAAATGAGAAACAGTGGAACCACCAGACCTGTATCAGTACTCACAATGTATTTGGGGTTTTTGGTCTCTTTATACTTCAGGTACTTTGAGATATTTTTGGGTAAATGCTTATATAAGAGGAACTAAAGATTTTATTAATGACAACACCTTGTAAATCAGGAAACAGTAAAAAAAAAAAGTGTTCAATGGTTTGTAATAGGAGAGATTTTGTGTCTTCAAAGGAAAGGTATGTATTTTGCAAATTAAAGACATGGTGGTATTTGGGGTTTATTTGAAAAGACTTTGCATGAGATTTATTACTTTATAGAGCCTTATAAAACACTCAGTTCACAGATGCTAATTTTATTGGTATTACCTCCATATACGATTTCTGATAGATGACCAAATGAAGAAAAAGCTAAAACAAATTAACCAAAGCATGAAATCATTATTGTCTCAGACTGTTACCTCACTTAAATTTTCTCCAATTTTAGGGGTCCAAGAACTGCCACCTGGACTACCCCTGGAGGATATGTCCTATTCCCCAAATCCTACAAATTTCACTTTCAATTCAATAATAAAATTCTTTGCTGGTTGTTTCCTTTGACCCATCCAAGTCTTTTCTACGTGCGAGATAATTTTTAAGCAGAGACCCACTTTGTTATTCTTGTAGAACCAGTCCATTAGCTCAGTAATGGCTCCCTCCTGATAATTACACACACGTGTTTATGTCACTGCATTCATGGAGTGCTCATTGTGTGCAAAGCATTATGCCAGGACCGTAGGACTTCAAGATACCCAGGACAGTCCTTGAGTTGCGGTTCTCTTTTGGAAAGTCTGCAAAGTGAACCACTAAGTGATTACAATACAATGGTGTGATAGGGATGTAACAGATTCCTGGGGAAGCCACAAGGGCAGACTCACAGTTGAGTTGAGACCTTAGAATGCAGGTCTTGACTGGTGTATTAGTCTGTTCTCATGCTGCTCATAAAGCCCTACCCAAGACTGGGTAATTTATAAAGGAAAGATGTTTAATTGACTCACTGTTCCACGTGGCTGGGGAAGGCCTCATAATCATGGCAGAAGGCGAATGAGGAAAAAAATCACTTCTTATATGGCAGCAGGCAAGAGAGTTTGGGCAGGGGAACTCCTATTTATAAAACCATCAGATCTCGTGAGGCGTATTCACTACCACCAGAACAGTATAGGGAAAACTGCCGCCATGATTCAATTATCTCCACCTGGTCCTGCCCTTGACACGTGGGGATTATCATAATTTAAGGTGAGATTTGACGCAGCCAAACCATATCAACTGGAAATACGACTGCGGGTATCAGTCAACAGCTGAAGGTTGCGATCACTGATTTACATGAGGGTAGGGCACAGAGCAGGAAGAAGAGAGGTTTGGGGAAGATCAACATTGCGCGAGTGAATGAAGGAAGAAGAATATCGGGAAGCTCCACGCCCTTAAGAAAGGTAATTTTTTGTTAGATGTGGGATATCATTACAAGTACCTTCTACAAAAACTAGGGTTGCTCATTTCTGATTACCAATAAATATCTTTAAAGCATGGTGCACGGTTTGGAGAAAATTTGAACAAGTAAACATACCTGTGAACAGTGAGATAGCTTTCCTACTTAACTTACAACTTTCTCAGCCACTGCTCAATGTGATACTCATTTTCACACCCGTTTATGAAGAATTAATTCATTCTCATATGGTGTTACTCCTCAGTTTTTTTTTATTAAATAATCCTAAACCATTTTTTCCAGGTGTTAATGCCCTTGTAACTTTTCTTTTGCTTTCATTTGCCCCAGTTATCACGGTATAGGGAAGGTCTGACTACATCATATTGTAAACTCTTTGAGAATTGGTACCCTTCTTTTAATTCTTTGTACTAACTTAATCCTCTCTTTGGAAAATGATCAATAAATATATCTTGATAAAACAATTGCTTACAACTTGTTAGTGAAATGAACAGTTAGCATTCCCAAGATCCCAATTTTTTCTCGGCCTGCTGCTCCGTTTTTAGACCCAACAGAAATGGAATAACAAAATCATATTCTAAGATATGCTGATTAGTGTGAACATCCTGAGAAGGTCTTTTTCCAGTAAGAAAAGAACCTCATACAAACTTTACCAGTCACTGTAAGGTTTACCCCCCATTGGGTGTGTTAAAAAAAACTGCACAATGTTGGCCTTCATCATTGAAATTCACTGTTTTTGGATATGAAGAGAACTAACTGAGTTGAAAGGTTGTCTCATTTTAAAGACAGCCCACCCTTTTCAGAAAACTTACCCTTTAAACTTATTAAATAAAATTTGAAATAGAGATATAAACATATTTTCCACTACTAACTAGTGTGTGTTAATATCCTCTAAGTAAATTCTTCATTAACCTAGGCATACATGGGAACCGGAGTCCAGGGAGCCCAGAGTGGGTGGTGTCTGTGTGTGTCTCCTATTGCTGCTGTCACAAACTACCACCAGCATTGAGTCTGAAGACAACACACATTGATTATCCTACAGTTCTGGACATCAGAAGCCACAATGAAGTCGTAAGGGGGAAGAAATGTGTTGGCAAGGCTGCACTCCTCCTGCAGGCCCTAGGGGAGAATTCATTTCCTTTCCTTTTCCAGTCCTAGAGGCAGGCTCCCTTCCTTTGTTCATATCCCCGTCCAGTCAACAATCACAGCACACCCAGCTCTGCAGCCATCACTGCATCTTCATCTCTGACTCTGGCCCTCCCCACTCCCTCTCAGAAGGACACTTGTGGTCACATTTGGCCCATTGGCTAATCAGGATTACACCCCCATCTCAAGATCCCTAATTGAATGACATCTGCAAAGCCCCTTTGCCAGATAAGGTCAAGTAGTCAAAGGTTGTGGGGACTAGGGTGTGGCATCTTTGACGAGCTGTTATTCAACCTTTAGCACAAAGGGTGTCTGGCTCGCTGAAGGTCCTCTGCAGCCCAGAGGGTCTGGCTGACTCTATTCTCCCTTTCCCCACTTTTCTTTCCCATGTGCCACATTTCTTCATCTCTGTCCTCTCCTACCTTTTACTTTGCATGTGCCCTGTTCTTAGTCATTGCAAAAGGACCAAGGCAGGAGTAATGAGTATATACCTTTAATACATCAAGGGGATATACAGCCCGTTCATGATAACATGAGCTCTCAATTCTGAATGAGTTATGAAACGAGATAGGGGAAGATACAAGGGATTGTAGCAGCCTGAAATATGCCCCATTGTGCACTCAGCAGCGGGCATGATAAGTAGCTCAATGCCACATCTTCATCACAGTCCCAGAGTAAATGTATTTTATTGATTTTTATGTTTAAAAGGCTCATCTGCTCAAGTAGTGTGTTTAATGCTACAAATACAACAGAAATAAGTTAAAACTGTTAACAGGCAAAACAAGTCCTACAATATATTGAAAAAGCTGCAGCAATTTGTTTAACTATTTGCAAGTTTATTTATACAGTAGTTGACTTTTCAGTTATCCTTTTGGTTTCTCCTACCTTTTAGTAAACAATATAAGTGCTCTTGTCTGATTTAAGGATGATCACTTTGAAAATCATGCAAAGGTTTGCTGCTGGGAGAATTTCTTCTCATAGTCATTACTTGAAGATGTGAGTTTGTATTGGAAGGTGAAAGACCACTGTTGATAAAAGTTTAAAAAAATCATTTACATTTAAATTGAGAGATGCTTGTCCCATTAGCAATAATTTTTATAGAGCAAGTAAATCTTCATTTATCTATCATCCCCAAAGATTGTTTTAAGCAAAATTGTAAAGCATTTCCTGGATGGTTGCAGTGGCTTACGCCTGTAATCCTAGCACTTTGGAAGGCGGAGGCAGGCAGATCAACTTGAGAGCAAGAGTTCAAGACCAGCCTGGCCAACATGGTGAAACACCATCTCTACTAAAAATACAAAAAGTTAGCTGGGTGTGGTGGTGCACGCCTGTAATCCCAGCTACTTGGGAAACTGAGGCATGAGAATTGCTTGAGCCTGGAAAGCAGAGGCTGTAGCGAGCCAAGATTGTGCCACTGCACTCCAGCTGGGTGACAGAGTGCGACTCTGTTTCAAAGAAAAAAAGCATTTTCCCACCTGCCATTTCCTGTTCTTCCGGCCTCCTTGTTTACCCCTAATTCACGCTTTGCTGGTACCTAGTGCTATTGTGCAGTTCCCAGTCTCTCCAGAGACTCCTGGTGCAGAGCCTCAGCTGGCCTAGCCCTCCTTTCCCCCTGCTCACTTCCAGAATCTCCCATGAAACTTCAAAGATCTTTTCCTCAGAGGATTGTTATCAGGTCCCTGCCAGTTATCCCACATCAGACAACCGGATTCTTGTGAAGGCACTGGTATGCTTCTGTCATCCTCTCTGGAATGGCTGGAAATACAGGACTTTAACTAGAATTCCCAGCGTGAATTCTTTAGAACACAAGTTTCCCAGCAAGTGAACAGTTGCCACATAGAAAGTAGGTTCAGTTGCCAAATAAATCTTGGAAATTTGTAGTGTGCATTGGCACATGTGAGAATAAAATACCCCAAATAATTTACTTAAGGTCACTTAACACAATATTTCCCATCATACCATCTACAAGACCAGGAGACCTGAGACCTGGTCAAGAATAAAGAATCTTTTTTTTTTTTTTTTTTTTTTTTGAGACGGAGTCTCGCTCTGTCGCCCAGACTGGAGTGCAGTGGCCGGATCTCAGCTCACTGCAAGCTCCGCCTCCCGGGTTTACGCTATTCTCCTGCCTCAGCCTCCCGAGTAGCTGGGACTACAGGCGCCAGCCACCTCGCCCGGCTAGTTTTTTGTATTTTGTAGTAGAGATGGGGTTTCACCGTGTTAGCCAGGATGGTCTCGATCTCCTGACCTCGTGATCCGCCCGTCTCGGCCTCCCAAAGTGCTGGGATTACAGGCTTGAGCCACCGCGCCCGGCCTAAGAATAAAGAATCTTTAAAGATGAACTGTCATCCTCAGTAATGGACAGGAAACTATTTTGGAAAGCATCAGCACAAAGCGAAACCGAGAAGTTACTCAGCTGGTGTTTGGGATGGAAGGCCTTCAACAGCAAAGGCGAGAACACTCAACTCAAACGCAGGTGGAAGAAGGGAAACCATTGGTTCATTTATTATGAAACGTTAAGAGTACATTTGCTTCAGCTGGGGCTTGGCCTACACTAACAAATATTAGGAAAGTCAACTCAAACTTTAGCAGAAAAAGGAAAATTCTTGGGTTGTTTACTAAAAATCCCAAAATGAGGATTGGCCGAGGCATTCTAATATAGTCATTGGGGACTGGTGTTTTTCTATCTCCTGGCTCTGACTTCCGCCTCTTTGATTTCATTCTCAGGACCCCAGGTGGTGTCTTTGCCAGCTCTGAACTCACATCTTCCTCACTGCAAGGGAAAAGTCAGAAAAGTCTTCTTGCATTTCACTGATTCTGCTGACTGGGTGACATGATCCTCTCTGAACCCATCATAGTGGCCAGGGAGATGCCATACTCTGGTCAAGTCTGAGTCCTGGGACCAGGGCAAGGGCCCAACTCCACACAATGCACATGGTCAGAATTTAGGCAAGATAGTGGTTTGCCAGAGAAAAATTGTGGCATTATTACCAGAAGTAGAGTGAATGGGTTTTTGGTGGCCGGAATACAACTGCAGCTGACAGGAAACCATCAGCCAGCATGGGTCTTGGTCTTTATGTATTCAAAGCAATTCAGTTTTACAAGATTAAAGGATTAGCAGGTTAGTGGTGCAGATAATAAAGATGCCTGCAGTTATTATAGAAAATCCTAGAGAAAGAAGATGTCCCCAGAATATGAAGCAAAGGTTAGCCTCTGAAAATGTGACCATTCAAAATTCACTTCATAGAGTATGAATCAGTGCTCTGTTCCTTAGTAACTTGGTTTCCTTAAGGGTAAGGACTTTATCTCCACCTCCCTGTTACTCAGCATAATACTTTGTGCTGAAGAACTTGTTAGAAGACCATTCTTGACTGAATTAATGAATAAATTTGCAGATACAATTTAAGATGATGTTTTTAAAATGTATGTCCTGGGGTTCTTGGAAAACACCCCTGTCTAGTCAAAAAGTGAACTGTTTTTGGACCATATTGTGCTAACAGAGAAAATCTGTAACCTAATAAGTTGTTCTGAATGTGTCTGAAGACTATGAGAAAGCATGAGTCTTGGTCTAGGAGAAGTCTAGGGAGGGAGAACAAAGAGCTGGGGCTTTTCAAAGTCAATGTGACAGGGACCCTGTGTAGCTGTCTAAGTCTGGTCAGCTTGCTATAGACTGGAAGGCTTATAAACAATAGAAATTTACTTCTCACAGCTCTGGAGGCTGGAAGTCCAAGGCCAGGATGCCAGCATGGTTGAGTTCTGGTGAGGGTGCTCTTCTGGGCTGCGGACTGCTGACTTCTCACTATAACCTCACATGGCAGTGGGAGTGAGGGGCTTCCCATTGGTGTGTGTATATATGTGTGTGTGTGTGTGTGTGTATATATACATATATATATACACCGATGCCATTCACTAGGGCTCTGCTCCTGTGACCTATTGGTGTATGTATATATATGTGTGTATGTGTGTATATATATTATATATATTGTATATATATTACATATATTATATATATATATATATTATATATATACTGATGCCATTCACTAGGGCTCTGCTCCTGTGACCTAATCACCCTCCAAAGGCTTCACCTCTTAACACCATCACCTTGGGATTTCAACATATAGATTTTGGGGGGACACAAACTCAAACTAGCTTAACTCTGTGTAGCTTTCTTCTCTCCTGTATCTGACCCACAAATTCAAGCCTCCTTGGTCTCCCCAAACTTTGGGTTCTCTCTCTCTTCAACTCAGCAAGGTACTGTGTGGGGTTCCCTCCCTGTCCCCCAGGTAGTGTGCTGTTGAGACCACAAAGCTCGGCTCATCTTGTTTCCTTCCACTCAAGGACCACAGTCCTGTGCAGCCCTTTGTGCAAACCCTTTTACTGCATCTGTTTTCTCCAGTTCTCTGTGTGTTTGAAGTGAGAGGGGAAATCTGGCTTCTGCTACTCTATCTTGACCTTTGACACATGCAGGGAATATATTATGCCTGGCCGGGAGTGCAGGCCTAAGGAGGACACGTGGAATGGACAGAGGAAGGAGGGAAGATACAACTGGCTCCAGAGTTCTGACTGCTGGACACCATCCTCACAGCTTCTCCTGGTTCTCTGATGAATGACAATGGCTAAATGTAATTTGAATCCCCAAGATGTCCTGCTGGACATTTATCACATTTTCTGGAGGTGGGGCATTGTTAGGATATATTTGCTTTAGTCTAAGTCCAGTCTTCCCAAGGCAGAGACCAGAACATTCGGATCCTGAGTGGTCACTGAGTCATTGATGCAGGCCTGTGCCCTGGGCTCCAACCATCAGCTTCCGCCCTGAGGCCTTTCAGTTGAGTGACTTGAGGAACGTGGCTCTGGGCAGAATCCATTCTCTCAGAACAAGTCGTGGCACAGCTGTGTGGCAAGACCCTCTGTCTTAATCCATTTGTGTTGCTATAAAGAAATACCTGAGGCTGAGCAATTTATAAAGAGGAGGTTCCTTTGGCTCACGGTTCTTCAGGCTGTACAAGAAGCACAGTGCCAGCATCTGCTTCCGGTGAAGTCTTTAGGCTACTTCCACTCATGGTGGAAGGCAAGGGGGAGCCAGTGTATGCAGAGATCATATGGCGAGATAGGAAGCGAGAGAGGTGGGTGAGGGAACTAATAGAGCAAGAACTCACTCTCCTCACCCCAGGGAAGACATTAATGTATTCCTGAGGAATCTGCCCACGACCCGAACACTTCCCATTAGGTGATGCCTTCAACATTAGAGATCAGATTTCAACATGAGATTTGGAAGGGTCAAGCAAACCAAATTACAGTACCCTCCCTGGGCGAAAGTGGGTTGATGTGGACTGAGGCTATCACGCTGTTTCCTCTGGCACCCAGAAGGCAACAGCAGAGGCTTGGCTCCCTGGCCAGGCAGCTCACGGCTGGATTTTAGCCACTGTGCCCAGAACCTTAGCTTTTGGTCTGTTTCACCAGCCATCCCAACAATTCTGTAAAAGTACCTCCTTTTTCTTCCTCATCAACCAGAGTGGGCTGAATTCCACTCTTATTTGGAAGACTCACTGTCTTGGTTGTATTGTTATTTGACTAAGTAGCAAATGATTGGCAAAGAGGTAACTGAAAAATAGGATGCCATTTTATCAAATAAAGAAAGGCTACATTTAAATAGCTGCTTCCAAGTAGATGTAAGTCCTGATTTATAAGCCATCTGTGTACATCATAGACCGATGCTGAAGACCAGAAGAGAACAAAGACATTAATTATTCCAAGACTTATCTCTTTCTATTGTCAACTGTAACATTTTTCCACTTGAAATAAAATCTTCTATTAGTCTAGAATTGTTTCTGAATATTTTAATGACCTGTGTCAGCACTGTATAAACCATATATTTTCTCAACAAGTTTCTAGGCTTTACAAGCATTTCTGGAGATGGACATTAGTAATCAAGGTATAGGATGTACTAAGCTGACAAATGGTTTTCTCTAATAGAAGACTTGGAAATAGCATCTGGTTTCATTAATTTTATAACTTCTCATTCATTCACATTTGTAAGCTGAACATGTACCCGCTATGCTTCAATTCATTCTTTTGAAAGAAATGCACAGACCAGAGTCATTGTTATGGATAAATGTGCACCTTTTAAAAACAGCATGGGTAGTTGTGGCTTAGAGTGGAAATTATGATGTCAACTGAGCCACCAGGATGATGCATCCCCCAGGAGTCAATTAGATAAGATGTGGTCATGGAAGATAGGAAATGCTATCTTAATAAAGCACCATCAAGTCCTTGTCTTTTAAACATAAAATAACTTTATTCCTGGTCAGTGATGAAAGCAAATCACTTGGAGTTTCTGGTAGGAGTTGTTTTAGAGTGGAAGTATATATTCAAATGTTTGAAAGGTATACTTCGCTCCTCACCAAGATTACTTGGTGAGATTTGTACGGACAGGCAAGAAGCTACTTTGTTATTGCAAACCTTTGAAAGGGGATGAGAGAGAATTAAAAAATCAACAACCAAATAAATGAATGGGCTATGAACATAATAGGTGAGACATTACTAGC